>NC_134405.1:153499993-154124993 GCF_038048845.1 Mixophyes fleayi | reverse complement strand
CACTGATCCATCACAATAACCAATGTATGAAAATATCAATGTCACACTAATGTCAATACAAACCATCACAAAAGCATGCATTGCTATGCTATGCTATGCTATTAATGTATTGGTATGATTTTTAGGACAGCTTGTTGCCATACTCAGCATTTCTGTCAATAGGATAATATTCTTAATTACCAGTATATCGAGCAATGTGTCAGAGACTCTGACAAAACATGCTTTTATTTCATATGTATGTGTACAGTAGACTCTTGGTTTCTAAAGGCAGAGAGATCATAGATAAGTAAAGCTTGTAGGCAGCCCTCTAGCATCATATTGCACTTAGCTGCAGACACACATAAAAGTCACTATCTGGAATCTGCCTAGGACTGACAGGAATTATCACTAGCAAGCATTAACAGACAAAATTCATAATCCTCTTAGAGGCACATTTATCATGTATCGGACAAAACGAGAAATACTTATCAATCCTTATCGCATGGATAAGGATTGATGTATTTCTCAAATTTATTAAAAATGGATCACAGAAACAGCAGTTCCGAAAAACTGCTGTTTCTGTGATAAAAAAAACCATACTCACCACGACCTCTTCGGTCGCGCTGGCTCCGGATCTCCTCCTCTTCGGCTTACTTTATCTTCTTCATGCTACTGCGCATGTGCCGACCGGAGAACCTGAGGCTGTGACAGGGAGGGATCACAAGATCACTCCCTGCGCATGCGCTGTCCAGCTCTGCTCTCCGGAGCAGAGCTGGACATACCGAAGAGCACAAGTTTTACAAGCATTTCCTATGATGTACGCCAGCTTCAGCTGACATTAACACAACAAGTTCCCGAAAAAATATTTTTTTCGGGACTTGATAGATTGCGGCCAGGAGCAGTCACCATTCTGTTGAATGGTGACTGCTCGCAAAAACGATCAGGAGTGCAAAGCAGCAGATATCAATGATATCTGCTGCGATGCAACGTTAATAAATTTGCGGAGAGCACATCCTGGCCTAATTTACACGGTAACTGCACTACCGTGCTTTCTTAAATATACCCCTTAGATGGGTACAGTATGCACATGCATATATAACTGAATGTAGTCTAACAATGTATTTGTCAAAGATCTACTTAGAAACCTCCACTTGAATATTCAGTTGAAACACAGGTGCTGATTACATGTTAGCAACAGCAACACTATATACATTTAGAGTGGGTAATTCATAGCATTCCAGCAAACTGATGAGATGAATACAACTTTCAAAGAGGATTAAGACGAACATGAAAAACAAACTGATTAAGTTTATATTATGCACAATACGATTATGAGTCAATGAATTGCCTACATAGATATATATGTTGTGCTCTATATGAAATCCTTGTTGTCATTTGTCTTCAAACAAAACACCAAGGCGCTGAGTAATAACATGAAAAGGATGCACTCATGACTATAGAATATTATGGGAAAAAGTAGTAAGCCCAAGCATAAACAAAGCAAGGGCTTTAATATAGGAAAAGCAAAAGAGGTAGCTGACAGGGGTGGATTGGCCATAGACCTTACCAGGAGTTTTCCTGGCAAGCCAATGACCCCCCCCCACCCCTTCCCCTGGATGTCAATTAGCACAGTCCAGGCAGAAGGATTTGTTCCACCCTCATACCTTGCCCATTACTTCAGTAAGTCTTAATTCAACTCCATGTATGAAAAGGGACAAGATATAATGAACCGATTAGAATAAAATAGGTGTAATGTTAGCTTTAAACACTACTGTTTACTGTTCCTTCTGTCATTGAGTTACTCATCTTTCAGACAAAAATCAAGGCTGCATCGTAAGCAGGGACATGTCCTTTTAAATGTATAGGAATTATGATGTGATCTTCTGATTCAGTATAAATTTAGTGTTTATTTGGGCTTCTTTACAACATTCCCTCTCTTCACTTACCCGCACCTGGCTCCACTTCCTCTCCCATTTTTGTCTCACCATGTTCGTGTCTGCCCCACCTTCCCGTGTGCCAGTCTTTGTCAACCCCTTTGTGTAATCTCTCTGTCTCCCCATGTGTGTTTCTCTCTGCCCATGGTCCCCACTTGTTTGCTGTTCACGCATCGGAGTAGGGCTGTTACTTTTCAAACTCGCTGTCCAGCACGTCCCCCCTATTCTTCCCTCTGCTCCATGTGTCCATGTGCAGAGTTCTGTGCCACAATCCTAGTCTGTACAACGGGTTGCCCTTTAAGAGCAGTCCTGAATCTGTGATCATGTCTTCTGACCTACATGCCACTTTTAGAATTATTTCTAGGACCGCTAAAAATTCCCAATCCACCCCTGGGTAGCTGCCTTGAAAGCAATCACGCTTGCAGGCATCAGTTCCCCAATAAGTATACTCTCTGTCCCACTAGATTAGCTACTAGCCTCCTCTGCTCTTCTGTGTCCTGTTCTGTGGTCATCAGAACAAACAAAACGTTCAAAATTGCACTTACTATCATTTCAAAGCAGTAACCATATTATTACATCACCTCTATATTTGAAAGGAGGGAATGATTGACACAGTTTTGCATCTCTTGTGCCCTAAAACATCTGGTACTGACACAGCATTCCTTACCAACCCTCAACCATATCAACAAAAAAGACATACAAAATTGGCATCTAATATGTGTGGAGTATGTGATGAGGCTTTGTTGGTAGTGTCACAGTAATAATAGCATTATTATTAGTATGTGCTGGTGCATCAGGCAGAGTAGAAAACATTTTGTTTCTTCAAAAAGGAATTCTTCACATGATATAATTTTCTTGTAACCATTGTCATACCTGTGATTTAAATGGGCAATCCAGTTTAGACATTTTAAATGCCTGGGCAACCCACTGAAAGGACGGGCAGAGGGCTAAGTTAGTCCTTTATCAGAATCTTTGTGCACGATGACCTGAGGCTGTATTGTCAGCATGACTAAACAAATCATAACCATTCTAATAAAAAAATAAGGCCTAAAACTGAAAGAACAGAACCCTCTTCCCCTACCCTTCACAAAATAATATCTAAAATTCAGTTCAGTTTTCATATGGAGACTTTAGGTATACCCTATTCGACCTCCACTTCCTCCCCCATTATTAAATGGTCCCCTTGACACGAGTATGTGACAGATGGAGGGCTTACCATCACCTGATCCCAATACCATATCTGATCCTTTACCCTTTAGTCTAAATGAGCCTACACAAAGCTAATTGCGTTTGGTTCTCTCGGTTTAGTTTTTGCTTTTTTATTTTTGATATTGCAAAGATGTATGCAATGAGTCCTGTTAAAATATGTTTACAATCTATTGTTTATTTCCCCTATTTTCTCTCATTGTTTTTTGCCCCTCCCCTTCCCCTCTCCTTTTCTGTACCCTTTTAGTCTGGAAAATGTTCTAAATAAAACCTATTCATGATAAAAATAAATAAATAGGACAATTAAACCCACGCCTCTGCCCTCTGCTTTGCATTCTGGGTGGGGCACATGATCACAGCCCTAGTAATGGCTCTGCTCCAGCTCCCATAGTTCTGTAGACAGAGTATATAATCCCCAAAATATCTGATTGGCCCTGGTCAGTCTTCATTTTTGTCAGGAAAAAAAAAAAGACAAAACAGTCTGGGAGTATTGCCATGGTAAAATAGGACCATTGTCTGTGTGGATCTGAGGAATTTACTATATGTCCCAATGTTTCTATGTGGACTGTTGGGTGATGACAGTGAAGTCCCTGTTTTGAGTATGGTTTCTTTAGCATACTCTAACTCTTATACTGGCTACTGGCCAGTTAGGTCTGATCCCACCAACTTGTAACTTTTAGCTGGGGCATGCTTTGCACAAACATAAAAATAAATCAGTAAAAATCAATATGTAATTAGCAAACTCTACAAGGCAACATGCTACCTTTTCTCTAAATCTAAAGTAATAATTGCATCCTCTAATGCAACAATAATGCAATTTTCTATGATGTGCCGAGCTAACTTTTTAATGAGACACATTTATATTTATATTAAATATCACATAATTATGATGAATGTATAGGAACTGCTAACATTGTCTTGTCCTGTAATATGTTTCAAAACTGTTCGCCTGTCTTCATACATAACAGTACATCCAGGGAAGATAATATACTATGCTTACCATCCACATTAATAAAAGCATGGTTTATATTCTAAAATGACATGAACTAGAAATGATAACATTGCATGTATACACATATCCATTGTAATACGATTAATTAGGCTGTAACGCAAAAGGCAATGTTAAGGGTGAAGTGAAGTATAAGATAAAAAGCAATATATACTTCCTTCTTAGTTACATTAAGAAGCTGATATACAGGCAGTGGACACGGTATGAAGGGACCATTAATGGTAAACTGGAGAATCCTGTATAATGATGGCATGGAGCACTAATGACACAGGATTCTACATTTAGCTATCTCCCTCTAAAAGATAATGCTGCACACTCATTCAGAGAGCAAGATAGACCTTTTTAGTTAGTCTGAATGGCAATCTACAGCATTGGTGTCAAAAATGTCAGTTGCTTAACACTTCTCTTCAGAACATGTGCAGTGATAATGAATTCTCCAGGTTGGGATGTGTGTGTCTGTGTGTGCTAAAATGTATATTTATTCAGGAATATCATCTTACGAGATCACTCTGCATACCTAACAAAGCTGTGAGGCACTTCATTTTGCCAACTGCTACAATCATGCAATAAAAAGGGACTTGATTGAAGGACAACAATCACATTCACAAGGAAGCATAACGTGTTGATTTAAGGAATATACTTGCAATAACTTACAGTTCTTTTCAGTAAAGAATGAATGTATTATTAATGGCCATGAGTATGCTCTGTGGAGTTCTACAACCAAGCTCTCAGTCAGTGGGCATGGCTGCAGAGAAAATATACATGACAGGACTAACAGGACAATTAAATATGTCCTTAGGTTGGATGCAGAGGAAAGGTTATTATGCACTTCAGTGTGCTCTTGGTATATATACTTTCGGTGTTTACCTTAATTGACCTTTTAAAATTAAGATCATTATCAATATATTCAAATGTCCCATAATAAATAAAAATAAGTAAAAATTAATTATTGTAAATAGTCTTTCCAGTGGAGCACAATACTGTTTTTCTGTGCTTTGCCAAACACATGCAATGTTCATTTTTTTACCATATTCAACTTATTGACAAACCACAACAATTGTATAGGAATGTGTAGTAATCTATATTAACAAATCAAGATATAGATATATATCTATATCTATATATCTATATCTATATCTAGATATTTATATTTACACAAATCAACATTACTCTAATTAAATATATGCAATAAAAGCAGATGCCTGATTGTATTTCCAAATATAATGTAGATCACTTTTCATAAGTAAAATGTATCAAAGTATGGTTTATGTTAACTTCAAATAAATCTTAAACATGTTCTAATAAAAAAGGAAATGCACGTCAATGACTGGAGCACACACAATGCCCCAATAACTTCATCTGTGTTTCAATTTGTTTGTCCGTTTAAGAGAAAAGTGCTTCTTCCACAACTATACATTTTTGGTGGCAGGGGCGGAGCTATTATGGTCACAGGATTGTGACCACAACAGGACCCATGTGCTGGAGGAGAAAGATACTGTGACGGGGAGAAGAGGGCAGAATGCTGGGTACAGAAGAGTGGAAGCAAGTGTGAGAGAGATTATGGGCAGCATTTAAAGTTGGATAGAAAGATGTGGCAAGAACGTATGCACAAAACAAAAAAAGCCTCTGCACACCTACATATTTATATCTGTTTTGTCTGTTTTACATATCTTAAGATCTGTCCAACTTTAAATTTAGCATATAGATGCATCAGAGTAAAGATACTCCCATTATCATTATAAACTTATGTCTGATGTATGTGGAGTAAAGATACCGCACTCATCATCTTTGCCTTCCCCAGGCCAAGTTGTTTTAAATGCATGAGGAAAACAGTCAATAATGAAAAGGTCAGTCACACTAGAATGGAGAAACACGCAGCACAAATTAAAAATAAGGCCCCACCTCAAGACTACCAGTCCTGTGATAAAAGTGTGAGGGCTATTCCTGACACCCCTGGACTGTGGATACAGTTGTAATAGAAAAAAAAAATGGGGGATCCTGGAGTGGTAACTTTGCCACCCTGTGATCCCAGTATAGTGGGAGGCCCTAAAATCTCTCCCTCATTATAGTGATATAGTATAAATAAAAAAATAAAGTAAATAATAAATAATACACGCACAAACAAGGGTTAAATTATTGTTTTGTTTTTTTTAAATAAAATACTTCCTAAATACCTCTCATCTGCCATTTCATTGTAAAATAACCAGGTGGGTGCTCAAATTTTGCACAGGGGCCCATAGACCTCTAGTTACACCACTGCTTGAAGGAGCTGTTGAACAAAGTAAACACAACAATTAGGAATGAAGAGACCCAGGGGTACATTTATCAAACCTTCTAAAAAGGAAAGTGGAGGTATTGCCAATCAGATTCTAGCTATTATTTATCTAGTACATGCTAGAAAATAACACTAGTTGCTGTTGGCAACACCTCAGCTTTTTCCTTTTTAGAAGGTCTGATAAATCTACCCGCTCCATAGGTCACACAGACTCATATAGAAATCAGTATGTGGTCAAAAGAAAGAGGTGACTAAATGGAGCACTCCAAAGCATGGAGGTAATAATGGAAAAGAGATACAGGGGAGAAATTCCACAATAATATACTTCTTTATGGTTTTGGTGGATACTTATGAAATCTGGTGAAAAGGAAAAATGTTGTGTTCTCTTTAACAACCAACTGAATAGTCCAGTTTCCATTAATGCCATCCAGTGTCTCTTACCGTAGCTCTAGTAGAACAACATCACTATTTTAGTTTCCAATAAAGTCTAGGTATAGAGAACCAAAACCACAATGTCACATCGCAGATGTACCAAAACGAGCAGCTTGTCTCACCAGCCACAATGCTACGTTTTTCAAGAACTGTCTTTGCCCATTAGTATAAGCTGCATTAGGGTGAGCAGAGCAGCTGGAGAAACTGTGGAGATTAGCTAAAAATAGCAAAAAGAGGGCTCTAGAGACGATGCCATGTTTCAAAACTTATTATGCATTAAAAGATAAAACACTGACCTTCATGCCCACACAAGTTATTTCAGAAGATATTTAAAAATTTGGGACATCTTAGACATTAAAACTCTAATTTCTTATCTACAATGTAAAACAGAGTATGCCTTCTGTTTAGCCATAAAGTTGTAATTCTAATCGAATACTATAAGCAGCTATTCAATCATAAAGCATACTGGCATATTTATGATTTTCAAGGAACTAATGCAAAACTTTCAGCTGTGTTCATATGACAGCAGCTATTCAGACACTTTCACATGTGTAATAATTAGATAGTGATTCTATTGCTTGGCTAAATGTGCAGACAATATATATATAGATTATGGTGATAAATAGTGTTAGTTGCCCGCCTGGTAAGCCTAGGAATGAATGTTGGAATCTCTCCCACAGAATTGAAAAGGTGTGGTGCCACACCTGTGAGAGACCCCGATACAGTCCTGTAGGCTCAGGAGAGGAGCTGAGCAGGGATCCAGCAGAGACAGAGTCCTGGGGGTAGATTTACTACACTGCCTAAAAGGAAAAGTAGAGGTGTTGTACATAGCAACCAGATTCTAGCTATCATTTATCTAGTACTTTCTGGACAATGACAGTTAGAATATGATTGGTTACTGTAGGCAACACCTCAACTTTTGCATCCTAAAAGGTTTAGTAAATCTACTCCATGGAAAGAGTCTGAGAGACAGCAGAGGTTCAAAAGGTTTAAGAAGTGAGACTGTGCTTTGAACAGGCTTAGACCTGTTCAGTTTCAAATGTAAGAAAACTTATGATGAAAAGTTTGCTGACTAGAGACCCTTAATTGGCATCTAACCACTACACCACCGACTGCTATGGTGGGAGCTATTTTCCCTGGTCAATTTGTTATATTTAATCTATCTCATATATATATATATATATATATATATATATATATATATATATATATATATATATATATATATATATATATTTATTTATTACGTCATTAAGGGGAATGGAAATCATATTTGTAGCAAAACAACCATTGAATACATAAATAAATTTCCAGGTCAGCTCAACATATTTTCAGCGCCATCAAGCTAAGCCTAATGGATGACAGTACATGAAACTAAATGTGACAAAGAGACCTTTTTACACAAAGTCATTCAACCAAAACAAATACTCAGTTTAGCCTGACGAGTAGACATATTCATTTGAGCTCTGTGACACAAAAAACTGAAACCTGGACAGCAATCTCTTTAGAGGCATTAGATGGCTATATATTTTTTTATGAAAACCGGATGAATGATGAAGACGTATATAATGTAAATAAATGGTATAATTCCAGTTGAGGTCTGTAAGTCCAAGACATGCACGTGTCACTAATGGTCCTGAATGCTTTACTTTCAGGGTCAGTAGATAACAGTTAAAATAAAATAATATTTCAATTTTGAATAAAATGTGCTTTTTCAATTTACATAATGTTTTTTATACTGGAATTCATCATTTTTATTCTACCAAATAGTACTAACCTTTTCTGCCAGACATGCTGCTAGATGGCATCCAAGACAACAAATCCCTATCCTGTGATAGCCCAGAGTTCATCTAGGGGGGAGTTCTTACTTTTAGACACTGCTAGTTTATAGTTAGTATATGCACTTTCAACTTTAAACTTTTACTAAATTGATTGCTTATATTTCTGGTATACTTCTGTATTTTTCACCAACCCTTTTATATTATCTAGACAAAACTGTTTCATTGACCTTAAAAATGTCACAAAACTACCCTGTGGTTAATACTGTATCCAATACACAGAGGTGAGCTATGCTATAGCCACTGGCAATGAAGATTAACACCACTCTCTAGATGATATAATACTGGTATTAGAGGCTGTGCATGAAATAAATTGGGAAGTTTAAAACTCACTCTTTGGGAATGGAAAAGATTTAGATACTGTGGATATTATATAGTGATCACATTGTATATTAACACTGTAACGAGGTCCATTTACTATGTCACACAAATTAGTTATCTTTACCATGGGGCATATTTACTAAACTGTGGGTTTGAAAAAGTGGAGGTGTTGCCTGTAGCAACCAATCAATTTCTAGTTATCATTGTACATTCTACAAAATGACAGCTAGAATCTGGTTGGTATAGGCAACATCTCCACTTTTTCAAACTCACAGTTTAGTAATCATACCTCCATGTGTTTGAGTATGTTAATCTACCCACTCTCCTAATAGAAGTGAGTGATATGATTATATGAAAGTTACACAATCTGGTCTTTTAGCAATTTATGGACGTAAAAGTGTGAAGGTGAAGCACGTGTGAAATGAATGTGTGTATTTGTTATCACATTGGCCCATAACATGCATTGCAGCCTTATTTAACCTTTCGATTAAAAATGCGCAAGATTCCATGTGGAAAAAGTTTTGCGGCAGAACCGGACATGTTTCAAAGGTATGAAGTTCTGACAATACACTGCTCCAGTCCCACTTCTCATTTGCCATTCTTCCCTGTCTTTTTGAATTCGCATTTCACAGAATCCTGGTTGGGGTAGGACTGGGAACACTTTAGGTCAAATTTCAAAGCCAAAACTGGTGCAATATTACATGGAGCAGTTTTTAAAATTTAAAAACTTTTCATTTTCTTACTTATATAATAATACATTAGAGCATTGTTATAATATTTTGGACTTTTTCAGACTTATGAAATGTTGCGCTATTTGCAAAATGTGCACTGAGCCACAGCAACCAATCCGCAATTAGTTTTTTACTGTCTAGCGCCATGTAGGCAATGACAGCAAGAGTCTGATTTCTATGAATTAAGCACCTAAATGCAATGTAATTGAATAAGCATTAATGCCCTTAACTGATGAGCTGCAATTTTCTCAATAATAAGAGATATATCATATAAAATACAATTCTGCTTTCAAACTATGTTTGAACTGTAATAACCATATAGCAAGGTGCCACTCTGTGAATACGTAAAGCAACATACACTCAAAAAAATAACTGACGGACTTAAAGAAAAATAACTTATTATGATATATAACAAAACTGAAACATTGTGAGTAACTGTAGAATAAAGTAGCTTCCTCTGTATAAACAGAGGCAATCTTACATCACACACATAAAACAAAATTAATAAATTAAATGATATTAAAGAACGAGTATATGAATTTATGAATTAATAAGTCACCATTTTTATACAGTACTTTGTTATCTGTGTACCTTAAGAAAATTCACAACAATTAATGGAACATAATATGTTAAACATGTTGTCAAAATGGATACAATGATTCCTAGCACAGGAATTATTAAATTATTTTTAGTGAGTTTATTTTCTACATGTTAACTGCATGTTAAGTTTGACAAAAAAAAATTACCATATCAGATCCATCTCAATTACTTAAAGTAATATATATACTCCACATACTCAAGATGTATTTTTAAAAATGAAAAAAAATGGTGTCTCTCACTATACATTTTCATTAATGCTTCATTTTAAGGTACTTTTGCTGAGCACAAGTATTTAACTTTAAAATGGCTGATAATATAGGTCTACAGACATCGCGCTGGACTTAATAACTATCTCTTTAACTGAGAGTATCTATAAAGGCCTCGGTCTCTAAAAAAAAAAAAATAACATGTATTTGACCAGTCATAAAATATATATGACCACATATTTATCACTCGAGAGGTAGTGTCTGAAAAAAACAGTGCAGTACAAGCCAGTGAATAGAGGAGGGGTCATCTATAAGCAAAGCAAAAATAGATGATTTTGGTACATTTGTGATGTAATTGCACATGCTTTGCACGTCATGTTTGCTTTGTATGTCAAGATAAGGTCTATGTCAAAACAGCAGCTTTGTAAGCATGTATATTTCAACTGGGCAATGGAAGGATCTGTGAGGTTAATAAGTGTAAGGATAGGTACACACTATACAATTTTTTTCCGATATCCTAAGGATTTTACCAACAATTGAAAAAACAGGCCCGATCAGCATGCAGATTCATGTGTGCACACTAAACACATTTTACACAATCTACCATCAGATCTGTGCTCTTCATCTGTCATGATGAACTAAGCCCTCTTTCTCTATCCTTTCTCTATGCTCCTGAAGTACACATGGCACAAATGCTAGTATTGTACAGCTGGAAGAATCTTGAGCAAGTGCACATATGCAGCTGTTATGCACGTTTTGTCGCTATCCAATAACGATTGTCAAATCTCGATTTGTGTTTCCAACGCACAAATATTTATTCTTAAAAAGTAGCAGAATAATTCAAGCGAAATAATAATAAGTACAGCCGTTACTTATTGCAGGCGCCCTGGATCCAGTGAACAGTCATTCAGGTCTGGAGTCTGTGGTCACAGAAGACTGCTCACTAGATGAAGAGGTCCTGCTTATATGCAGTCAGAAATACAGTAAAACAATGCAGATGATGTGGCTTGCTTCTATTGGTCCAGGTTTCAGGAAGGTCCAGGGTGTTGCAGATCATAGGCCAGTTCAAACAAAAATATCCAAAGGTGGGGGTCATCTATCTAGGGGATGTGCTCCGACTTTCCCGCCAAGAATCCAGTCTCAACTAGTCTATTAGCATTTTATAGTCGGTATTACCTTAAACATTTATTCCCTAACATCGCTGATACCAGACATGACACATTTCCTTTAACCTGAACCATATGTTTTACTAACATGCATATAACTTATAATATTAAACATGAATACTACTATATTTCGACACAAATAACTATGTGTTGCACCTACAATTAATGTGTACTATTTACAAATGTGTGCGTTTGTGCGAATGTGTGTAAAAGTGTAAAAACTGTTACCGCCACGTGTTGCGGCTGGGTACGCCCTTCCACGCCATAGCGTGCCCTACACATATTTTCAGACAAAAACAACCAAGTTTGCTCGATATTAATTGAAATGACTTTATCCAATTTGCTGACTTCGACAACGCCAATGCGCTTTTTTTGGCATGTGTACCTCTAGGCAAACAATCAGTTTGTAAAAGCACCCAACTCTACATGCGTCTTTATGAGTGCACTCATAGCACAGAAACAAGCACAAGGACAAACAAACAGAACTAATTTTGCATTGTATTTCTATCTATCAAAGCTCACCCACTATCAGGGAAGAAACTTGACATTTGTTGGGCTGTAGCAAACTTTGAAAAAACACCCAAAACACACACATATACAATGGGGCTTTGATAGTAGAGTCTGGCCCTGTAGTAGCTGCACCCCATGCTACTATGGTACCTCTGCCTTTGCCCACCATCTATTACGTCAGACATTTTGGTCCCAAATAATACTTGGAAACTACTGCCATAAAGGATTTATTACTTTCCAACTGAATGCCCAATAGCACAATGCATGCAGCAATAATCTGTATTGACACCGTTCATACTGCCCAGAAGCCTGAAGCTTATCAGACCACTCTAGCTTAGACACGTCCATATTGAAACCACAACTGCTATTTTGTACTAGAAACCAAACAATTTGAATGAGAAAGTGCTTCTGCTTTAATTCCTGAAATTACATTGGAAAACTCACAAATTTATTGGATGATATCCCATTATTATTATCATATATTTGTAAGGCACCACAGTGCTTTGCAGCACCATACAGTAGGTAAAACAGTACATACATAAAACAGGGACATACAAGGCAGACAAAATAAATGCAGACATGAAAACAAAGGGTATGGAGGGCCCTGCTCATTAGAGAGCTTACATTATAAGTGAAATAGGACACAGCTGAAACAAGAGGAGTGAGTGTGGCTTAGAGTGGAAGAGTTTTCAGTTGGATCTCCACATTAGTCATGACTAGAGATGCTAGAAGTGGCCGCATATCAACTCTCGAACCACTTCAACTAATCAGTTATAAAATTTGATGAAACTATGTACAAACTGGTTCGCACATCCGCCAGCCCTGTGCGCACCAACTCAAATACATTTGAGCTAAAAGTGATTTGGCAGACTAATTGCAAACTGTGAATGTTTATTGCAAACTTCGATCAACGAATGAAAAAATAATTTTTGTTAATTAAAAATATTATTTTAATAATAATTTAAATAATGTTTGCCAAACATACCTGTCTTTACCAGCTCCCCGATCTAATCTAAATAATCACAGAAAAACAGTCACACAATATATCACTTCTATTTTGTCAGGAAACCACTCTTGACAACCTTTACCTGTCACCAACTGCACTCATGACTTGGAAGTTTACCGTAGGCGAACACACAAGATTACAGTCTCAATCTCGCTTTTACCTATCCCTTTTGCTACAGATCTAACTGGTCCCTTCCCAACACACTTTCATACTTGCACACCTCTCCGCAACTGACACCAGCTACGTATCAAGCCCAAACAATGCCTATGACTTAATTAAGCAATTGCAAACACTCTGCGCTCTTATAGCGAAAATAGTTAACACTTCTCACACTGGCATATAAAGGGTTAACACAGCCA
The DNA here is from genome assembly GCF_038048845.1 of Mixophyes fleayi. Classification (NCBI taxonomy): domain Eukaryota; kingdom Metazoa; phylum Chordata; class Amphibia; order Anura; family Limnodynastidae; genus Mixophyes; species Mixophyes fleayi. The sequence continues at coordinate 154,111,421 of NC_134405.1, read as the reverse complement.
AGCAATCAACCTCTTCTAAACTTGCAGTGAATTTGTTTGGAACAATAAAGTCATCACTTATTAAATGTTAGATTTAATATACAAAAAGGACACTGCTTACAGGTTATAAAAACAATAAACGATGACATAACACATAGCAAAACATGTAAAATAAAACAAACAGGAGAAAGTTACATACAACAGTATAATCTGCGCCAAGGGAAATTTGATTGGAAGATGGACAGCTTACCAATGTTCATTAAATTCCCAAAAGTCTGACTATATCTCGTAAGTGATCTACTCTTCTTAAAAACACTTTTTCCCTCCTTTTCCCTCCTACTGGGATGTGGTCTCTAGGGGAGCCCTGTGACACATTTTACAACCCCAATTTACATCTTTCCTGTTTAATACCCAATGCTAAAATGTAACACCTATTTCCTGGGGCAGGTCACGCAGACCAAATTTTGTTAATAATAAATACAGTACAAATTTACCAATTTCTACATACTAAACATGTATAAGACAAGTGGATTAGTTGATCTGATGCTCATTTCCTCTCATTCCCTGAGTGAAAGGTGGCTTTATTTGACGTGTGAGTTGCTCTTCGTCTTACTATTTATAAATATGTGGTTGATTACTAATTATATTGATTGCAAGTGGTATTTTGGAAATTAAATTATAATTGCCTATATAAAATATAGCAAGTCATAATGTGGTCTCCTGGTGTAAGACCACATGCTAGGTGGCTCCTTAAAGTCTATTCAAGTGGCAAAAACCACTGCAGTACCAGGACATAGCTCACCCAGGTGGCCTTTGAAGGTGACAATGTTATCTTGTAAAACTGGACAGTATTTCTGGCCTTACATTTTACACATGGAATTAGATAATAAGTCGTTTGTGTGCAGGGCTCAACTTAGAAGTCATCTGCTTTTAACTTAGAGAAACACAAATTGTAAATTAATTTATTTGATATACAATATTTACAATGCAGTTCCTTATGATTATGCTTTATTCACCATAGTTATGTTATTTGTTAATCCTTATAAGTGTAATTTCTCCCTGTTCAATAAAACCAACACTAAAACTATAAATGTGATGAGTGGATGCAAGCTGAGAACAGTGGGCACAAGCTGCACACTTCAAAGCACAAATTCAAATCGAACCATGTACCATGGACAGGTTTGTGGCCAAACATGAAATATGACTGAATTTCAAACCAGTTATAAATAATGTGTTTCTTCTTATACCTGCAAAGGTGCAGAGACCATGGACTATCATAAGAAAGGAGACCGTAACACATACAAACAGTACAAAGGAGGAACAAAGACTTAAAGGTCAGAAAACCAGACACAAATAAATAGAAATAAAGGAGCTACAAATGGAAAGATGAAAAACTCACAAAATGGGAAAAGAGGGAGGCACAATATTCCAAGTTTCAATATTATAAAGTATTACTTCATATTTTCATATTATATGTCTAGTCTCCACTTCAAAGAAAATCAGCCCCCTCATCATGAAATAGGGCAGCACTGATTTCTGGCGTGCTATAAGTTGATTTTACTTTTGCACATTTTGCTTATATATGTTTCAAGTAATTTGCTCAGTAAAGACCAAAAATTGATATCCACCACCATCTTGGCGAAAATGTGCTGCCTCTCAGATAGACACTTACAAGACATAAGGCTAGATTTACTAAACTGCGGGTAAGAAAAAGTGGGGATGTTGCCTATAGTAACCAATCAGATTCTAGCTTTCATTTATTTAGTATCTTCTACAAAATGATAGCTAGAATCTGATTGGTTGCTATAGGCAACATCCCCACTTTTTCAAACCCGCAGCTTAGTAAATCTAGCCCATAGGGTCTGTGGAATATATATCTATCTATAGTTTTTTTTAAGTAATGGCATTAAAAATTTAGTACTCACCAAATACTTCCCTGATCGTATGAAGACACAAGACTGCAGACAAAGTACTGGTCATAGAAACCAACTACGGTACGATTATACTCTAACATAGGGATTTACATCTTCTACATAATAAATGAGTGTCAATATGCCCAAATTATTGCTTTTACTTGTTTTTTATTTTGCATATTAATTATTTCCATACATAGGCCCAGTACAATACGGGCGTGATTACTTAATTGCGACTAAGATAGACCTGGATACAGACACATCTCTAGCAGGTGATGGTGCAACAAGACGCAATGATGATGGTGATTTTTTAAAAAGGGGTAAATAACAGTTGTTTGCATTTAATTGAATGTCAATGAATTTAATTGAACTCAATTATATTCTACATGGCAATTGCAACTTTCACGTTTATTAATAGCACTGTCCAGAGACTATTTACTGTTGTGTACCTGACACAGCATTACATTAGTATATTGTGTAGAAATTGGGTAATGCGCATTTACTACTAATATTGTCAAGCAACATCTATACCCTTTTTCTAGGATATATATCGTTGCTCCTGACGTTGACCTGTTGTATATGCTAGTGTTGTAAAGCTGGACGCAAATTGTCAGACTGAGCATATGCAAACAAATATGTTTTCCTGTATGCATCTTTTCCTGCTAACCTTCATGGTGTCCACAGCTATACGAGATCTTCAGTGTTAACGAGGTGGGTGGGGCTTGATGCAATCTATGTCATCACAGCACATTCATGCCCACCTAACAGGCAGGTACTTCCTGAACTATTGCTTACTCTCTGTGTTTAGGGGTCTCCTGGACATTAAGGGAGAATAGACAACTATGACATGTTATAAATATTTAAATGTTTAATAAAATATTTAATTAAATATGTTTAAATAAATATTTAAATATATTAATATTTTATTATATTAATATTTTAATATTTAATTAAATATGTTTAAATAAATATTTAAATATATTAGCTATTTCAATTTCTTGCATACAGACAGAATGCTGTGTGGTTTTGTCAACAGACAAAATTCATCTGCGCTAGTGCTCCTGGGTGCAGTATGAAAAATAACCAAAGTGCTTCAATCTATAACAAAGACTCTCCTTGTCACCACCTTTTAAAGGGGTGCCAATCCTGACTAAATAGCGACTTATACAGACAAAAAAAAAGTGCGCCAAGGAGTATTGATCTAAAATTAAAAAACACCAAAAATATGGCAGAATCCGTAATCTTATATAAAAACAATATTTATTGTGTCTCATACAATCAATACTTAAAATACTAAAACCTAATAGCGTCTCACAAATCATCAGTATAATAAAAACATATAGGACAAACAGGTGCTTATAATAGAGTCACATGCGTCAATGCTTATCTATGAAATTATAACAAGAGCAATTCTCTAGCTAGTCCTTATATTAATATTGATGATAAATGTATGCCTATAGCTGAAAAAACAAATACAATGATATATCAAGACATAAATTAAATTGTAAGCATATATAACTTGCTAATTAATAGCATAGTTCCTTTGACCAGGAAATTCTTATTCATCCAATTATAACTCCAAAGAATAAGCCTACTTCGGTAACAGGCATAGAACGATTTGTATGTAAGTTCAATTAGGATCCAGACCTTGAGATATCATAAACCTATATAAGTTCTTAAGTTCAGGATATTGTCAGTTAGCTTCGAAAAAGTCAAATTAACACTAACGAAACACGTCAGCCAGTTGGACATTTGTCTAATTCTCTGCGGATCCGAAGGACCATCTTTCTCATTCATTTATTCGGTGGGAAGCAACATCTAAAGAACCATCTATATACATGAATGTTCCTGCCCGGACATATATTCATCATCAATAATAATACAAGGACTAGCTAGAGAATTGCTTTTGCTATAATTTCATAGATAAGCATTTATGTATTTGACTATTATAAGCACCTGTTTGTGCTATATATTTTTATTATACCTGATGATATGTGGGACGCCATTAGGTTTTATTATTTTAAGTACTGATTCTATGGGACACAAATATTATTTTCATATAAGATTACAGATTCTGACATATTTTTAGTATTTTTTAATTTTAGATCAATACTCCTTGTTGCAGTGTGGTTTTGGTCTAATGAGCCGAGGTGGTGGGAATGATGCTGAACTGAAAAGCTGTTCCAGGGTGGTGAAAAAACGTAATTCCAGGCCTGTGTGAGAGAACAGTCCTTCAAATGCACTGGTTGTCAGTACAAGCACAATTATCCTGCACTACATTACTGAAATTATTCAAGCAATTCAATAAATAAATAGTAATTGTGCAGAAATGTCATGTTCCAACTATATTTTGCATATGCTTGTATAATATATGTGTGTTTTATACATATATGTGAAATACACATACAGAAAAGGGGATGATTATTCTGGTCTCATGGTAATTTGTAAAGCAATCCTGTCTCCAGTAAGTTCATATTATGTTACAGCACTATAATGGATTCTGCTACCGGCTATTGTTGTGTAATATAAGAAGCCAGAGAGGAAATCAGCTTTTACTGCATATGGTGATTTCAATGAAGATCCTACCATGGCTAAAACCTAATGTTGTGATTTCATCACCGAGGCCTTACAGGAGAAGGAAGCTGCATAAAAACATCAGCACAACACAAGTTTAATATTAACCTGGTGTTCTTATGTTCCTGCATTGTATTGTTTCTCCAGATTCATTTAACACGCTCTTTGCTTGTGGGAGCTGGATGAGAGGAGAAATTAAGCTCTAACTGTTTAATGTCACATCCTCTTTCTAATTACTGCTCACAACCCTGGGTCAGACAGATCTGAAAATCCTTTTCTTCTCTCATTGGGATGAATGGAAATAGATTAGTAATGACTGGGGGGAAACCTGAGCATTCTTAGCAAGAGATAATTCACATCTCTTAGCAAACAGTGCAGAGAGAAATTACGTCACAATCCATTAGCTGAACAGAAACAGATATGCATTGTAAAGATGGTGCTATTCATTAAGCTATCTGCTTCCTTTTTAAAATTATAATGTTTCAATCTTTCATTGATAGCAACAGAACATTCTTATCTCTTACACCACAAATCAATCTGAAAGTAAGTGAATTGCAAGCAATATCCAGGACCAAATCGCCTCTGTGTGTAAATAGTGATTCAGTCATTCAGAGGGATCGTGAGAGCAGTGCATGGCTCTCATGAGATAGCCCGCAGAACTGTTTTTCATAAGCGTCACTGTGTACGATGAGCAAAAATGGCACTTAGTCACGCTCATGATCCCTCCTAGCACGGATGAGGAAGTACAACAGCATGAGGAAATAAAAAGGACAGTTTGTGCTTCATGGCATATAATCAGTTTAACGGTTTTAGCCACTTGTATTAACACAAGCTACCACAAATATTAGATGTTACCAATAGTAGGGAAGGATTAGTCCTCCCTTGAAATAACAGTTGACTAGCTGCATGAACAAAGCATGCAAGTCTGTGGTTATGTGTATACCTCCAACTCAATCTAAAAACCATGAATAAGAAGTGACCTTTAAGAAAATAGGACTGAAATGCCATCTTTCCCAGCAGTGATGTACTGTGAAAGGTTCATTGTTTCAATGGCCCTTCTCTGTCATTAGTCTCTCGACTAGTTTTGACACTGCAAAGGCAATGCAAAAATAGAAGAGTCAATGAAGCTTTTGGTATTTCAGAAGTACATCACATTGAAAACATGTTTCTGGGCTATTTATTACTAGTGGTAGAGAATACCTGGCAAATTTTAGCCCAGGGAATGGGGGGAAGGAAGGAACTCGGCCCAGCAGCCTATTAGGAACATTTTTAAGTAAAAAAAAATGCAGGGTAGCCCAGTGACCCAACCCAAGGAGTCCACTATGGGACCAGATGCCCCCCTGCCACCCAGACCAGCTGGCTCCTGGCTAGTGGTATTTGGTCACTACTAGTATAGGCTTCTTCTTTATTGCACTAGGTATCCTGTAATAGAAGTAAAGACACATTGGATTTGATGACAGAGAATAGACAATTGGCAAATTTATTCAGGACATATTCATTAATGGTAGTAATTTGCTATACAGTACACACAGGGGTCACTTACTGTGCAGAAAATGGGCAAGTCCCAGTGCAAAGCAATTTACATTGGTGCACCTAGTGAAATTCACCAAAGTGATTTTATATACAAAGCAAAAGACAGCGTTCTCAGAAGTTTGTACCAGCTGATTGTGGTCCTACAATGGCAATAAAGTTGGACATCTATACAGTACTTTTGCACAGGGCACTTCTTGAGAGTTTTCCACCTCCCTTTAAACCAAGGCGTCTTTCTAGTTTGCTGTGAAGTCTCCTGAGAATAAAGAGTAGCAGTGGACCTTGAAATGCACTTGATGGATCATATAGGTGCACCAGTGCAAAACAAAAAATGTTTTGTAGTGCACACCTGGTGCGTTTCAAAAATAAGGGCCTGAAAGTGCAAAGAAAATCCTAAAGCATGCCACATTTAAGTGTGGTAGACTGAAGAATAAACTGTATTCAGAATATTTTTAAAGGGCTAGCTATATATATATATATATATATATATATATATATATATATATATATATATATATATATACACATACATACATACATACATACACATATATATATATATATATATATATATATATATATACACACACACTGTATATAGAGTGGGATCTGGATCAGTGTCAACATATAGATATTGTTTAACACAGAGCACACTGACAAAAAGTTATTAAAGTGTGTATTTACTAAGCAGAGTTTTACAGTACATTAAATAAGAGCAGGGGTTGTGGTTTTTTTCATGCATAATCAAACTGTCACCCAACTACAGGCTGTTGCAGTGTAACAAGAACAGCGCTCTAGGGAAAGAAGAAACATAATCACATTGACCTTCCATGGGTGCGATTTGCTTCCAATAAGTACATTTTCCTGGTTGTCTGACGCTTAATGCAAAGGTTTAGTTTATTTCAAAATCACTGCCTAAGGGACCACACATCATCTGTAAGCATTATCCCTGAAATATGGAATATATTCAATCATTTATTTTATTCCCTGCATCAAAGGGAGTACAAAATTGAGTAAATATGTACATTCGTTTGCTTACCATCTTTGAAAACCTCGGTCTTTCCATTTATTTTCCAGTTAAAAATATTAAACAACAAATAACTAAACATTAAAAGAAAAACGGCATCCTGGCATATTTTGTAATATTTTATAATAATGCATCTCCTCCCATTGATTACATTTGCGGGCACCCAGTGTGTTGCACCACCACCATTCACGATATACTTACTCTCCTAGCACCTCATCAACGGTTCATTTTTTTTTGCATCAGAAGGATTTTGAATTCACACAATAGCACTTATTGAATAAATAAGCTACTTCATGGCAAGAAAATGAACCAGTTATAAGGTGACAGGGCTGATGCGGGTATCTCATAAATGGCGGGAGTTTGATGTCCTGCTAGTTGGGGTTAATGAGGGTGGAGCTCTTTTTAAGCAAAGATCATGGCTGGCACTGGTGTCTGTGTAAAATGTGTAAGTACTTTTACTAACATATCCATGAATATGGCATCGGTGTGGGGGCATGGCCACCTCATGATGGTTGTAGTCATATCTGATGGGTGTGTCCATCCCACCCCCGGAGGGTGTTTATTAATCCAATAAGTGCTGTCAAGCAAAGCAGCAGTCCACAGATAATACCTCCCAAAATTCCCTACTATGAAACAAAGCTGTCTCAATCAGTATGGTGGGACAAAGCCCTGAAAAGTCTGGACTGTCCCAACTAAATAGGGACAGCATATCCTATAAGTACAGTTTTCTAGAAGTAGACCATCACTACTATGTTTGTCAGATATACATTGCATTTGTCCTGGGCTTCAGACTTAATATTACAAGATTTTAATATATCAGATTATTATTATTATCAATTATATGTTATTCAGGGGAGGGCTGGCAAATTTTAGCCCGGGGGGCAAGACTTAACTGAGCAGCCTATGAGGAACATTTTGAAGGAAAAGAAATGCAGGTAGCCCAGTGACCCAGCCCAAGGTAGCTCACTAGGGGACTGGCCCGGGGCAGATGCCCCCCTGCCCCCTAGCCCAGCCTGCCCCTGGTTTTACTCTTTGGACATTTACAACAATTTATACTGAAAGAACACAAAAAAATAAAAAACAACCTCATTGTCATAAGATAAACAAATATGAAGAAGAGCAGACACACACTCACTGGCATTCATACAAGTTAATCCTATTAGCGCACAAAATTCATAATATTTACTAATGATCTTAATTTTTAAATTAGACTGATGAATAGCATAGTGAAAAGTATATTCTATTCATAATAAAGTAGATATTACACATCCATAATGTAAGGTATGCGGTTCAATAAGGCAAAATATTATATGTTAGATTACAAAAACTATGCAGTCAAGACCTTGAAAAGAGCAAACAAACACATTACAATAAATGGTGAAGCGAGAGATATTAGCTGGCAGCAGATTGTACAGTAGGTAGAAGAGCAGATGTCAGGTCAGCTTTTAATCCTTTTACTGCTGGCATTGCCTGCATTGTGTCCTTGTACAATGTCCTTCATCTAGCTGAGTAAAATGCACAATATTCTTTTCTTAAACCTGCTACCTGACTTAACACTCTCTCCTCCACAGGGATGTTTCTTTGACCTTATCTTAAGCCTTGCTCCCAGGGCAATGTAAAGCAAAGGCAAAGGAGAACTAAAGCAATTCTTTCCAAATACTCTTCACACCTCCCACATTCTACATGCTTTGGACCAATGACATTAAGCATTTACACACCCCTTCCCTGTAATGGTCATGTAACCAAGAAAAGTTTTGAGCAAACTGTAGCCATACTACCAACTTACTCTATTCAGGGACTATACTGCACATTAAGATGGTTGATATTTAGTCCAGAATTTCTTGGGGCAACTTAAATGTTAAGGAATCATTAATCCGTTGTCTCTGCGTGACCTCTGACCTTTCCATGTAAGAATAATAATTTTGCAGGCACAAAACAAAAGCAATCTTAGCTGTAAACTTTAGTATTTTGCAGACACAACCTGATCCACAATGTCAAGAAGGCACAGGGCCAGCAACTGGGGTTCAGGGAGAGCCAGAATATCACTTATGAATGACAGCACCTCAGTTTGATTACTTGTTTGTAAGACAAAAATAATCAATTTGAAATTGAACCTCATTTGCTAGAAACTGTGAACCTGAGACCTTTGTGCAAGGTCCTAGCAGCACCCAAAGAGAGAAGGGGGATTTAGGTCGCAAAGCATGGATGACATTTGCTTGAGAGATGATATGTGTCCTAAAATGGATTATTGTATAATAGTTTGAGGGAATATCTCACAGTAACAAATGTCCAATGTAATAACCTTCATTTTATGAGACAAGGAATTTCACCAGTTGTCTCTAATAGCCTATTTCCCATCCTTTTGTTTTGGTGTGTCATCAACTTACTTTCTTGTACTCCTTTTGTAATCCTTCTTTCTGAAAGCTCTGACTGCTGTTTTTGCTCTTCATCAGGTTTCAGTCATTTAAGCACTGATCAGATTTCAAGACAATTCATCTTATACGAGTAATCCCTGTTAGAGCTCTTATAAAACAGGTAGGACATTTCCAATTGTGATTGTGGATAGCTAGATTAAGGAGTGAAAAGGAAATTACTGAAATCCCTTTCTGTTTGTAATAGTCAACATGACAAATGTGGTTTTTGTAGAATGACTTAAAAAAAAGTACAGTGACACTTAAGAAATATGTCACAATAACTTAAACATGTGAAGAGTAACAAATGGAATACAAGGTAAGGTCAAATACAATAATTAGATGGCATCACTCTTCTAAATATTAATAACTTGTTACATATAATCTCAATGGCCTCCAATGTGATGGCTAGCAGTTAATAATGTGACCTGACTTGGAGTCTATTGTCTCTGTTTCCAGGCCTAGCAATAATGTGGGGATAAAACACATATTTAAATGTGAAATCTAGTTTCAATACATATGTGAGAATTTCAAAATAACTATACTTTTATTCATTTTACTTTTAATAAATCATGTTCCAAATTTCAAACCAGACCTGAGCATAGAAAATTTAAATTTGATTGACCCTTTTTGTTTTTAAGGTTTACAAAATCAGAAATAAACACCTGCATGTGTGTTTAAGTACAATATACTTATTACTCTTTATGCATATGAATTGGAAACAAAAGTAATTGATAATATTTTTAAAGAAAGTGTTGCTGTTCAAAGTTTTTGTTGTACACACTGTTTGCTATATGTAAGATACGTTATTTTCTACAGTTATAGGATCTCTTGTGCAGAACCACATTACCAAGCAAAAACCTAAAAATATAAAGGGAAAATTAGTACATTGTTACTGCTTGGAGATAAGGCCCTAAAACACACAGATATGCTGGCTCCTGTACATGTACTATGAGGAGCTCTGCTAAGCAATTTAAATAGGAGGAGAATGTCTAGATTTTAAGCTTTCGAGCAGGGTTCTCTTACCTCTCTGTCTGTATGTATTACCCAGTATTGTCTTATTAATGTTTGTTCCCAATTGTAAAGCGCTATGGAATTTGCTGGCGCTATATAATAAAATGTTGATGATGATGATGAAGGGTAATTTTAAACTATAATTTAAATATTTTTAGCAAAGTGCTAAACATTGCAGAAAAACCCTCAATCTGGAAAACCCCAAATCCCAAGCATTCCAGATAATACATCCCATACCTATATTATAGCTTAGCCAAAAACACAAATGATATTTGTTGTGGGCAGATGTATGGGTTTGTTTATGATGTGAGAATAATCCATCCGGACACACTGTTACCACAGTTGATAATATATGAGGGCAATACAGAAATACTTTCTTTGGTAAAAACACACTGTCATACATACCATGTGAAACCAGAAGCCATTCTTGTAATGTTTGAGGAAGGAAGGAACACACAAAAAAAAGTGTAATAAAATAGCAAAATTATATTTGTTATTATTGCAGTTCAATAATAGTTTTAATTTGCAAAACACCTTATGATTAGTAGTTCATATGTAAGAAGATTATTTTCTCAGATATTGAACTAAACAAAAAGTTTGTTTGAAACTGAAAATTTTATTATTATTATTATTATTAATTTTTATTTATAGGGCGCCACAAAGTATCCGTGGCGCCGTACAAGGACAAACAATGGCACAGTACAAGGTGAAACAGCACAGTACAAGTAACAGTAAGCACTATAACTCTGGGGGCTCAGGCACAGCAAGAAAGAGAGGGAGGGGAAAAGTGAGTACAGGCAGGTATCTATGGCCCAAGAGGGTGGGCACGGATGACAGGTAACGAGTCACTGAGGGGAGCAGAGAGAAGCGAGAGGAGACAGAGGGCAGAGGGTTAGAGAGGAGGTGAACGGAGTAGCTGGAGAGCGCAGTTAAAAGTGATGGAAACAGGAGGTAGGAGAGCACTGCTCAAAGAAGCATACAATCTAAAGGGAGGGGAAGACAGACAGATACATGGATGAGACGGGAGAGACGGAGACGGAGTCGAGGAAGGGAAGAAGGGATGAGAAAGAGAGGAAGCCGACCAGTGGGAGTTTAGGCATGAGACTGGAAGGCTTTTAGGAAAAGGTGGGTTTTTAATGTTCGTTTGAAAGAGGACAGATTAGGGGAAGTTCTGATGGAGCGGGGGAGCTTGTTCCAATGGAGGGGAGAGGCGCGGGAGAAGTCTTGGATACGTGCGTGAGAGGAGGTAATCAGGAGGGAAGAGAGGCGACGATCGTTGGACGATCGCAGAGGGCGGGAGGGAGTGTGAATAGAGATAGGGTTAGAGATGTAGGGAGCAGTGGAGTTGGCAAGGGCCTTGTAAGTCAGAGTGAGGAGCTTGAAAAGGATTCTGTAGGGGAAGGGGAGCCAGTGAAGGGCTTGGTAGAGTGGGGAGACAGAGGTGGAACGACGAGAGAGGAAAATAAGCCTAGCAGCGGCGTTAAGTACAGATCTAAGAGGAGCGAGATGAGAGAGGGGGAGGCCGATAAGGAGAAGGTTGCAGTAGTCCAAGCTGGAGATAATCAGAGAGTGGACGAGAGAGTTGGTGGCATCCTGGGAGAGGAAGGGTCGAATGCATTTACTTCCTGCCGAGTTTCTCAGCAGTTTCTACTTTCCTGCCGAGAAACTCGGTTTTCAAGTGGCAGCCATACTCTATGAGCATGATTCATTAAGGAAAGGAAAGCAATAAATGAGTAACTTGGCACCTTGGCAATCCATGTTGCATTGGAGGGGGAGGTAAATTTAAAATGTGGGAACAGATTTATAGTTGGGGTAGAACATGTCCTAGATCAACTTTAAAATTCAGGGTAAAAATAAAGCTATCAAGTATGTGTGTGCTACATGAAAAAAGAGCCAATATTTTCCTTACATGCAAAATAATAAACTAATCTGCACCCCTTGCATGGTAACGTGGTTTGTCCAGGATCAAATTTACACCTTTTTTTTTAGCCTTGTTCCCTTAATGACTCAGACCCTACATGTTTACTCATCAGAAATATTTTCTAAGAAAATAACTAATGAGTCAGGTTCAGGTACAAAACTTACTTTATAAAAAAAAAAAAAAAGGGCTATGTGGTATTGCAGCTACATAAATTGTATTTTCTCAGTCAAAGCTATTTACCAAGTGTACAAAGGTTGATTCAGACAAACACTGTACAATATGTATTTTTAGAATTAGAACCCACCCAAGGTTACCATACCATGGCATGTGAGAACAAACAGTGTACACAAGGAAAGGGAATGATATGGGTATCTAACTTTAGACATTTCAATTTCTTAATTGCCACAAAACAATATGACAGAGACCTATGATCCATTTTTCTGTTTGCTATTGTGATACTTATCTCTGACCCATATAAAATACAGTGCGATTTTCTTCTCTTTCCCTGCAGTCTGCACATATGCTGTAATCCAGCTCTCTGCCAGAGAACCAAGTCTAGGACAGTACTGAAACACAGATGAGGGACAGACGTACTGCTGGAACACATACATATTATTTTCCATGTTTCCATGTTTGCCAAATATGCTTTCATTTTTCTTAATTTCTATTAAAGAAAAAGGCAGTTGTAATAGCGTACATATTATATGTAAATAAACAGCACACGTTTGCAAATATCTTAGTTTGATATATATTGAAAATTTATACCCAGTTGAGCCAAGGAGGGCACCACATACACTGGCCTCTTTTGGGGGCCTGGCAGTGGTGCTTGTGGTGGAGGTGGTTGTACTCCGATGCCATCTGTCCACCCAATGTTCCTCAGGACTATGTGTTTGAATACTTCTCTTAAATTGATGCATCGTAAAAATGCAGTATTCAAATAAAAGGTGCCTTATGGATGAAATATACCATATACACCCCTCTATCTCTTTATCTCTACCACTTTAAATAATATTGACTCACACAATGAATTTTTTTGTGCACTTTGGTGTAAATGTAGGGGAGCTAGCAAGTCCAATCTACACTTGTCCTGTGCATATGTTCTCTTAATTGTTAGGAACTTACCTTGTCCCCGTTCCGCTGCGCTGTCAGCGGGAGCTGACAGCGGTGTCCATGTCTTCAGCGCTGCTTCTGCTAGCGCTGCCGCACTTCCTGCTTCTCTCTGCTGCTGATCATGTGACTCCTGGGCGGGGAATTCTAACTCCTATATCTTCCCTGCTCTGACACGCTGCCTGTGTCAGAGCAATGTGTTTCCTGTTCCTGGCTACAGTTCCTGTGTCCTGACTCCTGTTATCCTGCTCCCTGTTAACCCCTCTATTCCTCCTACTCCTGTGTACCTACCTGGCTGTGTGACCGACTATTCTCTGGATCTCCCTCTGGCACCGTATACCTGTTACCTTCTGTGTACCGACCCGGCTGTGTTACCGACTATTCTCTGGATCCTGCCACGCACCCATTGCCTCCGTGCATCTACCGGTTACTGTTCCAGACCTACTACGCCTGGAATTCACGGTTAGTGCCTGTACTTGCACCGCATTGTCTATTTTCTTGTCTGCCTGCCATCACTTAGAACTTTCTCCCTTACGTCAGTAGGCTAATCTGGGGGCCGCGACCTGCGGTTCTTCGGCAGCTAAGCCCACACTACCTTGCGGTGGTTCTTGGTGAAGACCGGAAGGCCGTTAGACTCCGCGCCCTAGGTAAGCCTGTGCTAATACTGACTAAGGCATCAAGATCGTAACAGTTTGCTCTGACCGTTATCTAACTGATGGAAGCGACAGGGAATCCCACTGCGAGAGTACTACTGGATAACTTAGCGGCTCAGGTTGAGGAACAGGGGAAAAATCAAGAACAGTTATTACAGATTCTGCAGACTCTGTCTAACAGGTTGGATACGCTCCAAGCAGCTCAGGTGGCAGCTCCTAATCCTCCACCTGCTCCGGCCCCACAGCCTGCCCCCGCTCCAAGCGGTTCAGCTGTATCTGCCCCCACCACCTCTCAACTCCGCATACCTAACCCACCCAAGTTCAATGGGGATCCTAAGGAATGCCGAGGCTTCTTGAACCAGTGTGCTAATAAATTCGAACTTTTGCCCGGGAACTTTCCCACACAGAAAACTAAAGTCGCCTATATTATTTCCTTATTGTCTGGTTAAGCGCTTGCCTGGGCTTCTCCTCTCTGGGAACATGATGACCCCATTCTCCATAATTGTGCCACTTTCTTGGAAACCTTCAGACGCATCTTTGATGAACCCGGACGAGTCTCCAGTGCAGCTTCTGGACTCCTCCGTCTGCGCCAGGGTACCCTTACTCTGGGCCAGTATGCCCTTCAATTTCGCACTATGGCGGCCGAACTTCGTTGGAGCAATGAAGCTTTAGTGGCCACATTTTGGCAAGGCTTGTCCGATCGTATTAAGGACGAGCTAGCAGCCCGAGAGTTACCCACTAACCTGGATGCTTTGATCTCTCTCTGTAACCAGATTGATATACGTTTCCGTGAACGCACTCAGGAAAGAGAGAGTTCCCGTCGATCTACCTTCCGTTTGGCTCCTCGCTTCCAAAATCCTATTACACCGGAGGAAGAGCCTATGCAGTTGGGAAGAGCATGTTTATCCCAGGAGGAAAGAGAGAGGCGGTTCAAGAATCGTTTATGCCTTTATTGCAGGGAACCCGGTCATGTCCTGAGTCAATGTGGGAAGCGCCCGGGAAACGATCGGACCTAACTGATGACGGAGAGACTAAGTTAGGTATGAACATTCTCTCTCCTATGGATTCTAGTTTTTCTATCCAAGTTATTCTGCAATATACTGATAAACAATTGTCTCTTCCAGCGCTTATTGACTCCGGTGCAGCGGGGAACTTTTTACGAGCTGACATTGTAGAGCGGTTATCATTGCCTAGGCAACCCTTAGATCCACCTATTGCCATTACAGCTATAGATGGCAGTCGTATCATTGGAGGATCCATTAAGAACAGAACTGTTAACATGTCTCTACGCATTGGAGCCTTGCACACTGAGGAAATCTCCTTCTTAGTCATTCCAAAGGCTATCAACCCGTTGATCTTGGGCCTACCTTGGCTCAGACTTCACTCCCCCACTTTAGATTGGCAGAAACCGGAAGTTCTTGCATGGGGTTCAGAGTGTCATTCCCGATGTCTTCCCAGGATTCATAGACCCGCTATGGGCTGTCTCCCAACACCCTCCGGTATTCCTCCTCAATATCATTCGTTTTCTGATGTCTTTTGTGAAAAGGAGGCTTCCAAGTTACCCCCTCATAGACCTTGGGATTGCTCCATTGAATTGTTGCCGGATAAGATACCACCTAGAGGACGGGTATTTCCATTATCTCTACCCGAATCAGAGGCCATGTCCCTATATATTAAGGAGAATCTAAACAGGGGTTTTATCCGGAAATCCTCACCAGCAGGAGCAGGGTTCTTTTTCGTAAAAAAGAAGGACGGCGGATTGCGTCCTTGCATAGACTACCGTGGCCTCAACGCCATAACGAAAAAGAATAGGTACCCCTTACCATTAATCTCTGAACTCTTTGATAGGATCAAGGGAGCTTCAATTTTTTCTAAGCTGGATTTGAAAGGGGCCTACAACCTTATCCGTATTAAACAAGGGGATGAATGGAAGACGGCGTTCAATACGCACGATGGGCATTTTGAGTATCTTGTCATGCCATTTGGACTTTGTAACGCTCCTGCGGTTTTTCAAAATTTTATTAACGAAGTCTTTCAGGATTTCCTGTATCAATTTGTTGTCATCTACCTTGACGATATTCTTATTTTTTCACCTGATATTATTACTCATCGCCATCATGTCTCCTTGATTCTTCAACGCCTTCGGTCGCATCATCTGTACTGTAATGTGGACAAGTGTGTCTTTGAAAAAACGCATCTTCCTTTTCTTGGTCACGTGGTTTCTGGCTCCGGATTACGTATGGACCCTGAGAAATTAAAGGCGATTTCTGATTGGCCCCAACCGGTTGGACTTAAGGCCATCCAGCGGTTTATTGGATTCTCTAATTATTACCGCCACTTTATTAAAGGGTTTTCGTCTGTTATTGCTCCCATCACTTCCCTGACCAAGAAATCTGCCAACGCTAAGACCTGGCCACCAGAGGCGGTAGAGGCCTTCAAGTATCTTAAAGAAGCCTTCATATCGGCACCTATTCTTCAACAGCCAGATTCTTCCTTCCCCTTTTTTCTCGAAGTTGACGCATCCTCCACTGGAGTAGGAGCTATTTTGTCTCAGAAGAATTCTACTGGAAAGTTTTCTCCCTGTGGCTTCTTTTCTCGTAAATTCTCATCCACCGAAAAAAACTACGGCATTGGAGACAGAGAACTACTTGCTATCAAATTGGCCTTGGAGGCCTGGAGACATCATTTGGAGGGAGCCAGATTTCCTGTTACTATTTTTACGGATCACAAGAACCTGCTTTATCTACAAACTGCATCCTGCCTCAATCCCCGTCAGGCCAGATGGTCGTTATTTTTTTCACGATTCAATATGATCATTACCTTCAGACCAGGGTCCAAGAACAAGAAGGCTGATGCCCTCTCTCGTTCCTTTGATTCTATGGATACCGAAGAAGAGAGTGTTAGGTCTATTCTAGATCCAGAATGTATTTTGGCTACTACTCCTACTCGGGTGATCATTCCTCACGGGAAGACTTTGGTTCCTCCACATCTCCAAACTAAACTCCTTAAATGGGCTCATGCCTCCCGTTTTTCTGGTCATGCCGGTATAAAGAAGACCTTGGAATTTATCTCCCGTAGTTATTGGTGGCCGGTTATCCGTTCGGACGTTCGACAGTTTGTGACGGCGTGTTCCACTTGCGCTCAGAATAAAGTTCCTCGTCAGGCTCCATACGGTCTGCTGCAGCCTCTGCCAATTCCGGATCGACCTTGGAGTCATCTCTCCATGGATTTTATCACAGATTTACCCTCCTCCAGAGGGTTCTCAGTAGTGTGGGTGGTCACCGATCGCCTTTCCCAAGCCGCTCATTTTGTGGCATTAAAAGGTCTCCCTTCTGCTCCTGTTCTGGCTCAACTCTTCATTAAAGAAATTTTCCGCCTACACGGCTGTCCAGATATTATCGTTTCTGATCGAGGAACTCAGTTTGTGGCAAGATTTTGGAGGGCCTTTTCTCGTCTTTGTGGAATTAAGTTAAATTTCTCTTCTGCATATCATCCGCAAAGTAATGGTCTCACGGAAAGGACGAATCAAGAATTGGAGAAATTCCTCAGATGTTTCATTTCAGCTAAACATGATGATTGGGTTGATTTATTACCTTGGGCAGAATTCGCCCACAATAATAATTCACACGACTCTACCTCCATTTCTCCCTTTTTTGCTCTTCAGGGATTTCATCCTAAAGTTCCACCCTTCAAAGAGTTAACCGCCTCTGGGGTTCCTGCAGTGGATTCCCTTCTATCGGACTTCTCGTCTAGGTGGGATCTTATCAAACGCAAATTACTTCACACCTCTGCCATCAGTAAAAAAGCATTTGACAAAAGAAGAAGACCGTCTCCACTACTCACTCCTGGTGACAAAGTGTGGTTGTCTACAAAGAATCTTCGCCTGTTGGTTCCTTCTAGGAAATTCGCTCCCCGATTTATCGGTCCCTTCAAGATCATTGAGGTCATTAATCCGGTGGCCTTTAGATTAAAATTACCCCCTACCTTGAGGATTCCCAATGTCTTCCACATTTCCCTTCTCAAACCACTTGTTGTTAACAAATTCTTCTCTTCAAGAAGACCTCCTGCTGCTATTTCTGCACCAGATCAGGAATTTGAGGTGAAGGAGATTCTAGATTCTCGGATTTCCAGAGGTTCCTTGCAGTTCCTGGTTGACTGGAAAGGTTACGGTCCTGAAGAGCGTTCTTGGATTCCTGCACGAGACCTTCATGCTCCGAGTTTGTTGAAGAAATTCCATACCAAGTTCCCTCTAAAGCCTTATAGGTTGTCCGGAGGCCACCCCTGAAGGGGGGGGTACTGTTAGGAACTTACCTTGTCCCCGTTCCGCTGCGCTGTCAGCGGGAGCTGACAGCGGTGTCCATGTCTTCAGCGCTGCTTCTGCTAGCGCTGCCGCACTTCCTGCTTCTCTCTGCTGCTGATCATGTGACTCCTGGGCGGGGAATTCTAACTCCTATATCTTCCCTGCTCTGACACGCTGCCTGTGTCAGAGCAATGTGTTTCCTGTTCCTGGCTACAGTTCCTGTGTCCTGACTCCTGTTATCCTGCTCCCTGTTAACCCCTCTATTCCTCCTACTCCTGTGTACCTACCTGGCTGTGTGACCGACTATTCTCTGGATCTCCCTCTGGCACCGTATACCTGTTACCTTCTGTGTACCGACCCGGCTGTGTTACCGACTATTCTCTGGATCCTGCCACGCACCCATTGCCTCCGTGCATCTACCGGTTACTGTTCCAGACCTACTACGCCTGGAATTCACGGTTAGTGCCTGTACTTGCACCGCATTGTCTATTTTCTTGTCTGCCTGCCATCACTTAGAACTTTCTCCCTTACGTCAGTAGGCTAATCTGGGGGCCGCGACCTGCGGTTCTTCGGCAGCTAAGCCCACACTACCTTGCGGTGGTTCTTGGTGAAGACCGGAAGGCCGTTAGACTCCGCGCCCTAGGTAAGCCTGTGCTAATACTGACTAAGGCATCAAGATCGTAACATTAATGCTGTTTTGAAGAGATCTGTCTTAATTCACCTCACAACATCATGGATGTCTATATGAGACCGCCTGAGGCGGCCATCTCAGTCTCTTCGTTTTGACCCATTTCAGTTGCTCAATAAACAGAATTTGAAGTCACATTATATTGTGATATATTTTACTCAGCATATGCGCTCAACAATTTTACATTCATCCAATGAGTAGTAGGATCCATGTTATTGTATTTGCAACTAGAAATGAATATAAGTGTATGTATCCCTTAATATAGAGTTTATTAAAATCTGCATTCACTGCTCACTATATCATAATAGAATTGTTTAAGGCAATGTGTTATAAATAATTACTACAAAACTTATTTTACACTGCTTATTAGTATTATGCCTTATATTTTATAATGTCGCTATTAGTATAGATTAGGTAATTATAGTCCCCCCCCTTATCAAATGATTCATGTAGACACCTCTATTCAATAGAAGATGTCATTTAGAATACACAAACAGGAGTAGATTCTTTGTACTGTCCTCTCGGAGCAATAAGCCACTGTGGATCCAGCAATCCATAGTGACTGGCTGACTGACAAGAATGGATTGTCTGTACTTCTCTGCTCTAACAGTCAGTAAGGCTTTGTTATTTTCAGTTTTCTAGTGTAGCTATAGGAATATACTTGAATATTGGGAATAACCCAAATGATGGTGAACTATTCATAACATGTTACAAGTCTGTTATTTTTTTTGTTTTCCCCATGTGTAACCAAGTTGCTTACAAGAAATTCAACACCAGAAGCTAAGCTGTGACAGGTATAAATCCCTATATGAGCAATATAGCTCTGAATTTAAAATTCAATTACTAAACAAGCTGCTGTATAGAGCCACGTCTGTATCCAGGAGTATCTCACATGACATGACTGGAATATTAATTGCTTTCATAAACCTAGATCACGCATTCTTTAGATTCAAAATAAAAATCAGTTCATAACATTAAACGAGGTAGGTTAGAGAAGACCTCTGGTTAGCAGCAGCTACAACACACTTTGGGGCATACTCAATTAGGTTTCCAGTTTGGGGTAACGTGCCGGAGCGGACCACGAAGGCAATCCATGGTATCGCAAAAACGTGGATTTTCATGCGCACCCCTTAGGATTGCGAAGGAAAATCTGCGTTATTGCGATACCGTATTACCGTCAATACTGCGCACTTTTCACGGTAACGCACGTTATCACGAACCGGAAACCTAATTGAATAAGCCCCTTTCAGTGCAATTAACGCAAGTTGTTTTCTTTAATTAATTTTACCACTTGTCCCTATGCCCTTGCAGGTTTGTAAATTAGAAGTATATATTTAAAATGTCTTTTCCCATAATCTAAAAATGACAGTTAACCTACTAAATCTTCTCAAATAAGTGAGCAAGGACTCTCTTCTTCCTGTCTGCTCCGCATAATGTCATAACCTTGACTGTCATCTGTTCTAAACCTTGCTCCACCTTTCCCTTAACTGTTCTTAATCTCAGTACTCTTATCTCATAAACTTTATTCCATCGGTGTTAAAATAAATGATAAACATAATTTAGCTTTTGATTACAAAACAAGCAACACACTTATACAAATATAAAGCAAGCCAAAGGTGTACATCAGAATGCATATTACTAATAACTATAGTTAACACACTGAGCACATTATTTATGAAGTGTCATCATACTTATTTCTTAGGATTTCTACATTTAATTTCAACTTTAATCAATCATCTATATCAGTCCATAACAATTTTTTTTAAGGATATCCATGCTTGTGGCACATGGGGTTAAATCAAAATGATTGAGACACTAAATCATCTGTATTTAAATATGGATATCGTCAAAGTCTGGACTGTTTGGGGATCATGAGGACTGGAATTGGGAAACACTGATCAACATGAAAAAAGCACTAGCTTATTCCGTTTAATAATACACACAATATACCATTATGCAGTAGTTTGTTTTTTTCCTTCATTAACCCCTTCGTGACTGGTGGTAGTTTGCACCAAAATAACTGGATAATGTTGGCATTTTTTGCACTGCTTTGGCTTTGCCAGTAACAACTTTTTATTTCTAAGTCTTACTAAGGGATTTCTGAGATATTTGCTGAAGCTTATACACAGCAACGGGGATTAAAGCGCACAACATCACTTGATACTAGTATAGCCCAACCTAAAGTTGCCATGGCAACACCATACACTAATCCAGGAAGATGTCTTACAAATATGTTTCCACTCTCAATATACAGTTTTATATGGCAGCTAAGCAAACCACTTACAAGCATTTCTCAACCAAACAATTTCAGAATATGTCTCATGGACATTGGGGCTCACACCTCATCTATTTAACTACTAAGACATATCATTTGTACAGGTTCTGTGGCTGATTGGATTTTGTCTGTATCTTAATTTAGTTTTAAGCAACCACAGTATGTGTGTAATTGACATGTGTTAGCAATTAAAGGAATAATTTAATTGCCATGTGGACAGCATTTAGAGATGGATACACTTTAGACCAGCCCTGTGCCCTTCCTCACACAATCTTCGCACAAATACAAAACAGTAAAAATTTGTGTATTAGGAAACTACTAAGTAGTGTACAGGATTGTCATCACATTGAGGACAACATTTTTTGGAAGGTCTACTGGAATACCATCTGAATTTAGCTGCTGGGAGCTCAATTGTCATTTGCTGTTGCTTTTGGTGCATTCATGAGATCTGCAACCTCCATGATAGTAGCAGCTGCCGCCACAACTTCTGCGGACATGAGGAACAAGTGTCTTTGCTCTGTGTCCAGCAGAAAGCGTAATGCCAAAGGAAAGACCTGGGTACACAGCTACTACAAGCTGGTGGATAACCACAAGTGTGGCCATGCAACACAAAAGCAAAAGCCTTCTCCTGGGGAAGATGATTCAATTAAAATAAATGCAGAAAGATAGCCATGGCTGCCAGCAGCTGATTTGTACAATGACTAGTTCATCTTTTATGTCCCACCTTTCAGTGTCGCTCTTCATTCCAAATGTACCACACCACCGACAGCTGCACAGACATGACAGTTGTGAATAGCCAATTTTATACTAGTGAATGAGAACGCTTCTGCTTTACAGTAGCTACGTACACACTTTCCCCACCTCCAGCTATAATTATTATTATTTTTCTTTTCTCTTTTTCTTTTCTCTTTTCATCTTCAGGTATGTTCATCCATGCTGCTACTACTGCTCTGATCATTATTCTGTGAATTTCATCCCTGCAATCTGTGTTTAAGTATGTTCATCCATGCTGCTACTACTGCTCTGATCATTATTCTGTGAATTTCATCCCTGCAATCTGTGTTTAAGTATGTTCATCCATGCTGCTACTACTGCTCTGATCATTATTCTGTGAATTTCATCCCTGCAATCTGTGTTTAAGTATGTTCATCCATGCTGCTACTACTGCTCTGATCATTATTCTGTGAATTTCATCCCTGCAATCTGTGTTTAAGTATGTTCATCCATGCTGCTACTACTGCTCTGATCATTATTCTGTGAATTTCATCCCTGCAATCTGTGTTTAAGTATGTTCATCCATGCTGCTACTACTGCTCTGATCATTATTCTGTGAATTTCATCCCTGCAATCTGTGTTTAAGTATGTTCATCCATGCTGCTACTACTGCTCTGATCATTATTCTGTGAATTTCATCCCTGCAATCTGTGTTTAAGTATGTTCATCCATGCTGCTACTACTGCTCTGATCATTATTCTGTGAATTTCATCCCTGCAATCTGTGTTTAAGTATGTTCATCCATGCTGCTACTACTGCTCTGATCATTATTCTGTGAATTTCATCCCTGCAATCTGTGTTTAAGTATGTTCATCCATGCTGCTACTACTGCTCTGATCATTATTCTGTGAATTTCATCCCTGCAATCTGTGTTTAAGTATGTTATAGGAAACTGTTATCTGTTTAAACTTAGGTTGGCACAGTCTTTTATTGCTGCCTAATTTATGATAGGTATCTGGCCTCTATCCTTTCCCACAAATGTTTTCTTTTCCTTTGATTAGCTGACCAATTAGCACATCTGTAGTGTATTCCTAAATTAGACTGACTACATCTTAGCTTCATTCTATGGGGAGACGTATGTGGGGTTAGACGTGTGTGATTTCTGCACTAAGTGGGATTTTCTCACAAAGTGGACGAAAATGCACAGTTAGACAAACATTGGACTACATTTGACTTGCTTTTACTCCCAGCAATAAGCAACATCTGCCACAGCCTATTTCAGCACTACTTGTCTATTTATATGGAATACTGCTAAGAGGTAATTCTTAAAATACCCTTGCTTTTTGCTTTTACCCCTTTTATCACAATGTTTCACAAATTGCTTTTCTTAGTCTCATTTCATGGCATGATCTTTAGGACTGTGTCATCTTTCACCCCTCCACCAACACACAAATTTGTTCATATTGCACCTGCATTACTCCACTCACCTCTATTTAACACCCATGAACTGTTGTCCTATTTATTATCTCTAACAAGTACAGCCTCCACCTGTCGCCAGAAAATAAAAGGCCACACATCTTACAATCCCCTTGCCTATCTTTCGCTCACTCTGCTTCTATTAGCTGGTGATATATCACCTAATCCAGGTCCCCCACACTCCTCACACACACATACATCAGAACACTACCGTTCTATAGCAAACCTCAAACACATCACCTGTCTACCCTCTCTTCCCAAGTCCTTTAAATGTGCCCTTTGGAATGCACGCTCTGTTTGTAACAAACTTACCTCCGTTCATGATCTCTTCCTCTCAAAAAACCTCAACCTTCTGGCAATAACAGAAACATGGCTTATGCAATCAGACACTGCCTCACCTGCAGCACTTTCACATGGTGGCCTCCATCTCACCCACACCTCCAGACCTGAAGGCAGACAAGGAGGTGGGGTTGGACTACTTCTCTCCCCACAGTGCACATACACAGTTCTACCAAATGTCCCATCACTCACGTTCACATCTTTTGAAGTACATGCTATTCGCATTTTTAATCCATTCTCCCTACGTGTTGCGGTGATCTATCGTCCCCCTGGAGCACACCAACAATTTATTGAGGATTTCTCTGCATGGCTCCCTCACTTCTTATCTTCAGACATCCCCACCATCATCATGGGTGACTTCAACATCCCCATTGATAACCCACCTTCCAAAGCTGCTTCCAAACTACTCTCTCTAACATCCTCACTTGACCTCTCCCAGTGGATTGAATCATCTACTCATAAGGATGGCCACTGCCTTGATCTTGTTTTCTCTAGACTATGCTCAGTTTCTAATTTTATTAATACACCCTTCCCCCTCTCGGATCATCACCTTATCAGCTACACTCTCACCCCCACTGCTCTAACCTCTCTACTGTCTGACTCAACCAAGCCTCCTCATACTCGTAGAAATCTTAATTCTATTAATCTTCAACAATTTTCCACCTCTCTCCAACACCTTCTCTCCCCTATCTCTACATTCTCATCCCCTGAGATGGCAGTACCTCATTTTCACCTAACCTTAGCAACGGCCCTTGATCAAGTGGCTCCAGCGACACTTCATACTACACGTCGACTTCGATGTCAACCGTGGCACACCAAAGCAACACGAAATCTTCAAAAACTGTCCCGTAAAGCAGAACGTCACTGGCGTAAATCTCGAAGCTCTAATGACTTCTTCACATATACTTCTGTCTACCACTCCTATCGAAATGCTCTGGACACTGCAAAACAAACATACTTTCAATCTCTTATCTATGCTCAGGCTTCTAACCCCAAACGCCTTTTCAATACATTTAATCATCTTCTCAATCCTCCCACCCCGAACCCTCCATCTACTATCAGTGCTCAGGATCTTGCTTCCTACTTCAAGGACAAGATTGACAAGATCAGACTAGAAATGGTATCCTCTTCCTCAACAAGCCATCAGCTCATTTCCTTCCCACTACCCTCTGACACCCTTTCTTCATTTGACCCCACAAATGAAGAGGAAATTTCTACGCTCTTCTTATCTTCCTACTCTACCTCCTGTCCTCTTGATCCTATTCCCTCGCAAATTGGTAGATCCCTGTCTTCTGTGCTCATTTCACCTCTAACTCAAATCTGTAATCTCTCACTCTCTACTGGCATCTTTCCATCACTATACAAGCATGCAGTGATTACTCCTATTCTAAAAAAACAAAACTCCGACCCAAACTCTCTCTCAAATTACCGTCCCATCTCTCAGCTCCCTTGCCCCTCCAAGCTTCTAGAGAGACTTGCCTACACTCGCCTCACACGCTTTCTTTCCGCAAACAACCTGTTGGATCCTCTTCAGTCTGGCTTTCGTTCTCAACACTCCACAGAGACTGCGCTGACCAAGGTTGTTAATGATCTGATCACTGCTAAGACTGAACGCCATTACTCTCTCCTAATTCTCCTTGATCTCTCGGCTGCATTTGACACCGTTGACCACTCTCTTCTCATACAAACGCTGCAATCCCTAGGTCTTCAAGACACAGTTCTATCCTGGTTCTCATCTTACCTCTCTAATCGCTCTTTCACTGTTAATTTCTCTGGAGCCACCTCTGCTCCGCTTCCCCTATCAGTTGGAGTACCACAAGGCTCGGTGCTAGGTCCTCTGCTGTTCTCTATCTATACCGCTTCTCTTGGAAATCTAATAAGTTCCTTTGGCTTTCAGTATCATCTCTATGCGGATGATACCCAAATCTATCTATCCTCTCCTGATATCTCGACATCTGTGTTGTCCCGTGTAACTGACTGTCTTTCTGCCATTTCATCTTGGATGGCCTCTCGTCAACTCAAACTTAATCTTTCTAAAACAGAGTTAATAATATTCCCACCCGCCAACAAGAGCATACCTGACATTTCTATCTCTGTTGATAACATGACCATAAATCCCACCCCACAAGCTCGCTGCCTAGGTGTAATCCTTGATTCACGCCTATCCTTTGTTCCCCACATTGACTCTATATCTAAATCATGTTACATACATCTAAAGAACATTTCCAGAATCCGCACATATCTCACACAAGACACTGCTAAAACCTTAATTCATGCACTAATCATCTCCCGCATTGACTATTGCAATTCCCTCCTTACTGGTCTTCCCAAAAACAGACTCAAACCCCTAAAATCTATTTTGCATGCTTCGGCAAGACTGATTTTCCTTGCAAATAGCTATTCCTCTGTTGAATCACTCTGTATGTCTCTACACTGGCTGCCTGTCTTCTACCGAATCCAATATAAAATACTTTTACTAACCTACAAGGCCATCAACAAAGCTGCACCAACATACATCTCCTCTCTTGTCTCAAAATATCTCCCAACTCGGCAACTCCGTTCTGCAAAAGATCTGCGTCTCTCATCCACCCTCATTACATCCTCCCATTCCCGGTTACAGGACTTTTTTCGGGCTGCACCCACTCTATGGAACTCTCTCCCTCGCACAATAAGACTCTCCTCTGTTCTACAAACTTTCAAGCGTTCTCTGAAAACCTACCTATTCAGACAAGCTTATAATATTCCTCAACCACCATCTTAACCTCACTACCTTTAGCCTGTTACACAATTTCACACAAGACAACTACCCCCGGAATAACATTGTTGTGTGACAGGATCATTTAGCTTATGAGTCACCCTACCTTTGCAGTCTGGCTGGGCCAAGATGCAAAATGTATACTTAACCTCATGTGTCAATCTCCCATTGTCCCATAGATTGTAAGCTTGCGAGCAGGGCCTTCTCACCTCTTTGTCTGTTTTACCCAGTTTGTTTATTAGTTTATTACGTTTGTCCCCAATTGTAAAGCGCTACGGAATATGTTGGCGCTATATAAATAAATGATGATGATGATGATGATGATTATTATGCTATCTGATCTATCAAGTGTTCCTCACACCTTTTAGATTGTACACTCATTTAGTCAGGGTCTTCTTTACGCTCTGTTTCAAGCCATTATGCATTATTATTTTGTCATGAACCACCGAACATATAGCGCTGCATAAAATGTTGGCTCTGTATAAATAAAGGATAATATTAATAAATTTGGAAAGTTAAAAAAAAAAGTTTATACTGATTTTTCTAAATAAAACGTGTTCGATCTGTCTTAGACAAATGTTAGGAAAAAAATAAAACATAAAAATCGGTTATGTGATACAACAGAAAAACACAAAGCGATAAGTTTTTGTGGGCATTGTACTTATAAAATAGTTCCTTTCAGTTATATCACATTATCTCCTCACCAGAGCATTTCAGTGCAAAACCATTAAATATTTCAGAATAAATTACCACTTTTCCATGGACCAAACTTTTTATAGGTGCATAGTATAAGCAATTCCATCACAACCTGCCCTAAACAGTCTACTGCTCATTCACACTTTGTACAATTGTACCACTATATAAAAGTTGAAGTGTGTTCCACTGCAAATTTTACATTCAGTCCTAAAATGTGGTAGCTATGCCTTTGTAGTCAACTTCCCATTTAACAAATTATCTAACAGAATATGGGAAATGTACTACTATATTAATAATCGGAAATAAATATGCATGTTGTGAAGTTCTTGTCTAGTGACATTCTATGTTCTATAGGACACAATAAGGTCAATTTATAAAAAAGTGTTTTCATCTGTAAAAGAGGACACAATTAAATTACTTTCAAAAGTCTTAACATGACACACAGAAGATAGTCACAAAAGTCTTACTTAAGCTACTCCGTTTAATAGGGCTATTATTCCTTTAGGGCTTGAAGAAGCGCACTTATGGCATGTTTGTAGTGTCATGACCAAAAGAAATCTTTGTTAGGTCTTAAGGTTGAGACATTTCTGTGTCTACAGTGTAACTGTTGGAGCTTATGTTCTTGCATGCCTGGAACACTTGTAAATCAGAGCAAAGCGAATCATGTGGTAAAATGTGATGCAAAAAAAAATAAAAAAATTTGAAAATAAACACAGCAATACAGCCAAGATGACAATATTGTGGCTTTTTGGCTTTCGGTTAAAGCATGGTTACAAAAATATGTAGTTCACTGCTGCAAACAGTAGACAGAGTTAAGATAAAGCTCACAGTTGAAATCAATGTCTTGTAACAAGGTCAAACACAGCCTACTCTCTCTGACAAAGTAATGCCCTATACAGCAAACCAGGCACATGCTAGAAAGTATCAATGTATTAATAAAAAAAAATAGGTTTGGAGATATGCCCATTCAGACACGTGATAACAAAGAGAAGCTGATTTACAAAAAAAAAAATATTGTAAAATTATATAATGTAAAATAAAAATAATGTTATGGTAGGTCTTTTACCCCTCTGCCGCTGAGCCCACTTTGCACTTTTTGGGTTGGTCGCATTCCAACATCAATATCAGAAATTTGTTCTTGTTTTTTTTTTTAGAAGACTTTGAATTTTCAGATAATGTCAAATGGCTAAAAAAAGTGTGGTTTTTTTTATTGCAATTGCAAGAAAATGAACTAAAAGCATATGTGCATTTATTTATTTATTTTAAGCACAATCAAGAAATAATTTCACTGACATCAATTCACCTTTCTAAAACAGCGCAAAAGGCAGGCAGTCGAATATGAATAGCCGGGTCGGATACACAGAATGTCAGCCGGGTCGGATACACAGAATGTCAGCCGGGTCGGATACACAGGGACACAGACAGCACAGTAGTCAAATAAAAATAGCCGGGTCGGATACACAGGATGTCAACAGGATAATCCGGAAGCAGTGGTTAAACAAGGCAGAGGTCATACACTGAGGAAACACCAGGATTAGCACAGCATACACAGAGGGAGAGAGCCAGACGCCAGCTGTAACTTGTTGCTCTGACACAGGCAGTGTGTCAGAGCGAGCAAGATATAGGGGAAAGGATTTCAAATTTCCCACCTGCATGTCACATGACCGCTGCCGCGCAAGAACGGAGCAGATCGAGAACAAGGAGAGGTAAGTTTCTTACAGTATTGCAACAATATGGGTATTTTGATAACTAGACACACTACCATATCAAGTGAGTGTACGAGTTTATCGAAGCCAGATGCAAGATTTGTGGACGTTATAACCTCTCTAAACATTTTACGCTTTCAGTAGTGTAGGGTGCTATTGTCTGGTGATCACCAGGTAATAACTACTAATGGGGCACCTTATTTCAAATGAGAGTGCACCAAAGTCTTTAGGTGCCAGGATTTGGGAGCTCTGTGGATTACAAATCCCTCCCCCATCTTGGGCTCCTTTATGTTTTCTGTAATGTAGCATGTGATTACCAAACAATAACTAACAAATACCAAGGGGCCATATAAGGGTGCAACTGTTTTTGTTGAAGCCAAGGGGTGTATATGCCTTCCTCCTCCATTACTGATCACCAGATAATAACTCTTAAGTGGGCATCTCATTTGAAAGAGGGAGCACCTCATTCACACAGATATACTCTTGAGTTTCAAGGTGTCAAGATGAAAAAGAGTATTTGAAGTGCCCTCATCCCATTCCCTTGCTCCTCAATATTTTTCTATAGTCAGTTGTGACAGTGTACTCCTATGCTGGTAACTCCGCACCTCTTACTATGGATCTGGGTTACTGTGGATGGATCCTCCCTGACCTATCACACTGACCAGAGCTACAGGTAGCAGGCAGACCGGTTGTACTGGAAAAGCTTGGGTCCAAACCTCAGAATCAGCCGGAGAACGGATTAGATTTAGGATATAATCGGCAGGTCACAGGATTACAGCAAATTTGAAGAAGTTGTCAAGCAGGTCTTTGAAGCAGAGTGATGTTTATTGCTCAAGTGTCCTGACAAGGACAGTCCCACTGTTTTAAGGTATCAGTGGTCAGGTCAGATGGAACATCAGTATGATACATTACATGCTCACACAGCTCATCTTTTATACAGTTCCGAAATAGTCTATTTTTAGAATCATGAATCATCTATTTACACAAACATGGATTTACATGCATTGCAAAGCCACTAATATTTATACTAGGCTATGAAATTCTTAAAAACTTTGCTGTTATTACCTGGATCTTATTTCAGAGGCAGGAGACTCACTAGCAAGTCAAAAGGTCGAACTGGCATGAATACTTTAGACAGTCGCCAAATACATATTTTCATAGAACAACAAAAGAGGATCCACAACAAGCCACTTCCCCAAATCACAATACACCAAAGGCTTGGTAAACACAGGCTGATTGTATCAGATATATACATCAGAAATAGGCATATCCTATAACAAGGTTAGACAAGAGACTAATTTCTTCCCCTGGTCTCAGAAATAACGATTTCCTATCTCACAATATACACAATATCAAAAAATAAGTGCACGTGCAATTACATAAATAAGTGCCCTGCGCTATTTGCTTTAAATACATTTTTACCAAAAGTTATTTGATAGTGATCCAGTCACAGCAGTATATGAGGAGTAGGGGCTTCATGATGCCATCAATATCACATCATTAAGTCCCACCCCATACCCAATTGACCACCAACAGGAAATAGCTGTGGGGGACAGGTTAATATAATTTGAACTAATTTGAACCCACTGTGGGTTATGGATGAGTCCCACTCCCCCTTAGCCTTGAAGGTGTTAAACTTTGAAAAAAAAACTTTACTATATTCTTGATTCATATTTTACACAGTGATTGTCAATTTAAGCCACTTATATTTTAAAACACATATTTACAATATTTATACAAAATTATAGCAACCCTTCTTATTTTATTAAATTGACCAAACTCATTTGTTAGAGTTTAGTAAGTTGTCAATCCTTACAAAGCACTCCAGGAACTTACTTCCTACTTCAAGGGCAAGATTGATAAGATCAGACTAGAAATGGTATCGTATTCCTCGACAAGCAATCAGCTCAATTCCTTCCCAGCACCCTCCAACAACCTCTCTTCATTTGATCTCACAAATGAAGATAAAGTATCAACTCTCTTTTTATCTTCCTTCTCTACCTCCTGTTCTCTTGATCCTATTTCCCCACAAATTGGTAGATCCCTTTTTCCTGTACTCATTCCAACTCTAATTGAAATCTGTAATCTCTTACTCTTTATTGGTATAATGACGGGAAGATACAAGCATGCAATGATTACTCCCATTCTCCTAATATCTCTCTCAGAAACTATGCCCCTCCAAGCTTCTAGAGAGACTTGCCTTCACTCGCCTCACACACTTCATTTCCGTAAACAACCTAATGGATCTTTCTCAGTTGTCAAAGATTTGATCACTGCTAAAACTAAAGGTCATTACGCTGTTCTAATTCTCCTGAATCTTTCTGCTGTATTTGACAAACCCTACAATCCCTAGGTCTTCAAGACACTGTCCTATCCTGGTTCTCATCCTACCTTTCTAATCGCTCTTTCAGTGTTAATTTCTCTGGATCCACCTCTGCTCCGCTTCCTTTATCAGTGGGAGTACCAGAAGGCTCAGTGCTATGTCCTCTGCTGTTCTCCATCTATACCACTTCTCTTAGAAAACTAGTAAGCTCCATTGGATTTCAGCATATAACCAAATTTATCTATCCTCTCCTGATCGCTCGACATCTGGATTGTTTCGTGTAACTGACTGTCTTTCTGCCATTTCCTCTTGGATGTCCTCTCACCAACTCAAACTCAATCTTTCTAAATCAAAGTTAACAATATTCCCACCCACCAACAGAAGCATACCTGACATTTCTATTTCTGTTGAAAAACATGACCTTAAAGCCTACCCCTCATGCCTGTTGCCTAGGTGTAATCCGTGACTAAGAACTATCCTTTGTTCCCCACATTAACTCTATATCTAAATTCATGCCTAATACATCTAGAAAACATTTCCAGAATACGCACATATATTACACAAGACACTGCAAAAACCTTAATTCATGTACTCATCATCTCTTGCATTGACTATTGCAATTACCTCCTTACTGGTCTTCCCCTAAATAGACTCAAACCCCTACAATCTATTTTGGAATTCCCTCCCGCACACAATAAGACTTTCCTATGGTCTACAAACCTTCAAGCGTTTTCTGAAAACTAATCTCTTCAGGCAAGCTTATAATATTCTCCAACTACCTTCTTAACAGCACTACATTACCCTAATACGACCAGTTACACAATTCACACAAGACAACAACCCTCTGACAAACATTGCTATGTGACTGGATCATATGGCATACTAATCCCTTTTGTTTGTTTTTTTTAGCCTTTGCAATCTGGCTGGACCGAAATACAATATGTAGACTTTACCTTAGCTGTATCCAAATACCATTGTCCCATAGATAGTAGGCTTGCATGCAGGGCCCTCTTACCTCTCTGTCTGGTTTACCCAGTTTGTTTATTACTGTTTGTCCCCAATTGTAAAGTGCTGGCACTATATAAATAAATGTTGATGATCTTCAGTATACATGAACTTTCTTTATTGCTGTCAATACTCTAGAATAGCAAAACTGGGAGTGGAATATTTGAGAATGGTTTATGTTTAAAATCTGTATATAGACTTTATGTATTTAATGTATCAATGTGTCCTCTGTAAAGAATGAATGAATACATTTCTTCATTTGTACAAACAAACAAATTTTGGAGTCGAGGAACTGGGTGGGACATGATTTCATGTGGGTTTAACCATGGAGAATTATAAAAAAAATACATTTCACATCTATTATATTTATATTAATTCATTTAGGTGTATATTTACTAAACTGCAGGTTTGATAAAGTAGAGATATTGCTTATAGCAACCAATCAGATTCTAGCTGTCATTTTGTAGAATGCACTAAATAAATGAAAGCTAGAATCCAATTGGTTGCTATAGGCAACATCTCCACTTTTTCAAACCCGCAGTTTAGTAAATCTAGCCCTTAGTGTATGAAATACTGTAGGGCAAAATACTAAGTCTGAATTATTGAAAATGGCAGCACGCTATTTTAGAGATGTAACTTTCAAATCAAATACAATTTATAGCTCAAGGTAGATCTACTGCTGCTGGGATTTTTTAAGGTCACCAAACGTTTACAGTAAACTGTATCTAAAAATCATATGTTGCAGAAATTGCAACTTAGTGCATAACACAACAGAATAGCCATAAATAATTTCAGGGACAGCCCCAGATTTTAAAGAATTGTTTCTGGAAATTTACCCATCGTTCTGCACAGTACAGTGCTTATACTGAATAATGGATGTTATTCAATATTTCTGTTCCAGCATTTGTCCAGCATCTTCCCAATGAAGGGCAGTTTTTGGGAGGACTGACATAGTGGAGGGCCAGATGTTCTCACAAACACTGATAATACACAAAATATATCACACCACTAGCACAAATTAACACAGCACAGGTCATCAGAATGTGACAAATAATATATCCATTAAGATGTATATACAGAGCTCAATCACACAGAATTCTTGACTAACATGTAACTAAACACACTTACACACACATAGTTAACCAATATTTTATAACCACTTCCAGAGACATTTGTTCAATTGGGCAGGTGCATCTAAGCACACCATGCCAGGTAGTGTCTTGGCAGATCTTGGAGCACTATCATCATTATCAGCTATTTAAATAGCACCAGTAATTCCGCAGCGCTGTACAGAGAACTCACTCACATCAGTCCCTGCCCCTTTGGGGCTTACAGTCTAAATTGCCTAAAATACACACACAGACATAGACACTAAGGACAATTTAATAGCAGCCAAATAACCTACTAGTATGTTTTTGGAGTGTGGGAGGCAACCGGAGAACCCGAAGCAAACCCACACAAACACGGGGAGAACATACAAACTCTACACAATTAAGGCCATGGTTGGGAATTGAAATCATGACCACAGTGCTGAGGCAGAAGTGCTAACCACTAAGGCACTGTGTTGCCCACTATAATTCTCTTTATTATGCACATTCCTTTTATCTATACTTACATACTTTTGTATATACTATTGCTGCCAATTCCACTTTAACCACTGCTTTGTATTTTCCTACCTCTCTATATTGTTTCATCTCTCTGCAAATTACTCTCCTTTCATTTCTAATTTATTTGCAATCTCTCTGCAATGTTTGCTTTTATCTACACCATATCTGTCATCACACAGTCTACATTTTATTGTTTTCCATCCATCTACCTACACCTTTTTCCTCTTAATACACTTTTAATCTGCATATGCACCCAATAATGCCTCTCTGTGTCATGCTTAGCACATAGTAAATTTATTATATTTTAACAGCTTTCACTCCATAGTCACCATCTCTTTTCTTAGGAATCACAGGAAATTAATGCCCCAGACATTTCCTATAAAGTGGGAACCTGTTTTATTGACCCCTGGAGGAAAGGCCTTTATTAAGCACACACATAACATTTATCCATGTTTCACCGTTACATTCAACAATTTCTAAATCCCCAATTAGATTTTCACTCACATCATATCCATCAACCTCCCTATGCTGGCTCTGATTTATATTGCCGCTTTCAAAATGTTAAACTTAGGGCCCGAAGAAACACATCTAGTTGGACAGCTGTTCTGAGTTTTATATTTTAATACTTGTTAAGATGATTATTTAAAATGCAATCAAATTACATTATAAACAAGTTGGAAGCATGTCATTGTACGACTGTAGTGCATAAAGGTACACCTAAATTTTATGGCCCCAGCTCTGTAGCACAGGGTCCCTAGAAAGGATTGTAAAATATTGGCAACATTACAGTTCTATGATTTGTTACTGTAACACATCTTATCATCATCATATAGGTTAAGCTTATCCATAACATTTCCCATTCTCTGTGAGATATATTTCTATGCAATGATAAACTGAATGATATAGAGGGTGGGAGATTTGTTATGGTGTCTGAGAAAGAGCAGATGTAGTCCTGTCTAAACAGGCTGGCAACACATGCAGTGACATCAGCAGATTGCTCCAACGTTGTCATGAGTGTGGCAACAAAACAATTGCAAAGGCCAAAAAGAACCATTAAAAACTGATTGCATCAGCATATAGCATGCCCATACATCCAGTTAGCAGAAGACCAGTATCGGCCTGAGGACGGTCCGCTGTCTCAGAAGCACAGTAGCCCCCGTGTTATATGTACAGGTCGACCTAAATGTTGAACAACCAGATCTGTCTAGTATGGCCAGCCATGACAGCGTTTAGCCAGATTAAGGGGTGTTTTTGTTGCTTCAACAAGCAATGTCACTGCTCAATTTAGCCTGTTTCTGGCTTAAATTAATCATGAGTTAGAGGGAACATCAGGTCTTTCTTTTTTGCATTTGACACTTTCATGTGTTTGAAGCTTTTTTTTTTTTTTAACACTGAAACACAACTGAAAAGTGCAAAATGTGTCCCATTAAAAGTATAGAGCGTGACCCTATCTCTGCCAGCTCAGAGTTTCTGCAAAATTAAAGTGTTATGAGTTAAAAGGACTGTGCGCCCTTCTGCAAAGAGAGGAATGTCACAAATATTGCACTCGATCCACCCCATTATCCCATTTTTATAATCTTGCTCCCAAAAGATATCTTGTTTTTTTGCCCAGGCTCTGCTGTCAGCCAGTGCAAACTTCTGCTCCTCTACAACCATCTTGCTCCACAAGTGTTCATGTTAATCTAAATTCTGTTGCAGAGCACCACCAATGAGTATTAACTGCTACCATAGCAACCCTTGTGGCTGCTACAGAGTTCTGCAATAAAGAGTGCCCAGGGTCTGGGAACTTTTAACCTACTCACCTAAGCCATTAGCTTCTGATTGGTCATCCCACTGTTACACTGCCCCAGTTTTAGCTGGGAGAAACAGCCTAAGTGCTCCAGGGTGACGTAACTAAAATTTACAGACAAGATGGTAAATCAGCTTTAAACCTTATAGCACAGGATTTGTTATTTTTTCCTTTCCTGTTGGCCCCGGAGCAGTGTTTGAATTTGCCTGATTAAACCAGTACTGCTGCAGAGGACATTTCTAATTGGCTACTGGACTGCTGAGATTTGTCTTCTGATGTTGTACATCCACTCACAACGCGGGGGAAATAACAGGAGCTGCACTGGTAATTTTTTTATTTTTTAGCATCAATGTTTTTTTAAATAATTTTATGCGTAAATAAAAAAGGAAGGGATACAGAAGGCAAACAAGTGGTGGTGGAGGAGTACATATTGGGATGCAGACAAAAACAGAAAATATTTAAACACTATATATTGTGGCAGGGGCCTGCTACTGCTGAAACACAATTGAACAACTTCTTCCTTTTTATGCAGTTTTAATGTCAGGATGGTAAATGTATTTGATCTCATACAGATTTCACACCACATTTCTTGAGACCCTTAACGCTAGCTAGACAAATTGGAGGAGATGAAACAAAGCAATTCCACAATCTGTCGGACTTGTAGATCAAGTGCTTTATTCGCTTCGCCGGGATCCAAGAGTTATCAACATCTTGAAATCGGATCACTACAATTTGGCAACTCAATCCTAGGTTTAAGAGCTATGTTTTCTGTTTCTTTCCAACTGACCCAGATCTCAAAAGATGCAATGAGCTCCAGGTCAGTAATCTGACAGCTCAAGTGCGGTACATGACACAGCAATGTCTACTCCTTCAGGTTCTTTGGCAACTGTGACAGCTCTG
The DNA here is from genome assembly GCF_038048845.1 of Mixophyes fleayi. Taxonomy (NCBI): domain Eukaryota; kingdom Metazoa; phylum Chordata; class Amphibia; order Anura; family Limnodynastidae; genus Mixophyes; species Mixophyes fleayi. The sequence goes on along the minus strand of NC_134405.1, from coordinate 154,074,719 downwards.
CCATAAAATGAACTACAAATTCTACAAGGAATGCTATTACCAGCAATTACATCAAAGTACAGAGACTTCTATAATGGTTGATTGTAGTGGGGATGAATTACTAATATGTAAGCATGATGTACACACTAATGAGGGTGAGGATGATGACAGTGTAGGTTACAGGTGCTGGGATCTAGCTGAGAGAAAGGAGATAGCTGGTGCTGGTATGCTTGTTAATATTTTGGGTAGAATGGCATGTTGGCAATTTTATGTTTTTCCACAGTAAACTTTCAAGAGAAGGGTCCATAGGAACTAATGGGTTGAGTAGCAAGGAACCTTCACAGTCTAGAACAAACTCGTGTCATGGAAACCAGGGGGAGGATGTTGTCATTGAGTACGGGACATCCAATGTCTCCATTTCAAAGCTAAATTGAATTTTAACAACCATTTTTCAGATAGTAGGAGTGGAGGTGTGTTTTCAGAATTGTGCAATGCTGCCCTGGCGAAAATAAGAATGTGACCCCACAGTCGGGGAGGGGGAAGGCGAAAATCTAACTTTCTTTGTGTGCCAGGGCAAAAACATCAGCCCAAAAATAATAGTTCCCATTGGTCCAGGGGAAAAAATATAAAGATTTGATTCCCATTTGAATTAGTTTACACTGACAATTTACAGAAAAATCTATGTGTCTCCCTTCAACGACTGCAGATATGGGAAACAGGCACGCTGTTGTGGGCTACCTGCGCTTAGACTGCAGGGGAGTATTATTTAATCTATTAAACTCTATTGGCTCACCTTGCTAGCTATTTGTACAGTATATTGCTCATCTGCTGGTCTGGTGGTGAGGGGTTTGTTCCATCACTTGATTAAGAGGCTTTTGATTTGATGGTCCCAGCCCCACCTCCAGGATGGTGTCATGTACAATGGAATCTTTGCAAAAAAATTCTATGGGACCCACAAATATTTAGTTATGCCCCTGTAAGGAACTAAATTAAGATTGTTATTAATCTATGTATTAATGGCAGTTCTATTATTAAATATCACAAAATTTGATTTACAAATGTTTATTTTACTGTAATTCAAGTTTTCTGATATGTATTCTAACAGAGTAGTACACACTGGCAAAGGATATCAAATAGCAGTATATCATCATCATTTATTTATATAGAGCCATTAATTCCACAGCACTGTACAGAGAACTCACTCACATCAGTCTCTGCCCAATTGGGGCTTACAGTCTAAATTCCCTTACACACACACAGACTAGGGTCAATTTGTTAGCAGCTAATTAACCTACCAGTATGTTTTTGGAGTGTGGGAGGAAACCGGAGCACCCGGAGGAAACCCACGCAAACACGGGGAGAACATACAAACTCCACACAGATAAGGCCATGGTCGGGAATTGAACTCATGACCCCAGTGATGTAAGGCAGAAGTGCTAACCACTAAGCCGCCGTGCTGCCCATATATTTGGCAGCATACTAATTTTGCAGTAACATACCAGGTTCACCTCTTCCATTGTTATTGATTCTTTTTTCACAATAAAATAAGGTAATATTTCATTATTGCCCCAAGTAATATGTTTTACTGAATAATTACAGAAAAACAAGAGGAAAACAAACCATTCTTACACACAGTAAATTTTCATATCCAGTCAGGAATTCTCTTGTGTCTCTTTGCTCTGCTTTGAAATACTGATGTGACTTGTGCTCGTATCAGGACTAGATCCATTGAAATGTCAAATAAAAGCAGCACAGCAGGCTACCTTGGTAAATATTGGATAGTATCATAGACACCCCACAGTTCAGTTTGTAAGAAAAATCCCAGCAGCATAAATGTACTATGCTATGCATAATATATGATCCATGTAAATAAAAGCTCAAAGGCATATAACAGTAATGCAGTGCTGAATACACCTATACACAGCTTTGTTTGCATACAAAAATAGAATGCCCTTCAAATCTCAGGTTAACCTACAGGATATTGAGCAATGTAAATGATACATCATGGAAACGTCAATAATGAAATTTATCCATAGGCATAGTATGTGAGTATGCCTATATGTTCCCTATAATCTTCTACTTTCCACCATTTGATTGCCCATAATTCCATTTTACCTGTAAAAACTATGATCAAACACCATAGATCACATCACACAAACACCTACACACAGCTTATCCAGTGCTATATATCTCTCATATAACCAATAAAATACTAAACCAGAATAATACTTATATTTGGTGATGATGAAATGAGAATCATTCATATATCCTCAGTATAAAGTGTGAATATGCAAAACCAAAAAAACAAATAGTGCAACACTGCATAAAAAAATATTTACAAATTGTTTGCAGTAAGTATACTAATTGCAATTCTTTTTCTCATGATCCAGAGTAATACCCCTCGTGTGTAAACTTACAAAAGGCAAACATGTGATTTTAACAGCCACCACCCAACTTGTACACCCCTATGGATAACACACTCACAGAATAATCTTTTGAAGTTTTCACATAAAACAGTTTTTAAAGGGCTCCTCCTCCATAATTACATTTATTTATTTTTTATAAAATTTATAAAGTTATGGAGGAGGATCAAATCTTTCTTTGGGGTGGAGCCAACCTTCCACAGGAAGTGGCTCACAGCATTTGATACGCAAATGCGACCAACTTATCAGGTATTCACACAGTGTTTACATATTAATCCATCCAGATTGCAATGTGAAAAAGTACTTAGTGCGGCTATGTGACCCGGTCACACAGCAAAGCTGGTTTAGGAGAATCATTTTCAGTGAATTGTGTACTGTAGAGGGGTGGTAATTGGGTAGAATAATTTGGGAAGTTAAGTATATTTACTAAAGATGTGGGGTTTCAGAGAACGCTTGGAGACAAGGGGAAAGTATTGATAAAATTCCACAGAGTGGAGTGGGTGCAGCCCCAAAAAAGTCCTGAAACTGGGAATTCATTAAAATTATCCAGGTTAACTCACTGAGAAGTAGAAACTACAACACTAGGTGAATGCCTCCCATATGAATGTCATGTGACTACATTTTAATTATGCTTTAAGTCCATATTAAAGGGTTTGCAATGGTGTGACTTATGCACACTTATATATTGGTTGCTTCATGCCTGTGCCGAGATAAAAGTGATGTGAGAAAACAATGCTGAACATAAAACTAAAAGATTGAGAGTATGATCATGCCATGCACTGTTGCTAAACTTCCATTTTTTACTACACTGGTCATGATGCGCATAACACCATGCTATAATTTATCAAATGAGAAAGTAAGTGGCAACTTGAATGCTTAATTAAGCACCGGAGTGTTTTTTTTATTAGGTATTTAGTAATATAAATACATTGGATAATTTCTTTGACTGCAATATCCATTTACATTATAATGTTTCTACAACACAACATCCTACTTGATTACTGTAATTTTTTTAATCTATTCCTGGAATGGACTGAAGTCAATCTCATGCAAAACAGCTTCCCCGATCCTGCTAAAAATTCTGAAACTCATTAGCAGAGAAGATACAATATTATTTATCTAGTTATAACACAGCTGAGTTTTGGCTGTCGCCGAGATAATCGAGCTTTATGCCCAAGACACAATCCATCCTCTTAATTTGTTTACCAACCAATTTTTAAGAGCAGAACACACAATTCATAAAGCTATACTTATAGCATATAGCACTATACTTTTAACTACAGCAAGTGGAAGTACCACTTATGACATGTTATAGTTTATGCTGTTTTAGGTATCTGCAGTAACATGTTTTGCACAACAGGAAAATACATACAAAACATTGGCTACATATTTAAAGATAAATGTGCAGAATTGTTAGAAATCCAACTAAAACACTACAATAAGAACAGTCATTGCATTGTTAAGCCAGGCATATTTGGGTTGGGAATACCCACATTTGGCAGAGTTTTATATGCACAAACATGAGATTTTAAGCTTCAAACACAATCTTGGAGGCAGAGGTATTTTCTGCACTACCTTTAATGGGATGACATTTTCTCTTATAAACTTTTTTTATTGAAGGGAACAGAGAAAAAACACAAACAATATTTATAAATCAACAATACATAGCGGATAGAAAGATAATACTGATGTGACAAGGATATAAATTATCTTTATTTTAGACAAAACAACACAAGTTGCACTCATACTTTATTCTTAATGCTTTAGTTTCTTCACCATTTAGCCACGGAATTTAATTGCCCACTTACCATGTCCCCGATTATTTATTCCTGGCTGTCTGGGTAATACTACCATAATATATTTTATTCTACCGCTTCTTTTTGACAGATATAACAATTTGCATTTAACATAAGAGGCCTTAATATTTCTCTCAAGAGATCACATTATTTTTCATTCAAAATCGACACTTTGGTTCAAGTTTGCTAGCATAATCAGAATTAGATCGGCACCCTGCTAAAATGTTTGAATGGCTTACATGATTTCCTGAACAGAATTATAGTTTTCACAGGAGCTCAAGCTGTGGGATTATATATTTTTTTCCAGTACACAAAATAAATAGATGCTTGAATTACTTATTCCCTATTTTAAACCCTCTTGTCCTACCTATGTGCTCTCTAATTGGCAACCTAATTTAATCAACACATGCTCCTATATAAATCTTTTACTCCCCTTCAAGCAACAAAGAGGCGTGGTCTCAGAAACTGAATTAATCTTTACGGAAAGATAGTGTGTGTTTACAGAAGCAGCAACATGCCCATCTTAAGCTAGGTACGCACTACAGGTTTCTCAACCAATTATCTTGCCAATCACACGATAAACAACTGTTAGGTCCGATATTGCATTAGTGTGTACGTTTCCACTATCATGTTTTATCGCACCAAAGCCTATTGTATGGTTTGATTTTAGTTTATTAACTGACTAAATATTACCATCGATGATGAAACGATGTCAGGCAAATGTGGAAGTGTGTATGGAGTCAGATCAGCAGTGTAGGCAGATCTCTATTGAGTGTGCAGAGTCACGATCATTTCAGCAGATGGTTATGACAGATGAAGACCACAGATCTGAAGGTAAATCATGCAGGTGTGTACACATAAATCTACATCTTCATCAGGACTTTCAGTCGTTGGTAAAATCGTTACAGATATCGTATGGCATGTGCAGCAATTTTCTGCAGTGTGTACCCAGTTTTAAACTTTCTGCTGCATCACACTTAAAATCCATTATCATCCATTTATATTAGGGAAACCCAGTGGGTAAATGTATCAAACAGCGATTTTTACAAGTCGCCGATATCCGGCAACTTTGCATGGTGAATTGAAACCGGCAATAGCTTTAAAGGTAAGTTTTGACTTTAAAGCTATTGCCGCTCTAAATTTACCATGCAATCTTGCAGGATATCGGCGACTTGCACAAATCGCTGTTTGATACATTTACACCAAGGAGTTTGTTTCCTTATCCAGCACAGGTTCCACATTAAGACAGATTGCAAATACAACTACATAATAAAATACACCAGCTGGAAATCTTATGTTATGCCTTACTCAAATAAAATATTTATTTTTGCATATTACCTTCTCTATAGCATTCATTTATATAATGTCAGAATATTCTGCTGGGAACAAATACAGTAATAAAAGACTTGGCATTAAAAGACATACAAAGAGGTAAGAGGGCCCTGCTTGCTGTTTTACGCTCTACCAGGTGACCTATCCCATATTCTTGTGATTATTCTGAAAACGTTTTGGTTTGGGTAGCTTGGAAATTTCAAACGGATATCACACAAAATCAAATGCTCTCAGTGCATCTCCCCCGTCGAAACAGTTAACATCTCACCCGGGCTGGTATCCTTAGTAAACACCTACTTTTAGTGTATTTTGACCTCTTAAAGCTGCTTTTAGTTCATCCTGAGTTTCCCCCCTGGCTAAGTGCTTTACTCCTTCTATATAATTCTTGCAACGCTTTGTCAACTTTAAAAAAACACTGTTGCTTGTTGAAAATAATCCACTCTCAGTGTTTCAGGTATCTCAAAATAGCAAAGGAATTACTATTCACCATCTCTCATCAAAAATCACTTGTCCTTCCTTAGTAGTATCATGCTCAATCCCTACTATTAAGTAACATTTAATCACTTCCTTAATGTGGCTAGTTTAGAATTGCAATTGTTTGGCATAGCCAATGTAGCTCAAATAGCTATAGAATGGATCGCAGAGATTATTTTCATTCTGACAATTCATGTCCATATAATACCGATCATATGTATTTACCAACACATACATTGTAACTCCTGGTGCTATTTTCTCTTTCCTCCATCGTTGTAGGAAGCTGCAGTGTACTCTGAAGACTATAGTCCTACATATGTGTGCCTTTGTGATGCTTATCTGTAATTAAGACATTGTCCAATCTGATTTTCCCCGTATCCAGCTTATCAAATTGGATATTATTGCCTTGGTCTTTTCCTTTTCATTCTGTTTGATATTCGCGTCATTGTGTGTCTATATAATTTACAAATTTCAAGTATTAATTACACTAAATTGAGCAGGGCCCTCCCTACCATTTGTTTTTACATCTGCACTATTTTGTCTGCCTTGTTAGTCCCTGCTACATGAATGCTCTGTTTTCTCCACTGTCCAGTGCTACAAAGCCCTGTGACATCTTAAGATTTAGTTATTAAGAATTAATAGTAACATGTGCTATTATTTTTGGGCAGGGTGCAGGAACTCACCCTAATTATTGTTAGTTGTTGAATACTAGAAATGTACAGGCAAAATTGCTGGATGAATTGTAGCAACATTTTCTATCTTGAATTAAGGAGAAATGAAAACTTATTTTAAAAATATATATATTTTAAAACAATATTAGAAACATATATAAACATTTCCTTGTTTAAATAGTAATATGCAGAAACATAATTCTAAAGGGGGCAATCAATAGTCCAAAATATATACTACATTGCTGAAAAAGAATTACTAATTTGCTCATAACTCCTAAGTCAGTGTTGGCTAACCTGTGGCACTCCAGGTGTTGTGAAACTACAAGTCCCAACATACCCTTCCAGCAATAAGCTGCTATATATTGGCAAAGCATGCTGGGACTTGTAGTTTCACAACACCTGGAGTGTCACAGGTTAGCCAACACTGTCCTAAGTGTCACGATTTAGACGGGACAATCTCGATCCTGACAGCTGACATGTTTTTTGCGATCACAAGAAGTTGGGAGGCATGTCTCCACTCACCATGGTGAGCAGGTACTGTGTGCACCTGCCACCTGGTGCACGTGGTAATTCACGGTGAATTAAGAGAGGGGAGGAGGGATGATTGGTGCCTAGCATTCTGAAGCGCTAAGCACGCATCAAGGAAATTAAACAATTTTGAAAACTGATACCTCAAACACCTACAACATGGTCGGAGACAATTATGACAATTTTCATGTTCGTCTTAATGTTTATATACCTGTATACAGTCGTCAGAGTGGAAATTTAGAAAAGGCGGTAGGGAAAATGTAAGTGAATGGAATTTTATAATTTTATAATGAAGGCAGTAGGAGATGTGACGGTATGGCATACCACCGTATACACCCCCACTTCTACCACTGCCTATTATATTTATATATTCTAATTATTGTCTACATTCTATTCTCTTGACACTATTTCAGAAATACTCTCAGAAAACCAGTTCCACCTGTTTTTAATAGCTATGATTTCATAGGACATACTTTTGTTAATGAATATATCTGTGTGTGGAGCTGCCACTCCTAGAATGACAGATGCTCCCACAGGTTGTACTGGTAAAATGTGCAGATAAATGTAATGCCTTGGCCAAATTCCTAGTCTACTGTAGATCTTATTAGCTGTTTTGTATCAATGGTTACAATTAATCATAATTTATTTCAAGGTGTCTTGGTGTTTGTGTTAGTTTCATTTTTATACATAATAAAGACGTCAAGCTATTCTATCCATAATGCCTCAAGAAAATAATTGCAGCCCTTCCAGGAGCTATAGGTTAATCCTCCTTAGCACACTAAGCACACTGGCATTGCACATATAAATGAAAGAGTTTATAGCTTTTACTCAATTACAAAAACCATTTTGGTTGAGCAAATGATATATACGTTGTTTATTAAAGAGGAAACAATAGTACTAAGATGGGAAATGGGAATAAAGGGAGGCTAGCAATGCCGTGCCTTCTAGAAAAAAACAGGAACTCTAATTTGTTTGAACACATTCTTTGACAGCACATTCAATATTTTTAGTTTGGGATTCACCATAAACATTATTTGAGTGGATATAAATCCCATTTTGTTCCTGTGTATGAACTAATATACACTGTGTATTTCTGAAGGCAAATCTGCCTACCAGACACTGCTTGCTTAACTGGAAAAGTGCTTGTCTCCTGACATGGTAATATGCTGTGGAGTGAAAGAGTTTAATGGACATATTTAGCTTAAAATAAAACACTACATTTATTTCATGTATATTATTTAGCTCAGTATATTATTCAGCTCCTAATACACAGATTTAATTATATATTAGGGCCAAAGGGTAGCTTCACTAGCTATTTAAGATACATTCTTCCATAAACGGATGCCCTCCAGGTCTTTGGTCTTAGAATCTACAGTTGCCATTCCTCTTGGGATGCACAATATCATAAACAGAAAAAACTGAATATAATAATAATAGAGTGGTAGAAAAATATTTATTTTTCTACATCTACTAAGCACATCCATAAACTTGTACCATCCATAATAGTTAAATATTTAGCATTGTTTCATATTTTTTGCGTAAATAGTTTTCAAATTATTTTACTAACCACTTTAGCCATATGCATAACATTGTGTATGTAGTCTTCTATGATCTGTGAGCCCTGCACACAAAGATAAGGTCAGTGGGGTCACAAATCACTCTGAGTGGCTTATCCCTTACAGAGTTTTCTGCTGATGCAGTTAGCAGAGTTTGGTTGGTATAAACTGTAAGAGTACAATATAATCTAATCTGCTGCATTGTGTGTGCAGAGTGAGAAGAATACCAATGACAATAAACAGCAGTAATACCTGTGTGTGTGTGTGTGTATGTGTGTGTGTGTGTGTGTGTGTGTGTGTGTGTGTGTGTGTATGTGTATATGTGTGTGGAGGGGGGGGGGTTCATATACATGAACCTAAGTTTAATATAATGAATAAAGTTTAATGTAATGAATAAAGACAACATCCCTTTTCCCTACAAATATCAGAGATTTTCACAGCTGCAACGCCATTTAAGGCATTGGAAGGGTCATTTACGGAATGCAGATGCATCATTAATTTTATGCAGGAAGGCTCCTATTTGCCCACTTACAGCATATATAGAAACATGTTTAGGGGCCTGATTCATTAAGGATCTTAAATGAAGAGGTATCTTATTTCAGTCTCCTGGACAAAACCATGTTACATTGCAAGGGGTGCAAACTAGTTTTCTGTTTTGCACATAAGTTAAATACTGACTGTTTTCAGGTAATGCTGGTCCATTTGTTACTTATATCCCCACTCTGCACGTCTGAGCATGTGCGGAGGCCAGTGCATGCACGGGGAAGTCTTTCAGTTCCAGAACAGAAATTAACATCATTAGTAATACTTAACATTTAATAAAACTGCACAAAATATTTTTTTACACAGATACAGGAAGTAATTTACAAACCACAAAACATCTGAGGCAAAGCATAAAATAGTGATGTCCTCCTATAATTTCAATGGGAAGCATTTTTCCCAATCCACTAGCACTTCAGCATATTTCTTGGCAAACTATTGCCTATAAACAAAGAAAGATTCAAATACATAAAAGTGTCAGGAAATAAAGACCGCTCCAATGTCTACTAAATGAGGAGTATTTTTGGTTAATACCTGGGGTAGGAAAGAGGTAAGACTTTCATGTAACATTTACATTTTTTTGCACAGAGCACTTCTTCAGATTTTTCTGCCACCCTACAAAGCTAGGTGCTCTTCTTGATTTTAGAGGTGTCACCTGAGATCTAAAAGTAGGTGTAGAAGTGCTGGGCTGACCATCTAAGCACAATGCTGTAAGAGCAATGCGATTTCTGGTGCGCATGGTAAAATAGGTCATAGCCTCCCAATAATAGAGAGAACGTTGGCAGTGTCCCCCTCTAATCCCCTCTTTATAGGTATTTTGTAGTAACCAGTTTCCTTTGAAAACAAGATTGCAGTAAAACTACTGTATATGCTTAATACATAGGCACTTTTTAAGGCAATTTTGTACCTGGGAAACATTTGTCATAGGAATCCTGTTACAGCCTTTATTGTTGCTTGTATAACTGGTCATAAATATATCAAGAAAACCTAGGGTCAGGGTGTACCTAACCTAACAGAAATACCAAACAAATTGCATTCAATGAATGGATATTGTTGATGTTAAAATATGTTGGAATCTGATAAGTTTAAAGATAAAAATAAATAATGGATTTAAACAAATCAGACAGGTCTCCCCTCCAGCAGTTTAACTGACTTTATTGCTTGAAAGTAAAATTAATTGTTGAACTAAAATGATAAGTTGCTTAAATTTCACCTGAAAGTGGTGTAAGACATATACTTATGTATGCAAATGTTGTTAAGCAAGGAATGAGTAAGGTAAACACAAATGTATTCACACTAAAAAATCTCTCCATTTGTCCTCTGGCACTTAAGAAGATAAATATTTTCTTTAATTGCACTTGTATTATCATATATGTTGTAATCTTTTTCTAAAGACATGGTAGAAGAAGACATATTTTTCTGGCACAGTATAACTATTAGCTATATATTGTACTTCTCCCATCTTCAGCCATACCTAGAAACGACCACAGACTTAATGCCGTCCACATACACTTAAATCATACTTGCCTACTCCTGGAAACATTTTTCCGGGAGAGGGGGCGTGACTGGAGGGCGGGGAGAGGCCAATCTTGTCATTTTGTCCCCTCCCGCCCTCCAAAGTGTTGTTATTCACCGAGTATCGCCTCAAATGACGCGATTCTCGGTGAATTCCGGGATGCGGGAGAAATGCCAGCTCTCGCGGGAGCCTGACCCTAATTTCCGGAGTCTACCAGACTTTCCGGGAGAGTTGGCAAGTATGACTTAAATGACTATTTAAGTATTTATTGAAATATATATATATATATAATGTACAGAATAGATATTAAAAAGTCTACACACCCTTATTGAAGGTGATTTTGATTTTATGCCAGAAATCCAGGTAAGTCATGTCAGACATTATTTTTTTCCCCCCTATAATGTGACCTTGCAACCAACAGAGTTCAAGTTAAAAACATAAAGAGAATTTTTAAGACCCAGAGGTAAAAATAAAAAAATAACAACAATCTCCTGGTTGCACACACGTTCATATTGGGGCTGTAGCTGTGTTCAGAGTTAGGCTAGGTACACACTACGGGCCTTGATCATTAAGGAAAGCAAGGCAAATAAAGGAGTATATATTTTTCAGGACAAATCGTGTTACAATGCAAGGGATGAAAATTAGTTTATCATTTTGCACATAAGTTAAATACTAACTGCTTTTTCATGTAGCACACAAATACTTGATAGCTTTATTTTTACCCAAACTATAAATCTGTCCCCACATTATAAATTTACCCCCCCCCCCCCCTCCAATGCAACATGGTTAGCCCAGCTGTAATGTTACTCCCCCTTTGGTAAGCTTTGCTCTCCTTAATGACTCAGGCCCTACAGGTTTTTCAACCAAGTAGCGGCCAAACACACGATAAATGACCATTTGGCCCAATATACCATCAGTGAGTATATTTGCACGATAAATGACAGTGGTTCCAAAGTATCGATCGTCGATTCATTTGATTGGTCGGTAGGACTAAAAATCTCGTTCCAACCACCTAAAGATCCTGCCGTGTTTATGCACTTACATGACTCTCTGCCCAGCAGGGGCGGGCTGGCACGGGGGGCATGGGGGCACATGTCCCCTGGGCCGGACATAAAAACATTATTTTGGGCCTTCAGGTTTGTACTCGGTGGCTGGCCCCTCCCCCGGGACCAGCCACCTTCAATTGGCCGCGGATCCCAACGATCCGTCCCCCCTCCCTCCCACTTTCTATGCTTGCGCGATGCACCTCTGCCGTGCATCGCGCGGGTGCCGTCCCATGTCTGAAGAAACTGACAGCGCGTGGGATTGAGCCAGGTAAGTGCCGGGGGGGGAGGTATTATATTAATATTGTGTATGTCAGTGTGCTAACTTAATGTCTGTGTGAGAGGGGGGCCAGTATATGTATTGTGTGTGTAGGGGGGGAAAGCAGTATATCAATGTATTGTGTGTGTTTGTGGGGGAAGTATATGAATGTATTGTGTGTGTTTGTGGGGGCCAGTATATGTATGTATTGTGTGTGTAGGGGGGGGGGGGGGTGGCAGTATATGAATGTATTGTGTGTGGGAATGACCAGTCTAGGAATGTAGTGTGTGTGAGGGAGGGGGTCTTAATATAATGTGGGAGGTAGGCTATCAATTTAATCGAGGAGTGCAGGTGAGGGCTAAGTATTGGGTGCTATTTTATTTGTGGGGTGATGGTGGGACAATTTAATTTAATAGTGGGTCCTATGAATTTAAGATGGAGTAATTGCACCTTTAATTTAATGCTGGGGTGGTGAGCTATTGATTGTGGGGCTGTTTGGGGAGAATGAGGTCTATTTATTAAATGTGATTATGAATTATTTAATGCCTGAGATTATTGTAGGAAATGGTTATATTTGTTAGACGTAAATGCTATTTAAAATAATGCTGGGGCTGTTTGAGGGGAGGGAAATAGGTTTATATATTAAATGTGTTTGCTATCTAATGTCAGGGTTGGTTGGAGGGAAAGAGATCTATTTAGCAAATATAAATATTATTATTTTAAATTGTTGTGGCTGGAGGGAGGCCTAATTATAAAACGTGGGTGCTATTGATTTAACACTGGGACTCGTTGGAGTTTTCTAAATTTTATGTACCCATTTTTTTCTCCAAATAGGGCCTCCAATATTCCAGGATCCAGACAACCAGCAAATGAGTTAAAGTAACCAGCAGCCACAAGGGGTGACAGTGACAAGAACAGGTAGGAGAGAGCAGGACAGTCTGCCAACTGTCCTGAATCTGGTGAGACAGTTCCGAACTTGGGTCACTGTTTCCCTTAGGACAGTTGGGAGGTATGTCCCGCTTCACCGTGTACTGCTCGTGAAGGCAGAACTGTGTGCACCTAACAGTAGTGCACACAGTATTACCTGTGTATTTGTCTAAAATGATAACCATGCTACATCATAGGGGGTTACCCGGTCTAAAGTGCCCAAGCCCCCCAGAGCCTTAATCCAGCTCTGGGCCTGGGCATAAAATATATATATGGATTAGGCAACACTACAATAGCCTCTTTTTATATAGATAAATATATATTGCACCAAAAACTACCCTTTAAGGATGGGCCGCTGCTGTGTGCTTGCCCCCCGGGCTGAAATCAGCCAGCCCTCCCCTGCTGCCCAGAACAGGGGAGGGCAGGCTAATTTTAGCCCAAGGGCCAAGACTCGAAAGAGCGGCCTAATATGGACACCACGGTGGCTAAGTGGTTAGCACTTCTGCCTTACAGCACTGGGGTTATGAGTTCAATTCCCAATCATGCTCTTATCTGTGAGGAGTTTGTATGTTCTCCCCGTGTCTGCGTGGGTTTCTTCCGGGTGCTCCGGTTTCCTCCCACACTCCAAAAAACACATACTGGTAGGTAAATTGGCTGCTAACAAATTGTCCCTAGTCTGTGGGTGTGTATGTGTGTATGTTAGGGAATTTAGACTGTAACCCCCAATGGGGCAGGGATGGATGCGAGCGAGTTCTCTGTACAACGCTGCGGAATTAGTGGCGCTATATAAATATATGGTGATGATGATGATGATGATGATGATAAGAAGAATATTTAACAATTTGTCAATTTGAATATTGCTGTTCTGTTTGTTAAAAAAATGACAGCAGAAATTATTACCGTTTTCTTATCTCTAAACCCGTACACTCCACTCTGGGAGATATGAACATGGCACTCAGTCATAATTCCTTATAATAACTGATGTAGGACACTATAAATGCTCATTTTATAATTTAATTCCATATTAAATAGTCTAAAGTATATATGCACATATTTTTTCCACAAATTCTCCAGCAACACTGTGACAACAATATGTGAAATTTATTTTCCTCAGGGTAGAGTTGCTAAAAGACACTTTTATACACTTTTTTTCTAAAATGGGCTAAACAGATCCCATTGGTCTATTTTGCAAATATAATCTCTACACCGGTGTTGGGCAACAGGTGGCCCCAGCTCCTTCCCTTGCTTTATGCCCTGTCAGTCCTTCTGTGAACTATATGCCCCAGCTTCACCAGCAGCACACTTTTGTAAAAAAAAAATATTCCTTTAGTTATTGAATGGAAACTTCTCTATAGAATTGTGTTGTGCATGTTCAAGTCTTACACATAACTTTCAAAAACTGGTGGAAAATCTGGTCACCTAGAAGTCACACTGAATTGTCACTACCTGCAGCTTATTTATCTTCCATTAACATGCCTGCTGATATGTTATTACAGATAGGTGTTTCTTTAATGAAATATGGGTGTAACTTATTACTAAGATTAAGGGTAATGTGTGGCTCTTTTGAAGGTTACAGGGCCTTTGAAATGTATCAGGTTGTCCATTATGCCAAGTCTAATTATTTGCTAGTTACACTGCTCTAGAAGAGTGTATGTAATACTTACCTTTCCTGCAGACTCGCCATCTGCTGTGGGACAAGAGTGTGCAGTCCTCTGTCTACGTCTGCTCCCAACGCTGTGTCATCTGACAGACGTCAGCAGTTTGAACTGAGTAATGGCAAAATCTATTTACGCCATTATGTTCAAACACGTTGACTTTTAATTTGTGGTAACGGTGGAATTAGACAGAGGCCTGCCGACCAGCTCCCCAAAGATCAACAGTCTACAGGAAAGGTAGGTGCTAGATACACCATGCTAGTAGATATTGTTTCTCAAACAAGGTGTTACAAGAAGTCAGAAGCAACAGAAAAAGTCTTTATAAAAGCTGAAGATATCTAATGGGATATGGAAACTACATTATAAATGCAAATAAAATAAATTAGCTACAATCAATTTTGTTTTTTTAAAGATATTCAATTATTTATTATTCTGTTTTCATGCATTACTATATTTTAACATGTTATGTATTTGAATGACCTATGTGGTTGTAGTGATCACAAAAGACGCAAGGCACCTCTCAGAAGCAAGGATGTGCTTATCTGCAAGCCAAAAAACAAACCCCACATCCCCACTACTTTGATGCATGCCTGCTTTTTTTCCTCAATGATTAGTCAGCTCTAGGCCATTCTGTGAAGTCAGAGTGAATTACAGATACACAGAGCATGATGTGCAAGTGCAGGCAAATATAAACATGGGATGCTTCAGTAGATATGAAATCAAGTTGTCACAAACCAACAGACTGAAGCAGCCAAAATAGTAACAGAAATACTACAATGTCACAGCTCAAACAATATGCCCTAAATTAAAAAAATAGTTTCTCTGAAAAAACTCACTGCTTTTTAGACCTGACCTTAAGTAACCTCTTCACCGAAGGAGTGATAAATGTCTGACTTCTAGCTATTCTATACATTTGTTAAGGTTAAATGTAAAGATAAAACAGGCCTATTTTGTCTTTCAATGTAAAGTGAGTTGGAGATCAAATGTCAATAGTGGTAGAGAAGGAGTTACAGCAACAGCTGTTTAACAGAAGTTGTTTGCACCATACTCATTTCCTGCTCTTAAAAATGTTAAATATTGTTTGCTTAATCTCCTGCTTCTAGGGTTACAGTGATAACCACAGACTGTACTAGGTGCTGAGAAAGCATCAGCTTGGTACACCTGTTCACTTCATGTCCTAAATGCTCATCTGTTTAACTAGGTAGCTATAAAAACTAAAGCTACCATAAAAAGGAAGAGTAATAATGCTGCAAAGTCTTACACAGTTGCCCACCTTGGGTTATGTACACTTGCTTTCGCAAAGCATTTATTTTTTTTGTTGTTAAAATGCAAAAATATATAAAAAGTATTGTGTTCATGTAGGTGTTTAACATGCATTTAATACATGTTTAGAACATACTTGCCCACTCTCCAAAATGTCTGGGAGACTTCTGAATTCTAGATAAGTCTCCCGGGAGAGCAGGCAAGTCTCCCGCATCCTGCCCATCGATAGTCAAAAATACACGATTTGCGATGAATCGCATCATCTTGGCCCCAGCACCCACGACAAAATGATTATTTCATCACTGGGCGGGGCGGCCAAAAATACACAATTTGCCCCACCCCTTTCGTCCTTCCACCACACCCCCTTCTCGGGATCTCCCCGATGCAACAACTCAAAGTTGGTTTAGATGTATGGTTTAGATGCATTTATAAATGCTTTCAATCTGAGTTTGGTAAACATATGACTAAACAGGATGTTATTTTGTTCAAGATAAACGCATGTGAAGTTACATATGACTTGTTAACCGCATCTCGGTGCATTTACAATATGTTCTAGTTAAGATGATTGTAAGTTTTGAGCTGCATTTACGCATGTCAGAGATACTGAAACTGAACAAGTAGTGATTGAAAAAAAGCACTGCATTTTAACGCAATTAAACATATGTAAAACCATAAACATACACTGCCTCATTTGGTAAAATAGTTTTGTTTTCACATCCGTTTACATCCATCACGTTAGCTGGGCCCATTATGATGCAGATGTTCCGATGTTTCATATGTGGTCAAATCAGACACAGGTCTGGCCACTTAGGGCTTTATCTGAACAGCCAGCTCTGCCCATGTATGTGCATCATATGATACAACAACAACAACAAAACTGCTGTGTAGAGCATATCTGTTGTCATATCAAAGGGCTACGAAAATAACCAAATTTGCCCAGAAGATAAATTTGACTGAAGGGGAAATTCCATTTGCCCCCTATGTAGAAGAGATCTATGTTGTTTCTTATTTCTAAACTCAAGTCATAATAATTATGTCTATATAAAAGCAGTTTAACTATAACATATGTATATACTATAAACCTAGTAATGGTTATCTGACAACTCATCCTAACTAGTGCACTAGCAGTAGTGTGCACTGACAGTCCCTTACTAGAGGTTGAGGTCAGTCACCAAGTAATGACAGCTAACTTCCCAGAGAAAGGCACCAGACATACTTTATGCCCTCATAATCCCATCCAGTGATTTGGAAAAACACCAAAGTATTTATTTCCATGGTACCTGTACAAGCAAAGCCAAAAGCAAGCATGGCTCCCAGGGGCTACATTTCTGCTTTCTGCTCATTTCATTTCATTTGCAGCACATCACGCTTTCTCTATCACTGCAGGCAAAGCACCTGGTACAACTTTCAACTCTTGTAAAATGACACCAATAACATAGTAGTAATCAGTTTCACATATTGTGTGGTACTAATATCCACCTAAACCGTACTTAAGTTCATAATCATCAAATTGGAAACCTAAGCTTATCACTATCGCTTCAGTAACAACAGAATGTCATTGTTTCCTAAAATTAAAAAAAAAATACAAGTTGTAATATTTTATATCTATACTCCTACTGTCAGACCTCAGAATGCTCTCTTTCTCTCATCCTGACTCATTACAGCACCACCAGTCATACAGATAAAATAAAGTGTGGCAAAGGAAAAAAATACAGAAAACTAATAAGTTAAAACAATTATATTTCTTGTTTTACATATCTAATGGTAATTGATATTATTATACATTTGAATATACAGTGTTTAAGATGTCCTGTTTACTTTATAGAACAATATATGAATATATAATTATGGGCAAGTGTATACAATTTACATTTTTGTTGGAACGGTTATAAAAGCTATTTTGTTCTTAAACAGACTACACTCTAAACTTTGTACACTAATAAAAGGTTTTTAGTTTACTAGCCGCTGCAGAAATAAACAGGCTGTTTGCTTTGCACCAAAGTTGGGACATTACATTTGTTACAAATCTTGGTGGGAACATATTGAAAATGTTTATGAAAGTATCACTTAGTAATTAGAACAGTAATACCCCAAGAAAAACGAATGTAATTCATTTATTACAGTTTTATGGAAATGTGATTCCTGCCAATAATGTCCCTGCCTGTCTACATTTTTTTGCAACACTGTGTATAGTGAATCATTAAAATATACTATCCCATCTAGTACTGTATAGAGCAGTTACATAGCCCTGTGATGACTAAATCATCACCAACTCACCTGTTACCATTTTAATACATTTAAATCATGCATACTATAAATTCTAATTTTAGTTCCACATGTTATAAAAGATTGATTTTTCTGTCAGATATAATAACCAAGTCAGGGTGAGGTTCTTTAGTTTAGATTCAGATTATGGTGCCCTGTGTGAGAGCATCTACACTATAAACACCCAAGAGGTGTTACTTGCACTTTATATGGTACACTTTTAAAAGATGTGATCTCCACCTTCCACAATGACAATTCAAACCAGTCAATGCTCATCATCATCCTCTGCACCCTCCACTCACACCAGACCCCACAGAACTGTCCCCCCTTATGAAGCACACTGTACTTACGAGCCTAGGACCTCTTTGAATTCGAAAATCTTCTTTATGTCTTCCACCTGTTTTTTCCAGGAGGTGCTATTCTCCCCGTTTTCCCGAGCCATGGCAACAAGTATTACTTCGGATACCAACGACAAAGCAAGAGTTCAGTTTAGTGTACCCCTTCCTCTTGTGTGTTCTCAATTCCTCTTTCAATACTTCCTGCTTTACTCAACCCCAGATCAGAAGTAGCGCTAATCAGTATCAATCTTTGTATATCTGACTGCACTGTTACATTGAAGATGTAATAGAGTATCTGCTTGTGGTGCTCAGCAGCCGTCCCCAGCCTAGTAGATGTCCTGATCATGCACTAAGCTCTAGACTTGGAATGTCTTGCCTCAGCGTTCCCTTGCACTGAGGAGAACTGGAGAGCAGGTAACCCCTTGTCACAGCCAGCTCCCTATAGACAGCAATGCATGGCTGTGTGATCAGACACAAGCAGGGGGTGGTGCTGCCAATTGCGGTCTGGGCTCCCCCTACTGCTGCTGCCTGTCGGTGTGTGTTGAGAGGAGCAGGACACACAGGCTTAGTGCACGTTGTTATGGGGATATCACACAGTAGGTGTGTGCTCCCTACTCTGCCTAACAGCCCTAACTCAATAATGACTTGGAAATAATTCGCATTGCACCAAAACCCCACGCACGTCAAGGAGACTCCTTTCCTGTGGGCTGGACCTGTCCGATGGCGGATCCAAGATCTCACTGCAAAAAAAAAAAGCCCCGAAAAAAAAAAACAATAGCTCAATAACGAGCAGCCCAACAGGAGAGAGGGGATTAGTAGGAGAGGCTCGGGGAACCCTGCACACAGCATAAGTAGTCTGCATTTATCATAGTTTAAGGGATGCTCAGAGCCCCGGAACCTGCCCAATTCATGCATTGGGACTACACCAATTATCTGTATTGCAGTAGTACGGAGTTCTATAGATTCATAAGACAAGTGTATTTAGACCAGGCTGACTTCTCAATGCCATTACTACTAAAGTATGAAAGGAAAAGGAAACAAGTTATAGCTGAAGTCTTAACTTATCTAACGCCAGCTTGTCGTTTTGTATATTTAGAATTGGCGCTGAAACCTGACACGATATATAATGCTTGTCACTTATTTTTTATTCTGCATTGAAATTCTCTTTTTACAAGGTGCAACTGTCGCTTCGTTTGTCTTTTATATTTATGACCACTAGAGGTCAGTGCATTTTAGTATACAGAAAAATACAAAATACTTCTATATAACTCCATCAGTTTTTAGTTGACTGGAAACTTCATTTTCATTCAGCTTTGCAAATTGTTGTCGAACGTGATTCAATTTAAAATATTAGAAATAATTACCTGATAGACTGCAGCTGTACAATTTATTTCTATGTATTTGTTTTAATGTATAAGCAGATTGCATGATGCCAAAAACAAAATGTAAAAATGAGATAAACAGCAAAAAAGAAGCAGCTATATTTTTTGGGTACTATAGGAACAGTAATTTGCTAGGTTAAAATATTGTCAAATTCCTTTAAAGATTGTCTCTAATAACACTCAAAAGTAAAATTTACACCAGCAATATAACGTGTAGCTGCTTGCATATCACTCCATTTCACATGTTGTTTACAGAATATATTGTGTTTCCTGAATGATTTCACTGGTATGGATCACTTAATACCAGGCAAACTGCAGCAATATGCATGCAGATGGCATATATCTGGTCTAGTATACTGGATGATAGAAGAAGTTGCAACAGAGCCATTGTAGATAAATGTTCAAATTTTGCATGCATATTATTTTGGTTTGCTCCTCACGCCCATAGGCGCACACAATTAACTCACAACTTTACTAACATTTGCATTGCAAATGGCCTTCTATTTGGCGTGTAATAATCATTCAGTGACATCTGCAGCACTGACTGATACATCACAATCACATTTAGAGGAAATGCTCACAATTATGTGTATTGCCATGCAAATGTTTTCACCTGCTTCTGTTTGGAGAGATGACATGGAAGAAATATAGACAGTTATAAATTGGTAAATATACTCATGTAAGGGTTCGTCTAACTACTATCGCTGCCAAGGTAATAAGTTATTTAGTTTGTGACTTTTTACCTATATGCATTTATTTTAAGTAATAAAATGAGTACAAGCAAAAGCTTAAAAGGGTTATTCAATCATAAATCAAGCAATTGTATTTGATTAAACAACAAATAAAAACTTACAGGATTAAGACCATATAAATCTAATGCATACTTGACAACTTTTCCTCATTGGCTTCAGGGAGATCCCGGGGAGGCAGGCCTACAGGGGCGGGGCTTGATGAATCGCATCATTTTGGCACCGCCCCCTAAACGATTGTCTCAATTTCGGACAATTACAGCAGGTTGTGGGGCTAAGATGACGCGATATTTGCATCATTAAGCCCCAACCCCACCACTTATCTATTGCGCGGGCGAGATCCGGGAGGTTGCCCTGCTCTCCCGGGAGCACAGGAGGTCTCCCAGAAATGCGGGAGTCTCCAGGACATTCCGGGAGAGTAGGCAACTATGCATTAAAGAAAAGCAGCTAATGAATCTCTAGAGACTGAGATGTCTTTTATATTTCTGTGTCCATTACTGAAGTCATGTTGTCTTATCTGTCAGACTTTGATTAAATCAAGGTCTCCATGAAAATGACCACCTCCATAGGCATCAATACATGGACATAGGACACAATTTCTGAACTGTGACATCATGCCACAGATGGCGAAGCCAACCATGTCTTGTACTGGCTCAGCATCAAGGAGAATGCCAGAATCTTCAGGGAGTGAGGGAGATCACCCCTATTTCAGGGAGTCTCCCTGACATTCAGGGAGAGTTAGCAAGTATGATCTAATGTGAGCACTAAGCTGCTCCCCACAAACAGTAGCAGATCTGGAGCAACCAACATTGCATACTCTGATTATGTATTGCGAGAGTATCTCTTCAACAAGTCACAATAGTATGCATAAAGGAAATAGGCATAGAGAACATATATATATATATATATATATATATATATATATATATATATATATATTATACATATAGTGGTAAGATAGAAGGACAGGTCAATTGCTGAAGCCAGAGACAATACACAGGAAAAGACATGATCAAGGGAGTAGCCACTGCTGTGGAAGGGAGAGGAGGTCCTTTAACCCCCTTCCACTTCCCTCCTCGCTCTCTGCTCTCGACTTGACCACAGACTTCACTTCCAAAATTGAGTCCATACGTCATGACATCTACCATCAGTCTCTTCACGCCTCACCCTGTCCCCCCTCACTACCAATTTTGTCCCCCCATCCCAGTGGCCTCTGTGACTGCTCCACCCCCTGCTCCCCCATTCCTTAGCCCATCCACCTTCTCTTCCTTCACTCCAATATTTGCAGATGAAATCTGCATCCTTCTATCCTCCCCACCTGACCGCTTGACCTCACTCCCTCTCAGCTCCTCTACTTCCTCTCTCTGGAGGCCTGCTCCCATCTTGCCCACCTCCTGAACCTTTCTCTTTCTTTTGGTGCCTTCCCCTCCACCTTCAAACATGTTCTTGTCTCCCCAATACTCAAAAAACTATCCCTAGACCATTCTCTCTAATTATTTCCCTCATTCCTTTTGTGTCCAAACTTCTCGAATGGATCATTTCACAACCTTTCTCTCATCTTAATCCCTCCTTCACCCACTCCAATCTGGATTTTGTTCCCTCCATTCCACCGAAACTGCCCTCACTAGGGTAATGATTGATCTTCTCTTCGCTAAATTTAAGGGACACTTCTTTCTTATTCTTCTCGAACTCTCTGCAGCCTTCGATACCGTTGACCACTCCCTCCTTTTGCAAACTCATTCTATATGCTTCTGTGATGCTTTCCTCTCCTGGCTATTCTCTTATCTCATCATTCGCTCCTTTTCAGTTTCTAACCTGGCTCTACCTCCTCTCCCCTTACCTCTCCTTCACACCTCACATTCAGTACCTCTCAAATTCCTTGCCCCTACACTTCCAAAATCTTTTCTTGCCATGAAGGCCACCACGCCTTGATTATTTTTTAACCTCCTTCTCTCTGGCCTTCCCATCTTCCACCTTGCCCCTCATGTTTATCCTGAATGCTACAGCCCACCTTATTTTTCTCTCCCCCCTCTCTATTTCTGTTGTCTTTACCAGTTGCTACATTGGCTCCCTGTGACCTACAGAATTAAATTTAGACTTCTTACCCTCACCTACAAAGCTCTCAAGCAATCCCCCCCCCTACATCCTCAACCCAATCTCTTCCCGCATTCGCTGCCGAGCGACCACACTTACCTCTTCCCACTCCCACCACCAGGACTTTGCCCGGGCAGCTCAGCAGCTCTGGAACAATCTCCCACTCCCTGTCAGGTTAGTCTATAGTCTCCAAGGCTTCAAGCATGCCATTAAAACTCAGTTGTTTATTCAAACTTATCAGCCCTCCTAACTCCTCTGCCTTGGCTATTACCTCAACCCCCCCTCCTCACACACACACACACACACACACACACACACTCGGTGCCACCCTATTTGTGTTTTCCCCTTCCCTCTAGGATGTAAGCTTTCACGAGCAGGGCCCTCTTTCCTCATGTTCTCCTACTTTTCCATTATCCGTCTGTAGCTCTAGGCCTGCTTCCCTAGCCCAGGACTACTTCACTTTGGACTTTGCCATCACTGTTAGGCTGGGTACACTACAGGGTTTTCAGCAGATTATCAGACCTATCACCCAATAAACTACTGTTCAACCTTATATTGCATTAGTGTGTACACTGCAACGATGAATGTTATTGTTCTTCATATCATTTCATTTGATTTTTACACCAGACTATAAATCTCATTCAACGATGTTCCAATTCTGCAGTGTGTATGCACTCACTATCAGGATCTCTACAGAGTCAAAATCTTTTCAGTTGATGGTTTTGACTGATGAAGAACACAGATCTGAAGGTAAATCTTGTAAAAAAAAAAAACGTGTATAGTGTTTACACATGAATCGGCAGGCTGATTCTGACTTTTTTTTTTATCAGTCATTGGTAAAATCATTATAGATAACACATAAGGAGAAAATTTCTGTAGTGTATGTGCCTAGCCTTTCTCACTATCACGTAAACAACTTGATCTGCATTATCAAGTACTGTAAGTAACTTGTTAATCAGTATGTCTGGTCTTTGTATTAATCTGCTTTTCATTTAGTAAGTAATGTATTATGGATCATTGCTGTCTATTGTATATTACTGTAAATGTCTTGTACAGTGTCGCAGACCTTTTGTGGCACCATATAAATAAAGCATAATAATATTAATAATGATAATGATTATTGTTATTTCTTTTAATAAATTCAACATTCACATTTTGTTCTCTGTGATATTTCATTTTAAAGCACGAAAACTCCAAATTAGTTTTTTTAATGTTACATTGTTTTATGTTCTTTAATTCTTTCTTCCTGGGGTATCAATATTGAGAGTGGAAGAGAGACGCAGATCTTGTGCAGAGCAGAGGTGTCCAGTTGGGAGATATTTTGAGACAAGTGAGGAGATGTATGTCGGTGCAATTTTGTTGACGGCCTTGTATGTTAGTAGAAGAATTTTATATTGGATTCGTTGAAATACAGGCAGCCAATGTAGAGACCGACAGAGTGGCAGAGGAAGAACGGTTTGCAAGGCAAATCAATCTAGCCGCTACATGCAAAATAGATTGTAGGGGTACAAATCTGATTTTGGGAAGACCAGGAAGGAGGGAATTGCAATAGTCAATGCGGAAGATGATGAGTGCATGAATTAAGGTTTTTGCACTGTCTTGTGTGAGATATGTGCGTATTCTGGAAATGTTCTTTAGATGTATGCACATGATTTAGATATAGAGTCAATGTGGGGAATAAATGATAGTTGTGAGTCAAGGAATACACCTAGGCAGCGAGCTTGCGGGGTGGGATTTATGGTCACGTCATCAACAGAAATAGAAATGTCAGGCAGGAAACTTCTGTTATTGACAGGGCATATTATTCAGTTTCTGAAAGATTAAGTTTGAGTTGGCAAGAAGACATCCAAGATGAAATGGCAGAAAGACAGTAAGTAACACGAGATAACACAGATGGTGAGAAATCAGAAGAGGATAGATAGATTTGTGTATTATCCGCATAGAGATGATACTGAAATCCAAAGGAGCTTATTCGTTTTCCAAGAGAAGTAGTGTAGATAGAGAATAGAAGAGGACCTAGGACTGAGCCTTGTGGTACTCCAACTGATAAAGGAAGCGGAGCAGAGGTGGATCCAAAGAAATTAACACTGAAAGAGCGATTAGATAGGATGGAAACCAGGATAGGACAGTGTCTTTAAGACCTAGGGATTGTAGCGTTTGTATGAGAAGAGAGTGGTCAACAGTGTCAAATGCAGCAGAGAGATCCAGGAGAATTAGAAGAGAATAATGGCCTTCAGTTTTTGCTGTGATCAAATCATTGACAACCTTAGTCAGCGCAGTCTCTCTGGAGTGTTGAGAGCGAAAGCCTGACTGAAGAGAATCCAGTAGGTTGTTTGCTGTAATAAAGTGTGTGAGGCGAGTGTAAACATTTCTCTCGAGAAGCTTGGAGGGGGATGGGAGCTGAGAGAGAGTTTGGGTCAGAATTTTGTTTTTTCAAAATAGGAGTAATCACTGCATGCTTGAATAGTGATGGAAAAGTACCAGTAGAGAGAGAGGGAGATTACAGATTTTAGTTAGACGTGGAATGAGCACAGAAGACAGGGACCTACCAATTTGTGAGAGTACGGTATCAAGAGGACAGGAGGTAGAGTATGAAGATGAAAAGAGAGTAGAAACTTAATTTGTGGGATCAAATGAAGAGAGATTGTCAGAGGGTGCTACTAAGAAATTTAGCTGATTGCTTGTCGTAGGAGATGATACCATTTCAAGTCTGATCTTATATATTTTGTCCTTGAAATAGGAAGCAAGATCCTGGGCACTGATGGTAGTTGGAGGGTTTGGGGTGGGAGGATTGAGAAAAGATTTAAATGTGTTAAAAAGGCATTTGTGGTTAGAAGCCTGAGCATAGATGAGAGATTAGAAGTATGTTTGTTTTACAGTGTCCAGAGCATTTCTATAGGAGTGGTAGATATCAGTATATGTGATGAAATAATTAGAGTTACAAGATTTACACTAGTAACGTTCTGCTTTACTAGAAAGTATTTGTAGAGTTCGTGTTACTTTAGTGTGTCACGGTCAACGAAGTCTACGCAGAGTATGTAGAGTTGCTGGAGTGACTTGATCAAGGGCAGTTGTTAGGGTTTGGTGAAAATTAGGTACTGCCCAATCAGGGTAGGAGAATGTAGAAATTGACAAGAGAAGGTGATGAAGAGAGGTGGAAAACTGTTGAAGATCAATAGAGTTAATATTACTGCAGCTGTGAGGAGGCTTGTTAGAGTTTGACACTGGGGAGGGTAAAGAACTGGGAGTGATCGAGTAGCTAATAAGGTAATGATCCAAGAGGGGGAAATGAGTGGTAATAAAATCAGAAACTGAGCATAGTCTAGAGAAAACAAGATCAAGACAGTGGCCATCCTGGTGACTAGTGGGTTCAATCCACTGGGAGAGGTCAAGTTAGGATGTTAGAGAGAGTAGTTTGGAAGCAGTATTGGAACTTTAGCAATGCAGATGTTGAAATCACCCATGATGGTAGGGATGTCAGAGGATAATAAGTGAGGGAGCATTGCAGAGAAGTGTTCAAGAAATTGTTGGTATGGTCCAGGGGGGCGATAGATGACAGAACACGCATAGAGAATGGGTTAAAATTCCTAATAGTATGTACTTCAAAAGATGTGAACGTGAGTGGTGGGACATTTGGTAGAACTGTAAACGTTCACTTTGGGGAGAGAAGTAGTCGAACCCCACCTCCTTCTCTGCCTCCAGGTCTCAGGGTGTGGGTGAAATGGCGACCACCATGTGAAAGGGCTGCAGGTGAGGCAGTGTCTGATTGCGTGAGCCATGTTTCTGTTATTACTAGAAGGTTTAGGTTGTTTGAGAGGAAGAGATTGTGTGTGGAGGTAAGTTTGTTACAAACAGAGCGTGCATTCTAAAGGGCACATTGAAAGGACTTTGGAAGAGAGGGGAGGCAGGTGATGTGTTTGAGGTTTGCTGGATTTCCGTAGCGTTCAGATATGTGTGTGGGAGAAGTGAGGGGGACCTGGATTAGGTGATATTTCACCAGCTAATAGAAGCAGGGAGGAAGAAAGATAGGAAAGATGATTGCAAGATGTGTGTCCTTTTAGTTTCTGGCAACAGGGTGAGGCTGTTAAAGTTGAATTTAAATAGGAAAAGAGTTCATGAGTGTTAAGTAGAGGCAGGCCCGGGGCTCCCATTAGGCAACCTTAGGCAGGTGCCTAGGGCGCCGGGACCTGCAGGGCGCCGCTGACTAGATTTTCTTATCTAGTCAGCGGTTTGGGACATAAGTGCAGCGGCGGAGGAGCGCCTGCTGCTCTTTTGTAGTGCCCGGGCCGCCCGATGCACTCACATGATCACTGATGTCAGTGATCATGTGAACTTCCCATCGTCCGGCGCTCCATTAATAGTTTCACACTGTCTGTCACTGACAGACAGTGTGATTAAAGTTATTTACAGACGCCTCCCTCCCCTCCCAGCATGCACAGCTGTGCTCCACCCTCCTCCTTTGTTGTGTGAGAAGCCGAGGAGCGGTGGGCAGCCATTGAAGAGGTCCCCTGCACTTGCTGACCAGCCTTCAGGAATAAGAAAAAGTGAGTATCTCCATATTTATTTTATTTTTTATTATTATTTTTTTTGTATTATTTTTTTCTTTTGCATCATAATTATTTTTTTCTATAAGGGCTACCCATGCTGTATCTTTGATTTAAAAACTATGGTGGATAAAATAATTATTTTTTTCCACCTCATGCCTTATATTTAACTTGCTGCACTGAGGTGCAGTGGTGTGATGCAGAGGGGGGTGCAGTGGTGTGATGAAGGAACATATGTGTGATGAAGGGACATGTTAGGGCCATCCATTGCCTTTAAGAAATGAATAATTCATAGGCTTATTGTGTCAAGTTTTTTTCTAGGGATGAGCGGGCTCGGATTGCAGAAATCAGAACACCCCCCGAACAGTGCAGATCCGAGCTTAATCCGAGCACTGTTCGGGGATTCCCGGCGATCGCAAAACTCAAAATGAGGCAAAACCTCATAATCCCGCCGTTGGATCTCGCGAGATCCGGATTCATATTAGTCCCCGCTGCCCGAAGCCATCTTCATTCGGGTGTGTTAGTGGTGTCCTCTGTCCTGCTCATTCCTGTGGTTCTGTCCTGGTCAGTCCAGTGGTGGTGTCCTGCTGAGTCCAGTGGTGCTGTCCTGTGCTCTGTCCTGCTCAGTCCAGTGGTGGTGTCCTGTGCTCTGTCCTGCTCAGTCCAGTGGTGGTGCTGCCATAATTCCAGTGGTGCTGTCCTGTGTCCAGTACAGTGGTACTGCTATATAAGTTCACTGATCCTGCAGTATGGGGGGTATTCAATTGTTAGCGTTAACGGGAAAAAACGAGTGCTCAAAAAATATTACCGTATATACGGTAATATTGCGCGAGAAAACCGTTAATATGGTAGTTTACTCGCGGAATTTCAGCTCGGCGAGCTGAAATTCCACAAGTAATCACGTATTAACGCTAAGATTTTTTGAGCGCTCGTTTTTTTCCGTTAACGCTAACAATTGAATACCCCCCTATAAGTCCATTGGTACTGCTATATAACAAAGTTCACTGATCCTGCAGTATAAGTCCATTGGTACTGCTATATAACAAAATTCACTGATCCTGCAGTATAAGTCCATTGGTACTGCTATATAACAAAGTTCACTGATCCTGCAGTATAAGTCCATTGGTGCTGCTATATAACAAAATTCACTGATCCTGCAGTATAAGTCCATTGGTACTGCTGTATAACTCCAGTCCAGTGGTACTGTCCTGTGCCGCATATAATTTTTAAAGCCTTTGCCGGGTGTGTGTGGTTTAGGGGTACGCTCTCTTGTGCTGCATATAATGGAGTACAAAAATTTGAAGGATAAAGTAGGGAAAGATCAAGAACCACTTCCTCCTAATGCTGAAGCTGCTGCCACTAGTCATGACCTAGACGATGAAATGGCATCAACGTCGTCTGCCAAGGCCGATGCCCAATGTGATAGTAGAGGGCATGTAAAATCCAAAAAGCCAAAGTTCACTAAAATTATCAAAAAAAAATAATTAAAATCATCTGAGGAGAAACGTAAACTTGCCAATATGCCATTTACGACACGGAGTGGCAAGGAACGGCTTAGGCCCTGGCCCGTGTTCATGACTAATGGTTCAGCTTCACCCAAGGATCTAAGCCCTCCTCCTCCCTCCCCCCTCTAAAAAATTTAAGAGAGTTAAGCTGTCATCAACAACACAGCAAACAACTCTGCCTTCTAAAGAGATGGCATCACAAATCCCCAAGGCGAGTCCAAGGGTGTTGGTGGTTGCGCAGCCTGACCTTCCCATCACAGTACGGGAATAGGTGGCTCCTCCCACCATTTGCAGCACGCCCTCTGCATATGCTGGAAGGATCACCCACAGTGCAGTTACAGATTTGGCTAATGAAGGTGTCAATGTTGTACACCGGGAGATGGCTATTGATGTAGCTGGCGCTGAGGAGGAACTTGACGAGGAGGATGCTGATGTGGTTTTCTTAAATGAGGCACCAGGGAGGGAAACAGTTGTTGTCCATGGAATGAAAAAGCCCATCGTCATGCCTGGCCAGAAGACCAAGAAATCCACCTCTTCGGTCTGGAATTATTTCTATCCCAATCCGGACAACAAATGTATTGCCATATGTACCTTATGTAAAGCTGCAATAAGCAGGGGTAAGGATCTTGGCCACCTAGGGACATCCTCCTTTATATGCCACCTGAAGAACCTTCATAAATCTGTGTTTAGTTCAGGAACTGTGGCTAGGACCGTCAGCAGTCCAGGGACACCTAAATCCCTTGGTGCCGTTGTATCCACAGCAGCAACACCCTCCTCGTCAATCTCCTCCTCGATCTGGATCGGAGATAGTCCTGCAGGCCATGTCACTGGCATAACTGAGTCCTCTTCAATCCGGGATTCTTCCGGGGGATCCTGCAGCGGTACGCCTACTACTGCCGCTTCTTCTGTTGCTGCTGGTAGTTGGTCATCTTCCCAGAGGGGAAGTCGTAAGACCGCTACGTCTTTCACTTAGCAATTGACCGTACAACAGTCGTTTACCATGAGCACGAAGTACGACAGCAGTCATCCTATAGCAAAGTGGATAACTGCAGCCTTGACAGCTATGTTGGTGTTAGACGTGCGTCCGGTGTCCGCCATCAGTGGAGTGGGATTTAGAAGGTGGATGGAGGTATTGTGTCCCCGGTACCAAATCCCATCTAGATTCCACTTCACTAGGCAGGCGATACCCGGGATGTACAGAGAAGTATGAAAAAGTGTCCTCAGTGCTCTGAAAAATGCGGTTGTACCCACTGTCCACTTAACCACGGACATGTGGTTCAGGGCAAACTAAGGACTATATGACTGTGACAGCCCACTGGGTAGATGCATCGCCTTCCGCAGCAGCAGCAGCATCAGTAGCAGCATCTCCAAAACGCCTGCTCGTTCCAAGGCAGGCAACGTTGTGTATCACCGATTTCAGTAAGAGGCACAACACCGACAACCTCTTAGAGAAACTGAGGGAAATCATCTCGCAGTGGCTTACCCCACTTACACTCTCCTGGGGATTTGTGGTGTCAGACAACGCCAGTAACATTGTGCGGGCATTACATATGGGCAATTTCGAGCACGTGCCATGTTTTGCCCACACAATAAATTTGGTGGTGCAGCATTATCTGAAAAGTGACAGGGGTGTGCAGGATATGCTTGCGGTGGCCCGCAAAATTGCGGGACACTTTCGCCATTCTGCCACTGCCTACCGAAGACTGGAGCACCATCAAAAAAGCCTGAACCTGCCCTGCCATCACCTCAAACAAGAGGTTGTGACGCGCTGGAACTCCACCCTCTATATGCTGCAGAGGATGGAGGAGCAGCAAAAGGCCATTCAAGCCTACACAGCCACCTACGACATAGGCAAAGGAGTGGGGATGCGCCTAAGTCAAGCGCAGTGGAGACTGATTTCCGTGTTGTGCAAGGTTCTCCAGCCGTTTGAACTTGCCACACGAGAAGTCAGTTCCGACACTGCCAGCTTGAGTCAGGTGATTCCCCTGATCAGGCTGTTGCAGAAGCAGCTGGAGAAAGTGAGGGAGGAGCTGGTAAAGCATTGCGATTCCACAAAGCATGTAGCTCTTGTGGATGAAGCCCTTCGTACGCTTTGCCAGAATCCGAGGGTGGTCAGTCTTTTAAAGTCAGAGGAATACATTCTGGCCACCGTGCTCGATCCTCGGTTTAAAGCGTATGTTGTGTCTCTGTTTCCGGCGGACACAAGTCTACAGCGGTGCTGATCAGGAGATTGTCCTCTGAAGAGGACCGTGACATGCCAACAGCTCCTCCTTCATTTTCTTCCACACCTGTGGCTGCGAGAAAACAGCTGAGATTTCATAAACAACCCGCTGGCGGGGATGCAGGGAACATCTGGTCCGGACTGAAGGACCTGGCAACGATTGCTGACATGTCTACTGTCGCTGCATTGGATTCTGTCACCATTGAAAAAATGGTGGCGGATTACTTTGCTGACAGCATCCAAGTAGACATGTCAGACAGTCCTTACTTGTACTGGCAGGAAAAAAAGGCAGTTTGGAAGCCCCTGTACAAACTGGCTCTATTTTACCTGAGTTGTCCCCCCTCCAGTGTGTACTCCGAAAGAGTTTTTAGTGCAGCGGGGAACCTGGTCAGTGAGCGGCGAAGGAGGTTGCTTCCGCAAAATGTTGAGAAGATGATGTTCATCAAAATTAATTATCAATTCTTCAATGAAGACCAGCAATGGCCTCCAGAGACTACAGAGGGACCTGTGATTGTGGAGTCCAGCGGGGACAAATTGATAATGTGTGAGGATGAGGAAGTACACACTGAGGGGGGCGAGGAATCAGAGGATGAGGATGAGGACGACATCTTGCCTCAGTAGAGCCAGTTTACTTTGTACAGGGAGAGATGAATAGCTTTTTTTGTGTGGGGGCAAAAAACAAACCAATTATTTCAGCCACAGTAGTTTGTTAGGCCCTGTCGCTGAAATGATTGGTTTGTTAAAGTGTGCATGTCCTTTTTCCGCAACATAAGGGTGGGTGGGAGGGCCCAAGGACAATTCCATCTTGCACCTCTTTTTTTTCTTTGCCAGCTTGTTTTGTGGGGGTCCAAACGAACCAATCATTTCAGCCACAGTTTTGTAGGCCCTGTCGCTGAAATGATTGGTTTGTTAAAGTGCGCATGTCCTATTTCACCAACATAAGGGTGGGAGGGAGAGCCCAAGGACAATTCCATCTTGCACCTCTTTTTTTGCCATTATGTGCTCTTTGGGGCCTAGCTTTTTAAACTGCCATCCTGTCTACCAATGCAGTGCCACTCCTAGATGGGCCACGTGTTTGTGCCGCCCACTTGTGTCGCTTAGCTTAGTCATCCAGCTACCTCGGTGCAACCTTTTGGCCTAAACACAATATTGTGAGGTTTGAGGTGTTCAGAATAGACTGGAAATGAGTGGAAATGAATGTTATTGAGGTTAATAGCGTAGGAGTGAAAAAAGACCCAAAAAATGGATTTTAGCAGTTTTTATGCTTTTTAAAAAAAAAAATCAGAACCCAAAACCCAAAACCTTGAGGGGGGTGTTTTGGCAAAAACCCATTAGAACCCAAAACCTGAAGGTAATCAGAACCCAAAACGCGAAAAGTGGCCGGTGCACATCCCTAGTTTTTTCCCCCCAAATCTAACACCTGGATACCTCCCCTCTAGAAATCCTGTGTCTGCAGTGGAGTCTGGACAGCGTTCTGCATCAAACAACACGGCATCTGGACCGCTGGAGGAGGTAAGGCTAATTGTTTTTTTTAAACACAAATGCACACAGTCGAGTAGGTATGGGTCTATGAGGCAGGTATTTGGTGTGTTCGCGAGGGGAGGGGGGGGGGGTATCTTGAAATTTTGCCTAGGGCGCTGAGAACCCTAGCACCGTCCTGAGTAGAGGTGAGTGAAGTAATAAAGGGGCAATGTGGACAGAGGTGTGTGTTGCAGGATGGGTGAGGGATGATAAAGTCCTAAAGATAATGCCATGAAAGGAGAGAGAGAAAAATAATTTGGCAATCATTGGTATTAAGTCCAAAAAATATTTCCTTGTCATTTTCCTTTTCAGGCATTCAGTGCATTTCATCCTCTAATTGCACTAGTTTAGCTTGATACCATTAGCAATCTGTTATTTACCTAACTTAATTATTGCTTTAATATTCGCCTAGACATTGGGGCTAGGATGCATTTCATATGTCGGTCTTGCTTGGCATTGTTCACTGCTTCCATGTACTTCAGCATGTACAATTCCGTTGATTTTATCCTTCTGCAAGTGTGTGACTCCCTTTTGTGAGGATGCAGCTGTCATGGTTAAATGTCATAACATTACCTTGTTTGGTGAGTTATTTCACTGACAACAGGTTGCTTTCAAGATTAATTACATATAGTATATTCTTTACTGGTATATTTTTGTGAGTGTTGGGGAGACTGTCAGTGGCGGTAATCTTCCCCTATTTAGGCCATTCACTGTTCACAAGCTTTGGTTAGTAGTTTTGTCTTGCTTTGGTCAAGGTGAAAGTGAAATGTTTTATTGTTAGTCATATGACTAGTAGCTTCAGAGTCAACATAACAGCGTCGGTGCATCATGTTTTAATGATGCACCCAAACTGGTGTTAGAGGGAGGCTTTAAACATGAAGTGTTGTCGACATTTTTTTGTTTAGAGTAGTTTATTTCCAAACAAGGTGTCACGATCAGAGCAGAAATATAGGATCCCTGGATCTGCCTAAGTTAGCACTATTCTGCCCAGAGGCGCGGAGTCTAACAGGACAGGTTGTCTTCACCAGAAACCCCAGCAAGTAGTTATGGGATTTGCAACCACTGCCCCGCAGGTCGCGGCCCTCTGAGAGAGTGTTAGGCAAGACCCGTATGGAGAGTAGAGGAACAGGAGAAACTCTGCAGAGAGGTACATCAGAGCAGCGGGGTAGACTTGAGGAGAAGATAGCAGTGGACGAGTAGCACTGAACAGCAATCAAGAAATCACTGAAACAGCGAGCTAAACATGAGGAGGTGATGGTTGTGGATGAGAGGCACTGAACAGCAACCGAGGATACACTGGAACAGCGAGGCTGAACAAGCAGGAGCAAAAGGAGCCACATCTTAACACTGTAAGAGTTTGACACACAAAAAACAGGCACCTGGCAGGGTCAGGTGCCTTAAATATGCTGCTGATGAATGAAGCACCTGTAGCGGGGAAGGAGAGGGATAAAAAAGGAGACCGGGTCTGCGCATGCGCAGACCCGAATCCAAGATATTGGGGCATGAGAATGCTTCTAGTGATCAAGCATTTTGTGCATTAAGAATTTGGGATACTAGCTTTACGCTTATGAAGACCTTTTATTGGAAGGCCTAACAAAAACAACCATGGCTCATTCTGAATTGGGCATTGAACAATTTTGCTGAGGAGCTGTAACACCTCTCTCCAAAAAACATCCATTATGGTACATAACTACCAAATGTGTAGGACGAATCCAATACCACTGCAATTTCTCCAGCACAGAGGTGAGGTGGTGCTATATATTTTTGAAGTATAGACAGACCTAGTTCCCATCTGTAATTAATTTTGAGTTCTCCTTTATTAGAGTCAAATAGGATAGATGGCATTCTGTTGGCACTATTGGCTTTATTAATTTTCTTCTTCAGCTGACTCATTCTAGTTTTCCAAACTAAGCAATTGACCTTTTAAGTATCAACTAGATTCCGTGAGCTTTTAGTTTATTTTTGGAAAGGAATACATATTTCTGATTACATTACAGCAACATTTTTCTGTGTTTTCATGAATGCCCACAATAAATAGTCTTTAGATGAAGCTTAGCTAAGCTTAGTTAAGTTTAACAATCAATGCTTTCCCATTTTCTCATTTTATCAAATATTTACTTTCATGTAAGCAGAAATTGAGAGAACTCCAAATATCAGATATTCATCAAAGTTATGAGTTAGAGTTATGATGATGGTTTAAAACTTCTTCAGCACACCGGAGGAAGCATGCATCTGGCTGGACACAGAGGGGGCTGCAATGGGAGCATCACAGAGGGGGCTGCAATGGGAGCGTCATGGAGGGGGCTGCAATGGGAGCGTCACGGAGGGGGCTGCAATGGGAGCGTCACGGAGGGGGCTTAAGAGAGATATGAGGGTAACATAAACAGTTTTTTTTCTCTTGTGAATGATGACACTATTCTCTTAATTTTAGACAATAGGGACCCCCGTCCTATGTACCCTGGGCCCCCCAAAGCCTTAATCCAGCCATGGTTTAAATACAGCCCATAATCCCATATTGTTTTCATCCAAATCTGATTCTCAGTATTTGTTCTTGAGCATATCATATCATATTATTTTGTGACAATGATTCGGTACAAAATGAATAAAGCAGCAAACGTGAGCTTCAGGCTAGGGGTCTGTGTCGAAAATGTACTATGGGGACCATTAATCAGTAGTTAAACCCCTTGTTCTGTTTGCTAATGTAAGCATCTAAGGTGACTTTGTTTTGTGTTTGTTCAATTAATAAACACTAATATGAACATATATGTGCTAATATGCCAAATACTTGTTTTAACCAGAAAGAAAATTAGTTGTCAAGTTTAATATCAAAGTAAAATGCAGAGTTTTTATAAATGTAGCATTGATAGCACTTGTTTTGCACACTTTCTTATGCAATAGTTTTCAATGTAAATTTGTAACATTTCATAAGGTACGAAATAGTGGTACCACATTACTAAGAGAATATTTTACTTCCATTCTGAACATTTTAGGAAAATTATTGGGAAAATTCTTTGTTTCAATTTAATGCAATCTTATGTGACTTTCAGTGATTTTACTTGTACCTTCTGGTGACAACCACCATAAGTAATTTGGCATTCTTGTAAGCCAAATCTGTTTCCAATATTCTTCAACCTTAAGGGGATTTTCTAACCATAGACAAGGATAATTATTTATCAGCTATAAAGTTCCTTATATTATTTAGTAGCTATATTTTATTTGCTTATGTCAGTCTCTTAATTTTGTATCAACATAAATAATCAACACCAAATTTGAAGTAATAACCATTACACAAAAGCAATAAAAATAATCTAAATAAAGAAGCACAAAATAAGCATTTCTAAATGAAAGTGTGAAATCACCTTTTGGTAAAACCACAGTGGGGCTGATAGGGAGTTGACCACAATTGCAACCCAAATCACAGGCGCAAATTGCGTTTACAGAGTTAGCGGCAAATGTAGCTTATGCATGGCGGGACCCCTCAGGTTAAGTGTTGAAACACTTAACCCGCCATTCCCGCTTTAAATTAAGTGTTTCAACACTTAACCTAAGGGGTCCTGCCATTGCCGCTTTAAATTAAGATTTATTCAGGTCGTGATGACTTCAAAGTCTTGTGCCGAACATCTGTGTAGTCTGAATAACTTGCGGGGAGCATGCTGCTGCGATCGGAGATGTAGAGCGTCGCTTTGGAGGCAAGTCTGGTTATATTCAAATCGGATTTTTACACATTCGGATTTTCCTTGCTGGTGTCCTCTGTGTCGGAATTTTCCACATCATTAAACCGTACCCCACCCACTTACATACATACCTCATACATCTCAAATCTCATATCAAAATACTCGTCCTCTTAGATCTACCTCTGACCTACTCTGGCCTAATTGTCTCATCTCTGGTAACCACCTCTCACTAGCACCTACAA
Organism: Mixophyes fleayi; assembly: GCF_038048845.1. Lineage (NCBI taxonomy): Eukaryota > Metazoa > Chordata > Amphibia > Anura > Limnodynastidae > Mixophyes > Mixophyes fleayi. The sequence continues at coordinate 154,038,222 of NC_134405.1, read as the reverse complement.
GACTTCTCCCATGCTGCTTCCCACTTACGGAATTCCCTACCACGCTCAATTAGGCTTTCCTTCAGCCTTAAAATCTTTTTTAAAGCTTACTTTATCCCTGATAACATTATTCACTCTAATACACACAGCTGTCCCAATCTCCACTGTAAGCCACACTTGCTCATTTTGTTTCAGCTGTGCCCTCTTCCACTTATAATATAAGCTCTGTAATGAGCAGGGTCCTTCATACCCTTTGTTTTCATGTCTGAATTTATTTTGTCTGTCTTTGTTTTATGTACGTCCTTTCCATACTGTATGGCGCTGCAGAGCACTGTGGCAACTTACAAAACTACGATAATAATAATATAGCATGACACAGCAAGGGTAAGCATAACACAACTAGCATAATGTAACACAAGTGACAAAGTTATAGTGATACTATACCAGTAACATACAAAAGGTCATTTACAATGAAAGCAGGCTACAATGCAAATAAAGGCAAGAGAACAAGAAAGGATGGTGGGGGGGGGTGACAAGAAAAATGAGGGTCCTGCATATGAGAGCCTACATTCTTAAAGGGAGGGGTTGGAATTGAGACATGAGCAGGATACACAGAGGGGAGGTTGGTGAAGGATGTGGGCAGGGCCATCTTTACGGGCCCCCGGGCAAAGCAGTGCATCGGGGCCCCTATATATATTATATATATATATATATATATATATATATATATTATATATATAGGGGCCCCGATGCACTGCTTTTTTAAAATGTACTCGCTCAGTGACCCTTGAAGTTTTTCTTTTGCAGGATTTTTTTTTTGCAGGATTATTTATTTTTATTAAGAGCCTTGTCTATGGGGCTCCCTTGCCCCTGGGGCCCCCGGGCACTTGCCCATCGTGCCCAATGGAAAAGATGGCCCTGGATGTGGGCACAGAGGAGGTGTTATCTGGTGGACTGTTGAGCTTTGATGAAGAGGTGAGGTTATAAGGATCATTTGAAGCATTGATAGTTGGGGGAGAGTCTGATAGAATGATGGAGAGCATTCCAATTGGGGAGTGGCATGGGAGAAATTTTGGAGGCGTGAGTGGAATGTGTTTACAGGATGGGAGGGGAGATGGTCATTGACTGAGCGAGAGAGGGCAGAGGAAGTATGGAGGCAGATGGGTTTGGAGATGTTAAAAGGGGGAGAAGAGGGCAAGGGCCTTGTCGGTAAAGTTGAGGAGTTTTAATTGGATTCTATAGGGCATAGTGAAACAGTGTGGGGTGTAGCAAAGTGGGGGCATAAGCAAAGCAGTGAAAGAGAAATATGATTTTTGCTGCACCACTAAGGAGCAATTGTTCAGTGTTAGATAGTAGCAGGTGAAACCAGACACAGCCAATAAAGGAACAGAGCACAGCAATATTTCAGTGCTTGATAACAGCAGATGATACTGGAAACAGCCAATGCAGGAATAGTTCATTGCTTGATAGCAGCAGGTAATACTGACACTGCCAACAGAGGAACAGAGCTCTGTTCAACACATATAAGCTTCACTCTCAAATAGTATACAGAAGAACTATACAGCACAGCAGCATGTAGCAGCAGGACGTCCAATTGCACGCAAAGAAATATGTCATAGTCAAATAACGCAGGGTCAGAATGGCAACCAGCTAGCAGCAGTAGTCAGTACAAAGCAGGGTCAGAATCAAAGTACTGGTAACAGGATTGCTGGATGGATACAAGTCTGAGAGACTCAATCATCTGGCAGGTAATCTTTACATTGACTGGATCTTATAAACACAGGTCTTCCCTCCAGCACCTGCACAGCATCAATGTTCATCAGTAACACATCAAATTAACCATTCCTGTGTTTCTTCAGGCCCAAGCCAACTGCCAATCTAGAGAAGGCTTTGTGTAATAGTTCCTAGCAATTGTCCTGTAGTGTACTTTCTTAATAATAAATGTTACTCCAGGCCTTTGGAGCCTCATATATGTCACCACAGCATTAGCATCTAATTGACTTCTGCAATTTATTTTGTGACTATGAAACTCAGAAGGACCACTCTAAAAAAACACTTGTCTATGGTTATGATCACCCATTGTTATAATATCCCCTACACTGTGCTGGTATTCATAACAATTAAGGGAAGTTTTGTGCTGGGCTGTATCTTTTCTGACACTGCTTAGAAGCCTGGGACAAATCCTTCAGTACTGGCCTTTTGTTCGAAAGGGCTGTTCATATTTATTGTTACCCCTGATGTCTTAGAAAAACGTCCTGGGCTTATGACAGGCTTTTACTTTCTGTAGGAATTCTGATCCAAAAAGATAGGTATTTTCTAGTTTGGAGCATCCGATCGCCTTAGGGGTCTAGTCGGATAAGCATACCAATATAAGCCATCTGGTATGGTGGAGGCTAGTTAAAAATTAAAGGTTTGACATATTAAGCTGACTCCAGCTGTGATTCAATCAATGCAATCATAGAGGCCATAATGAATGCCACCGTTAAAAGGAGAGGACCTACAATATCAGCTAATTTAAAATGGATATTACAGAGTAACTGGTTTATTCTGTTTTTATATTTTTACCTTCTAATGCTACTAGAGTTGAGTCATTTGCTGGGGTCAGTAGTGCTTGAATATCAGTTATGCCAATATAACTTTGCAAAGGTAACTTATAATGTTCTATTAGAGGTATCCTAAAGGCTAAGCATGTAAAATCTAATTCTTCAGTGAGTCTGATTTAAAAGGGAAGGTGGATGTTTGTCTTGTAAGTCTGGCCTCGTCATTTGTATATCACTTATTTTAACCCGTTTACAAGAACACATTGAGGTACAAGGGACAAAGACTCTAACCCTATGCTTGAGCCAAAAGCGTGTGTGCTCTGTAACCTTTCCAAATATACAATTTTTGTTAGTATCCTTAGTGACCCTCAAATAAGGTCTGTTACAGGTCTAATGTTTTCTCCTGAAATGCAGGGAGACCTGAGATGAGGATAAATCACTGTCAGAGGCATGTCTGGCAGGAAATCTTTTCTTATATGTAACATGATGAATAGGAAGGGCTAATAGGGTCTGTCCTCTTTCTTTTAGCTTTTTAAAACTTACTAGATCAGAGTATAGGAGAGAGCAGCAGTGAATTAGTTACACTAACCGATACTGCATGCTCCATTGTTTCCACTGAATTGAAATATGAAGAGACCAGGAACAAGCTCCTTAAGACCTCAAACTCAGTTACATGACCACCCACCACCCCACCCCCAGGTGGGGCAGTAAGGGGACATAATCAATGTAATTCAGTTATCTGGGAGGCTGGAAATCCCACCACATGTTGCTAAGTGGCAAGTCTTCCTGTAGAATAAAATCTATTTGTGTCAGTAATTAGGGTTCAATTGGCAACCTTGTGCAGATCTAAAAGTTAACTTTTTCAGCAACATTATTACATCAAAGTAATGCAATAGCATATATTGTGTGCGTATATATACACACAGTATATAGTATGCTTATTTTGATACCAAAAGAAACGTTATATAGTGTCACAGTTTTGTAGGCTTGGATCCTTGATCTGTCCAATTTAGCACTACTTCCAGCAAGGCATGGAGTCTATTGGGCAGATGGTGTTCACCAGGGACCGGGACCGCCACAAGGTGGTTTGGCCTTAGCTGCGTCTGCACCGCAGATTGTGACCCTTACTGGGAGTACCAGGCGAGACCTATAGGGGAGTTCACAAAGATGAATCCATCTGAGAAAGGCAAATTTCCCACAGAGATGGTGGCGGATACACAGGGGATGTAATAGACTGCAGATAGCTGGTTTACTACTGGAATGGCGGAGAATACACATGAGGTGTAATAGTCCGCGGATAGCTGGTTTACCACTGGAATGGTGAATACACAGAAGGTGTAATAGTCTGTGGATTGCTGGTTTACCACTGGAATGGTGGAACACACATATAAGATGCAATAGTCTGCGGTCAGCTGAAGAGTCCCAGGAAATGTAGTAATCCAGCAGGAAACAAAGGAGACACTTCTATCACATTGGGTAGGTAACGAAAAGAACAGGCACTGAGCTGCTGGAGGAAGTGCCTTTTAAACTTTGTAGTCAAATTAGCCAGCCAATGAGGAGATAGCAGAGGGTCAGCATGTGCAGACCCAAAAAGAAGATGGTGGACGTCCAGGGTGGAGCACGGCGGTCAGCGGGGAGCAGGTAAGTGCGCCGGTGTTCAGTTATCGAACGCGTGTGACATATATTTAATAGCAATTTTAATTGATCTTGTTTTCAGCTGGGAAATATGAATAATAAAATGAAAGCCAGTTGTCATGTACAAGCTAAATATTAGGCATATAAATCTGCAAATATGTGTTTGTAAATTAAGTCCTAGAAATAGTGTGACATGGCTCAGAGGAGCTGTTTAAATCGATGTGTTTGATTGTGTTAAACTCCCCAGAGGGTGCTGGTAGATAAGAGCCCAGATCCATTGTAGAACCTTGTATCATTTATGGCAGGTCGCAAGTGAAAGCCTTTGAAAATATCTCTTTCAGGACAGTGAAATCTAACACCCATCTGGGAAACCCAGACATGCTGACTGCACAGACAGGCTTATATGTGAATGACAAATTCAAGCTGAATAGGGTCACAGGAAATTATCATATCATTTTCTCCAATATCATACTTACCAGGGACATGTGTAGTATGCAGATGAAGGGGAACTTATGACCTGTTGTGGGGAGGTAAAATCATATTTGTATGCCATACTGGTGAAAAGTTAGGACAGGATAAATAAATCCTCACTAGAAAAGGTTTTTGTCAACAGGAGTAATAAAGCCCTAATTTGTACTCACAAAGGCAATTTAGTTCTGACATCACAAGAAGGGGGGCTGTGGGCCCTGCAGCTTGGTTTTAAAACTGCACTGTGACTCTAAGTTTTTGTTCACTTTTGGGAGTCAATCTGATATTAAAGAGTGTCCCATTTTCCTGCTTCTCCCAGCACCAGAAACTGGATTATATGTGAGTTATCAATTCTGTGTTTTATCCTTTTTATTTTATAAGAAACAATTGCATTATATTTGTATGTCATTTTACTAACTGTGTTATTTTAAGCATTGTGGATGTATTTTCCATATTAAATTACACTTCAAGTCTCTGTGTTCTTACAAATTCACGCAACAGTTTGGTCAAATCGCTACATAATTGAAAAGAGGAGAGCATTTTGGTTGGTTAACTTTGCTTAAAGTAAATTGTGCCAGATTAGTTCTAAGGGAGAACCGAAGGCTTCCTAAATAAGAGTGTCAGCTCTTCATAAAAACCCTTGGTGGTGGCATAGTTGGTACGGCAAAGCTAGTGTGTGGCATAGATAGGGAAGGATTTAATCATTTTAGACAGACCAGGTGGATGTTTTTGGTTAACCCTGTGAGTCACACGCGTCACGCAGACTCAGGTGAGTGCTGTTCGTGACACCGGTAAATTCATCTTGATTCTAGGTGATGAATCTGGGAGAAGGGAAAGTGACATGGGGAGTTCAACTGAAAGAAAGAAGGAAGTTTTGTCTAAAAAGGGGTGTTTGATCATGGACATCACACACAATTTACTAATTCTTCTGCAGATGTCCAAGTGCACCAAGAACACCCCTGAACAGTTTTTAATGAAAGAAAAATAAGTTTTCATTTTCAGGAAGATTAATGGTTAGGCTCCAGTCTTTGTATCTCAAGCTGATTTTCACTCTCCTGAAAGTCTGTTTAGAGAGAGGGTAAGATTGAAAAGGGTGAAGAAGAGTGAAGGTGGCACTCAGATATTCCCACATGCACTTCAGACCTCCCCACGAGCACCTTATATGCCCACCTGAGCTGCACACCTGATAATTCTTTCCCTCTTCACCACATATCCACCTTCCTGTCCCTCTTTACCCTCTTTCACCTTTAACCCTCTTTACCCCTCATCCCCCTCCCTGTTCCTCTACACCACAACCCCCCTCTCCAATTAACTTACCTAGACGTTCCTGATGAGAACCCAGATACTGATAGACTGGGAGTGCACCTTTTCATGATGAGGTCACCGAGCAGAGCGCTCCCAACTTATCAGTGACTGGGAGCCACCACATTGCGAGAGACATTTTTAAAATAGTAATTTAAAAAAGATGTTTGGTTCAATGGGCCCGTCAGAACAAGCCACCTAGTCAGTCTGGACCCACAAGTCTGTCCTGGCCCTTTACAGTTGTACCTCCCTGTGAAGACCGTGGGTTCATTCACAAATCAAATAGGCAAATTGTTACAAATAAACCTTGGTTTATTTAACAGAGGGCAAAACAGCCAGAGTACTTCCCTGGACGCACAGTGTAGGCACGTGACTGAAGTGCAGTTTCTAGTCACTACACAAGATACAGTCACAGACCCCAAAAAGATACTTTATATAACGCTTTTTATTCCCACGGTCATGAAGATAATGGGGGCGGTAACTCCTTGGTGATTAGTGGCAATATAACCAGCTAACCCCAGAGTGTACTGCCCCCTGCTGACTGATGACCATTGGTTCCCTGGGAAAAGGGTGCCTAAGAGACTGGACCAGACTCCTATCATGCCATGTCCTTGTTGACTAGAGGACAAAAGTGGTTGATATGGAGTTTTACTCTCCTTGTGTAGCCCAGACCCCTTGTCATGTCTTCTCTTTGCAAAACTGTTCCACCTGGCGATATTTAAGAATAAACCCTTGTAACACACAATCAACAATATAATATAAGCAGGAAATATAAACGCATGTTTTAGCACACGCATGTGAACAAAAGTACAATAAACTAACAGAGCCCAATGAGAACAGCTGAGTAGGCAAAAAGAGGCAATGGAACTCAAATTCTTATATCATATACACTCAAGTCCAAGTTCACAGTGTTGGTTTTCAGGCCTCCGTACCCCCATAATGACGGCCCTGATAGTCATAATGTAAGCTTGGCATAAAACAGTGCATTTTACTTTGTGCATGCTGTTTACAGATATTACCCATTTCCCATTCTTTATGCCTAAAATGGGAAATACTGCATTATGGCAAAGTGTCAGTTAAAATGAAAACATGACTTTTGCGAGCATCATCCATTTTCAAAATAAACATTTAGGGTGCAAATTAATTTGTGTGCAAGAGATGGCAGTGGGAGTCTTCTATTTTTATTTTCTAAACTCTCAAGAAACCAAGGTAACCATAAGTATGATCTCTAGGAGCTAACTTGAGGCCATCAGTAGCAACATATGACAGTAGGACTACATCATAGTTGCCAACTGTCCCGGAATGTCCGGGAGACTCCCGCATTTTGGGAGAGTCTCACGGACTCCCGAGAGAGTATGGCAATCTCCCGAATTCTGCCCACTTCCTAGTGAAGTGGGCAGAATTTGGTCTAAAATGCCACCATTCTCCGTGAATCGCGGCATTTGGCCCCGCCCCCGGTGTAAAATGCTGCATTTGCATCATTACATCACAGGGGGCAGGTCCAAAATGACACAATTTTTGGCACCCCGCCCCCCTCACGCCCATCTTCCCCGGCAGGCTCCCGGAAGACAACTTAATAAAGTTGGTAAGTATGGACTACATGGCATAATGGGGTACATAGAGTTGACCAAAAAGGTTCCTCCATTTTTATATGGGGCTTTCTGGGGATTTTAAAACACTCCACAATTGTGTCTTTGATTTGAGCTAAATTTGTTGCAGAGAAACACTGAATTCCTCAACCCACCACCTGAAATCTCAGAAAGATCAGCAGTGCATATGTCAGCCCTTCTTTACTCCGCCTAATATAGCTAACATTATTGTATTTAGAAATCCAAGCACATCTTGGCTTGATGAGAAGGTGAGAAGCTAGCAGTCTGCAACTCTGCTGGGCCCCCTCAGCTTTTGGGTGAACTATTAAAGAACGTTGGGCTCTTTCTAAGAGTATTGCTTCTGCTCTAATTGTAATGTCATATGTATTGCTCTGCAAATGTTTTTCTCTTCTTTTTTAATATACAGTATTTTAATGGAGCAATTTTAGATCCAAAAAGGCAAGTAGTGAGGAAACTTGTATAGACATTTGTTTTTGAGAAAATGGAGTCACCTAGTTATTTATTAAGAGGCTGCAGTGTCTTGAGGCCATGTAGACAGTTTGGTATTCATTAGAATTATGCTGAATCAATTGTATTGTTTATACTGCTATTTCTCAAGAGACTGATTTGACATCGTAAGTCAGCCTCGGTATGCAAGACTTGTCATCAGCAAACATCTATTATGCTTTCATGAAGCAAAGTGGAAAATATTGTTAATAAAATATATTCCTATCAATACTTAACAGTCATGTATAGCAAGAAAATAAATACATATTTTTCAACAGTATTGGTTTGTTGAAGATATCAATAAAAGAAATGCATATTTTTATTAACAGTATATACCTATTCCTAAGATATTTCTATATTCCAAAACTATTTCTTGTGTTATTACATTACCTACATTCAATTCTATTTTCTTTGCTTGTTCACAGCAAGGATATTACATCTACTATTCCAGGATTAGTTTTCCTGCTGATAATTTAGTTTCCAAAATTAATGAAGTGAGAACCAGTTTAATTTTCTATTCATATTTGTGCTATATTTTAATAACATATTAATGATTTTCCAAATTGTGTGTGAGAAGTTTTACGATTACATAAATACTATAGACACATAAAGATGTACAAAACTGTAATGAAAATCATAGGTTAAAATAGATGTGAATATTTCCCATTATTATTGTTAATCAAATTACTTACATACAATACAAACATATTATAGGAGGACATTCATCCAACATGGCAGCCCATCCTACAGAAGATAATGATCAAGGATCTCTGAATGCAAGAGCCTGTAATTTGTGCTATAAATATTTGTTAAGAATAGATAGGATACAAATATATATTGTCAACTGAAAAGAAGTGTTTTGGATGGCACACATACTGAGCGCAATGTGTGTTTGTTTCATAACGCACGTAATTTGGTTCTGCGCACACCCCAATTCAACTACAAACAGATCTCAAGATACATGCACTGATGAATTCGGGTGTAGATATGCTGTGCTGTACTACATAAGACACTGCCGGATAAATCCAATACCTATGTAGAATACAAATTAGCAAAAGATTGCACATAAAAAAGACTAGTCAATTAATGTCACCTGTTAATAATAGTCATAAATGACAAAACAGTTTTTTTTATAAAAAAAAAAAAAAAAAAAAAGGTTTTTTTAATATTTTTTTCCTCCCATAAAATGCATTTATTGGTATGTTCTTAATACTGGAAAAAGTAGAAAAATACATATTGTAAAATACATAAGTAACAGGTTACTTTTGTATTTTACAATACATACTTTTAATTTACATATGCTCTCCGCCATAGTCCTCGTACATTTTTGTTAATTTTACTGTTGGCTCACCTTTGTATTTTTCCCAGTATTACATTTTGTTCTCTAGGGATTGGCACCCCTACGATTTGGTGGGTACACAACCTATTTTCTTAAATTCTTAGGACCTTTTATAACAGTGCACTAGAGTTTTTGTTGTTTTACATGGTATGTTCTTAATGTCTACTGGACATAAAATAGATTTTTACAGTTGCTCCTGAATGCAAACACATGTTATGGCATGCATACAAGACTCATCAGTAGTGATCAGGACTTAGACTATCCCTATAGCGGGAGCAAGAGATACATCAGATAAACAAGTAACTGAGATTTCCAGAGCTTGAATTGGATGTCGCTGCGTGAACTTGAGTTTGGCACGTCCTTGATGAGCAATAACTACGGATGAAACGCCCGTTCACTGTCCCGCTCCCTTCCCGAAATCTATAGTAAGGGTCCTTCTCCTACGAAGATTAAGCGGATGTGGCTGTCTTCACTGGTCTATGATCTGGTACTGAGCATTCACAGAATAATTTTGCATGAATCAGGCACATCCAGTACAAGGGTCTTAGGTAATGAAAAAGAAATTTAAGAAACAACTAATTAATTTAATGTTGCATTTATTTCATTGCATTAATGACATCAAGATAAGAGAAAACAAAGAACAAGTTTTTATTATTATTATTACTATTATTGTTATTATCGTTTGAGATGCCGCAAAGGGTCTGCAGCGCCGCAAATAGAGCAGGGGATAACAGTACAGGATAACAATATACGTCATACAAGCATTACAAAGTGCAATAACTAAAAAGTGCAAATAAGGTGCAAACAGTACATAACAATACAAACTTAGCAGAGAACAGGTGCAAAGGCAAAAGAGGTAAAAGTGACTACCAGTGCACAGATGGGAAGGGAGGTGGGGAGGGAAGAAAGGAGGCTGAGACTGAGCCCACAAGTGGGGGTGCAATTAACAGGATCAGGCAAAGGTGGAGATGCAAAGGCAATTAAATTTTCCTGTTTTTATTTTAGTTCCCACTAATTATATAGCACAGCAAAATCTTGGTTACAGTTATAAACATATATTTTCCATTCAGATCAGTGTAGAAGATACAGTATGTAGTTAGTATCTTCCTTCCATGACAAAATATCATCTGGGTGCAAGAAGTAAACCATGTCATTCACTCAGTATCATACAATGTAGCCAAATATCAACATTTAACACTTTTAAGTTTAATGTTCTTTCTAATAATAAATATTGTTTGCTGCTTGTACTCCTGCAAAAAAAAATCCTTTTAATTATAATTATTCTTATTTATACTTCACAGCTGAAGATTTTTGAATGATGAGGTAAGGTTGGGAAGAGTGATGTATTTTCTTTCATAAGCCAGACCCTCTCAGCATAGCATAACTGCAATACAAGACAGATTCAGGAACTTTGTTGTTGCCGTAGGCATCATGCACTCTGCTCATTGCTCTGATCCTAAATCAATCTGTAAAAAGTACCCTGAGGATGACTAATGTGTTCATTAAGTCTCACTATATCCAAACACTGCAGTAGAAAAACATTTCCAGAACATTTAATATTTCAACATGCTCAGATTGCACTTTGAAATTGCACAAAAAAAATAATATCAGTACAATAATCTAAATTGGCACAATGATATAAATTTACACAATACTATTGAGAGTTTTATTATTAGTATTATGGTTATATGTTTGGAATGGAAAAGTTAATATATTTTAATTATATTCACTGCATCTTATATTAATCCATCTTAGTTCTATTTAAAGCCTATACTTTCCAGTGAAATGTGCAAAGTAGACCTAAAGATACTTTACGGTCCTTTTCTGGAGTCCTGTGTCTACACCCAGGCCCAAAAGCCACATCATTAGTACCCTACTCAGTTCAAATGTAGTAACTTTGACTGTGTTGCCCAAAGAAGATTGGTTATAGACAAATGGCAAGACTTCACAGAGGGACAGTTGGAGGTAATAATTAGATGCACTGTACTACAGATATCTAACCATCGGTTAACTATAGCATAGGGGCTATATGTGATAAAATAACTGATCTTTTTAACCCTTAAAAATAGGTGAATTATTCTTTAAGCAAATCTTGTCATTACCATTTATGTCTATTTTGAAGTAACATATTAAAGACTATTATCTCACTAACAAAATACATTAATTGATCTTCACTTTTACATTAAAGTTGAAGTCCAGTTTAATAAAACTTCACATGTTAATTAACTGCCTAACAAAATTATATTTTGACATTAAGGTGTATATTTACTAAACTGCAGGTTTAAAAAAGTGGAGAAGTTGCCTATAGCAACCAATCAGATACTATCTTTCATTTAAACAGAGGTAACACTCCCTGAGCACATAGGACAGAGTGAACAGTGATTTTATACCTAAGGGTTGAGCTATCCTTTTCTCCCCATACTCCCCAGTGGCTGCAATCTCTACTGATCATCACTCATAGGGAGCGCTGAACTCATTCTATTTACTTACAACTATCTTTCATTTATTTAGTACATTCTACAAAATGACAGTTAGAATCTGATTGGTTGCTATAGGCAACATCTCCACTTTTTCAAACCCACAGTTTAGTAAATATGTCCCTAAGTATTATTTACTACACTATTTGACTTTAAGCTTGACTGCTCCAGCAAAGTCAGTAATAGTTTACTAAGTTATGTTAGGTAGTCAATTAATATTTAGGTGTAAATTTATCAAACCTTCTAAAAAAAGAAAGTGGAGGTGTTGCCCATAGCAAGCAATTAGATTCTAGTTATCATTTATCTAATACATTCTAAAACATGATAGCTAAAATCTGATTGCTTACTATCGGCCACACATTAATTTTCCCTTTTAGAAAGTTTGATAAATCTACACCTTAGTGTTATTAGTGGACCTAACTTTTAAATCTATAGCAAATTAATAAAAAAATAGCATATCTCTCTCCATGAAAAAAATGGGAATTTCTCCAGATTCAAATCTATATCTGTTTTCCCAAATGTTTCTCTTTTTCCTAGTTTGCAGAATTCATAAAGAATTCAGAAGCTACTTTGAGGAAGTATAAATATCTCATCACTTGACGAGTGAATGAAGCTATTTTCTTGTATGTGGCGATTCTCATTCTCAAGTGTCTATTGAATTGCATCATCTAGCACGGTTAAGCTGAGTCATTTGACAGGGTCTGTTAATTTAACACATAGAAAAGATGGAGCGACAAATGTAGAGTTGGACATAAGTGTCTTTGTTTGCCTAAATGATACATTTTGTGTTTGTGCACCCAAAAAGTCCCTATGTAGACTCAGGTACATCTTACACTTTTGACTCATTACATTTAGAGGGGTAACAGGGAGGGAAGGGACATTGCAACATAGGCCAAATACAGTACTGAGTTTTCACACAATTTGCATATCATGCAACAGTGATAGCACCAGCAAATACGCCTGTTAAGAGGCATAAGTGTAGCGGGTGCTTGCCCTCTGGAGCCAGATACACACTGATGATGATCATGAGCACGAATCTTATGCAATTATGCTAAAATTTGAAAAGAGAAGTACCAATCAGGAATATTTTGATTCCATTGTCCATTTTCTATTCTAAAATTAATCAGTGAAATATAAAATAAATGAAGTAAAGTAATAAGTGTTTAAATAAAAATCAATACGTGATTTAAAATTAGAGATGGTCACTGACCCCCGTGTTTTGGTTTTGGATTCGGTTTTGGATCTGGATTACCGTCGTGTTTTGGTTTTGCAAAACCGCCATTGCGTGTTTTGGTTTTGGTTTTGGTTTTGTTTGGTTTTGTTTTGCTATTTTGTTGGAAAATACATGTTTTTGTGCCTAAAATAACCCGAATTAGGGCTCCAACTGTTTTAGAGATAAGTAATCTAATTGTTGAGGTAATAAATCATCCAAAAAAACTGTTTAATTCTTCGTTGGTAGGCCTTTATTTATTCTACACACAAAACAGATTGTCTTCCTCTCCATCTATGCATATTGGCAATGCAGCCATCGTCTTTGGATGTATATTACACCCTACACTTATAGTTAAATATGTAAAGAAATGGAAAAAGACAGTTTGCTTTCTGTCTCTATAGGCCCCCCTCCACTTTTTTAAAAAAAAAAAAAAATTGAGCCATTATAGACTGTACAATATTAATTGACATGGAGAAAGCCAGTTTGGTTTCTGTCTCTCTAGGCCCCCCTCCACTTGTATAAAATACCAAAAAATCCAGCCGTTATAGACTGTACAATATTAATTGACATGGAGAAAGCCAGTTTGGTTTCTGTCTCTCTAGGCCCCCCTCCACTTGTATAAAATACTAATAAATTCAGCCGTTATATACTGTACAATATAAATTGAAATGGACAAAGGCAGTTTGGTATCTGTCTGCATCAGATCCTCTCTCCACTAGGAGTAAAATAGAAAACTATTCAGCCGTTATATAATCTAGAATATAAATAGAAATTGAGAAAGGCAATTTGGTATCTGTCTGCATCATAATCATCAACATCATCATTAGCGCCCTCGTCGCCTACACAAATCTCCCCCTCATCCTCTTCTAATTCCAAAGTGGCATCCTCAATTTGGGTATCACTGGCTACACTCGGGCTATTAAGGCACACATCAGCAGAATGCTCACGATTAGACATCCCACTGTTGGATGGACTCTCCACAGGGATTGTTGTCATTTGTGAATCAGAGCAAATATTCTCCTGTAATGCCTCACTGTTATCTTGCAGCTCGGCTTTGACGCGTAACAGTAGTTGTGCACCAATTGTAGGCTGGGTAACTTTTTGGGATCTGCCACTAATAGCCAAAGGTGAAGGCCTCATTCTCTCTTTGCCACTGCGTGTGTAGAATGGCATGCTTGCAATTTTTTTTTTATCGTCACTTAACTTTTGCTCAGTTACACTTCTTTTTCGCTTCAATACAGTAAAATTTTTTTGGGTTTTTGTTTTTTGCACTAATTTGAAAACACTCTGTTGTTTGACATCGCCTTGGCCAGATGACGTACTGGGAACACTAACATCAGGACTGGTGACAGAACCTGGTTGCTCATTCAGATCATATGTGGACTGCTTTGAATCCATTCTGAGCGCAAACCACTGGGGAGTGCTAAAAATTATTTAGTAGATTCTGCTGACAGTTATGACTTTTGACAGCCAGAAATATTAATGCACAATTAGGGAGGACACCCCAAAAGCACTGAGGAGTGCTAAAAATTATTTAGTAGATACTGCTGACAGAAATGACTTTTGACAGCCAGAAATATTAATGCACAATTAGGGAGGACACCCCAAAAACACTGAGGAGTGCTGAAAATTATTTAGTAGATACTGCTGACAGAAATGACTTTTCACAGCCAGAAATATTAATGCACAATTAGGGAGGACACCCCAAAAGCACTGAGGAGTGCTAAAAATTATTTAGTAGATTCTGCTGACAGTTATGACTTTTGACAGCCAGAAATATTAATGCACAATTAGGGAGGACACCCCAAAAGCACTGAGGAGTGCTAAAAATTATTTAGTAGATACTGCTGACAGAAATTACTTTTGACAGCCAGAAATATTAATGCACAATTAGGGAGGACACCCCAAAAGCACTGAGGAGTGCTACAAATTATTTAGTAGATACTGCTGACAGATATGACTTTTGACAGCCAGAAATATTAATGCACAATTAGGGAGGACACCCCAAAAGCACTGAGGAGTGCTAAAAATTATTTAGTAGATACTGCTGACAGATATGACTTTTGACAGCCAGAAATATTAATGCACAATTAGGGAGGACACCCCAAAAGCACTGAGGAGTGCTAAAAATTATTTAGTAGATACTGCTGACAGATATGACTTTTGACAGCCAGAAATATTAATGCACAATTAGGGAGGACACCCCAAAAGCACTGAGGAGTGCTAAAAATTATTTAGTAGATACTGCTGACAGAAATGACTTTTGACAGCCAGAAATATTAATGCACAATTAGGGAGGACACCCCAAAAGCACTGAGGAGTGCTACAAATTATTTAGTAGATACTGCTGACAGAAATGACTTTTGACAGCCAGAAATATTAATGCACAATTAGGGAGGACACCCCAAAAGCACTGAGGAGTGCTACAAATTATTTAGTAGATACTGCTGACAGATATGACTTTTGACAGCCAGAAATATTAATGCACAATTAGGGAGGACACCCCAAAAGCACTGAGGTGTGCTACAAATTATTTAGTAGATACTGCTGACAGATATGACTTTTGACGGCCAGAAATATTAATGCACAATTAGGGAGGACACCCCAAAAGCACTGAGGAGTGCTAAAAATTATTTAGTAGATACTGCTGACAGATATGACTTTTGACAGCCAGAAATATTAATGCACAATTAGGGAGGACACCCCAAAAGCACTGAGGAGTGCTACAAATTATTTAGTAGATACTGCTGACAGATATGACTTTTGACAGCCAGAAATATTAATGCACAATTAGGGAGGACACCCCAAAAGCACTGAGGAGTGCTAAAAATTATTTAGTAGATACTGCTGACAGATATGACTTTTGACAGCCAGAAATATTTATGCACAATTATGGGGGACACCCCAAAAGCGCTGGGGAGTGCCAAATATGAAGAAAAAATAATAAACCTCTATCCTCCTCTCTGCACTAGCGATTTTGGTTAGAGCAATTGCAAGAACAATATTGTATTCTCTGTCCCTGCTCTAATTAGCCTATGACTACACCCTGCTCTCTCCCTCTGTCAAATGGCGATGGATTGCTGTGGAGGCGTGTATTTATAAAGTTGAAGTATCGCGAGAACCGAGCCCCGAGATCCGACGACGTCACAATGACGTTCGGCCTCGATTTGGATTCGGAATGGGCGGGAGATACCCAAAGTTCGGGTGGGTTCGGTTCTCGGAGAACCGGACCCGCCCATCTCTATTTAAAATTACCATGGTGTGTGTGATGTATGAATTTTCAGTGTCTTTAACATTTATTAATGGTAGCAATATTTACCAAATGTCTTTAGAGTATTTGAAAATCCTGTTCTTATGTTCTTAAAATCTTCTTGCTTTATACTGTATGGTTCTGTTAATAATGGTGTCTCTAAATCTTTTGATTAGGATCTATTCATTGAATCATATGTATATCAGGTTTATACGGTTTTAATAAACTACCTTATCGTGTATACCTTACTACCTTATCATAGTATACTTTGTGTTAGGATTCTGCTTCTGTTATCTGTTTCTGTTGCTGTTTCCCTGTGTGTGAGAGCTGTTTGCCTTCAATTATTTTGAGCTGAAATGACGGTGTGTTGTATGCATGTGTTAGGATTCTGTTGTCAGATGTCAGGACCTGCTGTATTTCCCTGTGTATAAGAGCTCTGTGCTTTCAATTAGGCTGAGCGTCTTTGCAGGTGTGTTACCTGCGTTATCCTGATGGGATGCCTGCAATATTTAAGGCCTATCCTGATACTCAATCTCTGCCAGTGATGGCGTTTTGCTTCTAAAAGTAGTGTCCTGGTTCCTGTGCTGTATTATCCTGTGTCTGCTTTCTGGTTCTGATTCCTTGCTATTTCTGACTACGATTCTGGTTCTGATACCTGGCTCTGTTTGTGTTACTGTTCTGCCTGGCTGCCATATAAACAGTGCTATATTCCTGGCTGAGGTGGTGGTGAACTGAGAAAGCAGCAACAGCGGTACCATTACCATTTATACAACCCGTTCCGTACTGACTTCTAGTGGTACATCTCTCTGGTGTTCAGCTACTCCACATCCATTCTGGCCTGCACCCCGACCATCTGTTGTGCAGCTCCACTCAATCCAATTGTAGTGGTAAGAATTTACATTGACTTTTGTACTGCTTCAAGTGCTATTGGGGACAGCTATTCTGTGGGACTCTGGGTCTGTCTCTGAATACTTTGGATTCTCTGAACTTTGTTATATACTTCTGATAAGTACACTGTGCCACATCTGTTGATTTGGATTAATCTCCTGATCTTATATTAGGACATTCTGTAGTTTGTATGTTCTCCCCGTGTTTGCTCCGGTTTCCTCCGGGTGCTCCTGTTTCCTCCCACAATCCAAAAACAGACTAGTAGGTTAATTGGCTGCTATTAAATTGATCATAGTCTGTCTGTGTGTATGTTAGGTATTTAGACTAAGCTCTATTGGGGCAGGGACTGATGTGAGTGCGTTCTCTGTACAGCGCTGAAAAATTACTCTATATAAATAAATAAATGATGTTGATGATGATGATGATCCTGCATTTCTGCCTGATGATAGCAGAGCATATGATTCTGAATCTGATAAATCTGCATCTGATATTCCGCATCTAATACTCTGCATAAACTGTTTGTTGCTGAACAATTGTGTTACAAAATAAAGACTGTCATTTTTAGTTACTCGTAATTTCTGCTGATAACCTAACACTTAGTATGTATGTTTATTTTTCTCCACATGCGGGTACAAATAGTCGCCCTGAGAAATGTTTAATCAGTATTCTATATTAATTAATTTTAATATTGTTACTTAACCATGTGTCTTGGATTCCCATACATTTACAATTGTGCAAAAATTAAAGAATTAAATATTTATTTCTCAGCTAAACCCCCCCTCCCCCCAACTACCAAAAAGATCAACCAGCACTAATAGGTATTGCCTAGACTGGACCCCACACTGTTTGTTCTTCTGATTTTCCTGCTTCCAAGTCAGGAGCACTGGGTCTGGTTGGTCTGTCTTGGGGTGATGAGAGGGGTGGAATCCACTCTTTTGTTTGTTTGTTTGTTTTATTTATTTTGTTTGTTTGTTTTTTTAGAAAAATCATATCAAACTGTGAAGATGATGACTGACGTCTCTACTGGATGATGAACTAAAATCGTATCATAGGCTTTAAACGTATCTTCATTCATTATATGCATCTAATGTAGCACTTAGGTAGAGAATTGTATTTCTAGGCTCAAAAAAGCAAACTAATAAAATCTTCATACACACAAATAATTTGTCAAATGTAATAAATACAGTCCCAATGTCCACACTCTTTCAGGATTATAAATGAAGCAAAACCTCGCAGTATTTGAGAAAAAAACAAAAAGTTTATTTCAATGAAAGAGTGGTACTAAAGAAGTAGAAGGTTGATGTGATGTTTACACTTTTGCCCAGTGAGATTTTTCCAGCTTCCCGCACACTTAGATTTACTTCCAGTTGTCTGAGATGTGTGCCCAGACTGGAGAATAGACGTGCACCTTGAAAGTGTGCTAGGTGGACTCTACAGGAGCACTAGTGCAGAACCATTATGGGTGTACTTCCAATGAACTTTATAAATGAAGACATAGTCTGTCTTAAATAGTTGTCAGAGCAACTGATTGGGCAGCTGTTACAGCTGCACTAACAACCATTCAATACATGCTGCATAATTTAAAGTGATCTATTGCTTCCCCCCCCCCCCCAGAATTCATTAGTTATATGAGATGGTTGTTGATGCTTTGTTGTGTTTCGGTTCTAATTAACAACTCTGTTTGAGTATTGTATTTGCCTTAAGACCACAGTATATTGTTTGTATGTTTTGATGTATTTGTTGTAGTTATGCTGTTTAAAAATTGTAAAATAAATAAATAAATAAAAAATAAAATAAAGAGATTTTGTACTAAAAGTTAATCAAAGCAAAATCAGTTATACCTTTTTCTTTGTTTTGCCTTTAACAAGCATCACAATTAGAGATGGACGGGTCCGGTTCCCCGAGAACCGAACCCACCCAAACTTTGCCTATCCGAGTACCAAGCTGAGTAGCTCGGTACTCTCCCGCCCGCTCCGAATCCAAATCGAGGCCGAACGTCATCGTGACGTTGTCGGATCTCGGGGCTCGGTTCTCGCGATACTTCAAGATTATAAATACACGCCTCAACAGCAATACATCGCCATTTGACAGAGGGAGAGAGCAGGGTGTAGTCACAGGCTGATTAGAGCAGGGACAGACAATCCAATATTCTTCTTGCAATTGCTCTAACAAAAATCGCTAGAGAAGAGAGGAGGATAGAGGTTTATTTTATTTTTTTTAATATTTGGCACTCCCCAGTGCTTTTGGGGTGTCCCCACTAATTGTGCATAAATATTTCTGGCTGTCAAAAGTCATATTTGTCAGCAGTATCTACCAAGTAATTTTTAGCAATCCCCAGTGCTTTTGGGGAGTCCCCCATAATTGTGCATAAATATTTCTGGCTGTCAAAAGTCATATCTGTCAGCAGTATCTACCAAGTAATTTTTAGCACTCCCCAGTGCATAAATATTTCTGGCTGTCAAAAATACTATCTGTCAGCAGTATCTACCAAGTAATTTTTAGCACTCCCCAGTGCTTTTGGGGTGTCCCCCATAATTGTGCATAAATATTTCTGGCTGTCAAAATTACTATCTGTCAGCAGTATCTTACCTAATAATTTTTACCACTACAAGTGCTTTGCGCTCAGAATGGATTCAAAGCAGTCCACATATAATCAGAGTGAGCAACCAGGTTCTGTCACCAGTCCTGATGTTAGTGTTCCCAGTACGTCATCTGGCCAAGGCGATGTCAAACTACACAGTGTTTCGAAATCGGTGCAAAAAACAAAATCAAATTTTTTTTTTACTGTGTTGAAGAGAAAAAGAAGTGTTACTGAGCAAAAGTTAAATGCCGATAATTTTTTTTTTGCCAACATGCCATTCTACACATGCAGGGGCAAAGAGAGAATGAGGCCTTCACCTTTGGCTATTAGTGGCAGATCACAAAAAGTTACCGAGCCTACAATTGGTGCACAACTACTGTTACGCGTCAAAGCCAAGCTGCAAGATAACAGTAAGGCATTAGAGAAGAATGTTTGCTCTGATTCACAAATGACACCAATCCCTGTGGAGAGTCCATTCAACAGTGGGATGTCTAATCGTGAGCATTCTGCTGATGTGTGCCTTAATAGCCCGAGTGTAGCCGGTGATACCCAAATTGAGGATGCCACTTTGGAATTAGAAGAGGATGAGGGGGAGATTTGTGTAGGCGACGAGGGCGCTAATGAGGATGTTGATGAGGATGAGGTTGTTTGTGTAAGTCCTGCACCAGTGGCAGCAGTTCTGGCACGTAACAAGAAAAAGGCCATTGTCATGCCTGGGCAAAAAATCCACTTCTTATGTGTGGAATTATTTCTACCCAAATCCAGACAACAATTGTATAGCCATTTGTAGTGTATGTCAAGCCACAGTCAGTCGAGGGAGGGACCTTAACCATCTTGGAACCTCGTCTATGTTACGCCATTTAACGAGAGTTCATGGCAAAGTGTTGGGAAAAGCTGAAAGTTCTTCCCAAAAAAATACAAGCACTCCATCATCAGCTAAGACCCTCCGCTCACCGACATCCCGACGGCTACAAAATACACCCACCACACCATCCTCATCAGTAGCGCTCGGAGTTAGCCCGGCATCCCACTTAAGGCTGGATGACTCCTGCACTATTATTGATTCCTCTGAAGAAAGCGTTAGTCCCACTGCTGCTGCTGTTGCTGCTGCTGGGGGTGAATCGTCATCCCATAGGCAGGTCAAGAAAATGAGCAGTCCTACATTTCAGCAATTAACTGTGAAACAATCATTTGCGAGGGGAAGCAAATATGACAGCAGTCACCCAGTCGCCAAGCGAATCACAGACGCCATGGCTGCAATGTTAGTGTTAGATCTGCATCCAATCTCCATAATAAACGCAGCTGGTTTTTCACAGTTAATTGAGGTTTTGCAACACCATTCCTCCCGTAAAACAATTCCACAAATATACCAAAAAGTGAGTAAAAATGTAGAGATTGCGCTGAAAAATGCCATTCTGCCCACTGTCCACTTAACCACAGATATGTGGACAAGTGGAAGTGGCCAAACCAAAGACTATTTGACTGTGACAGCCCACTGGGTTGGTCATTCACCTTCACCAGCAGGAACAGCAGCAGCATGTACACCACTACGTAACATTTGTCACAGGCAGGCCACTCTTTGTATTACCGGCTTCACTAACAGGCATACGGCTGACAATTTGTTACGCAAACTGAAAGATGTGATTGATGCATGGCTTATACCACTCGGACTCTCCCCAGGGTATGTCATTTCTGATAACGCCAACAATATAGTATGAGCATTACAGCTGGGTGATTTCCAACATATTCCCTGTTTTGCTCACACCATCAACTTGGTGGTGCAGAGCTTCTTACGAAATTACCGTGAGATGCTTTCGGTGGCCCGTAAAATTTCAGGCCATTTCAGGCATTCAGCCACAGCATGTAGGAGATTACAGCAGCTCCAAGAGCAGTTTAACTTGCCCTGCCACCAACTTAAGCAAGAGGTGGTAACTAGGTGAAATTCCACCCTGTACATGCTTCAGAGGATGGAGGAACAGCGCAAAGCCATCCAAGCATATTGCCCAAGCCATGACATTGGGAAAGGAGGGGGGATGTATTTTACTCTTGCACAGTGGGGAATCCTTTCAGTGCTGTGCAAGGTGCTGAAACCATTTGAAGTTGTGACGTGTGAGGTGAGTGCAGACTCTGCTAGTTTGAGCCAAGTCATTCCTTTAATTAGACTATTGGAAAAGCAGCTTGAGAAAATGAAGGAGGAGCTGAAAGCAAGCAATTCAGCAAAGTATGTGGGCCTTGTCGATCAAGTACTTAAGTCGTTTCACAATGATCCTCGAATTATTAAGATCTTGAACTCGGATCAGTACGTTTTGGCCACTGTGCTTGATCCAAGGTTTAAAACCTACATTGAGTCTTTACTTGTAAATGAGCGAGATGTGAACTTTTGCAAGGAGCTATTGCTCAGCAAGTTGGCCGCTGAACTGGGCCTCGGCTTGACAACGTGTCCTCCTTCACTTTCTCAAGCTGCTGCTGCTCGTAAAAAATTTAATTTCCCAAAAAGAAGCAGGGAAGACGCAGGGGGCAGACCAGAACAATTTAACATCTGGGCTGGTTTAAAGGATTTTTCAAAAAAATGTGTCACTTTGCCCATAACTCCATCCAATACGAGTATAAACATGCAAAGGATGGTGGAGGATTACTTTCAAGAGGTAGTTGATATGGAAATGTCAGACAGTCCCTTTCCTTACTGGGAAGAAAAGCAGGCCATTTGGAAACCCATGTACAAACTTGCTTTGTAATACCTAAGCTGCCCACCCTCCAGTGTGTACTCTGAACGAGTGTTCAGCACAGCAGGGAACTTAGTCAGTGATCGCCGTAGAAGGTTACTTCCCAAAAATGTAGAGAAAATGATGTTTATAAAAATGAACTACATCTTCCACGAGGAAGGCCTTCACCATCCAAGACATCCAAGCACTGACTGTTCTCTAATGGCGGATTTAAGCGGCGATGAATTGATAGTCTGTGATGATGACTTACACACTGATGAGGGTGAGGATGAAGCTGAAGATGATGACAATAACATCTTTTTAAAACTTTCTATGTAAGTGTAGGGTGCAATCTACCCCCAAAGAGGAAAGGGACTTGTGGCATTTCCATATCCCGTACCGTCTTGAAAGGCTGCTGTTTGGGCAATTTCTCCTTAAGGGTAGGGTGTCATAGACAGAGTGACCCCAAACTGTCTTTGTCCATTTCTCTTAATATTGTACAGTCTATAACGGCTGAATTTTTTGGTATTTTATACAAGTGGAGGGGGGCCTAGAGAGACAGAAACCAAACTGGCTTTCTCCATGTCAATTAATATTGTACAGTCTATAACGGCTGAATTTTTTTGTATTTTATACAAGTGGAGGGGAGCCTAGAGAGACAGAAAACTGGCTTTCTCCATTTCAATTAATATTGTACAATCTATAACGGCTGAATTTTTTGGTATTTTATACAAGTGGAGGGGGGCCTAGAGAGACAGAAACCAAACTGGCTTTCTCCATGTCAATTAATATTGTACAGTCTATAACGGCTGAATTTTTTTGTATTTTATACAAGTGGAGGGGAGCCTAGAGAGACAGAAAACTGGCTTTGTCCATTTCAATTAATATTGTACAGTCTATAACGGCTGAATTTTTTGTTTTTTTAAACAAGGGGAGGGGGGCCTATAGAGACAGAATGCAAACTGCCTTTTTCCATTTCTTTACATATTTAACTATAAGTGTAGGGTGTAATATACATCCAAAGACGATGGCTGCATTGCCAATATGCATAGATGGAGAGGAAGACAATCTGTTTTGTGTGTAGAATAAATGAAGGCCTACCACCGAAGAATTAAACTGTTTTTTGGATGATTTATTACCTCAACAATTAGATTACATATCTCTGAAACAGTTGGAGCACTAAATTGGGTTATTTTAGGCCTAAAAACATTGATTTTCCAACAAAATAGCAAAACAAAACCAAAACCAAAACCAAAACACGCAATGGCGGTTTTGCAAAACCAAAACCAGAACCAAAACACGACGGTAATCCAGATCCAAAACCGAATCCAAAACCAAAACACGGGGGTCAGTGACCATCTCAAATCACAATTAACCTGTCTCTTTGTTAGTGAATGTTTAGGGATTGTATGGATATAAACTAATATATAACATGAATATAATATTTTAAATACAGTTTTGGTGTAACACTAGAATTGCAGATTCATACATGGTAGCGTTGTTTAGTGAAAGGATACAAAAAGCTAATTTAAAATTATTGTAACAGATGTCCCCTAGAATGAACTTTTTGAAAAATCCTAATAATGGTTATGTTATCCATGTATTTATATTGATAGTTGCATAAGGATGATCTTATAGAATTGCAAATCTATAAACTGTTGTAGTGTTCAGCACCATGGTCAGTTACCCTAGTGCCTTATATTTGTCCCATTTATACTACTTTTTTTAATCAACTTGAAGATTATAGCAAATGTGCAAAACCCCATGATCTAGTTAAGACAGTTTGCGGAATTGGTATCCTAAAGATAAAGTACCAACTTATTGAAATTAATAAATATGAATAGGTTTCAAGAGGAAAAAGTGAAGTAACATAGAAACATAGGCTTTGATGGCAAATAAGATCCACATGGCACATCTAGTCAACTCATTTAGGAATTAGGATACTCTTATGTCTAAGATTAATACTTTCACTTGGAAAATGATCTAAACTAATAAATCCATGCTGCTTGGGACAATGTAAATTCCTGGATTTGAGATATTGTACATTTCTTTGTTTCATCAGTGTCTCCATGCCACTATTACTGCCAATCCTTCTCCTCCTAATGTAAATGTTGAACAAAATACTTATTTAGATGATTTGCAATACCATTCCTCCTTTTGTTTTTCTCCTAAACAATACTTTCTTCAAGACCTGCTTGACAACTTCTACCATGCTGAAATTACTGTGACCTACAGATTAGACCCAACATCTAATCCATTTCCGGCTGCTCTGAGGTTTGGACCCAGCTTTCTGGTACCACCGCTGTGCCCGCTACCCAGAAGCTCTGGCCAGTGTGATAGGCCAGGAGGGATCTATCCACGGCAACCCTGATCCATAGGAAAAGGTCAGGGGTGCCAGCCCAGGTACACCAGCAAGGGGGTACACTAGCAGCAACAGTTACCCAGAAGGAACGCGGTTCTGGATGCCGTTAAGGAATCCAGTGGTGACAGCAGCTTAAGCCCCTCCTACTGCGGTTAGAGGGCACATTCGGAATAAAGAAAGGGGACGGTGGCAAAGTAAGCCCAGCCGGTTCCCAGCAACAGCAGACAGGGTAGCATAGGTGGTCCATCCTGTCACACTCAACATATACTAGGGGTGTGCACCGGCCACGTTTCGTGTTTTGGGTTTTGGGTTCTGATTACCTTGAGGTTTTGGGTTCAAATGGGTTTTGCCAAAACACCCCACTCAAGGTTTTGGTTCTGATTTTCGGTTCTAATTATTTTTTAAAAAAGCATAAAAAGTGCTAAAATCCAGATTTTTGGATTTTTTTTCACTCCTACGCTATTATTAACCTCAATAACATTCATTTCCACTCATTTCCAGTCTATTCTGAACACCTCACACCTCACAATATTGTTTTTAGGCCAAAAGGTTGCACCGAGGTAGCTGGATGACTAAGCTAAGCGACACAAGTGGGCGGCACAAACACGTGGCCCATCTAGGAGTGGCACTGCAGTGGCAGACAGGGTGGCAGTTTGAAAAACTAGGCCCCAAAGAGCACATAATGCCAAAAAAAGAGGTGCAAGATGGAATTGTCCTTGGGCCCTCCCGCCCACCCTTATGTTGGTGAAATAGGACATGCGCACTTTAACAAACCAATCATTTCAGCGACAGGGCCTACAAAACTGTGGCTGAAATGATTGGTTTGTTTGGGCCCCCACTGAAAAAAAGATTTTCATCTCTCCCTGTACAAAGTAAACTGGCTCTAGTGAGGCAAGATGTCGTCCTTATCCTCATCCTCTGATTCCTCGCCCCCTTCAGTGTGTACTTCCTCATCCTCACACATTATCAATTCGTCCCCGCTGGACTCCACAATCACCGGTCCCTCTGTAGTCTCTGGAGGCCATTGCTGGTCTTGATTGTAGAATTTATAATTCATTTTTATGAACATCATCTTCTCAACATTTTGCGGAAGCAACCTCCTTCACCGCTCACTGACCAGGTTCCCCGCTGCACTAAAAACTCTTTCGGAGTACACACTGGAGTAGGGACAACTCAGGTAAAATAGAGCCAGTTTGTACAGGGGCTTCCAAACTGCTTTTTTTCCCTGCCAGTAAAAGTAAGGACTGTCTGACATGTCTACTTGGATGGTGTCAGCAAAGTAATCCTCCACCATTTTTTCAATGGTGACAGCATCCAATGCAGCGACAGTAGACATGTCTGCAATGGTTGGCAGGTCCTTCAGTCTGGACCAGATGTTCCCTGCATCCCCGCCAGCGGGTCGTTCATGAAATCTCAGCTGTTTCCTCGCAGCCACAGGTGTGGAAGAAAATGAAGGAGGAGCTGTTGGCATGTCACGGTCCGCTTCAGATGACAATCTCCTGACCAGCAGGTCTTTGCACCGCTGTAGACTTGTGTCCGCCGGAAACAGAGACACAACATACGCTTTAAACCGAGGATCGAGCACGGTGGCCAGAATGTATTCCTTGGACTTTAAAAGAGTGACCACCCTCGGATCCTAGCAAAGCGTATGAAGGGCTTCATCCACAAGAGCTACATGCTTTGTGGAATTACAATGGTTTACCAGCGCCTCCCTCACTTTCTCCAGCTGCTTCTGCAACAGCCTGATCAGGGGAATCACCTGACTCAAGCTGGCAGTGTCGGAACTGACTTCTCGTGTGGCAAGTTCAAACGGCTGGAGAACCTTGCACAACATGGAAATCAGTCTCCACTGCGCTTGACTCAGGCGCATCCCCACTCCTTTGCCTATGTCGTAGGTGGCTGTGTAGGCTTGAATGGCCTTTTGCTGCTCCTCCATCCTCTGCAGCATATAGAGGGTGGAGTTCCAGCGCGTCACAACCTTTTGTTTGAGGTGATTGCAGGGCAGGTTCAGGCTTTTCTGATGTTGCTCAAGTCTGCGGTAGGCAGTGGCAGAATGCCGAAAGTGTCCAGCACTTTTGCGGGCCACCGCAAGCATATCCTGCACACCCCTGTCACTTTTCAGGTAATGCTGCACCACCAAATTTATTGTGTGGGCAAAACATGGCACGTGCTGGAAATTGCCCATATGTAATGCCCGCACAATGTTACTGGCGTTGTCCGACACCACAAATCCCCAGGAGAGTGTAAGTGGGGTAAGCCACTGCGAGATTATTTCCCTCAGTTTATCTAAGAAGTTGTCAGCATTGTGCCTCTTACTAAAACCGGTGATACACAACGTTGCCTGCCTTGGAACGAGCAGGCGTTTTGGAGATGCTGCTACTGATGCTGCTGCTGCTGTTGCTGCGGAAGGCGATGCATCTACCCAGTTGGCTGTCACAGTCATATAGTCCTTAGTTTGCCCTGAACCACTTGTCCACATGTCAGTGGTTAAGTGGACAGTGGGTACAACCGCATTTTTCAGAGCACTGAGGACACTTTTTCGTACTTCTCTGTACATCCCGGGTATCGCCTGCCTAGTGAAGTGGAATCTCAACGGGATTTGGTACCGGGGACACAATACCTCCATCAATCGTCTAAATCTCACTCCACTGATAGCGGACACCGGACGCACGTCTAACACCAACATAGCTGTTAAGGACGCAGTTATCCGCTTTGCCATAGAATGACTACTGTCGTACTTCGTGCTCATGGCAAACGACTGTTGTATGGTCAATTGTTTAGTGAAAGACGTAGCAGTCTTACGACTTCCCCTCTGGGAAGATGACCGACTACCAGCAGCAACAGCAGCAGCAGCAATAGTAGGCGTAGCGCTGCAGGATCCTCCGGAAGAATCCCGGATTGAAGATGACTCAGTCATGCCGGTGACATGGCCTGCAGGACTATCTCCAATCGAGATCGAGGAGGAAATTGACGAGGAGGGTGTTGCTGGTGTGGATACAACAGGACCAATGGATTTAGGTGTCCCTGGACTGCTGACGGTCCTAGCCACAGTTCCTGAACTAAACACTGAATTATGAAGGTTCTTCAGGTGACGTATAATGGAGGATGTCCCTAGGTGGCCAAGATCCTTACCCCTGCTTATTGCAGCTTTACATAAGGTACATATGGCAATACATTTGTTGTCCGGATTGGGATAGAAATAATTCCAGACCGAAGAGGTGGATTTCTTGGTCTTCTGGCCAGGCAAGACGATGTGCTTTTTCATCCCATGGACAACAACTGTTTTTCCCCCTGGTGCCTCATTTAAGATAACCACATCAGCATCCTCCTCGTCAAATTCCTCCTCAGCGCCAGCTACATCAATATCCTCCTCCCAGTGTACAACATTGACACCTTCATTAGCCAAATCTGTAACTGCACTGTGGGTGATCCTTCCAGCATATGCAGAGGGCGTGCTGCAAATGGTGGAAGGAGCCACCTCTTCCCGTACAGTGATGGGAAGGTCAGGCTTTGCAACCACCAACACCCTTGGACTCGCCTTGGGGATTTGTGATGCCATCTCTTTAGAAGGCAGAGTTGTTTGCTGTGTTGTTGATGACAGCTTAACTCTCTTAAATTTTTTAGAGGGGGGGGGGAGGAGGGCTTAGATCCTTGGGTGAAGCTGAACCAATAGTCATGAACACGGGCCAGGGCCTAAGCCGTTCCTTGCCACTCCGTGTCGTAAATGGCATATTGGCAAGTTTACGTTTCTCCTCAGATGATTTTAATTTTCTTTTTTTGGTAATTTTAGTGAACTTTGGCTTTTTGGATTTTACATGCCCTCTACTAGGAGATTGGGCATCGGCCTTGGCAGACTACGTTGATGGCATTTCATCGTCTATGTCATGACTAGTGGCAGCAGCTTCAGCATTAGGAGGAAGTGGTTCTTGATCTTTCCCTACTTTATCCTCCAAATTTTTGTACTCCATTATATGCAGCACAAGAGAGCGTACCCCTAAACCACACACACCCGGCAAAGGCTTAAAAAATTATATGCGGCACAGGACAGTACCACTGGACTGGAGTTATACAGCAGTACCAATTTTTTTAGATTGCAGGAACAGTGAACGTAGTTAGATTGCAGTACCAATTTTTATAGACTGCAGGAACATTGAACGTAGTTAGATTGCAGTACCAATTTTTTTAGACTGCAGGAACAGTGAACATAGCTAGATTGCAGTACCAATTTTTTTAGACTGCAGGAACAGTGAACATAGTTAGATTGCAGTACCAATTTTTTTAGACTGCAGGAACAGTGAACGTAGTTAGATTGCAGTACCAATTTTTATAGACTGCAGGAACAGTGAACGTAGTTAGATTGCAGTACCAATTTTTTAGACTGCAGGAACAGTGAACATAGTTAGATTGCAATACCAATTTTTTTAGACTGCAGGAACAGTGAACGTAGTTAGATTGCAGTACCAATTTTTTTAGACTGCAGGAACAGTGAACGTAGTTAGATTGCAGTACCAGTTTACTTATATACTGCAGGAACAGTGAACGTAGTTAGATTGCAGTACCAGGCAGTCAGCACACCAGTCGTGGAGTACATGCATTGGTTATGTGTAATCACTATTCTTATGAGGTCTCATCTGACTGTCAATCTCCTTTTGTTTTAAATTCCTCATAGCAGTATAAAAGAAGAAAAAATCCTATTGCCTATGTACCTATATTTGTCATCATCATCGTTTTTTTATATAGTGCTATATATTCCGTAGCGCCTTACATAGACATACGTTAGAACAGTAAGCATAACAAAGTGTGTAGATAAGCAGAATAATAAATGCAATTAACAAATCACATGGCATACAGAAATAATACAGCATAAGATATGACAGTGACAATAACAGGTACATGAGTACAGATTAGCAGAATAATAAATGTATGAATGCAATTAACAGGACAAACCACAGGGCATACATAAACACTTCCACATAAGACATGGCAGAGCCAAATTTAGGTATTTTATATCTGCTTATTAACCTCTAACCACCAGGGCCGGATTAACCATAGGGCTAACTGGGCTACAGCCCAGGGACCTATGGCATCCAGGGGGCCCTTGAAAGTGCTCAGCAGCAGTATTGATCGGCCGGGGGCAGGGGCGCCCCCGGTGCGATCAGTGCTGCTGAGCACTTTCACTGCGGTCCTTACCCGGCGAGCTGTAGTCTCCTTACTGAGGAGATCTCATGAGTCTCACTCTCACGAGATCTCAGTAAAGAGCGTACAGCGCACCGGAGAAGGAGGTAAGTGCCGACCGGGGGGGGGGGGGGGGGGGGTGGGGGGGGGGGGCTGGGGCGGCTAGCTTGGATCACAGGGGGGGGCCCTCACAGGGGAATTGAGGCCCCCTTAGCCCAGGGGCCTCCATTCCCTTAATCCGGCACTGCTAACCACAGAGCATCATGATCAGGCTTCATATTTTGGAATGGCTGACCTGTCCTGGTTTAGTTGATGTGTGGACTACTAACACATCTTTTCAATATTTCCTTAACATATCTAACTTTGTTTAATAAGTTTAACTATTATCAAACATGTTGGCACAATTGTGTTTGATCAGTCTGCCAGAGCAGCTTATGAGCACCTCATCACAGTGTTGCGTCCTTCCCTGACATCATGAAATGCAAACTGACAGTCAAATCTCTCTTTATATATAAGGATGTGTATTGTACGTTTCAAAAAATGCATTCAAAATTGTTATCAATGATCCTTATAATAACTGTTTTTCCAGGTGTGTTTACCACAAAGGTAGGATGCTTCAAGCATTTTCAACAAAACACTTATTTTGTAACAATTGTGTACTATACCTCAATAAAATCTTTAACAATGAGATCAGTGTTTGGGGGCTGGTTTGAATTAATAACAGTGCAGGGAGGGTTGGCAATGGGATCAGAACAGTGGGGGCTGGCAATGAGATCAGTGCAAATGGAGTTGGCAATGGGATCTGTGCAAGATAGCCTACAAAGACATCAGTGAAGGGGAGAGCTATTCCAAGGGTTTGATGGTGATATAGTAAGTGCAATGCGCGCTTGCCATATGTTCAACAAAGCGATCTGAGAATGAGCTCAGTGCAAGGTAGAAGTCAAGTAATGGAATCAATGCAAGAACAGCTAAAACATAACATTGTTTTGTTTCCCAAACACTTTTACAAAACAGTACACTCTATACTTTATGCTATGTCCCCTGCTCTCTACATTAATAACCATGAAAATTACACTGAGTGTCCAATTCTCTACACTAAAACATCTACATACACCACTAAACCCCCACACATTACCACTCTCGATATCAGTTAATATATAGTACATTCCAATGGTGGGATTCAAATAAACAAACAGCCGGTTCTCTGCCCTACTGACCGTTTAAGTATACAAAAAGATATAGCGAAAGGTAGTTTAATATTTCATGCATTTAATACTCAAATAAGAACAATAAAAGAGGTACACAAAACTAGATTGTTATAAGAAATAGTTTTAAAATAGTAATGAAAAAATATTAAACAATACCTGACAAAAAACTAAAAAAAATATAAAGTGCCAACAATGGAAGTTACATGGCAACACATACATTGAATCACACTAGGAATTACATGTAAATATAGGCAATAAAAGGGTACAAATTATTGAGACATCACACAGACAATAGCAAAGTAATGAACAACAAATATTATAAAAGCTGCATAATGATAACTGCCTCTTGATATTGATATAAATAATTTATCTAGTCAAACCCAGGTGTGTGTGTGTGTGTGTATAAACTATTTCTTATTTTATGCTGCTAATATCAAGATATAATAGTAATGAGTTATATTATGCCATACAGTAGTGCCCCCAGTTCATATTAAGCCACAGTAATGCCCATTTTCATCACACTGTGCCATGCTGCTTTTGCCTCCCTTCACACTGTGCCATGCTGCTTTTATACCCCCTTGGGTGTAGAAAGCATCCATCTGCATGGAACTGAAGTAGTCTCCCAAGAGCCCCCGCAGCCCCCGCTCAGTGACAGGCAGCCTGGTAATTTGCTGCCAGGAGAGCTTCACTGCCGGGACCTATTGGCGGTGGTGACGTAGAACACCACCGCCGGGGTCAGAGGGAAGCATCCCGTTGCTAGGCAACGGGACGCGCTGCTGCCCGATGAGCGCCTGGTTGCCTAGCAACCAGGCGCTCATCGGAGGAAGCAGGCGTCCGTCCCTGTGTGACGGACACAGCACAGGGACGGCGCCTGACAATATCATAACACCTAAATCAAATCTAAATGACGTTTTATAAAGTAGAGGTACCTCTATTATCACTTATATAATACTTGCTACGCTAAAATATTGATACAAATCTATATACAGAGATGTGTCTGAACATTTTAAACATTTATGAGCACTTAAAATATCAATATAGTGCTGAAGAAGCATATCTCTATCTCTCTCACTCTCTCGTAACAAAGGGAGGCATTTAGCTGGCAAGCAGAGTAAAACATTTGTGCAATAATGCACCTAGATTGAAGATTAACCAGGTGAAGACTTATGTGTGACAAACAATAGTTTGCTTAACTTACATAGTTTGAAATGTCCTTCCTTACAACAAACAGACAGGGTGTGTCTGTGTCAGGGCAAACAGAACCATTGATGGGAGTTTCCTCTTAAAGGGAAGGTGGGTGTGTCACCTGCTCATCAAGCTAAGGCTGTGGGAGAAGTGTCATGTATAAAACCTTGCTTGTTTCATTGTTCAAGGAGACCAACGCTGGGGAAGCTGGCTGGTCTTTAGAGAGCTGGTCTTTAGAGAGCTAGCGTTTAGGGTCTCCAGAATCAGTGTGAAATCTGTATGATGTCAAAACATTTACCATCCTGACATTAAAACTGCACGAAAAGGAAGAAGTTGTTCATGTGTGTTTCAGCATTAGTGCGGCTCTTGCCACAATATATATATATATATATATATATATGCAGCTTTATCATAAGGTAGTTGAAATATAGGCCCCTTCTTCTTTCAGGTTTAATATAAAGCAGTTTGCAGCCTGAAGTGCTAGACAATGTCCCAATCCATATAAAAGGCTCCTTGCCAAATAAATTATGTCCTCTCTGTAAATAGTACATGTATAACAGAACATTTTTGCTGCTTTCTCTTGATTTGATTCAATCCAATCAACCTAGCTAGCTATCCCTATCCTCATCCTCGTAATAATATATTAGTCCTGCAAAAGGGTGCAAGTTAATTTTCTTTAGGGCTTTCCACCACAACCCTATCTAGCTAACACAAATGCCTCAGTCCAATCACTTGAACAAGATAAGAAACATTGGTACTTATACTCTCTCTTTCTCTCTTTGCTCCTCTGTTCAGATCTCTAACAGCAGCCCAGCTTATGATGTCTTCAGTTATGGCATCTTCCTCTGTCTATACAGGACTGGTCTCTCTCATCACTACAGTAACCTTTGTTCAGTACTGTTTCCTCTCCTCCATGCTCCTTCTCCTCTTTACACTGCTACCTATCCCTCTCAGTCCCTCTCAGAATTCCTCCGCACTGCATGTTGGGAGATGCAGCACTCTACCTGCAGGGGAGGTATCTAAAGCACCTGTGTGGCCTGCGCGGGTCACCAGTGCTACACTTGTATAAAGCCAATCTGAATGCACAGTCTCCTTGGAGTGCTTTCTTAGTGCCCTGAGAAGACGTCAGGCAGAACACCCCACAATCCCATACTCAGAGAGGAAGTATGTTCACTTCCTGTCTGAGTAACATAGGTGCGCGCAGCAGCGTGGCAGCAGAATGCCTATCTATCTAAATTAAAGGAAAGTGTGTAAGTAGGCAATGAGAGCAATATGAGGGTGGCAAAGAGGGTGATATGAGGGTGGCAAAGAGAAAGATATGAGAGCCAATGAGTGAGAAATGAGGGTGACAGAGAGAATTGGGGGGCAAAGAGATAAGAGGGCAGCGATGAGAGTGATATAGGGGCAAAGGGAGAAGTATGAAGAGGGCATTGTTTGTATTTGTGTGTTTATAATACAAATATAGTATATATAAGTGCACTTGTAATGGAATTGGATTGCAGCCCATGTATCTTCTTATTACCTATTTGATGCTCTTGAAAGATTTCTAGTGAGTACCATTGGTTTAAAGTGACCAGGTGTCCGTGCCCATTCAAGTTTAGTAACAAGTGAGTTGATGAGCAAGCAGACACAGATGTAGTACACACAACATTTATTAAAGTAATGTATACCATCTCTCAATGAAATAAAAACATAATTTTATATCAGCTTGTTCTCTGTTCTTTTTGAATTAGACTTAAAAGCAGTGGCTTACATAAATAGTCACATGAGCTGACACTCTCTCTCCCTCGGGACTATCAATCTACTTCTCAGCCATTCATCTCTTCATTATTAGTCTCTGTTTGTTCTCCCTTGCACCCAGACATCACCCGATGTCTTGTGATAGCTTTGCTAGCTGTTGCACTCCATTATTCCAGTGGTAGTCTTGATTTGCCCCTGCTTGCAGTCTCCAAAATCAGGTTTTAAAGCTCCCAGTATTTGATTCCCTGATAGGTTAGGTCTACTACATTCTGCATTGATACATTTAACTCTTTTACACACAGCATCACTCTGGTTTCGCCTTCCTCTCAGAACACAGACTTACTTTACACTTGTCTGTTAGCTCACTTGGCATTTCTTATTTTTACTACAGCCAAATGGGATAGGTCATTTTTGGCATAGGTCTCGACAGAGTGCTGTCATCATCAGGAGTAGCTCAAAGGCATCTCACATGTTTACTCTTTGTGAAGCCGGGAATCAGAGGGAGTTCTTTTTAAAACGTTTGATCCTGCCACAAACTGTATGTCATGCCCCGGAGGTGGCACAGCTATGCATCAGAAGGGCATTACACTACACATAATCTTTGAAAAAGACAAAACTTGAGAATAATTTCATATTTTCAACTAAAACTAAATTCTCTGCTCCAAGTAGAACATATATACTTTTATCTCAGAATAAAATCAGTTCATTTGAATCATTTAATGTGCTCAATCTTAAACAGAGGCAATGATATTATCTTTGTTATGAATATTTTATGTATAATTATGGCATAGCAGTAGCGTATTATAAATGAAACTGGTGACAACAAGGGATGATAGGTTTTAAATATGTTGTTTTTAAATTTGTTTATGGCTGAAAATGGGGATAATTAATACAATTAGATTAGAGTGCCTATTGAGGCAGTGTATGATCTCATTAGTATTAAACACTTTGTATTATGGCTGTTCCTGCATTAGTGCAAGGTTATCTAGGAGAATACACATTCATGCAGTCATCGAATGTGCTGATATATCTATTTGATACTCTCTAGATTATTAGATGCTATTAATCCTCTGATGACTAAATGAGTTTTTTTACTAAACTATTTTATCTGATGTCATTATCTGCAGGCGTGGTATGCGTTCTCATATATTATTAAACGGGTTTTAGCGCTGAGAGTCCAAAATGAATGTAAGTGAATGGACTTGTACAGACACACTCTTTTGCTCGGCCTTTCTATGCTTCAATTTTAATGTTGTCTACAGTGTTCAGAAGCATTACCTCTAGCTACATTACAATGGAGTTGTGTGGAAAAGCTCCGTATGTACATAATATGCAGCAAGGAACCTTTGAGACTTGTTAATGAGCACACTTGTAATACTATAGTGCAGTTATTTTCTACACTTTTAACTAGCGTTGTTTTTCAACATCATTTAAATATCTAAACACTAATTAATTGTCTCAGGACTGGGTAAGACAAACGTTGCAGCAAGGGTATTCTGGTAAATAAGGACACATTTAATGATGCAAGCTTGATGCGAAAGAAAAATACCAGACGCATATATACTCCGAGCTGGCAAATGACCACAGGAATGCCCATGCAGCAGAATACCCCCAAAAAATTCCCAGATCAGAAGAGGAAGGACTTTCAGTTGAGGTAAATGGTAAAGGACAATAATGCAAACAGCTGACTGTCTTGACATTTCTATAATGACTGGTTTATCGTTCATTGGTAGTTGCACAGAAGTTCCAGTCACCAATGGCTGCTTTCATTTTGGTGGCTGATGCCTTACAGTAGTCACACACTTTTTCCTCACCACAAGATAAAATTGATATTCCACCACCTTTTGTATCAATTGTTCCTCACACCTCTTAGATTGTAATCTTATTTGGGCAGGATCATATTATTTATACATGTAATTGTATTTATTTGTAGCATGATCACCCTCAGTGTACAGTGATATGTTATGTGTTGAGGCTTTATAAATAAAGCATAATAATAATCATCATCATCATCATCATCTTGAGTCCCACATTTTAACTGATAGCATAGTTACAGACATGTCACACATGCTTGTAGTTACTGGACCATTTGAACAACAATACTTATCAGAACGTTCTTCTAAATTCCTAAAATCTTCTGTAAATGTTTCCCATAAACCCCTTTTGATTGTAAATTCTTCTGTATAAGTAGTGCAGAAGCACCAATGCATTGTTTACAATGAAGGGAGACAGCCAAAACGGCACAATAATACCAAAACAAATGGATTAGTGGATATATGATTAGGGCTCCCTTGTGTCCCAGGTTTTCTGGAACAGTTATTTTACTCACTGGAAACGTGGCATTTTAGTTTACTAGAAATCAGACACTTGCTGCATACAGGTTATCAGAATAATAGAAATAGCTTTTTACAGTTCTTATATAGCATCGTGCAGTTGTAAATTATCTGGCCTAGGTATTGAACTGTAGACTGCCAGAAAATAGCTTTTCAGTAAAGCCACAAAGGGACAGATTTACTAAATATTCTAAAAAGGAAACGTGGAAGTGTTACCCATAGCAACCAATCAATTTCAAGTCATCATGTATCTAGTATATTCCAAACCAGGGGCGGCAACCCCCAGCAATGTGCCAGACGTGGTACACGGACCTCTTTTGTCTGGCACGCAGACGCTCCACAGCTGCCTCACTAAAGCAGCTGAGGATGGCCGAAACAGAGCTGCTGCAGGGCCGTCTTTCCCATTGGGCACGATGGGCAGGTGCCCGGGGGCCCAGAGGGAAAGGGGGCCCTGGCAGGTCGGCTGCTGTAAAAAAGCCTGTAAAGAAGAAAAAAAAAGAAACTTACCTTTTGCGGTCACCTGACCGTTCAGGTCAGGTGACGATTCGGCTCATTCCCTGGTCCTCTCTTCCGTGATGCGCTCGCAGTGAATGTCAGGCGTGATGATGTCATTTTTTTTTAAACTTATATATTTATATATAGGGGCCCCGGTGCACTGCTATGCTCGGGGGCCCATACTGTTGTTAAGGTGGCCCTGAGCTGCTGCACATGCGCAGGAGCTCAGTTTCAGCCATCATAGGCTGCTTTAGTAAAGCCGCTCTCAGGGTTCGCTGTGGAATGTAAAATGTGTGGGTTGACTTCAACCCATCTGTGGGTATCTATGTAACGCCACCTCTGGCATATTCTCACTTCCAAGTGACTAATTGTGTGACCCCAACACTAGGACCCAGAGGAGACACACCAGGAATGGTTGCTTAGCAACATAAGGATGGTATGAACTGAACATAAGTGTGTGGAGAGAGAGTGACAACCGGGGACCTGGGATGGTGGGGAGAAGGTCCTGGAATCCCCCTTTGCAATATGAGGAGTAGGTTCATGGCCTGCTACCGCGAGGGCCTAAGTACATGATGACAGGGGTATATGAATGAAATGGGAGAGATTTGTAGGAGAAATCACCCGTGAATGTATCACATTACCACATATAAAACCAGTATGACTGAGCAGGGCCGGATTTACCGCTAAGCAACCTAGGCACCTGCCTAGGGCCCTGGTAAGCAGTGGTGGAAGTGTGGTGTATATGGTAGTATGCCATACCGCTACTTCTCATACTGCCTTCATTGTAAAATAATAAAGTTCCATTCACTTGTTTACATTCAATGCTTTAATTTGACTGTCCTATTATCATAACAATGTCACCCCTTTAAATACTGTGCAGGAGGTGTAAGGAGAAGTGTATAGTTACTTTATTAAATGCAACCCAAGTATGGTTCTGCAGGAGAAGGAGTGTAAATAAAGACTTTCCATTTTACAATATAGAGATGGTCTGACACCCAACTTACCGCGACAACTATTGTACTGCACCACCACGCAACAACACCTGTGTCCCCACTTAACAGGCATTGCTGTAAAACCCGCATGTGCGGGGACCCTGTGGTCCTATGTACACACACAAGAGTTAGCCAGGACAGAGAAGTAAGCGCGGGATGAGGTGATGTATTATCTCCCTATGCACCCCAGGAACACACACAGGGACAGGGGGATATACCTACATCACTAATGTGACTTAGTTCATATGTTACTGCCGTGTGTCTATCTGCTGCAGCAGACAACTATTCTCTTACCCCTGTTGATTTATACAGTCAAGTTGTAGCATATTGATCGGCTGTCCATTTATGTCCCTTTTGCAGCTAGTACAAAAGAAAATAACAATATATGAAAACAACACCATGAAAAGCCTAAAAAAATGGTGTAAAAGCAGTAAATGGTGCAACATATTGTTGCAATGGTATCACAATACAAGAACATTAAATTTGTAGCCATGCAAAAATGGAAGGAAGTACTTAAAAATTAATTTATAATTTTTACCAAATTGAATAATAAATAGCAAACATTGAATTGAATTGAATTTTGTATATCTCTATAAACATTCAACCTCTCATGGACCTGTAAAAGTGACTCATTATAATTTTGGAGAGCCCCATGTCATGCTGCACACACATTTATTATTATTGATGGCAGTACTAGTCACAGTGACTGTAGGAGGAAACACTGGGAGACTATTTTTGTCTATATGACATTATCACCAATCAGTACCAATTATTTACTTTTTTTTATCTATCTCGTTTTTGGAACGTTATGGATAGACTGCGCTATTTAAAGAGGGTAAGCAGGTACTAAACCCGTCATATGCTTGTATAATTCAGAGAGCAAACGAACAAGACTAAATATTAATGCGACTTTGAACTGATCGTTCCACAATCAAAACAGCAGAAGAAGTTGCGGTATAGCATGCCACCGTATACCAGCACACTTTGACCACTATAATACACACACACACACCTAGCACACCTGGGTGATTTCTGCAGGCACACCGATAGAAAAAGGTTGCCGACCCCTGGGCCAGACAGACATCTAACAGCTGATGACTGTAACATTGGTGCCAAAACAGGTAATGGCAGTTGCTTCGAAGTAGCAAATGAGCCAGAGCCTTATTAAAGACTCAGGATGCCATGGCCTAATAAGCTCATATCACCCCCTTGACATGCACACCAGGCTTGTACGCGGTAGGTGAAAATGAAGTTAATTTAAAGTACAGCTTCCTTCACTCCCATCAATGTCTATGTTCCCAATTTTTTTGAAACTCAGCTTCATTTGGCTTTTTAAAAAAGTCTCGTCAATCTTTGCCACTCATTTCGCTTTCATTTAAAACAGAACTATGTAGTTGAACAGAGGCATGAAGGTGTAGGGGTTGGTACGCAACTCCATTCTTGTCTCTCCTACTCGCTTATATTCAAACGCTTGCCCAAGGATGACTCATTCTCTAAAGCCTTTGCCGTGGTAATACATAAAAATAAAACCTTACTACATTTAGAACAATCTAATATTTT
The DNA here is from genome assembly GCF_038048845.1 of Mixophyes fleayi. NCBI lineage: Eukaryota > Metazoa > Chordata > Amphibia > Anura > Limnodynastidae > Mixophyes > Mixophyes fleayi. The sequence continues at coordinate 153,998,702 of NC_134405.1, read as the reverse complement.
AAAATGTTTTTCAATTTATACCTCTCCGTCACAATTTTGCACCACTAAAATTATTGCTCCTCTCCCCAAAGCCTTACACCCTAGACTGTAGCCTAATCAGCCTACTGGATAATCAGGCCCTGATGCAGAGGCAGAACTAGCGAGCTGTGGGCCCCCGATGCAGGGAAGCGGGGAGGAGGGAACTGGCTCCCACAGCTCACTAGTTCCCTGTGCAGTGGGCTCCATTATCTTCATGGGCCCCGGTGCACCGCACCTGCTGCACCAATGGTGGTTGCGCCATTGCCTTGACGTCAGTGCTATCTGATAACAACCCCTACAATGTTCACCTTTTCACACATATCTGCTGGAAAATGTGTAAAACTTATACAAAGTAATGGGTGCTTTAGACAGATTTTAGTGATGAATTTTAACCTTATTTTCCATGTGGTTTTCATGCATCGTGCTTTCACCGACATAATCTATTGTACTGGTAGCACATATTAACACATGAGAAATAGATTGTGCTGCATTCATAAATTTTAAACTCAGCATTAAAATCTTCTAGAACTATGGTGGAAACAAGGCCATAAGAAACCATTTCATCCTTTAGATTGTATGCTCCTTTGAGCAGGGCTCTCCTACCTCCTGTTTCCATCACTTTTAACTGCGCTCTCCAGCTACTCAGTTCACCTCCTCTCTTACCTTCTGCCCTCTGTCTCCTCTCGCTTCTCTCCGATCCCCTCAGTGACTCTTTACCTGTCATCCGTGTCCACCCTCTTGGGCCATAGTTTCCTGCCTGTACTCACTTTTCCCCTCCCTCTCTTTCTTGCTGTGACTGAGCCCCCAGAGTTATAGTGCTTACTGTTACTTGTACTGTGCTGTTTCACCTTGTACTGTACCATTGTTTGTCCTTGTACGGCGCTAAGGATACTTTGTGGCGCCCTATAAATAAAAATAAAAAATGTAATAATAATAATCCTATTTTTAATACAGTTCAGGTGTTAGCGGCTAGATACTTATTATCAAGTCCTGAATGACATGTAGCCATTGAAGAATCCAGCAAGAACAGTAGTCAGTAAAAAATATTCGCAGTAGGAATTATCACACTTTTGTAAGATGTATTTTCTATAGTATTTTGCTGGCCAAGATTTTGGTACTTTTTGTTCAGCCGGCACAGTTTATTTTCACTGCAGCTTTATAAAGCAGAATTGCTCAACAGAATGTCTTGGCTGTCTAATCTCAGGGAACATTTGCTGATATTTGTTTTATGACCATTGGCCTTTTATGTCAACTATTTTTGTGAGTGATGTTCAATTACTTCAGCAAAATCAGGAGAGAGAGAGTTTTTTCATAAGGAGGAAAAAGTCAATATAAGCCATAGAAGGCAGCTAAATGCCAAGAAGTTTAATTGCAATTTACCTTTTAGCTATCTCATAATTATTTTCGTCGTATGGCAACATTTGCTCTATTATTGCAACACAAAAATACAGATATAATAACTTGTTGACAGTAATTTTAATATCACACATAGTTTATAATGTGACATTTTTCAGTTAAGCATCCAGCTAATGGGATTAGTTTTGGCCACAAAATAACAAAGAATTTACAATACAAAAGGGTTTGGGGATTATGCCTTATAGATACAAAAGATAATTTCAGTAACAATGTATGTTGTATGCAGCATAGAGCAGGACAGATTTCTATTACGTATCAGTTTGATGCTTCGGTCAGCGATGGGGTTACATTATAAATGGTATCATTGGCAATTATCTGTATCTATTATCACTGTGCTTGTGCAAAAGTAATAAGCTTCTGAATATAGATGCTTGTCACTTTTATTGAATATATACAAGTGTGATACATATGTTAGACTTTTACATGATCAACATTTATATGGTCGACACTATAATATAGACAGAGTTGAAAAGTCAACAATAATGACATCAACAGTATTATTAGGTCGACAATTGAAATGTAGACAATTTTATTAGGTTGCCAATTCAAATGTAGAGAGTATTATTAGATCAACAATTCAAATGTAGACAGCATTACTAGGTCAACAATAATATCCCTAACCCTAACCCTAAACCCATCCTTAACCCTATATCTAAACTAGAGATGCTCACTGACCCCCGTGTTTTGGTTTTGGTTTTGGATCTGGATTACCTTCGGGTTTTGGTTCTGGTTTTGCCAAAACTGCCCTCGCGTGTTTGGTTTTGTTTTGCTTTCTTTGACAAAATGCCACTTGTGAAAATCATATAATTTAGCTATTATTTTGTACCTACATTATTATTAACCTCAATAACACTAATTTCTAGTCATTTCTAGTCAATTTTTAGCACCTCACAGGTCACATTATGATTTTCATATACTTTTCCCCGAAAGACTGTGCTATAGCTCACCCCCAAATAGTTGCCAGTGTTCAGTGCTTCAACAGAAGTAATCGGCTTTGAATTTATTTTTCAGTCTCCACTCACATTGTATTGTGCCATAACATTATTAATAGGCCTGGCAGTGTTCTTTAAAGTGTATGAACTCACATCAGTTGAGAACAGACCAGGAGCACCAAGCAGCTGCTGGCACCAGTCCTGCTGATAGGAATGCCTGTACATCATCTGCTAAAGCCTATGTTAAAGACTGAGGTGCATAGTGTTTTTAAAGTGAGGGAAACAAAAATGTAAAAAACACAATTTTCCTTGGTAAATTAAAAAACACCTGTAATCAAGGCAAAGTTAAATGGGGTAGGGACTGATGTGAGCTAACATAACTTATAACTATATCTTATAACTATCTACCTAACTAACATAGCTTATAACTATATCTTATAACTATCTACATAACTAACATAACTTATAACTATATCTTGTAACTATCTACATAACTAACATAACATATAATGGTTTCTGCTTAGTTCTCGTCTGCTCTGTACAGGGCAGCACAATTACTGGCGCTATATAATTAGTTGCTGCTGATGAGGATGATGACAGGGACATGCAGGAGATGCTGTCTGTAGCTGGAAAAATTTCTGGACTTCACCGTCATTCTCCAACAGCATGTAGGAGATTGCAGCAGCATGTACCCAAGTACGTCACATTTTTCAGAAGCAGGCTACTCTGTGTATTAGCGGCTTCACTAAGAGGCATACAGCTGACAATCTGTTACAAAAAGTAAGGCATGTCATTGCAACATAGCTCATCCTGCTTGGACTCTCCTGAGGATATGTGATTTCTGATAATGACACCAATATTGTTAGAGCATTGCAGCGTGGGGGAATTCCATCACATTTCTTATTTTGCTCACACAATCAACTTGGTGTTACAGAACTTTTAAAAAATAACAATGACATGCAGGAGATGCTGTTTGTGTCCAGAAAAAGTTTGGGTCATTTTAGGGATTCTGCAACAGCATGTAGGACAATGCAGCAGCTGCAAGAAGACTAGCATTTGAGGGGAATGTTCTTTAGCCCAGCGAAGTAGTCACCTGTGAAGAGAGTGCAGACACGGTTAGCTTGAGTCAAGTGATTGTCTTAATTATACTTTTTGAGAAGCAGCTAGAGAAATTTTACGGATGAAATAAAACTGTTAACTCTATTGTAATTGTATATTAAGTACTTAATTCGCTTCGGAAGGATCCAAGAGCTATCAACATCTTGTAACAGTTTCTCTGGCAACTGCTTCTCGGAAAAACTTAGCTTTCCCAAGACACCCAGTGGTGATGCAGATAAGTCAGCACAACATTTTGATATTTGCTCTGCTCTAAAAGAATTGCCCTAAAAATCGTGACAGTTCTGCCATAAAATGAGCTACAAATTCCATGAGGAAGGCCATTATCGGCAATTACATCAAAGTACATAGACTTCTATGATGGTGGATTCCAGCGGGGATGAATTACTATTGTTTGAGGAACATGTACACAATGATGAGGGTGATTATGATGACAGTAAAGATTGCAGCAGGGGCTGAAATCTAGCTAAGAGAAGGGAGCTACCTGATGTAGGTATGCCTGGTAATATTTTGGGTAAAATGGCATGTTGGCAATTTTATGTTTTTCTACAGTAAACTTTCACCTTTTTTAGAGAGTTTTTTCTTTAAAAAGGTACAAGATTTTTATTTACATTTTTGTTTCCTGACTTAAAAACAGTATGCACTTGAACATATACTTTAGTACATGTGATAGAAGGATTAGTATCATCATGACTGAGACTGGAGAGTGACAAGAACAATGCCACCCCTCCTGTTTCTGTATGAGCTATGGTACAATAAAATGTAACTGCAGATTTAGACCAAGCCAGGCAGGCCTATAATTTATATTTCAGCAATTGTAATTAGCAATGGAGCTCTTCTCTTTGGGTGTTATCTATATAATGCAGTAGAATTTGCCTGCATATTCTACAGACAAGCCTGCTTGTCTTCCTCTTCATCAATGACTCTTAGCAATTGAGCAATCGTCTATGGGTGTATGTTATAAGCTACACTTTGTAGTGCAAATTCAGAAAGAAAGGCTGCAAGGACTTGTAGATTAATAAAAATGACCAAAGCACCTCTTCTTTTTGGGTGTATATTAGACTCTACACTTTGTAGTGCAAATTCCAAAAAAAAACAGTGCAATGACTGGTATATTTACTATATTTGGATTTCAGCAATGGAGCTTTCTCTAACACTGATACCACCCTCCTATTTCTATTCTATCACTTGACCTGCTCTATACTCTGACCTAAACCTTCTCTGTCCCTCTCTCAAATGTTGCTAGATCACTGTGGAGGCGCGTATTTATTATTATTATTATTATTCATTTTTATTTATAGGGCGTCGTTAGGTATCCGTAGCGCTGTACAGGGACAGACAGAAACACGGTACAGGGTGAGACAGCACGGTACAGTTAACAAAAAAGCACAGTAACTTGGAAGCTCAAAGTACAGCTAGATGAAAGGTTAGAGCCCCCAGCGGGGTCGAGAAAGGGGTAGAAGGGCAGAAGGACCTCACGGAAGAGACAAGGAGCTGGAGAGCAGAGTTAAGGTGGTAGAGAACAGGAGGAGAGGAGGCCCTGCTTGAAGGAGCATACAATCTAAGGGGAGGGTAGGATGGACAGAGACGCAAGGGTAGGAGGAGGAAAGGGGGAGATTGAAGGCAGAGATGGAGAGTGGGGGAGAGGAGAATGAGGAGGGAGGTAGGAGGGGGACAGGAAGGAGGGCAGGAGTGGGAGGGGGTTGGTGGGAGCCTGGAAGGAGGGCAGTTAGGTGGGGGACTGGAAGGCTTTAAGGAAGAGGTGGGTTTTTAAGGACAGTTTGAAGCAGGACAAGTTGGGGGATGTTCTAATGCAGCGGGGGAGCTGGTTCCAGTGGAGGGGGCAGCGCGGGAGAAGTCTTGGATGTGAGCGTGGGCGGAGGTAACCAGGGGGGAAGAGAGGCGACGGTCATTGGCCGGACGCAGAGGGCGGGATGGAGCGTGAATGGAGATAAGGTTGGAGATTTAGGGAGCAGTGGAGTTGGAGAGGGCCTTGAAAGTAAGTGTGAGGAGCTTGAACACAATTCTGTAGGGGGTGGGGAGCCAGTTAAGGGATTGGTAGAGGGGGGAGACAGAAGAGGAGTGGCGAGAAAGGAAAATGAGCCGAGCGTCTGCATTGAGTACGGAGTGAAGGGGAGAGAGATGAGAGTGGGGGAGGCCAGTAAGGAGGAGTGTCACTCACCGGACCGTGAGTGCCTCTTCCCGGACATTTAGGAACCGTGGCCGTCCTCCATCCTGAGGGTCTGCGCATGCGCAGCCCTTTCCTATACTTCAGTGTATGTCCCTTTAACTCAATTGGCAGATCAGGCAACACTCCCTATATTAAGCACCTGTGGTCAACACCACGTTGCCTGATCTTGGAGTCTCATTCCCTATGAGTCTCTGAAGGTGTTCCTGTATTCCTCGTGTTTTCAGCGCTGCTGATTCCTGTGGTTTCCAAACCACTTCTACCTCTGTGGTTTCCAAACCACTTCTACTACTGTGGTTCCCATACCACTTCTACCATCAACTGTATCATCGTGACTGTTTGCTGATTCCTATCCGCTGCCTCCGTGCACTACAGTCTTCCAAACCACTTCAACGCTATTACATATCATTGTGACTGTTTGCTGATTCCTATCCGCTGCCTCCGTGCACTACAGTCCTCTAATCCACTTCACGCTATTATATTTCACTGTGACTGTTTGCTGGTTCCTACCCGCTGCCTCCGTGCACTCCAACCTTTACTTCACATCCACTCACCTGTTCCTCATCAAGTCTGTGAGCTGATTCCTATCCACTGCCTCCGTGCACTACAGCTTCCAGCCTACAACTCGCCTGTGTTCATCATCGTGACTGTTAGCTGATTCCTATCCGCTGCTTCCGTGCACTACAGCCTCCAGCCTACAACTCGCCTGTGTTCATCATCGTGACAAGTTAGCTGATTCCTATCCGCTGCCCCTGTGCACTACAGTCTCTTCTCAGCTCTCCTGTGTTTCCTCGAGACTGCTGCTCTCATTGCCATTCGCTACTCTCCGTGATCAACAGCTCCTGGTCTACTCTGCTCTCCCGTGTTCCATCGCTACTGACACCTATTGGTTGCTACTGGTTACCTCCGTGTACCGCAGAGTCCTGCTGCTGCTGACCGCGCTATCACCCATCTACTGCTGACCCGCTCTCCACACCTTCACGTGTCCCGCTGGTCTACCCTCCTGTCAGCATTGGATTTATATCTCATCAACTACTCCTCTGCTGGATCATCTCCACTCTCCTGGGCCCTCCTTGAGTCCAGTTCCACGTGTTACTGATTCCTGTGGATTCGTGTCCCTGTTGGTCTACTTATCTGTGCGCTGCACCTACTAGACCGCTGCCTCATCTATCCTGGGACTTCTCATCCAGCCGGCCCTCCTGCCGCTCAGGTATCTCTGCACTCCTATCTGACTGCCTGCTTCTGAACCACGGTATGCATACTTCTCATTGACTGTGCTGGTGTATTGCATATCTTGCTGGACTGTGTTGGTTCTCCTCTGGAGTCTGCTATCCGCTGAGTCTATTGCCATCATTGACTGTGTTAACTTGTGCTGGACTACTTCAAGAGACTTTCTATATTTGCAGACCTGTTCAGTCATTTATATATATTGTGCATGTTACTGTGGATCGTGTATAAGGTGCCTGTGTATATCCTGTGTTGCAGTCTCTCCCCGTGCACCTCCTCACATATATATTCAGTGGTACAACTTGCTAGTAGCAGACCACTGATCCCTGTTTCCAGTATCACCTGTTCCAGTATCCTCTCACATAGCAGTGGTACAACTTGCTATCACAGACCACTGACTCCCCGGATACCTCCACTTGGATTACATTCCTTCACTCAGACAGCGGTACCACTTGCTATCCGCAGACCGCTGACTCTCATCACCTCCTCGTTTCTGTTGGACATTCCTCCTCACTATAGCAGTGGTACAACTTGCTATCGCAGACCACTGACTACCTTCACGTGTCCTTGTCCTACAGTTCCTCGTGTACTATTACCTCCATATTACCAGTGCTGCTAGTCATAGACTTTCCTGAGCATCTCATCATCTGCTGTTTCCTGTTCCGTGATCACCCAGCTACCAGAGTACCCTATTACCATCTACATTGCTCTGGTAAGCCTACCACCTGGTGATCCCTGGGTAAAGACTCCTAGTGCCCGTGACAAGGAGGTTGCGGTAGTTCAAGCGGTAGATAATAAGAGAGTGGACAAGAGCTTTAGTGGTATCTTGGGAGAGGAAGGGCCGAATGCGTGTGATATTGCGCAGCTGGAAGCAGCAGGATTTAGCGAGAGAGAGAATGTGAGGGGCAAAGGAGAGAGAGTAGTCAAGGATGACACCGAGGCAGCGAAGTTGAGGAACAGGGGAAGTAGAGGAGTTGAGAACAGTGATAGAAAGGTCGGAAGGGGAGAGGGAATGAGCGGGATTGTTTTGATTCCAAAACTCGCGAGATCCGAGATCTGACGACATCACAATGATGTTTTGCCTCATTTTGGAATTCGAATAGGCGCGAGAGTACCGAGTCGACTCGTAAACCCAAAGTTCGGGTGGGTTCGGTTTTAATCTAAACTTAACCATATAATACTGTCTACATTTGCAATGTCAACCTAATAATACTGACTACATTCGATTTGTCAACCTAATAATACTGTCTACATTTCAATTGTCGACCAATTGAATGTCTAGCCATCGACCGTATAGCATATGTACATATTACTTGACATACTCTTAGTACTACAGCTAGATACATTATGGCAAACAAAAACCGAACAAAATGCAGCACTAAAAAAAATATGCCCATCTGTCCCAAGTCACATTCAAAGAAATCTCTCCTCCAACATAATGATAATTGAAAAATAAAACATATTTAATCCAAAGACAATAAATTTAGAAAATATATAAAACCACCACATATAAACATATAATAAACAATAAGCAAAATATATAACGAATTTGGAACCCCATAAAACTAGGCTAGCATACAGTATATATATATATATATATATATATATATATATATATATATATATATACATACACACACATATATATATATATATATATATATATATATATATATATATATATATATATATCAAAAAAATCCTTATCCTCTGTATATAGTAACAAGTCCCAATGGATCATCCAGTTCAGAATCAATGCTGTATGGCCACGAATTAGATTATTCAATAAGAACAACAAAACTTCAATATGCAGCATCTTATTCATATTCAAGATCATTAGTTTACAATCTCAATTGCTATAAACCAATCAGTTTCACCACAGCTGATTGATGAATGAGTAAAGAATTGTTGGTATAAGTAAGACCTAGGAGATATGAAGGTCAGTCAGATCTCCCTCTGAGGAAATTATTTTTAAGTAATAAAACACGTCAGAGTTAATATTTCTAATGAACCCTTTAGAGGTTATCAGTTTGGCCGCTTATGATATACCAAAAGTTTTCAACTATGTTTGCAAGTATCATGTGGACATTCTACGTGGTTGATGATTTCTAACCACAAGATCATGTGGCTGAGAACTTGATCTTTGGTCGGGTAATACACTGAACACCTTGGCAGCGATTTTAAGTAAACATTGGGCATGTGCATGTGCATAAGATAATTTCAACAGAGAACTCATACCAGATATGGAATTCGGAAGGTAAACTATTAATTGGCACTGGCTACTGCACTTGGGGCTCGAGTGATGCTGCTGGCTGTTGGCTAAAAAGTGTTGGTGGGCTACTCAAAGCAACCCAGCTGGCAGTTTTTTCACAGTTGTTTTCTGGACACATTATCCATTACCCAGCCACTACAGGTTTATAAGATACTGCATATTGGCGTTTTGTTGTTCTTATTGAATAATCTAATTCATGGCCATACAACATTGATTCTGAACTGGATGATCGATGGGACTTGCTAGTTTTGTTATTATATACAGAGGATAAGGATTTTTTTGATTTTTATATATACATATTTCTAGATGATTATATAATTGTGGGCCCACAGAAAAGTTCATTTTTTAGATTTGCGCACAATATATAATATTATTAGGTATCTCTCCTTTCTCTGATGACTAATATAAGCTAGCCTATTTTATAGGGTTGCAAATTTGTTACATTTTGTTTTTTGTTTATTATTTATGTTTATATGTGGTGGATTTATATATTTTTCTATGTTTATTTTCTTTGGATTAAACAGGTTTTATTGTTCATTTATAATTGTATTGGAGGAATGATTTCTCTAAATGATGACTTGGGACAGATGGGTATATTTTGTTTTAGTGCTGCATTTTATTCGGTTTTTGTTTGCACTTTATTAAGAGTAGGATTGCAGTCTACTTTTTGCAGCAGCTTAGTCCATATTTTGAACTGCCTCTATATCAGTACGCCTTTAGCTAGTGCAAATTTTATTACTGACTATTACTACTGCTGTGCTTACTACTGTGCATTGCTGGTGCTGGTCAAATTACTGAGCACTGTATTATTCTGGTCATATTATTGCACATATTTCTACTACTCCTTTCATATTACTATTGAATATATTACTACTATTATATATTTCCTAGACACATTGTGCCTGATTCATCAAGGAACGCAAAGGGAACGCAATTTGCGTTTTTCTAAATTGGGCGGAAATTGCATGGGGTACGCTTATATTCAACAACAAGAGGGTCTCACGAAACGCTTCTAGTTGAATACGGGTATAAGTGCGCTTTGCCTTTACGGCACTTGTCCTTATGCAGACAGAAACTACATACTGCAGGATACGCACAATGCACATGTATTTATAAAGTCCCATCAGAGCGCAGAGATATAAAAATATATTAAATACATTAACAACTAATTTTTTTACATGAACTACATTTATAATGATGTCCTTAATGCCCACTCTACATAAAATGCATTTTTACAGTTGCTCTTAATTGCAAACACATGTTCTAGCATGCATAAATGATCATCAGCACTATCACTCAGCACTTACATATGCTCTGGTGCAAGAGATATGACTAAAAATCACATGCCTCCGAGATGCCGAGCTTGAATCGTATAGATGTGCGTGCGCTTAACCTTGGCATGCCCTTACTGTACATTGGCTACAGGCATACGCCCCTTCCCTCCCCCTTTCCGCCCTTCAAGGCTGAAATGTCCTTTGCGTTCAAAAATGAATTGAATGTACTTGCATTCACTTTCGAATAGTCCATTTCTGATCATGCACAGGCAATTTCATGCAAAATATAGCACATGTGTGTCACTATCAGGTACACATTGTGTGCTATATTAATCTATTGTAGACATTGTGCATTTCATGGTTTACCTGCCATATTTGTATACTGTGCAGGAGTGGTCGAAGTGGGCTGATATACAATGGTATGCCATACCGCCACTTTTATAGCTTCCATTGTAAAACTAATGCCATTCATTTGCATTTTCCATATGGCCACTTCGAAATTAACACTTTGACCACTGCTGTGGATATTCTATAAGAAAATACAGAAATACATAGCAAATAAAATCATGTCCACTGTTTACAATAACTTTTCACTTAACTTTGTACTTCATACTGACCAATGATGTCGTACTCTGGTGTGTAGATAAACATACAAATAAATAAATAGTCATTTAAACAAATTTACCTCATGTATAGTTTTAGAGATTCTTTTGTCATGACCAACAGTTGACTATACAGGCAAGGGTTACATCTGGCACAAATTTATCTTGCATGAATTCTCCACCATTTAATACAAAGAATCGGTGATGCTTTTACTAATTGCTTTCAAAGCACAGAAATAGATTGGAGCACAGATTAGTGTTGGAACTACTCCCCTATTGTGAAAAATAACCTTCTTTAGATAATGTTCGATGAACAAAACATAACATGATTCTTGGGACAGATGAAGCAAACTATGGCAAGTCCCAGGTTTATACTAACAAAGCATTGGCTTTGTGCTTTAACATTCCATTCCCAAACCTAACCTGACTTTGAAAATAAATTCTGAAAAATGCATTTATATATTTTGCCTGAAAGATGTGTGTCTGAAAGTACAATTTGTTTTTAGATAATGAAAAACTTATCACAAAAGCTGCAAAAACATACAACACATAGAAATAATATATGAACCATGGGAGAAGTGTTTCACTAAAAATAATGATGTGAAATGGTTTGAAATTATCCTGAAGAGACATCTAAGTTGGGAGAACGAACACATTTAATATATGTAATATGGGTAAAAGAGAATATATATTTACTGCACCGTGCATAGCATTTCCAAAACATAAATAGTATGCACAGTAAAGTAAAAAAGTAAATATACTGCACAAGAGTCTGATATTCACCAGTACAGTACCAGGCCAAGCATAATATACCCACCACATTCCTTTCCTGATTACAGCCATGTGCCCATCATAATAGTACTAAGCCTTCTGCAGTACTATACCCATCACATACAGACCTGTGCCCAGATAACTGCTTCATGCCCACCACAAGCTAATGTTGGCAATTACAGACTTTGGACCCAAATTAACTGACTTATGCCCACCACAGTTCTATGCCAACTAAACACAACACTGTGCACCAATTACCAGCCTGATGTCCACCAATCTCATGCTTACCTACAGAGTCTCATGCCCATTCTAGTCCTATGTGCTTAAAATTCAGCCTCACACCCATATAACTCCATCCTTTGCCTCTATTATCTCTGCAGTAATTTGCATTCTCTTCACACTAGCAGGGAGGAGAACATCCTGTTAGTGTGGAGAACTGATGGGGAGGAAACGCCCCAACTTCTTTGGCTTCCGTCCAATGAAAATACAGATGGTTTCAGCTAATTAAATGACTGTGATTCAATGTAGTGATACCTCAGATTATACTGAAACTGTGCAGCTTTTGTTTGCAGCAGCAATGGTCTTTTAAACTAATGAAACTGCTTGCTCTCTTGCAGCAGTCAGTGTGAACGCGTGACCTCTTGAAGAGATGTAGGGACGGTGCAGCGCAGGACGTATGACGCCAGTTGGACAGTGGTTGACTACTGTAATTTATTCCCCAATACTCCATAAATAGAGTTGATCTTTAACTACTTTTGCTGTCTCATATTATACAGATAAGTTAAAGGCACTCTTACCTCACCATTATTTTTGCATATTGTTCCTAAAACAGGGAAAAGTATATGCTAGAGATAGTTCATAGCCTGTAAAGCGGCCTAACCCAAAACCAACGTAATAAGGGTCATGTATGGAAGAGAACATACGTGTGTGTAGAACTTTACTCTTTGTGCACATGCGCCTGCTTTGCCTGGAAACAGTAAAAATGTCACTTAAAAGTCCAAGACCATCTCCTGAGTAAAGGTAAAGTTGAAGTCCTTATAAGGGAAGAAAAATGCAGTGTGGTTCTCCAGTAGAAATTTTGGCTGCAAATCCATACATTTCCTTATCTAAATGCGATTGTGAATAATATCAGCACAAATGGCATAACCATTGTGTGAGATGAATGTTTTTTACATTCATAAAAGACTTTTAAGGAGTTTTGTCTGTAATCTCTTTGCCTGCTTTGTCGTATTTTCGATCTTCGGTTTTCTGTCGTACCTGACCACTGTCACTATACCCCACGCCTAAGTACTGTTTTATGAGAGGATTATCATGCATGAATAATATTAACAGGAGGGCTCTGTGAGTACATAATAAGGGCTCAGATAAATAGTACACTTATTAAAACTCTATAGAAAATACTGTAGTTAAATCACCACAATAAGCACATCTTTCTACATTCAACTTTAATTATTTACAGACAAATACAATAGAACATAAGAAATGTGATTAGAGTGTCTTTAGTATGATATTATATGTGTTTGTGTAAGTATTGTATCTGTATATAGAGTTTGTAAGAATTAAGTGTCACTTGATGTTTATAGGTGATATCATAAAGGTTTTTTGTCCATATTAACACACCTTCCTTAGGAGATACTGTATATACATCGACCCACTTTGCCCAAGTTTCCTTCGATGGTGCAATACATGAGCAAGGATGAAAATAATTAATGTCCGCAATTGGCATTTATCAGTTTAGTGTCTGGTATTAAATGGTCTCCTATTGAGCATACCTAGAGGACATTCTTTACACTCCAGGACGAAGAGCTGGGCTGAGAGCCAAGGGCAGCTTTTTGTAATGTGAGCACAGTGCTCTTTATACAAACCCATAAGCCATTATTTGTTCTTCTAAGTTCTTGGGAGATGATCTGGCAAATGCAACATAACAAAGGTCATCTCGGAGTACACCTAGCTCAGAGTACACCTAGTATTTTAGCTCAGGGGCTCTCTTCATCATGTGTCTATGTCCTCTATGCACATATAGTAATTCCCCCTAAACAATACAAAAATCTGCACAGGGCAATCAGTTTAGCAAATGCAAGAAATTATAAAATATATCAATACGTCCAAACATGAATCAGAACCTAAATGCATTACTGGCTTATATGAAACAAAGATGGAAAAATATATAGAACACAGTATACAACACAATAAATGTAAGTTAGCAAAGACAATAACTGAATAAATATATTTTGGCTTTGTGTGATAACATGGTACAAACAGTAGAATGTGTTTTTTCCAACTGGAACCACTAGTGTCAGTTGGAAATGCCATACCGCCACTTTACCTACTGCTTCCATTCACTTACATTTTCCATACAGCCACTTCTAAATTTTCACTTCTACCACTATTTGCTATAATATTACCTTTCATTAGTCCAACTTGTACTACACTGATCACATTCTATCTGATTGGTTGCTGTGTGCAATCTTAAATCTAGCATAGATGTGTCTGGAGTAAATATGTACCAGTTATCATCATCAACTCAAACACTGAAATCGTCTTGGGAAGGAGCAGAATTTTCATTTGGTAAGAAACGCATTTCAAAGACACGTGTTACTCAAAATAAGATGCATCTCAAAGGGGCATGTTGAACCTGCATCTGCATGCTCTTGCTGTGCTGCACTTGCATGTGAATGCCTCCGGTTCTGCTCTTAAAGTGCAAGTGTTAGATATGTGCAGCTCAAAATAAGTGGTGCACATGCGCATTGAGACCAATTATACACAAATCATCATCATCATCATCAGTTATTTATATATCGCTACTAATTCCGCAGTGCTGTACAGAGAACTCATTCACATCAGTGCACTTGTGTCCAACTCAAAATCACCCAGTGTCATCAGTGTCAAATACAGATGTAGCAACATTAATAAGACATCTGCCACATCCCACATTTATAGCATTGTGCCATTAATGTGATTTCATTTCGCCCCAGGTTACCATAATGTAATTCCCCAAATTATTAATAATTGATTCCTCAAGTACAAAAACTGGCTTCTTGGAGGACTCTTAACACACACTGTGAAAGTGATTCATTCATATGATTCAGTATACAGTATAAATCTGTTTGGAGCAAAGATGCAATATTAACTCAATCTTCCTCTCCAACTTCTTCCTCCCCAAGCAACCTTTGGACAACTAGTGACTCACTTGACACAAGTTGAATGTAAGCTGTTAGAGTGGACTCAATAACCCAATGGTGTTTTTAAAACGTCAAACTATAATGTGTCTCCCCTAAGAGAATGGTGGCAAATCAACCTATTTTTTCCGTATAGCTATATCTAACTTCAGAAATGACCTGCTAACAGGATTGGAAGCAGACAGATGCAAAAGTATGACACTAACCTTGTGAAGGGACGCAGTCAAAGGGTTCGCTTTACTGAGGTAAAATGAAATATAATCCATAGACTCCAATGAAATAGTGTAAACATTGTCCACAGGTTTACAAATAACAGTAGAATGCTCTCTTTGCTTTTCAGTAAATTATCATTTACAAAACAATACTTTTAACACTGGAAAAGTACTATTATTATCTCTATAATCTTTTATTTATAAAGTGCCACAAGAGGTAAGTAGCTCAGTACAGACAGCATATAGTAAAACAGTGTGTAACGGGCACTAGGAGTTTTACCCAGAATTCACCAGGTGTAGCTACACTTACTAGAGGTGCGGACCTCTGGGTAGTGTGGTGAATCAGTGGAACCATATAATAGAATAGAGGAAAGGAATGTCAATAGTATAAATGCTGAGTCTTGGCACCAAGGAACTGTGATGGTACAGCATATTAGTAAGCAGAATACAATGAGGAAAGAGTCCAAGTGCCTTAGCACGCAGGTAGCATATAGCAGGCCAGTACTTGATAACTGGATAACGTTAGGCAAAGACCAATCAACAATGCAGTAGAAGAGTTAGCAACTTGCAGCTATAATACAGAGGCACTTGTAGACTTTAGTCCAGCTCATAGGTACCATACTGAGTAGTAGCTACATCACAAGGAGACATGAGTGGTCTACAGCTGGTAGGTTTCACCACAGATGTGTAGAGAAGACTTGTCCAGCGCAGGTATGTAACGGAATAGCGTGAGTGGTCCGCAGTTGGCAGTTTACATCACTAATGAGAAGAGAAGACTTGTCCAGGTGCAGGCATATAACGGGGTAGCGTGAGTGGTCTGCGATTGGCAAGTTTTACCACTGATGTGTAGAGAAGACTTGTCCAGGTGCAGGCATGTAACGAAGTAGCGTGAGTGGTCTGCAATTGGCATGTTTTATCACTGAAGTATAGAGGAGACTTGTCCAGGTGCAGGCATGTAAAGGAGTAGCGAGAGTGGTCTGCATCGGGTAACTTCTACTACTGATGTATAGAGGAGACTTGTCCAGGTGCAGGCATGTAACGGAGTAGCGAGAGTAGTCTGCAGCGGGTAAGCTCTACTACTGATGTGAAGAGGAGACTTGTCCAGGTGCAGGCATGTAACGGAGTAGCGTGAGTGGTCTGCAATTGGCAAGTTTTACCACTGAAGTATAAAGGAGACTTGTGCAGGTGCAGGCATATAACGGATGTAACACCCCCTTCTGTATTATGCATTGTGAGGGTGTATATATATTAAACAATGCAGATGCTTCTCACCTCGGTACTTGATTTTCAGTGCCTCCACCCGAATCGCTGCTTTCTCTTCTGGGGGGTGTTCAAAAGATACACCAGGGGGAGATTCGGGAAACCCCCTGCCCAGTATTAACACTCTGTGACAAACTGTGTGCTGCAAAAGCCATCCAGGCATATTTATTAAAATGGAAACCCTAAATGCAGCTTTGTAATCTTATAGAAAAATATACTTTGGTATAATTTGAAATAATAGTGCAAACAATACAATACAGTAATAAGATAGTGTGGATAAAAATGGAGCACCACTTCTTACTATGAACACCAAGTTAACACAATAACTCGCAATAAATCAATAACATTAACAGCATACAATATGAACATTAACTGTCACAGCCTTATACAAAAATATATCAGATACCTTACTTGCTCCTGATACTGGGAATATCTTGCGGGGTGAATGTATATATATTTTCCTTATAGCTCTACAATGTACTGCCAAACGCACACATCAACAGTATTCAAACATGCCACACAAATGGAGCAGTGCACTGCAAGTTGGGGCCCTTCTGTATGGATGCAGCATGGCATGGAAGCATCATGTGTCCAGATTGCAGCTTTTAGATGTCTTTAAATCACTTGCAGTGAGGTACAGCAGTCACAGTATGCAAACCCTCCTGTAGCAACAACTGTAAAATCATTTCTTATTTGTATTCTGGGACTTGTAGTTCCACAAATGCTGATTAGACAAACACTTGTTGCAATTTTACCTGCCCACCTATCTATCCCTAACTCTTCAGCCCTTGTGGCCAGATATAGTCCAAACCCCACTTGAATAATAACAGATAGGTAAAAATAACCAGTTACTTATCTGCACCAGTGTGTGTCACAGGTCTGAACTTGATTATCTCCAAAATGGCTGACTTGTAAAATGTCCTTCTTCAGAGGTGCATGCAAACCTCCTCCTACAGCTTCAAACTGTGACTTACCAGCAGGTTCTGTTTAGGACTGCACTGAGCTCTGATATCTCTGCAAACTGTCTGCTCTCTCTTCTCAGACCACCAAGTCAGTGCCCCTCTGCCTAGGGTCACCTATCTGGACTGGTCACACAGCTCAGTCTCTCCCAGGATGCTCCTCTCTCTCTCTCCGCCCCCTGGTTTCTCAGTCGTCTTAGGCTTAGCCCCCTCTCCACAATAGCCTTGTGGGAAATTTACTTTTTCTTCCTGGACTGGTAAATAGCTATAGCCATCTCTTTTTTTACTGATGCAATTGTGATTATTAGCCCCTGGGTGCTCAAGTCCAACTGCAGCATCCTCAGGGGTTACACGGAGTAGTGAGAGTAGTCTGCAGCAGGTAAGTTCTACTACTGATGTGAAGAGGAAACTTGTCCAGGTGCAGGCATGTAAATGGAGTAGCGAGAGTAGTCTGCAGCGGGTAAGCTCTACTACTGATGTGAAGAGGAGACTTGTCCAGGTGCAGGCATGTAACGGAGTAGCGTGAGTAGTCTGCAGCGGGTAAGCTCTACTACTGATGTATAGAGGAGACTTGTCCAGGTGCAGGCATGTAACGGAGTAGCGAGAGTAGTCTGCAGCGGGTAAGCTCTACTACTGATGTGAAGAGGAGACTTGTCCAGGTGCAGGCATGTAACGGAGTAGCGTGAGTGGTCTGCAATTGGCAAGTTTTACCACTGAAGTATAAAGGAGACTTGTGCAGGTGCAGGCATATAACGGATGTAACACCCCCTTCTGTATTATGCATTGTGAGGGTGTATATATATTAAACAATGCAGATGCTTCTCACCTCGGTACTTGATTTTCAGTGCCTCCACCCGAATCGCTGCTTTCTCTTCTGGGGGGTGTTCAAAAGATACACCAGGGGGAGATTCGGGAAACCCCCTGCCCAGTATTAACACTCTGTGACAAACTGTGTGCTGCAAAAGCCATCCAGGCATATTTATTAAAATGGAAACCCTAAATGCAGCTTTGTAATCTTATAGAAAAATATACTTTGGTATAATTTGAAATAATAGTGCAAACAATACAATACAGTAATAAGATAGTGTGGATAAAAGTGGAGCACCACTTCTTACTATGAACACCAAGTTAACACAATAACTCGCAATAAATCAATAACATTAACAGCATACAATATGAACATTAACTGTCACAGCCTTATACAAAAATATATCAGATACCTTACTTGCTCCTGATACTGGGAATATCTTGCGGGGTGAATGTATATATATTTTCCTTATAGCTCTACAATGTACTGCCAAACGCACACATCAACAGTATTCAAACATGCCACACAAATGGAGCAGTGCACTGCAAGTTGGGGCCCTTCTGTATGGATGCAGCATGGCATGGAAGCATCATGTGTCCAGATTGCAGCTTTTAGATGTCTTTAAATCACTTGCAGTGAGGTACAGCAGTCACAGTATGCAAACCCTCCTGTAGCAACAACTGTAAAATCATTTCTTATTTGTATTCTGGGACTTGTAGTTCCACAAATGCTGATTAGACAAACACTTGTTGCAATTTTACCTGCCCACCTATCTATCCCTAACTCTTCAGCCCTTGTGGCCAGATATAGTCCAAACCCCACTTGAATAATAACAGATAGGTAAAAATAACCAGTTACTTATCTGCACCAGTGTGTGTCACAGGTCTGAACTTGATTATCTCCAAAATGGCTGACTTGTAAAATGTCCTTCTTCAGAGGTGCATGCAAACCTCCTCCTACAGCTTCAAACTGTGACTTACCAGCAGGTTCTGTTTAGGACTGCACTGAGCTCTGATATCTCTGCAAACTGTCTGCTCTCTCTTCTCAGACCACCAAGTCAGTGCCCCTCTGCCTAGGGTCACCTATCTGGACTGGTCACACAGCTCAGTCTCTCCCAGGATGCTCCTCTCTCTCTCTCCGCCCCCTGGTTTCTCAGTCGTCTTAGGCTTAGCCCCCTCTCCACAATAGCCTTGTGGGAAATTTACTTTTTCTTCCTGGACTGGTAAATAGCTATAGCCATCTCTTTTTTTACTGATGCAATTGTGATTATTAGCCCCTGGGTGCTCAAGTCCAACTGCAGCATCCTCAGGGGTTACACGGAGTAGTGAGAGTAGTCTGCAGCAGGTAAGTTCTACTACTGATGTGAAGAGGAAACTTGTCCAGGTGCAGGCATGTAAATGGAGTAGCGAGAGTAGTCTGCAGCGGGTAAGCTCTACTACTGATGTGAAGAGGAGACTTGTCCAGGTGCAGGCATGTAACGGAGTAGCGTGAGTAGTCTGCAGCGGGTAAGCTCTACTACTGATGTGAAGAGGAGACTTGTCCAGGTGCAGGCATGTAACGGAGTAGCGTGAGTAGTCTGCAGCGGGTAAGCTCTACTACTGATGTGAAGAGGAGACTTGTCCAGAAGTAGGCAGGTAACGGAGTAGCGAGAGTAGTCTGCAGCGGGTAAGTTCTACTACCGATGTGGAGAGAAGACTTGTCCAGGTGCAGGCATGTAACGGAGTAGCGAGAGTAGTCTGCAGCGGGTAAGTTCTACTACTGATGTGAAGAGGAGACTTGTCCAGGTGCAGGCATGTAACGAAGGTAGCGAGAGTAGTCTGTAGCAGGTGAGTTCTACTACTGATGTGAAGAGGAGACTTGTCCACAGCAAACGGATAACACGAGCAGAAACAGGAAACACCTCAGAGTCTCAAGGGAAGGAGAACCAAGAACAGGCAAAGGTAATAGGGCAACAGGTACCCTAAGTACTGAGAGGTGATTAATTAACCAATGAGACTAGAGGCGAGGTTTTAACAGTTCAGGGTTTCTGCACATGCGCAATCTTAGTCAAGATGGCGGACGGCCGCGGCTCAGGAGAGGCACCGGCAGGAGCGAGAGAGACCCATGTCCCAAACTAGAGGCACTAACAGTCCGGTGAGTGACACAGTGCATGGCATAACAAGATAAAAGAGGGGGGGAGAGGATAGGGCGAGGGTCATAGAGGTGAGGATGAATCGTTTGAATTGACAGATTGGGGAGGTGAAAATGGAAAAAAAGATGGGTAGCAGCATTGAAAATGGATTACAGTGGGGGGAGATGAGAGGAAAGAGGAAGGCAGAGAAAGGGTCACTAGAGAGAAACAGGTTGTGTTATTCCAGATGAGAGATAACAAAATAGTACATGAGGGTTTCGGATGACGGTGAGAAAGAGCATGATTGACAAAGGGATTGAATGTGAGGAGTGAATTAGAGGGAGGAGTCGAAAATAGCTCCTAGGCAGCACACTTGTGTGACAGAGAAAAGGGTAATATTGTCATATAGATAGATGAGGAGAAGTTGGAACACAATAATATTCGTTTTAGATATATTGGGCCTGATTCATTAAGGAAAGTAAAGCAAAAAAAAAGGAGTAACTTTACACTTTGGCAAAACCATGTGGCATTGGAGGGAGAGATAAATTTAAAAAGTAGGGACAGATTTCGAGTTGATGTAGGGCATGCCCTAGGACAACATTAAATTTCAGTGTAAAAATAAAGCTATCACGTATTTGTGTACTACATTAATAGACAGACAGTATTTTCCTTATGTGCAGCATAATAAATAATTTGAACCTCTTGCATTGTAACATGGTGTGTCAAGGAGCAAATTTACTCCTTTTTTGCCTTACTTTCCTTAATGAATCAATACCATTATTTTTAAAGAAGCAGTGGGACATCCAAGAGGACATAGCAGAAAGACAGCTGGAGACGGGTGAGCTGAGACAGGGTGAAAGGTCAGGGGAGGAGAGGTAGATCTGAAAGTCATCAGTGTATAGATGCTACTGTAGACTTTATGAGATCATCCAGGGAGGACGTGTATATGGAGAAAAGGAGAGGACCAAGAAGAGAACCTTGGACGATGCTGACAGGTAGAGGAAGTGGGGAATTCGAGGAGCCAGGGGTTGAGATAGAGAAGGAGAGGTCAGAAAGATTTGAGGACAACCAGGAAAGGACAAGCCAAAGGAGTATAGGATTTACAGGAGTAGATGGTGTACCATAGTATTAAAGAGATGTCCAGGAGGATGAGTAAAGAAAAATGACCTTGGTGAGTACAGTTTCAATGGAATTGTGACAGGTCTATCCAAATGGCCACTGAGCTCCATTTTGTTGCTTTTATACTTTTCTGTGTGTATTTTAAAATGCTTATCTGATCAAAGGCTGGGCCGAGATGTCTCCCCATAGTTTGCTAGGGCGGTGTCTCAGATGCTTTATGCATATGTGCAAAGAAGGTATCTTTCTTATCAGTAGAGTACCAATAGAGAGTCTGAAAATCATGTTCATACCCTTAAATGTAAGTTGATTCTAAGATCCTTTGTTGTCTAGGTATAAAAGTTGGAATGCAGCCAGAAAAACCCTTACTTCATGACTAGACATTGATGCAGAATGGTGCCTGTGTTATTCCAGCTTTCATGTGAAAGGAGGGGTCCTGGAAATTGACTATTACTTGCACATATGATAATCAATATTGGAAGCTAAGTATTAATTTACTATCAGTTTTATATTATGTTCATTGTAAAAATAAAGATAAACTTCTCAACAACTCTTGCACTCATGAGTCATTAACTCTTTGAAACCAAAAGAAGCTTGTTCAACGTGGAACAGGAGTGGAGTGGACAAAAACCAGATTGAAGTAGGTCAAGGAGGGAGTGGGAAGAAAAGAAGCTGGTAAGGTGGTTGTAGATAATCCACTCAAGTGGCATGGAGGTAAAGGGGAGAAGAGAGATGGGGCTGTAGTTGGAGAGAGTCTTGGTCTAGGGTTGATTTTTGAGGGTGGGAGAAACAAGGTAATTTTTTAACATTGAGGGGAAGGTGTCTGATTGATGGGACAGGCTGAAGAGGTGGGCAAGATGAGAACAGGCTTTATGAGAGAACGGAGCAGAGAAGGTGGGAAAGGATAGGGTTTAGGGGGCATTTTGAGCAGGGGGATGATAGGAGAATGAACCTGACTTCACCCCCATTCATCCCTTGTAATAAGTGAGAAAGAGGACACGGAGGAGAGGCTGGATGTGGGCAGGCTGGAGGGGGGAGGAGGGGACAAAGGCAGGAAGGAAAGGATGTAAGAGGAGCGGGTTGGGAGGTGATATCAATTTTAGATGTGAAGCTGGTAGCAATGTTGAGGCAGAGAGAGTGGAGGGGACTGAGGGTAGAGGAGGGAATTGAAGATGCGCTGAAAGGTCTCCAAGAAAGTGGCACAATTGTGTAACAAAGGATCATTATGTTCCCACATAGGAGATGCCCAGGCTAGCGCTAGTCCAGATAATAACGATATAATGTAGGCCACTTTAGTTTTTTCAGTAGGAAAGTTCCCGGGCTGCAGCTCAAACTGGATGGCACATTGATTTAAAAATCCACGGCATGCCTGGGGGTCCCCGTCAAACTTGGGAGGATTAGGAACACGAAGCTGTGAAGACGCAGGAGTATGGGGAGAAGCGGTGGTGCGCCCACCTGGGCCGAGAGGGTATTATGGAGAGTATCTAAATGGCCGGACATACTCTGAAGGAATTGCAGCAGCTGGGTTTGGTTCTTCTCTTGCTCTTCAAACCTAGCTGCCAGGTGCTCCAGTAGATCTCTAGCAGAAGGGTTCCCAGATCCATCATAATGGGTCAGAGCAAACTTTTACGTCTCACTGGAGACAACTACCAACCGGTATTGGCACTGGCCTTCCCAGGGCGCGGAGTCTAACGGACCCCCGGTCTTCTCCAAGAATCGCCGCAAGGCTGGATGGTTTTAGCTGCCGGAGGCCTGCAGGTTGCGGCCCCTAGGTTAGCCTAGGGATAATAGAGATAGTCCAGGCCAGCCTGGAGTTTCTGAAGCATTGGTATTTTTGTTTATTGGTTTGTACTGTTTTACCCTGTTTAGTCTACTGTTTGTACTGTGTGCGGCGCTGCGGAAACCTTGTGGCGCCTAACAAATAAAGGATAATAATAATAATAGTAGTAGGGTGAACGGTTCTGGGAACACAGTATAAGTCCTCGTCTAGCTGGATATTAAACAGCTTAACTGTAAGTAGGAAGCCAGACGTACCTTGCTGTCTAGTAGAGAGGCACGAGGAGACAAACACGGGAGGAGTCAGGAACTGTAGCCGGTTCGGTTCACAGAAGGTCAGCCAGTGCGTGTTGCCAGGGATTCAGCAGATGCAGGGTTAATCAGACAAGCCGGGTCGGTACTCAGAAGGTCAGCCACTTCGTGTTGCCAGGGATTCAGCAGATGCAGAGTTAAATAGACAAGCCGGGTTGATACACAGAAAGTCAGCCATTGCGTGTTGCCAGGGATTCAGCAGATGCAGGGTTAAATAGACAAGCCAGGTCAGTACACAAAAAGTCAGACAGTATTCACAGGGAGAAGTGCACAGGGAAAGTACAGGGATCAGGAGCAGCCAGACGCTAAGTTCACTTGTTGCTCTGACACAGGAGAGTGTCAGAGTGAAGACTAAATAGTGGGGAAGTTTGAATTCTCCGCCTCTCAGGTCACATGATCAGACGGACCTAACAGCATCAAGGTTGCACTTGGTGAGAGTGGCCTTTGTAGATGGAGGAGGTGAAGGGGGTAGGGAAAGGCTGAAGGAAAGAGCTGATGATCAGAAAGGGGAACAAGGAATTTGTGAGATCAGTGATTTCACAGCAATGCATGAAGGCCAGATCGAGGGAATAGCTACTAGAGTGCAAGGACAAGAAGTCCACTGAGAGAGGCCAAGAGATGACAACAGAGAGAGAATTTTGGAGGTAACAGGGTCAGCTGTCAATTGGGATATTGAAGTTGCCCAAGATGAGGGAGGAGAGGCTGGAGGAGAGAAAGTGGGGGAGCCGGGTGGCAAGTTGTTAGACAATGGGAGGTAGATGACTACAACACAAAGGTGAATGGTGTAGACCTCAAAAAAGGAGAATGAGAGAGATGGCTCAGGGGGCATGAAGCGGAAGGTGCACCATGGAGACATACAGACACCCACAGAGCCAACTCACTGACTCCCAGGCCTAAGTGTGTGAGAGAAGAAGAGGCAACCAGAGGAGGGCAGCAGGAGAGATGGTGTCAGATGGGGAGATCCATGACAGCATTTATTGATATTTTGTTTTTATATGATGAGCCCACAAAAATAACGGCTAATATGCACATGCTGTTAACATTAGTGCAGTCTCAGAAAAACAGGATTAAACTGATTTGTGCAAAGCATCAGTGCTGGAAGGGCCATTCCTTCAATTGTCTTTTATATTTTAAACCAATTGTATATTTTTGGGAATTGAGCTCTAGACCTGACAAGTTCCTATGGAACTACAAGTCCTAACATGTTTTTTAGCCTCAGTCTTTTAAGCCTCACTAGCTAGTAATAGAGCAAATATAGTGTCACGAAATGTGCCATTTGCTGGTTAGTCAGGCATATACCTGTCACCAGTAACCTTTCTCTCAGATTCAGACAGATATGATGACTTTCACGGAGACAGCAATTTCAGTATTGATAAAGTGTAAAGTTCTAGACACATGCAGTTATATTTGCATTGTTCCACACAGACTGAGAATGCTATGTGTCGATAAAGGGGAAATGTCATATGAGATTCCAGAATCAGCCTAAAGTGGACCTAGGCTTAGACAAAGAGACCACACATATAAGAACTCAATGTAAGTAGTACCTACTGATGAAATACTAAATATTTACTGACTTTCATCATTATACAGATTCAGCCTATGTGCCTGTAATAATCCCTTAGCTGTCTCAGGCATCAAATTTTGAGTGGCAGCAAAAGGAAGACAATTCAAAACTGTCATTTTGTTTAAAGCAGTAGTATCAGTTAATGGTATTTACCTTGTTGGTAGATCTAACACTGCTCATAAATTGCAATATTTTATTTTTAAATTGTATAAACTGTATAATTCATTATAGTCCATGTAAGGAAAGAGAAGACTTACATTTCAGCCTAACAGTATACCCATGATAACTCTTACTGTATAATATGATAGGCACTATAAACAGAGCCTTGCAATACTGGAAAAAACGACTAGAAATCCAAAATTTAAGTTATATCACTTTTTTTAAAATAAAAGAATACCTTACCTATATATTGAGAAACACATAAATTAATTTTTAGACTGACAAAAGTGTTCTTAAAACTGAAAGACACGCAGACACGCGCACACGCACGCGGGCACACACACACCTACTAAGATGGGTTGACTCATACAGTGGGACATAAGTTAGATCCCATTAGGACACCAGGCCTGATTAATTAAGGATCTTAACTCAAGAAACGTCTTATTTCAGTCTCCTGGGCAAAATCATGTTACAATGCAAGGGTTGCAAATTAGTATTCTGTTTTGCACATAAGTTAAATACATAGTTGATGAGGTTTAAAAAAGACACCAGTCCATCAAGTTCAACCTATTTTGGATCACCTGCGATCCTGCACTTATATTTGAAATTAATCCAGAGTAAGCAACTGCCAATCTGTTTCAATTGTGAAAATCCCCCCAGACTCAATATTGCAGTCCTATTTTTACCCTATATCCACTACTATCCTTCATTTTAAATTAACGGTCGTATACCTGGATACACCTTTCCGCTAAAAATTTGTCTAACCCTTTCTTAAACATATCTATTGAATCTGCCATCACAACCTTTCCTGGCAATGAATTCCATATCTTGACTGCCCTTACTGTAAAGAACCCCTTTCTTTGCTGGTTGTGAAATTTCCTCTCCTCTAACCTTAGGGGATGACCACGTGTCCTGTGTATGGTCCTTGGGGTAAAAAGTTCCCATGAAAGCTCTCAGTATTGACCCCTAATGTATTTGTACATAGTAATCATATCTCCCCTTAGACGCCTCTTTTCTAAAGTAAACATGCCTAAACTCTCTAACCTTTCCTCATAACTTAATGACTCCATACCCTTTATCAATTTTGTCGCCCTTCTCTGAACCCTTTCTAGTTCCAAATTATCTTTTTTATAGAGTGGTGCCCAGAACTGTACTGCATATTCAAGATGAGGTCTTACCAACGATTTATAAAGTGGCAAAATTACACTGTCTTCCCTCGCATCTATGCCCCTTTTTATGCATGCCAATACTTTGTTTGCCCTTGCAGCTGCTGCTTAACATTGAGCACTATTGCTAAGTCTACTGTCTACGAGCACTCCCAAATCCTTTTCCAATATAGATTCTCCTAAATTAATTTCATTTAATTTATAGATTGCGTTCTTGTTTTTGATCCCTGAATGCATAACCTTACATTTATCTGTGTTAAACCTCATATTCCATTTGGCCGCCCAATCCTCCAGTTTATTTAAGTCCCTCTGTAGAGAAGCTACATCTTGCTCTGATTTTATTACCTTACAGAGTTTAGTGTCATCTGCAAAAATAGAAACTTTACTCTCTAAACCATCACCAAGGTCATTAATAAATATATTAAAAAGGAGTGGTCCCAGCACGGAACCTTGAGGTACTCCACTTAAGACTTTTGACCAATTAGAAAATGTTCCATTTATCACAACTCTCTGTTCCCTATTCTCTAATCAGTTTTCGATCCAAGTACAAATTTTGATTCCTAGACCCAGTTCCCTTATTTTGTAAACCAACCTCTTGTGTGGTACTGTATCAAAGGTCTTTGCAAAATCTAAGTAGACCACATCTACTGTCCTGCCCTGGTCTAAGTTCCCACTAACTTCCTCGTAGAAACTAATTAGATTAGTTTGACATGACCTATCCCTCACAAATCCATGTTGATTCCCACTAATAATTTTATTGCGTACCAAGTAATCCTGAATACTGTCCCTTAAAATACCTTCCAGTAGTTTCCCCACTATTGATGTCAGGCTTACAGGTCTATAATTCTCTGGTTGTGATCTTGTCCCCTTTTTAAACAACGGCATCACATCTGCTATTCGCCAATCCCTTGGTACTGAGCCTGATGAGATTGAATCTCTGAAAATTAAGAATAGCGGTCTAGCTATTTCCGAGTTTAACTCCATAAGGACCCTTGGGTGTATGCCATCTGGACCTGGAGCTTTATTTATCTTAATATTCTTCAGTCGCCTTTGGACTTCTTCCTCTGACAACCAAGTATTAATTAATGGCATGGTTTCATTTCCATTTTTATGTATTACTCCTGCCATTTGTTCCTCTCTGGTAAATACTGAAGAAAAGAACGTGTTTAATACCTCTGCTTTTTCCTTAGTATCATTTATCAATTCACTCATCTCGCTTCTTAGGGGTCCTATATTATCTTTTTTAATCCTTTTGCCATTTATATACTTAAAAAACTTTTTGGGGTTTGTCTTTTTTCATGTAGCACACAAATACTCGATAGCTTATTTGTACACTGAAATTTAGAGTTGATATTATGTGCTACATGAAAAAACAGTCAGTATTTAACTTATGTGCAAAACACAATACTAAATTGTCCAGGGGACTGAAATAAGAAGTTTCTTGAGTTAAGATCCTTAATGAATCAGGCCCACCGTTCGTTATGTTGTGGGAAGGACTTCAACTGTCTGTAATTGAGCTGGGAGTTAATACTTTACTTTGTAAAAGAGCAGCAGTGGATTGTCAGGTTGACACTGCATAATCTATACCTTGATGATTACCTTGCTGGTTCAAATCTGATCATTTCTATTTTGGGAATTAGTGATTCTTTAAAGGCAAATTAAAATCAGTTTTGTCAGTTTTTTTCAATGTGGAGCAATGAGTATATGAGAGAAAATAAACTTAAGAATGCAGTAGCTATTGTGAAGTGCTGAACAGCTGATAAATGATTTCCCAAATAAATGTAGCTATGCTGACAGCCAAGGAATGGTGAAGAACAATTTATCTTTTACAGCAACCTAGCAAAATATTTTTCAGGTCCCATAATAAATAGTTTAATCATTTTCTTTCATTTTCTACTATCCATAATAATATTATTAATATTATTATTATTATTATTAGTGTAGATTTTTAAGGCGGCTCAGTGCTCCGCAATGTTATACAGTAGGGAAAACAGGACAAATATTTGATTGGTTTCTAGTGTTCTTTAAGTATTGACAGGAGCAATGAAAGAGTTAGTTTCTACCTTCCTGGTTCTATGGATGTAGCCTCAGCACGTAAGTGTGAGAGAGCTTTATTTAGTTATGAGTAACCCACATGAGTCACAGTCTATTCACAGGATCTCTGTGCTGCTTCCATCTTTAGCATTCATGGTATAACACTAATGAATCCCCACTCACAATCGTTTTCAGACTTTTATCATTTCCAAACATATTGGGGACTCATTATTTCCATAGACCTGACTTTCAAGAAACATTTTATTTTCTTTATTTGATAACATTTGTATATTCATATATTGCATATTAAAACAACATAATACAATTTGTCCATTGTTTAAATGATTTCCTTTGTTTCAATCTTTATTTTATTACTACTTGTATGGAAAGATAAAGAGATGATGTGGTAAAAATCAGAAGTAGTGCAGAGCAGGAATAAAGATAGTGAGGAACAGATTAAATATACGGTTCAGTTCTACTGTACACAGTGCAGTTCAGCATATATTGACAATAAATAAATGGATGATTAAGTGAATACACTTTTTTCAAATTGGATCCATCACCATGAATTAATATTAAACTTTAACAACAAAAATACAGATATTTTTAAGTTTTAAAGTCAGATGATCTCTGTGACAGGGGGAGGGAATGTAAATATAATTTAACTAATCAACCACTGTTTAAGATAAATAATTTTGATATTTATTTAAATGTTGCCAGAATTATAACACTGGGAACTGGTGATCAATTGTCACAATAAAATGTGTCTCCAATGCAGAAGCCAGAGTTATTCACCTAGGCTTAAATGCATTTTGGTATTCAGAAAAATGGCTGTCACTTGTATAACTTAGTCAGTAATAGAGACACTATAAAATTGAAGTTCACTCACATGACTGAATTTAATCCGCTGATGTTCTGGCAAAGCTTTATTTAAAATCTTTCCTTCAGCTGAACAGACAAACCAGAAGTTCTTCGATACACAACACAATACAGATACTTTAATAATAGAATCAGATTTCTGCATACTGGATGCTATGCTCAGTCTCTATTCTATGCATGTGTCTGTGTGTTCCATGTGTGTGTGTGACATGGGAGGGGTGAGTGACACAAAACCTAATTTTAGGTGTTTTTAGCATTATTTAGTAAACTACAAAAAAAATGTATTGCTATCATTTAATGTCTTTCTATTTCATTAATATGTAAAAAAAAAAAAGAAACGGAATGCGGTCCATAGGGGAAAGAAGCTCTCAGCAGTTGTGGAACAACAACTGGAACCCACAGGAGAGCCCAGAAGTGCCAGGATAAACCCCCAAGGTCCCCACTGTGCTCTCATCCTATTTTATTGCATGTGTTAAAAAAATCATCTAAAATTAGGTAATTAAATTAAGG
Source organism: Mixophyes fleayi (assembly GCF_038048845.1). Classification (NCBI taxonomy): domain Eukaryota; kingdom Metazoa; phylum Chordata; class Amphibia; order Anura; family Limnodynastidae; genus Mixophyes; species Mixophyes fleayi. The sequence goes on along the minus strand of NC_134405.1, from coordinate 153,968,842 downwards.
GTAAAATTCACTTAAACCTTTAAAGCTTTGGCCACCAGCCATTCACTTGCATTTAACATACCACTACCTCTGGAGGTGAGAAATCATTACGAAAATACCAAGATGGCTACTGACTGTATAATATAAGGAAGCTGTGTTTAGCAGGATTCTTGATTAGAATCTGAGATCACAACTATTAGGCAAGACATTGAAATGTGGGTTCATAGAGGACAGAAGCTCTCAGCATTGGTGGAATAACAACCAGGGCCCCAGAAGAGACTACGCAATGCCAGGGCAAAGTCCCAAGGTCCCCACTCTGCTCTCAGAAGAGCAGAGCCAACGCCTTTTCTGAACATGTGCTGGTCTGGAAGGCATGCTCAGAAAAAGCTACTTCTCTGCCCTCTTAAGAGTAGAGCAGATGTCCAGAAAGCTGGAGCGCCATTCCATCACAACTTACAATGGGGTTTTGCAATGTAGTGTTCAGCCCCTAGTTCTCAGTATTCTGCATGATTAGCTCTGCGCCAAGAAAAAGTTGCAATATATTGCATGATACATATGCTTAACAAACATATTTTAGACTTATATGGTTTGATAGAGCCATGCAGCTATAATAAGACCTCTCTAGACTGTCCCATGAGCAAATATGGGTGCTTAAACTGTTTCACACGCCAGTGCCAGTATCCATTTTTCACCTACTGGTCTCAGCGCCAGGTGTTTCCATGCAGGCCTGCATCCTCTGCTCCTAGCACTTCCTAATTCTCTAAGTTTGCAGTAATGTCATCTCGGACTTGACTTCCTGCTTCTTGACTTCCTGTGTACTCATGGGATCTCTTGCATACTTTCCTGGTTTCAGTCATGTGATCCCTGTCACATGACAAATCATCTCAGCTATTTAAACCCCAATCTGTGCAGTAATAACTGCCAAAGTGTCAGGTTTTACCTGCTCTAGCTTACCCTGCTGTTGTTTGCTGTACTGTAATCATTTCTTTGAATTAGATAAATATTAGCTGTCACATGGATGCTGGGCAGTAACATTTCCAATTTGCTGTCACCAATGCTGAAGAATCCTGCAGGAAAAGATCACATACCTGCGCTGGATTGCTGGTTAGATGATTACATTCTCTTCTCCTCTTCACCCTCTTTACAGGTTCCACATCTGGGGGGTTCCATCTCACATTTACACCATACTTGCCAACTCTCCCGCATTGTCCGGGAGACTCCCGCATTTTGCGAGAGTCTCCCGGACGAGTGTGGCAATCTCCCTGATAGGAAGGGGGAAAAATTTAGTTTAAACGCCGCGATTCACCCGGAATCGCGGCGTTTAGCCCCGCCCCCACTGTAAAATGACGCGATTTGCGTCATTCCGTCACGGGGGCGGGGCCAAAATGACGCGATTTCGCAGCCCCGCCCCCTGCACGCCCACGTCCCAGCCGGCATCTCCCGGAAGAAAAAAAAAAAATGTTGGCAAGTATGATTTACACCAAATACCGTTGTCCTCCATGTTTTTGCTAAGGAGAATAGGGCTTGTGCTTAGCATATCTGGAGGGCAAGAGGAAAATTACTCACAATTTAAGGTTGTAGATGAAAAAGCAACAGAAAGAAGCGTTTTTTAAAGTTAAAAAAAAGGATGATATATGGAACAGCCAGCCAACTAGCATGGAGACAAGCACACTAAGTAACAGCTCAACAACAATTGAAACATGCACAGGATAAAAACAATACTGTTATTATTGTAGGAATTTAAAATAAATTAAAGTAAAGGTAAAAAAGTAATAACAATTCACCATATGCAGCCTAGATAGACAAGTTCTTATACTGTCAGTGTGGGAATTAAATCAATGAAAGGTAATTGCTGATTGTTTGCTATGGGTTACTGTACAGCAACACTTAGCTAACAATCCCCAAAGCCTCATGTAAAATGTTATTTTGTGACAATATTCAGTTATGTATTAATATTGCAATTTGTCAAAGTAGTTTTAAAACAAAGTACCATCCAGATAGTACGCAATATAGCTTTTCCATAAGCAAGAACACCATCTAATTTTAATTTAATTTTCATCAGTGCTTCTGTAAAATGCATTTTACTAACCAGTTCACTCAAGAAATCACTAGGCATGGAGATGCTGCTATGATCATTACAGTGGAAGTAAAATTATCACAACAATCTCAAGAAGACATTTATTTTTCCAAACTAAAATTCATTTCCTGTCTGTTCTGCAGAGAACTATAAAAAAGAATAATGTGACTGTGATAGAATTATGTAAATAGTTGGAGTGAGAATGGCATTGAATAATTATATCAAGAGGGCAGCTAGGAAAAGCATGCCAACTGATGAGAAGAAAGTTAATTAAGGAAATAAAACATAATGTTGGCAATTTTAAAAATAAACAATCCTCTATTTTCCAACAGCAGAAATAGAGTCTGAAACTTGCAGATTACCACAATAGGGACCTTCTACCGAAATTTATACCAACAAAACTGCTCTATTTTAATAAATATCTTATTATTATGTACACTGAAAGGGTAATGCAAGGAAATGACAGTTTTGGTCTTTTTTTTAAAGGGGTTGTTCACTTTGGAACAGCCTACTTCTTTAGGTTAGGTACACACTGGAGGTTTTTCAGCCAACTATCTGGCTAATCACCCGATAAACGACTGCTCGGCCACATATCGCGTTAGTGCGTATACTTACACAGTGAACAACAGTCGTTCCACATTCCCGACTATCGTTTCATTTGGCTGGTCGTACTGTTTAATAATCTCGTTCCAATTATCTTCCTATCATGTAGTGTGTATGCACTCATGATCACAATCTCCACAGAGTTTACAGAGTCATGATCTTTTCAGCTGATGCAGCAATGATCATGTCCCGGTGAAGAAATGTAGAGAGTGCTGTATATGGAATAATTTGTTTGTTCATTCTGAGACTAAATATTTAGTTTCAGAGTCACAGAAGCTAACGCAATTCGTAATGACGTATGGATAGTTATAACAAGGCGGTTTAAATCAGTGTGACAGGAATGAATGAATAAGTGACTATTGTGCTGTCATTCTTTAAACGCCTAGAGGACCAGATGAAGAGCACAGGTCTGAAGGTAAATTGTGTGTAGTGTGTACACATGAATCGTCTGACTTTCAGTCGTAGGTATAATCGTTGTAGATAACAGATTGGTCAGAAAATTCTCCAGTGTGTAACTAGCCTAACTTAATGCTCCACCCTGTACAATTTGATTGCTGTCACTCCCCTGGTATTCACATTGTTAACTTGAGCATAAATACTTGACAAAGCTGTTTGCACAGCAGGAGAAGAGAGGCTTCTGTTCTTCAATTGATAAAAAGTGAATACCAACCGGGGCAAACGTAGGATTTGCAGAGGGGGGTTTCCACACCACGCCGGCCAATGGGTGTGACTAGCATGCATGGGGGTGTGGCTATAATTTTAGAGAGTGCTTGGCTGCTTTCCAACTCTCCCTATCCCCATTATATACATGGGCAATGCTGCGTGGACTACTGTTAGGTGCATGCAGCTCTCTCTTTTCAAACAGAGCCCTGTGAAGTGGGGGCAGGGTGCAGCCACCTGAATTATACAGTGCCCCAGGCTTGGAGGGGGGTTTCCAGGCACTAGGGAACAAAGGTTTGCCTATGACCAAATAAAGATGATTGTCTCAATCAGTCAGTTCACAATACGAAGTCCTCTCATAATTAATTGGTTATAATGATTATTATATACAAGAAATACTGTTTAACAAGTCATGCAGAAAATATTGAAATATTAAGAAATATCATAGGCCATGTGTAGAAACCTACTGGAAAAAATATATACATGTATAAATGCATGACCTTAGACATAGAACCTATCTAATCCTCTGTCCAGAATATAATCTTAATAGTCAACCCATAATAAATAACACAACACCAAACAGTGAAGAGAATATGGCCACAGCCTTTATTTTCATTTCCGGCCTTTCAACCTTAAAGAGAGTGACATACAGGACAACCAAGTGCCCCAAGAGCTACGGATCCTGTGCCCAAGGGTCACATACACTGAGCCAAACTTACTGGCATCCTGATGCAGTGACAGCCATAAACATAGTGTAATAACCCACTCCATGGAATTCATGGAGATACAGTAGGTATTGTATGAGCAATTCTGTAAGACTTTAGTGCTATTTAACGTGGTGAAAGGACTCAGATAATTGGATAAAGAGATAGCATGTGCAATAAAGCCACTATCTTTATCACCGCCCTTATGACTGCCAGAATAACCATAAGTCCTGGCATATCCACACTTTAAAGGGGTCTGGGATTTTTAGAAAACTCAAAAATAAACATGTAATGCCACAAAGCAATGTCCCTACACCCACTGTCCTCTATCCATCCTTATGCCACCATGCCTTTATGTTTTTCGGAATGACATAGCCATTCTCTCACAATTGGCCTACAGGCCTTACATGAAGCCTGTACCTGTTTGACCTCCTTCTCTCTATGCTTTTATTTACTGTGCTCTCCATGGCTACCAGCACAGCTTCAGTGGTTGCACCTATGCACGAGGAATGTATGTTCAAAAGTGTCATCTCTATATATATTTTACTTAACCTCATTCTCAGAATGCTTGCAAAGTGACATATTGTCATCCAAATTAAGTCCTCATGAATATAGGCTATGCATTTTTGGTCGTATCTCTTTTAGGGTTCCTACAGGACATATCTGAGATCCATGCAGCCTCTTCAAATTAACCAGTTTGCCTTTGCCTAGCTGATCGGTCTTTGACCACCTGATGACAAAGGATAACTTCCCTTTGCTCAGTTTAATATCCGCTATGCCTAGCTATCCAGCTTCTCTTTCCATAGGACTGACTAACTCGCTTATTCTAGAAGCAATGAGGAATACTAGTGCAAAATCTGCCTTAAATAACATTACCTCAAACATTAACTGGCACACTTCTGTAAGACTATCCATAATCATCTCTAATACAACTGGTGTAAAGGGGCAATTACTATCAGGAGCTGAAGTGAATATCTTCCAATCTTCCACCATTCTCCTTACATTAAACTGCCTCATTACATCCTAACAACCTATTGACTGCAAGAAAAAATATTTGCTTTCCAGGACTCTTTCTGTCAAGCTGGTGGAATACCCTTTCTTTCTCACATCCAATAGAAAAAGCTCTAGAGCCCTTACTTGGAGTGCACCTGTCATTACAGTGTCTGCAGTAGGCATTCTATGTTAACTGGACCCAAATTGACTCCACAATCCTTTGATCACTAACTCCAAAAGGTGTGGAGGTCAACTGTGAGGGACAGCTTCTTCCTGTAAAGCCAAGGTGAGACATTGAACCTGGATAGTGCATCAGTTATTTTATTGATCACCCTTGGAATACATTTTGTCCTCGCCTAGCTGCAGACCTCTTATCATTAAAAGTCTTATGAAAGCCATTATTGAAAATAATCTACTAATACTGCATGCAAAGCCTCCAACACTACCTCCATATCAAACCTGCATAACACCTGTCTATTCTTTTCCCATAGTTTTGATGCCAGTAATACAGAAAACAGTGCTGCACTGCCAACTGGGCTTATTTTATCAATTCTGCATCCAGTGCTCATCCCACCATAATTTACTGTTTGGGATTACCCCCAAACCCTATACTCCCAGCTGCATCCGTGAATAGCTGCAACTCTGTACACCAACTTCTTTTGTGTTATACATATAAATGAGTAACTGTCATACTTCTTCCCTCCTTTCCATCTTCTAATATTTATATATATATATATATATATATATATATATATATATATATATATATATATATATTCATGCCTAATGCTCCAAACTTCAAGTGCCCTGATACACTAGTGCCTGCATCTTTGTAATTCTCTTTTGTTTAAATTGCAAGCCAGGAGATGATGAAGGCCTTCACAATCAGTAATGTCTGCTCTATGATGCAAAAACATCTGCTGAACTATGTTGGTTTCTGTGCCCACTACCATTGGGTCTACAATTTACTCCGATGTTCATTGGCTCCCTGAAATCCCAGCAATCCCTTGCAAGCAAGCCGACCTTTCACCACAACTTAATGAACCACTGGGCCTAAATCAGGAATTACCTAAATAATAGAACACTCTTTATTTCTCAATTCAGCTTTAAATTCCAAATCAAGGAATCAGCTGACCCCCAAAAATGTTGCAGGATATTGCTCAACCGACAGGAAGACACTAGATTACTAATTAATGCCCCTTGATATGGTATACCAGCAAATGAAACTAAGAAATATATATAGAGAGCAAATGAAAATGCACCCTATGCATTCCAATGGTGTTAATTCTCTTTTCTTTTCCTTTTGTTTAATTTTGGACTTCATTTGTCACAGTGTATACAACCCAGCATAACTCATGGTCAATTGCATTAAATTTTGACCACCACTCACTTAAACAAGGCAATGTATCTTGTAAAACTCCTTGGACCTTTATTTGAAAACAAGTTAACCCGTGCATGATACTCATGCATTCTAGTCAAATCAAGCTACTTAAGCTGTTAAAAAGGTTCTTGTCATGCATTTGGGCCTAGCCCAGGCCTCCTCAGGGGAACAGCGTTACTTCCCGACGCAAGCGCCCTTTTTTAACGTGGTTTTGTCCACATGTCACCACCTCATCATTTTTCTCCATCACCTCATCCTTCATCTTCATCGCCACATCCTTCATCAAGCTACTTAAGGTGTTAAAAACTCCCCACTGTCACCCCCGGCAACCACCAAGCACTCCCAACTGTCACTTCTCCTTCAAGAAATATATAGGTCAGTGTATAACTCTGCCCAGCAGGTGGCGAAGCAGCTTGGTTTGGGTTTTTTTCACACACGCCACTAGGCATTTATATAGTAGATATGCCCAAGACAAGACTCTCAAGCCCATTATCAGCAGGACTGTCCAAGCCCCTCCCCCCTTACTAAAGCAGCCAAATTGTAAATCTTTTATGTAACAATGCAGTATCCCTCTAGAATAGTGCCTTAGCCATGTTACCATCTTTACAACTTGTACTGTCAACAATTAGCAATCTTCAGTTCTTTCTGCAGCTGCTGGATTGCTTAGGCAACCCAAAATCAGCACTGTACAACGACATGATTGCACTGCAGCTAATCGCTGAGAGGGGGCTTGACTGTAGGAGCTTTCAGATTAGCTCCCTTCTCCTTTTAGTACAGGGAACCACTTTTTTTTCTCATGCTGGTGATAGTTGTAGACACAACTGCCTTCTGTTGTGACACAGCCTGGATATTGACATTGTCTGTCTGCTGAAGCCCTGACCTCTACCTACCCTGTCTGTTAGCCGCTTGCCCTGAACTCTGACTGGATACAAATCTTGCCCGTTGGCCGCCCACCCTCATCTCTGCCTAGATACTGATCCTGTCTGTCATTCACCTGCCCTGAGCTCTGACTGGATACTGACCTTGACTGAGGGCTGACTGTCCTGACCTCAGTCTGTATATTGTCACCTGCCCTTCTATCTGGCTCCACTGTCCATCTTGGGTGGAGCTGAGTACTAGGTGTTACAGATATCCATCTGAGTAGTCTTGTGAGTCCTGATTTTTGTTACCTCACATCCCTGCTTGTTAAAACAGTCTCAAACATTTCTTGTGCCAATGACAGAACAGGTAGCTCAGTACTAGTGAGTATAACATACACTATAGGAATGTGGGCTGCTAAAGTTTAAAACCATGTGTAGTCTGTTCTAGGTGTCTCAGCCCTGTTTCTGATGTTTGGCTTCAAAGCCCTTGGCTTTAATACATCTGATCTGCTCTTTGTCACTGTTGCCCTATGCCACTTTAAGCATCTATTTTATGAGGGAATACTGCTGCAATTAGAGCATTCACGATGGAAACAACACTCAGACCCTCTCTTACACTGCTCCTTGTTAAAAGATCAACAGACACCTTTTCCTGCACTTAAATCCACGTCCTCACAGTCTCACAGCATAGTTGTACTTTGTCTGAAATCTTTATCCTAATACAACTAAGCTAACCCTCCATAATCCCTGCATGCCTGCAAGATAGCATGTACATATTTAAAAAATGGAGAGCAATCATGGGGTGTTTACTCCCCAATAATACTGACAAATGTTTTTGGCACTGGATTCATAGTCCATTCTTCCCCTTTATGTTCACTTCCCTTACCTGATTTTGTGACCATATCTTTAAATGAGGGGAGCAGTTTGACAATATCTATATACTCTTTTCTCCAAATTCTTTCTTTTATACCTTTGCTAACTGCAAGACTAGTTGTGGCGTTATGCACTTTTGCTCTTGACATTACTACCTGTGTTATCTTTTGCCGACCTGAACCGTGCCTACTGGCAACTGGGTCTCCAGTGTCCTCTTGACTCCATCTTTCTGATGGCCTCGTGGTTCTTGAATGACGACTTCTCAAACTATCACTGCACAACAAAGTAGTTTGTATGGCATCTTTTGCCTTTTTTATTGCTCTTAACCTGCTTTTTGTTAGACCTTTAACAAGTGGAGATAAACTCTGAGCCCTTTACCCTTCTCCATTATCCATTACCCTTGATACCTCTCTTGGGATGACCTCGGCCTTTCTTCTTTTGAAGGCTTCCTCCACTATGTATCCCCAAGACTACATCCTGGAAAGAGTCAGTGAATTGCAAACAAACTGGGGGATTGCTTTTGTCCACTCATGCCCTCAACTAATGTTGGTGATGTCCTCAATGTTGACTCATTAGGCCCCATTGGGACAGCAGAGGTTTCGCAGACCTCGCCATAACTTGTAAGCTGGTTTCCCCGCCTCCAGGATAGAGATGTGGCACAACCACTTTGGTTCCTTTTGTTGAATCCCGGCTCTCGCTTCATTTAAAACCACCTTCCAGCCAGAACTCAGGTTCTGCCATTATGTGCTCTTTTCAGCATTTTGTAGAGCTTGTTAGTATTGGCACTTGCCAGAAAATAAGACACCTATTTAATGGAGACTGTTATCAACTCCACGTGTTCTGTATTAAGAGTGGGAGGTGACCACACCTTCAGATTTTGTATGTGCTTGTAGGACAGGACATGAAGCTGTACACACCCCTCTTCCCTCTCCCTTTCCTTAACCACCTATACAGCACTCCCTGATTTCAACAATATTCTACCTTTTACCCCTAGATGGAAAATCTCACAGTTCCTCCTTCTGAACCAACAAACAGAGCAGCGACAGGACCCATGACAAGTTCCCTGCTTCGGTCATGACACACCAGCTGATTCTTATTAGATGCTCGCTGCACTGTATAGGTTCTAGGTTCCTGGAGTGCTCTTTGTAATGTATAGTGGTCACTGGAGTGCTCTCTGTATTATACAGATGTCACTAGAAGGGTCTCTGTACTATGTATTGGGCACTAAAAGACTCTCTGTTGGAAGGTCATAAGCGTCTCTCAAAGTATGTCTGCCTCCGGCACCACAACCAATTCAAGCAAGGGTGGATGTGTGTTAATACAAGCTAGCCGGCTGGCGGTGAAAGCGGAGCATAGTACAAGTTGTGGCGGTGGGGTGGATTTGAGCATAATACATTCACCACATCTGGTGGTTGCTGTGCCGAGATATGCCTCTCTCTAGAAGATCTGCTATACCTGCTGCAAAATAGCACAGCTTAACAAAATAAAAATTAGAGATTTTCACTTAAAGAATTAAGAGAAATGATGTATATTTTCCTGTCAAATTATTAGACTACTCAACAGCCATTTTGCATCTGACACAATATATATCAATTTCCATGTAATTTTGTGTGTAGAATCCAAATATACCGTCAGAAATTTGATATCATGTAAGGTTTTTAAGATATTTTGAAAAAGTTAAATTTAAAAAGTAAAGTATTTAATTACAGTAAGTGCTCAGCAAGATTCTCTTCATCTGTGTGTTTGTGTACTGATGTTAACAGTTTAATAATTGAGCTTGGTGTTCAGCACAATACTAGTGAGTTTATTGATTCCTCGAAGAGGAGTCTGCAAGCAGTGTTACTAAACTCTAAGGATGAGCGGGCTCGGATTCCGCAAATCCGAGCCCACCCGAACAGTGCGGATCCGACGGGATCCGAGCACTGTTCGGGAACTTCCGGGCGCCAAACGGAGCCAAACCGAGACTATGACATCCAAGTCTCGCGTTGGATCTCGCGAGACTCAGATGTCATAAATACTCACCTTGCGGGCGCCATCTTCATTCTGGCTGTGATCACTCGTGAGGGAGGTTGTAGTTAGGGAGCTCCTGATCAGTTTAGTGGTTCTTTGTGCTTTGTCCAGTGCTCTGTCCTGCTGAGTCAAGTGGTGCTTTGTCCAGTGCTCTGTCCTGCTGAGTCCAGTGGTGCTTTTGTCCTGTGCTCTGTCCTGCTGAATCCAGTGGTGCTGTGTCCTGTGCTCTGTCCTGCTGAGTCCAGTGGTGCTGCCTGTGTCCTGTGCTCTGTTCTGCTAAGGGCATTGTTATTTCAAAATTATTCAAAAGTTATCAAAAAAAAATATTTTTTTTTATAAAAAACCTATACAAAAATAATTTTAAAAAAATATAAAAAAATTATAAAAAAATTATACAAAAATAATTGAAAAAATATATAAAAAAAATGAGTTAAAAAATACTAGGTACTGATATTTCAAAGTCAAACTACGTTCACTGTTGCTGCTGTACCAAAAAATAATAGGTACTGCTATTTAAAAGTCAAACTACGTTCACTGTTGCTGCTGTACCAAAAAATAATAGGTACTGCTATTTCAAAGTCAAACTACGTTCACTGTTGCTGCTGTGCCCAAAAATACTAGGTACTGCTATTTAAAAGTCAAACTACGTTCTCTGTTGCTGCTGTACCCAAAAATACTAGGTACTGCTATTTAAAAGTCAAACTACGTTCTCTGTTGCTGCTGTACCCAAAAATACTAGGTACTACTATTTAAAAGTCAAACTACGTTCTCTGTTGCTGCTGTACCAAAAAATAATAGGTACTGCTATTTAAAAGTCAAACTACGTTCACTGTTGCTGCTGTACCCAAAAATAATAGGTACTGCTATTTCAAAGTCAAACTACGTTCACTGTTGCTGCTGTGCCCAAAAATACTAGGTACTGCTATTTAAAAGTCAAACTACGTTCTCTGTTGCTGCTGTACCCAAAAATACTAGGTACTGCTATTTAAAAGTCAAACTACGTTCTCTGTTGCTGCTGTACCCAAAAATACTAGGTACTACTATTTAAAAGTCAAACTACGTTCTCTGTTGCTGCTGTACCAAAAAATAATAGGTACTGCTATTTTAAAGTCAAACTACGTTCACTGTTGCTGCTGTGCCCAAAAATACTAGGTACTGCTATTTAAAAGTCAAACTACGTTCTCTGTTGCTGCTGTACCCAAAAATACTAGGTACTGCTATTTAAAAGTCAAACTACGTTCTCTGTTGCTGCTGTACCCAAAAATACTAGGTACTACTATTTAAAAGTCAAACTACGTTCTCTGTTGCTGCTGTACCAAAAAATAATAGGTACTGCTATTTAAAAGTCAAACTACGTTCACTGTTGCTGCTGTACCCAAAAATAACTGCGGCCTTAACAGCTATGTTGGTGTTAGACATGCATCCGGTGTCCGCCATCTGTGCAGTGGAATTCAGACCAGTTGGAGGATGTAGAAGCAGCCATCTGTGCAGTGGAATTCAGACCAGTTGGAGGAGGTATTGTGGCCCCGGTACCAAATTGGGTACCGGGGCCACTCCACTACGCAGTCCAGATAGATGCGTATCAGATATTAAAATACGTTGACTGTTGCTGCCAAAAATTAATGAAAATGACCTGTCATCGTCGAAAACAAGAGGTAGTGACGCGCTCGAACTACACCCTCTATATGCTGCAGAGGATGTAGGAGCAGCCATCTGTGCAGTGGAATTCAGACCAGTTGGAGGAGGTATTGTGGCCCCGGTACCAAGTTGGGTACCGGGGCCACTCCACTACGCAGTCCAGATAGCTGTGAGGTGTTCAGAATAGACTGGAAATTAGTGGAAATGATTCTTATTGAATGTTATTGAGGTTAATAATAGCGTAGGAGTGGGAAAAAAAACCAAAACGGGATTTTAGCACTTTTTATGCTTTTTTAAAAATAAATCAGAACCCAAAACCCTAAATCAGAACCAAAACCTTTAGTCGGGTGTTTTGGCAAAACAAATCAGAACCCAAAACCTCAAGCTAATCAGAACCCAAAACACAAAACACAAAACACTAAAAGTGGCCGGTGCACGCCCCTACTAAACTCCCTTTAGTACCTCTGGCTTATGCAATTATGTGAAATAAACCTATGTAAGTATGGCTGTTTTGTTGGAGGGAATCAAGTATGAGGATCATGGTTGGAATCTTTGTAGTGACTTAAAGGTAGTTGCACTGTTGTTAGGTTTGCAAAGTGGATTCACAAACAAAGTACAAAGTTTTCTGTGTCTATGGGACAGCAGGGACACTAAAAATCACTATATCGCAAAGAAGAGGTCAGAGAGAGAAACCTAGTTGCTGGAGAGAAAATCACCATGTACACCCCATTGGTTGAGCTGCATAAAGTCATTTTACCTCCACCTAATTAAGAATTTTGTGAAAGCTCTGGATAAAGAAGGCCAAGCTTTCAGTTATCTGAAGGAACAGTTTCAGAAGTTAAACAAAGCAAAGCTAGAAGAAGGCATTTTTGTAGGCCCCTAAATAAGGAAACTGCTTACGGATTAAATATTTAACGCTAAATTGGCAAAAAATTGAGTCTGCTGCTTAGTCCTCCTTCAAAGCTGCTGTGCGTGGATTCTTAGGGAACAGAAAAGTGGCCAACTATGTGCCTGAACTATTGGATAACTACAAGAATATGGGTTGTAGAATGTAACATAAAATTCACTTTTACATTTACATCCAGACTTTTTCTGTGAAAAATTGGGTAGTGTACGTGATGGACAGGGGGTATGTTTTGACCAAGACATTCAGACAGTGAAGTATGGGGGTAAATGATGGGGTACTACTGCTGGTTTCTTTTTAGAGAGACCGAAGAGACACTGTACAAACGGAAAACATCAACATCCTATTTCCCTAAAGCAAATTAACTTTACATTTTATCTTCTATTAACAAATACATTACACCTAATCGCTCCTGATTGATACATATGCATAATTATACATTAGGCGGCTAATTGTGATATCTAATAAATGAATCAGGTTGACGATATATGAGTGTCTAGCCATATGGGGTATAGAATGAGAGACACAAGAGTTGCTTCAATGTAAGTTAATTGCTATATAAATCTGTTAAAGCTGTAATGTCTATGTGTGTTAATATCTCAATATGCAAAACATTGAAAACTAAACGCAACAATATATTAATCATACAATATCAAAGAAATGTACTGTGCTTAAATTATTCAGGTTAATTAAACACCTTAATATTGAAATCTGATTCCACTCACTAATATGAACGTGAATATCTAATGATAAATGAAATAAGCAGTACAGGGAGTTAAATTTAATTTGACACTAGGTGATCTGGGGAAATATATAGAACTTCACATTCTGTGTCTAATAAATATATATAGAGAGAGAGATCTTCTATATCCTATTAGCCAATGCACCCAGACACCAAGTAGAACATCTTTAATTACTAGTATTGAATAATATTATGCAAATCCATGTAAATAACACCTAGTTAGGGATTAAACGTTGTAAGAAAATATTCTGTTTCTAATTTAAATTACAAACATTTCCCTTCAAGAGTCGTGGTCTATGGTGAGGCACATTCATAAGGTGCCTGGTACAGTGGTGTTGTAATAAGAGTACCATAGACCCCAAATATTGTGGAATTTTGTTACAGTATTGTTCTGTATGTTAGTAATATAGTCCATGTTTGAGATGAACTATACATGTTTATTTACCTCCTGGAGTGAAGGTGGGTTTCTTTTTTTCGAATTGCATGTTATTTGGGGTTTGGTGGCTTGCACTGTATTTTACCTGCAGGCGGCACAGAGTCAGGAACTAGCACGGTACATATAATCATCAACTGTCTGGAGCCAGGAACTAGCTCAGTGCATGTAATTATTAACTGCCCAGAGCCAGGAACCAGGAAAGAGCATTGTACCTTGAGCCAGGAATTAGCTCTGTATCTATATCCACCAACTGCCTGGAGCCAGAAACTAGCACAATGCCAGTAACCACCAACTGTCCAAAGTCAGGAACTAGACCTGCCAATAATCACAAATTGCTCAGGCAGGAACTAAGGCTGTATTATCACCTGCTTGGAGCCAAGAACTAGCACAGTGTCTTTATCCATGAACATGGATATGGCTATCTTTAACTTTTGTTTCAACCCATTGTATGTCATTTTCTGGTATCATAATCACCTCAATGTAAAGAGCTGAGTAATATGTTGGCACCTTAAAATTAAAGATAATAGTAATTGGTATAGAATCCTGTGTGTTCCGCCATAATAATGATACAATGCCTTTGATCTTATTGATAACTAATCTCATTAATTATTGGGATAATTCAATTTTTCAACTTTTTTGATATTTTAGTCACATCGAATAACACGCACCCATGACATCTCAAAAATACTTTAGAGACATTATTTTACGCAACCTTTTATAGCCTTCGCCTTGTACCACGCCAACCATAAACAAGGAATTCCAGTTGTTATGCTTACGCATCCAAACTACAAATCTGCAAGAGCGACTAACGCAATTCCTCTGTCTGCCCAGGCTTTATACCACCTAAGTTTACACATCTATTGACCTGCACTTCAGATAGCCCACCATTATGTGTTAATCTCTAAATAAATACTACAAATAAATACAATCTATTATTTATACTGCATTATCTATATATTATATATATATATATATATATATATATATATATATATATATATAACATCCATTCATACAAGCAGACACAAAGTACAAACCTTTTACTTTACAAAAATAATGACATATACTATACATAAAATGCATACACACAATATAGATAATACATTATAGATTCAGCAGGCATGATGTTAAAATAGATTACTTCAGGAGTGAGTTTATAATATCATATAAGGTAAATAGATGAGAAGTAGGTAGAAACTTTACATATGCATGTAAGCAAAGTACAGTCATGGCCAAAAGTTTTGAGAATGACACAAGTATTTGTTTTCACAAAGTTTGCTGCTTCAGAGTTTTTAGACCTTTTTGTCAGATGTTGCTATGGGTATAGTGAAGTATAATTACAAGCATTTTATAAGTGTCAAAGGCTTTTATTGACAATAACATTAAGTTTATGCAAAGAGGCAATATTTGCAGTGTGGACCCTTCTTTTTGAAGACCTCTGCAATTCACCCTGGCATGCAGTTAATCAACTTCTGGGCCACATACTGACTGATGGCAGCCTATGCTTGCCTAATCAATGCTTGGAGTTTGGCAGAATTTGTGGGTTTTTGTTTGTCCACCCACCTCTTGAGGATTGACCACAAATTCTCAGTGAGATTAAGGTCTGGGGAGTTTCCTGGCCATGAACCCAAAATGTTGTTGTTTTGATCCCCGCGCCACTTAGTTACCACTTTTGCCTTATGGCAAGGTGCTCCATCATGCTGGAAAAGCCATTGTTCGTCACCAAATTGTTCTTGAATGGTTAGGAGAAGTTGTTCTTGGAGGATGTTTTGGTACCATTCTTTGTTCATATCTGTGTTCTTTGGCAAAATTGTGAGTGAGCCCACACCCTTGGCTGAGAATCAACCCCACACATGAATGATCTCAGAATGCTTTACTGTTGGCATGACACAGGATTGATGGTAGTGCTCACCTTTCCTTTTCTGGACAAGTGTTTTTTCCAGGTCCCCCAAACAATCTGAAAGGGGATTCATCAGAGAAAACTTTATCCCAGTCCTCAGCAGTTCAATCCATGTACCTTTTGCAGGATATTAATCTGTCCCTAATGTTTTTCCTGGAGATAAGTGGCTTCTTTGCTGGCCTTCTTGACACCAGGCCATCCTCCAAAAGTCTTCGCCTCACTGTGCGTTTAGATGCACTCACACCTGCCTGCTGACATTTCTGAGCAAGCTCTGCACTGATTGTGCCCATATCAGCTGAATCAACTTTAGGAGATGGTCCTGGCGCTTGCTGGATGTTCATGGGCATCCTGAAGCCTTCTGTGCAACTGAGAAATGTGATTTTGCTAAGATGATGCCATCTTGTTGCATTATAGCCATTTATTCTCTTATAGCTCAAAGACAGCTTAGATACAGCTAGTTTGTAGGAGTTATTCATTGTTTGCAAGAAACTATGCCCATGACCTTGGATATGGTAGACATGAGATAAACCAACCCCCCAGAGAGAATTCCTGTGTGAAAATATGAGAATGTAGTAAGGTCTGTGTAAAGGAAGCATGAGTGGTTAAAACCTTTTGGGGCGTAGTTTTCTGTAATAATATCTTATTCTGCGCATAATTTCGGCGTGTGCAAACAGAAGTGGAATGCTAGTGAGCATTAAGCGTGACTCAAACTCCGCCCACCGTGACTGCGTCATCAGAGGCGGTATAGGAGCACAGTAATACATTGTCATGGCTAACAAATAGGCCACACAATGACACAATATAGCCGGAAATAACTGGATAATGTGAGTTGGCAGGTACCAATTGTGTCACTGTTAAATGATTTATTGGAAATAACACTACATTTAATATTTCAATACATTTAAACAACCCCTTTTACTTATTCCCTTTATGGTATTGTGAGACATAACAGCAAGTTCCCCTTGAATACCAGACGCAATGAGGATGATGCAATCCTCCTGCTCTTTTATTTGCATAATGGACCACTCAATACTGGAAAATACTGTGACTGGATCACTTATAAATAACGTATGGTATAAATTTATTTAAAGGAAATAGCTCAGGGTGCTTATTTATATAATTGCCAATGCACTTATTTTTGATATTGTGTATATTTTGATATAGGAAATTGTTACTTTTGAGACCAGGGTAGAAAATTATTTTTTTCTGTTTTAACCTTGCTAAAGGAAATGCCTTATTTCTGATGTATATATCTGATACAACGAGCTTTTGTTTAGAAAGTCTTTTGTGTATCGTGAAGTGGGGAAATGACTTGTTTGGGGTTTGTACCTTTCTTTTGAAATGTGTTTTCTGCAACTGTTGGAAGAAAGGACTCATGCTAAATTCATGTTAATTAGACCTTTTGACGTGCTGGTAGACTTCCTGGCTCTGAAATAAAATGCAAGGAAATCACAGCAAGGTTTTTAAGATTTCACAGATAAGCCGTTCCGATAGATCTATTTATAGTATTAGGTGATTTCCCCACTAAGAAAATCCCCCTAATACTATAAATAGACCTAGTGCAAGGAGCTAGGCTCATTGCGAATCTGAGCTTCTACTGTGCAGAAGCTGTTTGCGGTGGTCCTGCACTCTTTTTATTTTCCTTCAATCAAGCAAGAAGAATCAAATATGGGGCCCCCCTGGCAGAAGAACAGAAGACTGCAATCAACAATGCCCCCCCTTCCAATCCCCGGACAGAAGAACAGAAGACATTACAAGCAGGACTTTTGGAATTACAAATTTATTTGGGACATTACAAGCATGGACTTTGGGAATTACAAATTTATTTTGGACATGATCAAGCCGGACTTTGGATACAAAATTATTTTGGACTTTGTTTACAGCCATTTTGGGATTAAAAGCTGCTGAAAACAGAAGAAAACTTCATTGGTGAGTATATTGGGGATATATTATTTTTAATAAAAATATGTGGTGTAAATGAGGGTGTTTACTGTCTGTATTGTGGGTTTATTATTTTTAATAAATGTTAGTGGTTGTAATAAGGGTGTTGTGATATTGTTAACATTTCATTTTATTTTGTGGAACTACAGGTCCCAGCCAGCCGTGGGTGTCAGGGCATGTTGGCACTTGTGGTTCTCCAAGTGCCAACATGCCATGGCTGCCATGGGTATGCTGGTGCTTGTAGTTATACAAGTAGCAGCATGCTCACACTATTTAGGGCAACCTGGCTGGCTGGGACTTGTAGTTCCACAAAACAAAATGGCATCTGTTTGCATTTTTCAACATTATTCGCCGTTATTACCCTACACCCACCACCCAGGTGTGTAGGAAGTGCCCTAGTACTATCAGCACTAGGCTGTGACCCCACTCCCTAGGGAATCCAGCCCAGTGCTGAACAGCCTTGGGTTGGTTAGTCATTATGGCAGGGGGACCCCTGCCACATGTCCCCCTGCTATAGTGCCACCAACCCCGGCTGGTTTGCCTAGTGCTGGTTCTGTGAAAATAGGGGGGACCCCATGCAAAATGTTTCCCCGATTTTAACAGAACCAGCAGTAGTCTAGCAGCACTAGGGTTAAGACTAAATAGAGGGGGGGACCCCACGCTTTTTTTTTTTTACTTTGATCTATTTTTAACATTTGACAGCTGCCGGAGGTAGCTGTCAAAACAGAGTAACAGTGATGTGTTTATAAAACTCGCTGCTGCAACACAGGAGAGTTAGCTAACACGGGAGTGTTTTACATCGCAGCAAATCGCCAGAGATGACCAGTGATTTTGAAGATCAGGGTGAAAATCGCAGCTTGATACATTTGAGAAAATTTTGCCACGATTTTAACACGCTGGAAAAAATCGGACCTTGATACACTTACCCCCAGGAGTACCAGTCCAGGTACACCAGCAAGGGGGTACCCCAGCAGTGACAGTTACCCAGAAGAAACCCGGTACTGGATGTCGGTTAAGGAGTCCAGTGTTGGCAGCATTGTAAGCCCCTCCTGCTGCGGCTAGAGGGCGCACTTGGGATAATGTAAGGGAACGGTGGAAAATTAAGCCGAGCCAGTTCCCAGCAGAAACAGACAGGGTGGCATATGCGGTCCATCCTGTTAAAAAACCAAGGCCAAAAAACCAGGAGGTATTTACTTGTTGAGCATTTTTTAAGTACGGCTGTCATTTTTTGTGAATATATCACTTAATTTAGTCTAAAATGTTTGTTGTCTGTAAATACAGAAGATAATACATCTAATACATCTGTGCTAAAATCCTCTCTGGTGAAGTGAATTGTATACTGTCTTATGTCACTAAAATTAAATAATTAACTTGTCAGTAAATGTCAATAAAAGCAAAGCTTATTTCATGTGCCTTCATCTAGGATGGACCATTCCTCATTTCTGGTTATTAACATAACTACCTCATAAAGAATGACTGTAGAGGCACAATGTGAAAAGTATTTAATGACAGAACAAGACAAGACTTGCCCATTAAATATTTAATGGCATGCCTTAACAAGAATCAAGACTCAGGAGATATTTGGGTATGCCTTAAACTATGTCTCAAACCTAAACTGTTAAGGAATATTAAATGAAAACCACAAAAATACTGTTTAAAGTATATTAAAGTATATACAAAATTAAAAACAATTCAATGCTTATGTCTTGAAGTAAGACATAGCCAGGAAGGACTCACATAAAATATATACCATATAATTTACTTCTGATCCAAATATAAATGGGTTTAACAGATAGGGCTAGATTTACTAAGCTGCGGGTTTGAAAAAGTGGGGATGTTGCCTATAGCAACCAATCAGATTCTAACTGTCATTTTGTAGAAAGTACTAAATAAATGAAAGCTAGAATCCGATTGGTTGCTATAGGCAACATCCCCACTTTTTCAAACCCGCAGCTTAGTAAACCTAGCCGATAAACTTATTGGACCTGATTCATTAAGGGACGTTAACGGCGATTTTGTGAATACAATTCGCAAAATCACTCTGAGCATGCCCAGAACCGGACCATACGCGACAGAACGCAGCACCTTCCAATTCTCCATTGAGCGCAAAGGATACTTTTTATAACCTATGATTTCAGGGAGGAAACGGGGTGGAGAAGGGAAGTAAGGGTTTGCCAATCTCGAACGCAGGCAGCAACGTCAGATTCACACTCTGGGCACCTCGAAAGTACTTGTTTGCCAGAAGTAACTCCTGCTCCAGCTACAGGTCGAGTTTGACAGCCAGTTACTAGTGATGACAGCTGAGTAAGCATGCTAGAACATGTGTTTGCGATCAGGGGCAACTGTAAAAATGCATTTTATGTACAGTAGTTTTACAATAGTTTTTTTTATTTTCTGTACCTTCATTTGTGAGTTAATATTCCACATATGTATTGTACGTGTCCTGTCTTGTCTAATAGAGCAGACCAGACCTAGACCCGTATTTATTATCACACGTATCTTCACATCTGCTCCTTATTGAATTTGGGCATATGTATAATAGAGATACTCAGGCTCGGTTCTCGGAGAACCAAGCCCACCCGAACTTCACTGATCTGGCTCGGCTCGGTACTTTTGCGCACCATCGGAAGTGAAATCGAGGCAAAACGTTATTGTTGCGTCGTCGGATCTTACGAGTTTTGGATCCTGTAAGTACCACCCTCCACGGCGATCCAGCGCCATTTAACCGAGAGACACGGAAGGGGTAGCACAGTTCTTGACAGTCTCTAGTGCAGTTGGGCAGCGTTTTATCTAAAACAGGAAGAGGAGGGGTGGCAGTTTTCTTAAAAGTCTCCAGTGACATTCTACTGATATAATTATAATTCACACAGAAACAGGAGAGGTCCATTGCTCCATTGCTAATTGTCATTGCTGAAATAGAAATATCAGGGCTGTCAGTGTTCTACAAACTCTGCAGTCACATTGTACTGTGTTATTATAGCTCACACACAAACAGGAGAGCTCCCAGTGTTGTTGCCAGTCTACAGTCTACGTGGCATTGCTCCATTGCTAATTGTCATTGCTAAAAATAGAAATAATAGGGCCGTCAGTGTTCTTCAAAATCTGCAGTTACGTTGTACTGTGTTATCAAAATGGATTCACAGCTGTACACAGAAGACCAGGAGCACCAAGCAGCTGCTGGAACCAGTCATGATGCTAGTAATCCCTCTATGTCATCTGCAAAAGCCTATGTTAAAGTGCATAGTGTTTTTAAGTCAGGGAAACAAAAATGTAAAAAAAAATCTTTTACCTTGGTAAAGAAAAAAAGATCTGTAATCCAGGTAAAGTGAACTGCAGAAAAAAATAAAATTGCCAACATGCCATTCTACACGTGCAGTGGCAAGGAAAGTATCAGACCTTGGCCTTTCTTTATTAGTGCTAGTTCTGCAACTGTCACTAAGGCATCTTCTTGTAAGGTCAGTCATGACCAAGCAAGACCTTGTAATTTTGACTGGAAAAGTGGTGCTTAAATACTTTTACGTGTAAAAGCCAAGCTGGAAGAAAACAGAAAGGCATTAGAAGAAAATGTATGTTCAGATTCAGAAATGACACAAATCCCTGAAGAGAAACTATCCACGAGTGCTATGTGTAAGCCTGAACTTTCTGATACTATACCCATAAAGAAGCCTCCTTTCAGTATTTCTGCAGATATGTGGATGAGCAGCCCAAGTGTAGCCGGTGATACACAAATTTTGGATGCCACTTTGAAATTGCAACAGGATGAGGGGGATATTTGTGTAGCTGACGAGGGCGCTATTGAGAATGTTGGTGCGGATTATGCTGTTTGTGTAAGTCCTGCACCAGTGGAAGCAGTACTTCCATGTGATAAGAAGAAGGTCATTGTCATGCCTGGGCATAAGACCAAAATATCCACCTCTTATGGGAGGAATTATTTTTACCCAAATCCCGACAACAGTTGTCTAGCCATTTATTGTGTTTGTAACGCCACCATGAGTAAAAGTAGGGACCTTAACCATCTAGGAACCTCAACCATGTTACACCAAATGAAGCAAGTTCATGGCAAGTTGTTGGGAAAATCTGAAACTTATGCTAAAAAAAAATAACAACAAGCAATCCAGCATCAGCTAGGTCCCTTCTCTCAGGTAGATCCCAGGCACCTGCAATCTACACCCACAACACCTTCCTCATCAATATCCTCAGTAGCAATTGGAGTTAGTCCTGCATCCAAGTTGCTAAGGCTAGATAACTCCTGTGCTATCCTGGATTCCTCAGAAGAATTCTTGAGCATTAGTCCCACTGCTGCTGCTGTTGCTGCTGGGGGTGGATCTTCATCCCAGAAGCAGACCAAGAAGAAAACTACAAGAAGTTTACAACAATTGACTGTTAAACAATTCTTTGCAAGAGGAAGTAAGTATGAAAGCTGTCACCCTGTCACAAAGCGGATCACAGACGCCATGGCAACTATGCTAGTATTAGATCTGCGTCCAATATCCTCTATTAATGCAGCTGGTTTTAGACAGTTTATTGAAGTCTTGTGTCCCCATTACCAAATTCTATCATGATATAATTTTACTAGAAAAGCTATTCCTCACCTCTACCAGAAGGTTTGTAAAAATGTAATTATTGGGCTACAAAATTCCATTCTACCAACTGTTCACTTAATCACAGATATGTGGGACAAACGGAACTGAGCAAACTAAAGATTATATGACTGTGACAGCCCACTGAGTGGGTGATTCGCCTTTACCAGCAGGAATAGCAGCAGCATGTACCAAGTACGTCACATTTTTCAGAGGCAGACTACTCTGTGTATCACCGGTTTCACTAAGAAGCATACAGCTGACAATCTGTTAAAAAAAACTAAGGGATGTCATTACAACATGGCTTTTCCTGTTTGGACTCTCCAGGATATGTCATTTCTGATAACACCACCAATATTGTGAGAACATTACAGCTGCATGAATTTCATCACATTCCCTGTTTTGCTCACACGAGAAACTTGGTGGTGCAGAGCTTTTTAAAAATGACAGGGACATGCAGGAGATGCTGTCGGCAACAGCATGTAGGAGATTGCAGCAGCTACAAGAGAAATTTAATTTGTCCTGCCACCAATCAAAGCAAGAGATGGTAGCAAGCTGGAATTCCACCCTGTACATGCTTCTGAGGATGGAGGAACAGCTAAAAGCCATCCACGCTTACTCCACAAGCCATGACATTGGGAAAAGGGGGGGATGTATTTTACTCAAGCGCAGTGGAGAATACTTTCCATGTTGTGCAAGGTGCTGAAACCATTTGAAGTAGTCACCTGTGAAGTGAGTTCAGACACTGCTAGCTTGAGCCAAGTGATTCCCTTAATTAGACTTTTGAAAAAGCAGCTTGAGAAACTGAAGGAGAAGATGAAACAAAGCAATTACGCTAAGTATGTCAGACTTGTAGATCAAGTACTTTATTGGCTTCACCAGGATCCAAGAGTTATCAAAATCTAGAAATCAGATCACAACATCTTGGCGACTGTACTTGATCCTAGGTTTAAGAGCTATGTCTTCTCTTTGCTTCCAACTGACCCAGATCTCAAGAGATGCAAGGAGCTCCTGGTGAGCAACATGACAGCTCAAGTGTTACCTGACAGGACGGCGTCTCCAATTTCAGTTTCTCAGTCAACTGCTGCTTGGAAAAAACGTAGCTTTCCTAAGAGACCCAGGGATGATGCAGATGACTCATTACAACATTTTGACATCTGGTCTGGTCTAAAAGAATTGACCAAAAAATGTGACACCTCTGCCTTAACTCCACCTGATCAACCAAAGGACGGTGTAGGATTATTTTAATGACAGCATAGAAATTAATACATCAGACAGTCCCTTTACTTACTGGGAGGAAAAAGGGGAATTTGGAGACCCGTGTACCAACTCGCTTTGCACTACCTAAGCTGCCCACCCTCCAGTGTGTACTCGGAAAGAGTTTCCAGCACAGCCGGGAACCTTGTCAATGATCGGCGTAGGAGGCTACTTCCTCACAATGTGGAAAAAATGATGTTCATCAAGATGAACTACTATTTCCACGAGGAAGGCCTTTACCGCCAATTACATCAAAGTACAGAGACTTCTGTAATGGTGGATTCCAGCGGTGATGAATTAATAATGTGTGAGGATGATGTACATACTGATGATGGTGAGGATGAGGCTGAGGATGATGACAACACCATCTTGCCACAGTAGAGTTCACTAACAGCACTGTTAGCTTAGGTGCCTTAAGGCAATTGTTAGCTTGTTTTGTGGGGGCCCAAGCAAACCCAGCACTTTGGCCACAAAAGTAGTACTCCTTGTCACTTTGTCACGACTCTGAATGATTTTGTAGATCCCTTGCCTCTGCTAAGATGGAACTCGCCCAGGAGTGCGGAGTCTAATGGGTAGGAGATCTTCACCAGGGATCCCCGCAAGGGAATATGGACTCCTCTGCTCCTATCCCGCAGGTCGCGGTCTCCCAGACAAGTACTAGCAGAGGGTAGTGGAGGTTGGAACACAATGGACAATGGGAATGATGATATTCATAGGATTAAAAGTTCACGGCTCACAAGCATCACTGATAATAATAGCACTGGAGGTTAGTGATAGTAGTAAGCTGGGATGTGCTGCACAATAATATATTGGCTGATGGTATAATAAGAATGAGAAGATATATATAACGGCAGAGACTGAACATACGGCAAGTTGGTCAGAATGCAGAGACGAATCACAACATGTTACTTCATAGTTGGTAACCCTTGACAACTGCAGGAGATGAGTAGAACAAGGATGATGACTGGAAAATGCTAGGATCCAATAAAGTAACACACGGCAGATAAATGTGGATCACTGGTACAGCAAAGTCCAAACAGAATAATAATATAGAACTGGCTGATCCAAAAACAAAGATGATTCAACGTAGCAGGTGGGTTACTGGTATCGCAGTAATTCTCATTGTAGAAAAGCAATAGGCGTTGAACTCGTTGATTCTACAGATAACAATCCCAAATGACATAGATGAACACAAGTACATCAAACAGTTCGTTAACTAGAAGTAGCGGAGGAGCGAAGTGTATCGAAGCCGTGCGTGGAACTACAGGTGACAGGTAACTCAGCCGTAGATTCAATAGTAAGGCCACAGCAATGTTGAACCAGCTGGATAGAGATGAGTGACTTGAGCTGAGTAATAGACACAGGTGCAGCAAGCAGTTCACAATAACAGTTCAGCGTGCAGGTTAACAACGGAGTGAAGTTTCAGCTGAGCCAAACGTGGAATTACAGGTGTCAGGTAACTCGGCAGTAGATCTATCAGTAAAGTAATAGCGGTGTTCAGCCAGCCCGGTAGAGATGGAAGCTTGAGCCGTAAGAATAGTCACAGGTGCAGCAAACAACTCACAATAATAGTTCAGCGTGCAGGTTAACAGCGGAGAGGAGTTTCAGCTGAGCCAAGCATGGAACTACAGGTGACAGGTAACTCGGCAGTAGATCTATCAATGAAGTAATAGCAGTGTTGAACCAGCCGGGTAGAGATAGAAACTTGTGCTGTAAGAATAGCCACAGGTGCAGCAAACAACTCACAATAATAGTTCAGCGTGCAGGTTAACAGCGGAGAGGAGTTTTAGCTAAATCCAAACGGCAATGGACAAACGGAAGGTCAACCTATGGTAGCCAAATCCTAGTGCAGAGTGAGTAACACGAAGAACAAGCAATGAGCCAAGAATCATGGGAGGTTTAAATAATACTCCAGAACCAATGAGAATCAGGAGGAGGTCCAGAACAAGATAACAAGGAGCATCTGTGTAAAAGTAATGTCTCAGAAGCAGGAGTAGGCTCAATCACCGTTTACTAAAGGAAAGTCACAGCGCAGGCACCTATCTATGGGATCGGCGTGTGACACGGTGAAGTGCTTGGTTTGTTAAAGTGTGCATGTCCTTTTTAAGATCCAACATAAGGGTCGGTGGGAACACCCATGGACAATCCCATCTTGCACCACTTTTCCTTTTAGCTACCGCTGTGTGCCAATGTTACCTAGATGTTTTAGCAACAAAGAACAACGTTGCTTGCAGAAGTAATGTAAGCATGAATGTCTAAATAGACTTGTATATGTAGTAGTCACTTTGCTGCCATTTTATTAGTATTGCACAAAGTGTTTGTAATCTGCACTTTACGTCAAAGGTACCAAGCTATATTTTAATATTTCGGGGAATGGGGCCGATTCTAAACTCAGTGATGACATTGCTTTTTGCTGTGAATGTCAATGGGCTCTTTTTAGTGCACTGTCTGGAACAAGATCTGATATACTCATGTCAGAGTGATTCAGCCAATTTTTGGACAACTGGCGTATTTACCCTTCTGAAATTTGCTTTCAATCATCCTTTCAATTGCTTCTCTTTTGTACGTGTGACCCATAGTTTTTCACTGGGTTCACCATCTGCTACTGTCCCAACCAGTAGGGTCAGAGGAGTGTACCCGTGCAGTCTGCTCACGTTGGAGGCTCTGCCCTTGGTTTTCGCAGCTCCCTGCCCGCAGGTCGCAGTTCTCCTTGGAGGTGATGAGCGAAACTGTGAAGAGAACCAGGATTATAACTGAACATGCTTCGCATGAAGAGTACCAGGAAGGCTAAGAGATTAGGAGACAGTAGAGCAGTGTGCTGATTAACACAGCGATGGTAGCAAGAAGCGGCAGAGCGTTTACCACAAGGACAGTGGAGTAGACAGAGAGGCTGTGATGTTCTGTGGATTCATGTGCTGGAGACTGAGAGAACAGGTAGCAATAATCTGCAGATTTTGCTGGTGCAATGTTTGACAGTACCCCCCTCCCCCCCCCCCCCCACACACACACTTTTAAAGGTGGACACTGGACACTTAAGTGGTGGTTTCTTAGGATTTCTAGAATGGAATCTCTTCACCAGGATAGGAGCATGGACGTCAGAAGAGTCAATCCACATGCGTTCTTCAGGACAGAAGCCCATAAAATCCATAAAAT
The DNA here is from genome assembly GCF_038048845.1 of Mixophyes fleayi. Taxonomy (NCBI): domain Eukaryota; kingdom Metazoa; phylum Chordata; class Amphibia; order Anura; family Limnodynastidae; genus Mixophyes; species Mixophyes fleayi. Next base: position 153,942,151 of record NC_134405.1, on the reverse strand, counting down.
ACTTAAGCTTAGCATGAGAAATCTTACTATCCAGGATTTGACTTATCTCAAATTCCTCATCATGTGTAGCAGGATGAGGTGTTGGAGATGTCCTGATGGGGGAAAATCGATTAATGATAAGAGGTTTGAGTAAGGGCACATGAAAGGTGTTGGAAATCCGTAGAGCAGCGGGCAACTTCAAATTCACCGAAGCAGGATTGATGACCTGGAATATCTTGAATGAACCGATAAATCGGGGAGCAAACTTCATACATGACACTCTAGGTTGAATGTTCTTAGTGGACAGCCACACCTTATCACCAATTTTTAAAGGAGGGATGGCCCAACGTTTCTTAACGGCAAAATGTTTTTACCGAGAGGAAGATTTTCTGAGACATTTAAGGGTTTTGGCCCAGATGGAGACAAAAACTCTGATGAGTTTTATCAACTGCAGGCATCTGGGTGGGTGGGAGGGAAGCAAACCTAGAAAGGTTCGGATGTTGCCCATGAGTAATAAAAAATGGAGTAGATGAGGTAGATTTGTGGTAAAGATTGTGTACAAATTCTGCCCAAGGCAAGAGATCAGAACAGTTGTCTTGTGAGGCTGAAGAATAGATCCGAATAAACGTCTTCAGTTCCTGATTCACTCTCTCGGTTTGTCCATTAGACTGCTGGTGGTAGGATGAAGAGAAATTGAGTTGGATATTAAGAAGTTTGCACAAGGACCTCCAGAATCTGGGTGTAAATTGAAGTCCTCGATCCGATACAATCTCCAAGGGACATCCATGTAGCTGAAAAATCTCTTTCACAAATATGCGAGCCAGCAGGGCAGCCAAGGGTATGCAAATAGAGAGAAAAGAAGAAAGTGTAAGTGGGGCACTCCAAGAAAGTTAAGTTAAAACTACACTTTATTGATATGCATTGAAAATTGTATTTTGGTAGAAAAGAGAGCGAAATATTAAAATAACATATAGACACACAGTGAAATAAAAATGCAAACTATGTTGCAAGGGCTCCAAAGTTCAAAACACACATCAATGCAGCAGTGGGCTAAAATGAGCCTAAATACTGAGAGGCTATAATAAGCCCTGTTGAATATGATGAGTGTATCTCCTAAAGAATAATATACAATAAGTATGCCACTGTAATTAATCCTTAATATTAGGTGCCAAAAGGTATTCCGTTACAGTACTCTTGAAAGATCCACTCAATTATAGTTGTTAAATTGGTGGGTAAGAAGTAACCTTACAGAGTCTCTGATTATTGGCATGGAGTCTGACATTGCAAGTATAATCCACTCTGAACGTGGGATTTTGTGAAAAGTTCCTACCTAAAATAACTGGGGAGCGATCAGAGGGAAAAAAGAATCGAATGTAGGAGAGAGGTATTGGAGCCCTGAAACGCCAATGCGCATTTCGCTCGGCTGCTTTTTCAAGGCTGAAGGCGGGGAAACAAATGACAGCTCTTATATAGTGCCTTTTGGTAGGAGTGTCAAGTCATGTGACCTACAGACCCAATCAAAAAGCTAGTATTGTAATTAGCTTTTGATCGGCATAAATTTTAGCCAGTGGTTGAATTCATTTCATTTTCATTGATACGGATTTCCGTATCCGTACGAAATAAAACCGGACATTGATGTAAAATCATTATTTGTTATAATATCCAATATTTCAAGCCATTTAAGACAATACAGAACAATATTGCTATTTAATAATAGCTCAGCTTTACCGATAATTTATCAGATCTCCGCGATAGTTAAGAGGTCATTGTTAAAGACTTGCTAAGGATGATTTTAGCATATAAAATTAATTAACAAATGCTCTTTTCCCTAAAGAGTCAAAATTATGGAATTTTATGTTTCAAATAAAGGGGAAATATGTTAAGGAAATACGAGTCATACTTCACATTAATCTATGCCGAGTACTGTCTTAACCCGATGGTAGTTTTACTTCTAAATTCCAATGCTATTAAGTAAATAGTATACAGCATTGATCGAAGGAATAAATTAGAGGCACATATCACCAAAAGAAGCAGCTGTTTGCCACATCTGTGCATTGTTACATTTCATATCAATCTATAGCTAATACTATCAGAGCCCGTAGGTTATACTGACTCTGTATTGTGATCACATTATGCTCGTAGTATACAGTACTCGTTTGGGGATTAAATATAGAGTATGCATTGCCAGATGTACCATTTATCTGGCATAGATATATATTGTCAGATATGACATTCTGTATTAGAATCCATTAATACATTTGAAAAAAACACATCTTTAGGTTCAGATGAATTAGGAGACTACTACAATGGTAAAGTTGAGTAAATTACTAAGGTAACAAAGAGGATTGAAATCAAGGAGAATAAAAATTTCTAAGTTGATATTTTGATAAAGGGGGAAACAGAAGCAGTAATTGTAGACCAAAATATCCATGACACCATTAAATGTAGCAAGATATCTCTGTGTATCGTATTTAAACAATAAATTGAATTATATTATGTATCATACTATTCACAGAGTAAATATTTAATGAGTAATATGACAAGGAGGGTTGAAAGGGAAGATGGTGAATATAATTTAGAACTTAATTTGTGGGTAATTGGTGTAGTAAATTCGCCACATCTTGTTATAGTCCCATAAGCTCGCAATTTTTTTTTAAAGCTGTTATAATCGTTAAGACCATCTGGGATCATATTTCCCATGAGAAAGATCTTTTTGGTTTCTCTTCTTAAAAGTTCTTTTTGAATATCTCCTCCTCGAATACCCAAATCAATCTTTTCCATTGCCTTCAGGAGTCTAGGGTTACTCGCATGGTGAACCATGAAGTGTTTGGCTACTGAGGTGATTGTTTTATAATTTCCTTGGTCTCTTATCCCATTTTTTATATTATATTATATACATGTTCTGATAGCCTTTTTTTAAAAGGCCATTCCAATATAAAGTTTAGGACAGGGACAAGAGAGGCAATAGATAACACCTGTAGAATTACAATTGAGGAATTCTTCTATATGCCATGTCTTATTAAATTTGTCTACATATGATTTAGTCATAACCATATATTGGCAAAAATTACAGGTTCCACACTTAAAGAAAGCTTTAGGTCTATCAAGTGCTATTTTATTTTTCTGTAGATGGCTGTGTACCAATCTATCCTTTAGACTCCTAGCCCTTCTCCAACTGAAGGAGATATGTTTATCCAATTCTGTTTTTAAATCTTTGTCAGAAAGTAAAATGTGCCAGTGTTTTTGGAAAATAGCCTGAAGATATCTCCACTCAGCGCAGAACGTCCCGACCATTCGAATCTTGGGAATCTTATTTCCAAGTTCATTCTTGGGGTAAATCAATGATTCTCTGTCTTTTTGAGAGACAGATTTCTTGGCTTTTTTAAGTATCTTATTACTGTATCGCCTATTTCTGAGCCTAGTTGATAGCTCATCGGCTCTTCTTTCGAAAGTGGATTTGTCTGAACAATTTCTTTTAATTCTAAGAAGTTACCCTTTGGGGATACCCCGAATTACTGGTGGAAAATGAGCACTATTGTTGTGCAGAATTGTATTGGTGGCAATTTTTTTTCCTATAAACATCGCTTTTTAGAAAACCTTCCTCCGTTCTATAAATCGTTAGATCCAAAAAGTTGATTACTGATGTATTAATCTCTGATGTTAATTTTAAATTGAGATCATTATTACCCCCTGGGTAATTGCATCTATATCCCAGTATCCATTATCATTTGTAATACATTTAGGAGGTGGTTACCCTATATTTTTCCTGTATCTAGTGCAGTGAAACTTTCTCTTTCAGCCAAGGGTATGCCAACAAGAGGTACGAAATGAGCCATTTTAGAAAAGCGGTCTATGATCACCCAGACGTGTTAAACCCTTTACTTGTATGGAGTTCTGTAATTAAATTCATGGGGATATATACACAAGGCCTGGTAGGTAGAGGCAAAGGAACTAGAGGTCCCGCTGGACTTAAACAAGGGTTCTTATGCTGCGCACAGAAATTACAGGCAGTTACAAAATGTTTTGTATCGGAACGAAGGGTAGGCCACCAGTAATTTCTGGAAACAAACTCAGTTGTTCTGCGGATTTCAGCATGAACAGCGAAACATAAGGCATGCAGCCATTGGAGTAATTTCTTCCGGAGAGTCTGAGGAACAAAAGTTTTCCCAGGTGGCGGCGTAGTTGAAGAGGATACTGATGTGGCCAACAGACAGTTAGGATCTACAATAGGTTGCAACAAGAGGTCTGCTGGTTCGGGTTCATGGGAAAAGGCTCAAGAGAGAGGGCATCAGCCTTCTTATATTGAGAGCCCGGTTTAAAAGTGAAGTGCAGGTTGAAGCAAAAAAAAAAAGGGACCAGCATGCCTGGCGAGGGTTTAAGCACTGGGCTGTTTGGAGATAGAGCTGATTCTTGTGATCAGTAATAATACTGACCGGAAACTATGATACTTCCAGGAGGTATCTCCATTCGGATAGAGCTAGTTTCATAGCTAGGAGCTCTTTATCTCTTCTCTGCTGGTAAAAATTTCCGAGAAAGGAAGGCACAGGGATGGGACTTTTCATCTTGTGGGAAATACTGCGAGAGCACAGCACCAACTCCGAACATAGAGGCATCGACCTCAACAAAGAAGGGTAGAGAGAGGTTAGGCTGTCGGCGAATTGGAGCTGTAGAGAAAGCCTTTTTAAGGATTTTGATTGCTTCAATAGCTTCTGGAGGGCAAGTTTTTGTTTCAGCTCCCTTCAGGGTGAGTGCCACGATTGGGGCTACAAGAGTGGAATATCCTCGTATGAATTGATGATAATAGTTGGGAAATCCTAGAAAACGCTAAATAATTTTAAGCCCAACTGGAAGGGGCCAATCCCGAACAGCCTGGACTTGATCTGGGTCCATCTGTAAGCCATAGACCGAAACAATGTATCTCAAGAAGGTTGTCTGGGAAGTCTCAACAGAGCATTTCTCGAGCTTGCGGAATAGGTGATTTCTTCACAGCATTTCAGTTACTTGGAGACGATGAGTAGATAGATCACTGGAGAAGATCAAAATATCGTCTAAATACACTACTACACAAGAGTAAAGTAAATCATTAAATATCTCATTCATGAAGCTCTGAAATACTGCTGGGGCGTTACATAGCCCAAAGGGCATTACTAGGTATTCATAATAGCCATCCCTCGTATTAAAAGCAGTCTTCCATTTATCCCCCTTACCAATGCAGATTAAATTGTAGGCTCCTCAGAGGTCTAGCCTGGTGAAAATCTGTGCTCCTTTTATATGATCGAACAGTTCCCTCACGAGTGGAATAGGGCATTGGTTCTTAACTGTGATAGCATTTAAACCCCTATAATCAATGCAAGGTCGCAAAGTCCTAACCTTCTTTTTCACACAGAAAAAGCCTAAGCCTGCTGTAGAGTTAGAGGGTCATATGAAACCGCGCTGAGGATTTTCGTTTACATATTCGGACAAGGCTTGGGTCTTGGGTAAGGATAATGGGTACACCTGACCTCTGGGTGGTGTTTTACCCGGTTGGAGGTCAATCAGACAATCCCAAGTACGATGAGGAGGCAGTATCTCTGAACGGACTTTATTAAAGACATCGGAAAATGGCTTGAGATGAGGAGGCAGGAGCGTCCCAGGATTGGCAGACTGAGTTGACAAAGCCAGTAAGGGTTTGAGCTGGACCAGGCAGTGGGAATGGCAGGAAGAGCCCCAAGCTAAGATCTGTGAAGACCAGTCAATGTGAGGAGAATGTCGTTGAAGCCAGGGAAGGCCCAGAATAATTGGACTAGTGACCCGGGAGAGAACATGGAAGGAGATGGTCTCAAAATGTAAGGCACCAACTTGAAGAGTGACTGGCTTGGTATGACGGCGAATGATTCCATTAGCAATACGATTGTCATCAATAGCGGTAATGGGCTGAGACAAAAGTTCAGTAGGTAACAATAGGTTTTTACTATAGTGGAAGAAATTAAATTCCCTACGGCCCCAGAATCCAAAAGGGCACAAGAGTTGAACGAGACCAAGGGTCCACAAATGGTGGCAGGAATGGAACATACAGACGTTTTTTGAAAATCTGTAGAGGATTTTGATGTCCCCAGCCTGACCTCTCCAGAGCAGGTTAGGGCCTGGCGTTTACCAGACGTTTTGGGCAAGAGACTATGGGACCAGATGGACTATGGCTGGACTCGCCACAATAAATGTACAGATTTTTGGTAATTCTTCTCTGTCTTTCCTCAGGAGAGAGTCTGGAGCGGCCTAATTGCATAGGTTCTCCAGGAGGGCTGGGCGGCCGGAACCATGGAGATAGTTTGATTGCAGACCATCGGGCAGTGTCTTTTTCTGAGGATCTTTCACGAAAGCAGGTGTCCACTCGATGGTCAAGAGAAATCAGAGTATCAGTATCTCAATCAGACTCCCTGACCACAGGTCGCGGTTCTCCTAGGAGGTGATGAGCGAAGCTGTGAAGAGAACCAGGACTATAACTATAGATGCTTCAGATGTGGAGTTCCAGGAAGGCTGAGAGATTAGGAGACAGTAGAGCAGTGTGCTGATTAACACAGGAGGCTGGTAGCAATGGTAGCAATAACCGGCGGAGCGTTTACTACAAGGATAGTGGAGTAGACACAGAGGCTGTGATGATCTGCGGATAGATGTGCTGGAGACTTCAGAGAACAAGTAGCAATAATCTACAGAGCGTTACCACAGAGTAGTGGAGTAGTCACAGAGGCTGTGATGATCTGCGAATAGATGTGCTGAAGACTTCCAAGAACAGGCAGCAATAATCTGCAGAGCGTTACCACAGGGTAGTGAAGCAGTCACAGAGGCTGTGATGATCTGCGCATAGATGTGCTGGAGACTTAAGAGAACAAGTAGCAATAATCTGCAGAGCATTACCACAGGGTAGTGGAGTAGTCACAAACCCAACAACACTGTATCCACACAAAAGAGGATATCCCTGGGCGCTGATTTAAATAAATTAAAACAAAATAATCCTTATGATAATACCATTAATCATATAAAATATGTAGCTACCACTCTATTGGCGGGGAGAAGAATTTATACAGCTTCCCATAAAGATTGTTGTGTGATCAATCTTATTGCAGAATAGATAAACTAAAAGATGGAAGCGTAAGCAAAACCTCTCCTCCACAATTATATACCACCAACAAAATATCCTATTAAAACATTTTATTAAGAACAATTATACATAACATAATATAACCATAAATCATATTATGGGTAATTCTCAAAATAATGGAGAAACAAGCCGTTGATGAATTAAGAGCTCAGATATGAAAAGAGAGAAAACAGGTTTCTCATGGCAGGCTCTGATTGTAGAACTCGACGGTGCACATTTAGATAAAATAATAAAGAATATCTATTACCGCGGTAACCAGTAGAAAGTATAAATACTTCTTTGACAACAATCAAATACAGATAAATTCTTTTTCTATGCCATATAAAACTTCTTATTGTCATGGCAATAGGGTTTCTGGGATCCATCACGGGACCCCTGGGGCTAGCTGTGGCAGGAGTGTAGTGGAAACTGGGAGGCCGGATGAATGCCTTGCTCATAGAACTTTCTCTAATCCTGTATACTGGAAGTTAGGAGGAGGAATGCAGGACTGGACTCCAAACTGAAATAAATGCCTGAAATCTGAACCTGATGGACTGGAACCTGGGCGACGGAACAGGGGAGACCTGAACCCACGACCAGAGACTCAATACCTCCAAGAACTCAGAGACTCGGGCAAATATAGTACCACCTGGGACTGGGAAGACTCAGAACTCAGGCAGAGGAAATACAGGGGTTGCAACCTCCTGAACAGACAAAGCCTGGAACTGGCCCTGGACAACTCAGAACCTAGTTTAGGCCTGGAACTGGAAGTCAGTACCCCGAGACACAGAAATGGCTCCAGAAGGTGGATGACTCAGAACAACAACCTACTACCCCAGATAGCCAGTAGGAGAGACAGGAATAGATTGATGAGAGGAGGATCCACACAGAAGATTACAGCTAGAATCTGTACACAAACTGAAGGTGAATACACACAAGGAATAAATAACCAAAGTATTTATATCAGCAGGCAGAATGAAGCTGAATTCACATGAAGGGTTAATGGTTTGTATTTCATATAACAGCAACAAGATAAAGCTGAATTCACAAAGAGGGTTAATGGTTGCAGTTCATTACAGCCACAAGATGAAGCTGAATTCACACAGAGGGTTAATGTTAAAGTCCATATAACAGCATACACAAAGACTCTGTACTCACTCAGAGGGTTAATGGCAGAAATCCATAGAACAGCAAACAGGGTGAAGCTGAGTTCCCACAAAGGATGATGGTTGAGATCTGTATACAGCAGACAGGATTGAAGCAGCAACCAACAGCTACTGTGGGAGTCTGGAACCAGGAACTAGGAACTGAGGAAACCACAAGTGACTATGGAGAAATGCGTCAGGTATTTATGTTTATTTGGAGTTACAAGCCTTCCTGCGCTTATTGTTTTTTCTGTGGATTAAGTGAGACAGTTTTGGATTCAGTCATTTGACTTGATTGCTGTGCCTCATAAAGAACAACCCCCCACATTACGGACAGCTGATCAAGGATCGTACTATATACCTTCTATTTCCGAGAGGGGAGTATAAGCCGCTGTCTTCTACTGCTGTGAGATCGGATGATACGTCACCCACAAAGCTGGGAAATTGGATGGCTGTTTCAGTGAGTACAATCTAAAATAAGAGGCGGTTTCTGGACTGCTAACTCTGGGCAGCCAGTTTATACAAATACTTCAAGAGGTACTCTAAGTTCCATTATTATCGTAATTTACCGTTGTCCATGGGATAAGAAGTTTTATATGGCACAGAAAAAGAATTAATCTGTATTGGATTGTTGTCAAACAAGCTTTTATGCATTCTACTGATTGCCGAGGTAATAGATACTCTTTATTATTTTATCTAAATGTGCACCATCGAGCTCTACAATCAGAGACTGTCATAGGAAACCTGTATTCTCTCTTTTCATACTTGAGCAGTCACAAAGGCTGTGATGATTTGCGGATAGATGTGCTGGAGACTTCAGAGAACAGGTAGCAATAATCTGCAGAGCGTTACCATTAGGGATGTGCACCGGCGACTTTTGAGGTCTCGTGTTTTGTGTTTTGGATCCAGATTTTCTCGATGTTTTGGGTTCGGATTTGTTTCGCAAAACACCTGCCGAAAGGTTTTGGTTCGGATTTAAGGTTTTGGATTCTGATTTTTTTTGAAAAAAAACTAAAAAGTGTAAAAATCAAGTTTTTGGGCTTATTTTCACTCCTACGCTATTATTAACCTCAATAACATTCAAAAATAATAATAATACACTAATTTAAAGGCTATTCTGAACACCTAACACCTCCCAATATTTTTTTTTTTAGTACAAAACGTTGCAACGAGGTATCTTTCTGGACTGCATAGAGGAGTGTTCCCCACAATATAATTAAAAACCCATCAACTGGTCTGAATTACACCCAAAAATAGTATCTGGACTGCGTAGAGGACTGGCCACTGGCCACCACAATATAATATATAGAAAACCTTCAACAGGTCAGAATTACACCCAAAAATAGTATCTGGACTGCGTAGAGTAGTGGGCACTGGGCACCACAATAAAAAATATATAGAAAATCTTCAACAGGTCTGCATTACACCCAAAAATAGTATCTGGACTGCGTAGAGTAGTGGGCACTGGCCACCACAATATAATATATAGAAAACCTTTAACAGGTCTGAATTACACCTAAAAATAGTATCTAGACTGCGTAGAGGACTGGCCACTGGCAACCACAATATAATATATAGAAAACCTTCAACAGGTCAGAATTACACCCAAAAATAGTATCTGGACTGCGTAGAGGACTGGCCACTGGCCACCACAATAAAATATATAAAAAACCTTCCACAGGTCTGCATTACACTGCACATACGGCTGCTCCTCCATCCTCTCCATCATATACATGTTGGAGTTTCAGCGTGTGAAAACCTCTTGTTTTTGATAATGTCAGTGCATTTTGAATATTTTTCAATTTGCCCCACAACACTGAATGTACTTTATCTATGATACGCATCTATCTTTCTTGACTGCGTAGTGTGGTGGCCCCGGTACACAGTTTGGTACCGAGGCCACAATATAATTAAAAAACCCTCCACGGGTCAGAATTCCACCAAAAAAGGGTATGGACTGCGTAGTGTGGTGTGCCCGGAACACAATTTTTTACAGCGCCAACAATATAATTAAAAAATTGGGCATCAACTGTCACCGTTGTTTAATATCTGATACACCTAAATATGGACTGCACAGTGGAGTGGCCCCGGTAGTAAATTTGGTGCCGGGGCCACAATACCTCCTCCAACTTCCAAGTGTAGTGTTTATAAAGACAGACAGCGTCGAAGTGTTATTAGTTGACTTTCTTAACCTTAAAATTGTCCCTGTTGCAAATATTCGTGCAATGGAGAGTTACTTTTTCATTGAAAGACTCAAGCTTTCAAGTGTAGTGTTTATAAAATATAAACAACAATACAGTAGTTCTAGAGCACGTCAATCCCTCTTGTTTTAAATTATGACAGGGCATTTTACTTTTGGTTTAATTTCCTGAATTTGTTTAAATTTGGTTTTACTTTTTGAACATGGCAAACGACTGTTGATTGGTCATATAATGCAAAAAAAAAGTTCCAAGATGGAATTGTCCTTGGGCCCTCCCACCCACCCTTATGTTGTTGAAATAGGACATGCACACTTTAACAAACCAATCATTTCAGCGACAGGGCTTACCAAAAACTTTGGCTGAAATGATTGGTTTGTTTGGGCCCCCACACCAATAAAACAATTCATCTTTCCCTGTACAAACTAAACAGGCTCTACTGAGGAAAGATGTCGTCCTCATCCTCAACCTCTGATTCCTCTCCCCCTACAGTGTGTACTTCCTCCTCCTCATACATTATCAATTCGTCCCCGCTGGACTCCACAACCACAAGTCCCGCTGTACTGTCTGGAGGGCAGTGCTGTACTTCATTGAGGAATTGATTATTCATTTTTATAAACATAATTTTTTCAACGTTGTGAGGAAGCAACCTCCTTCGCCGCTCACTGACCAGGTTCCCAGCTGCACTAAAAACTCTTTCCGAGTACACACTGGAGGGGGGACAACGCAGTTAAAAAATAGAGCCAGTTTGTACAGGGGCTTCCAAACTGCCTTTTGGAGTTCTACCACGTCACTACCTCTAGTTAATTTAGATTGCAAGGCTTGTAAATATAAATACTTTGAAGATAAAAAAAGCAGGCTGCACAGACTGTGGAGCTAGAAAGTGTAATTAAATGGACCACGTTACTTTGGTGGCTATCTATGCCACCCACCCCCCCCCCCCCCTCCCTACACTTGTAGTTGAATATAAATAAAGCAGCCTGCATAGACTGTAGAACTAGAAATTCAAATATACAAAGAAATGGACAAAGGCAGTTTGGTATCTGTCTGCATCAGATCCCCTCTCCACTAGGAGTAAAACAGAAAACTATTCAGCCGTTATATAATCTAGAATATACATAGAAATTGAGAAAGGCAATTTGGTATCTGTCTGCATCATAATCATCAACATCCTCCTCAGCGCCAGCTACATCAATATCCTCCTCCCGGTGTACAACATTCACACCTTCATTAGCCAAATCTGTAACTGGACTGTGGGTGATCCTTCCAGCATATGCAGAGGGCGTGCTGCAAATGCTGGATGGAGTCACCTCTTCCCGTACAGTGATGGGAAGGTCAGGGTTCACAACCAACAACACCCTTGGACTCGCCTTGGGGATTTGTGATGTCATCTGTTTAGAAGGCAGAGTTCTTTGCTGTTTTGTTGTTGTTGCTGACAGCATAACTCTCTTAAATTTTTTGTAAGGGGGGGGGGAGGAGGAGGGCTTAGATCCTTGGGTGAAGCTGGACCACTAGTCATGAACACGGGCCAGGGCCTAAGCCGTTCCTTGCCACTACGTGTCGTAAATGGCATATTGCCAACTTTACTTTTCTCCTCAGCTGATTTTAACTTTCTCTTTTTGCTATTTTTTGAGAACTTGGGCTTTTTGGATTTTACATGCCCTGTACTAGGAGATTGGGCATCGGGCTTGCCAGACGACGTTGATGGCATTTCATCATCTATGTCATGACTAGTGGCAGCAGTTTCAGCATAAGGAGGAAGTGGGTCTTGATCTTTCCCTACTTTATCCTCCAAATTTTGGTTTTCCATTATATGTAGCACAAGAGAGCGTACCCCTAAGCCACACACACTCGGCAAAGCCTTTAAAAATTATATGCGGCACAGGAGAGTAGCACTGGACTTATACTGCTGAATCAGTGAACTTTGTAATAGCAGTACCACTGGACTTATACTACTGAATCAGTGAACTTTGTAATAGCAGTACCACTGGACTTATACACTGCTGAATCAGTGAACTTTGTAATAGCAGTACCACTGGACTAATACTGCTGAATCAGTGAACTTTGTAATAGCAGTACCACTGGACTTATACTGCTGAATCAGTGAACTTGGTAATATTGCAGTACCAATGGGCTTATACTGCAGGATTGGTTTTGCAAATTTTGTTGTAATTAATTTTTTTTTAAATTATTTTTTTGTATTTTTTTTTATAACTTTTTTTTAATTTTTTAAACACTTGGGACTAATGGGGAAATAACTATGCCCTTAGAAGCACAGAGCACAGGACACAGCACCACTGGACTGAACAGGACACAGCACAGGACCCAGCAGCACTACTGAACTCAGCAGGACAGAGCACAGGACACAGCACCACTGGACTGATACTGCAGAATGTGTGAACTTTGTAATATTGCAGTACCACTGGATTTTTACTGCTGAATGTGTGAACTTGGTAATATTGCAGTACCAATGGGCTTATACTGCAGGATTGGTTGTGCAAATTTTGTTGTAATAAAAAAAAAATTAAATTAGTTTTTTGTATTTTTTTAAATACTTGGGAATATTGGGGAAATAACTATGCCCTTAGAAGCACAGAGCACAGGACACAGCACCACTGGACTGAACAGGACACAGCACAGGACCCAGCAGCACCACTGACCTCAGAAGGACAGAGCACAGGACACAGCACCACTGGACTGAGCACAGCACAGCACAGAACTGAACAGCACGAGATATAGCAGGACAGAGGACCACCTAACACACCCTCCCTCTACCCTGATCAATGCCCGAGTGAAGATGGCGGCAACTAGCGGGGAATTTATAGGATCCGAGTATCGCGAGATCCGACAACGGGATTATGAGTCAGAGCCTCAGTTTCAGATTTGAATTTGGCGCCAATACCCGGATCTGTCTCGGATCCGACTCGGATCGGCAACGTTCGGGTGGGCTCGGATTTCATAAATCCGAGTGCGCTCATCTCTAGTTACCACAAGGTAGTGAAGTAGTCACAAAGGCTGTGATGCCCTGTGGATAGATGTGCTAGAGACTTCAGAGAACAGGACCTCAGGGAACAGGACGTCTGAAGAGGAGAGTAGACCTGAAGGCCTGGCAACTTGGTAAAGAAGCAGGTGCTTTAAATAGACAGAGCTGACAGGCAATTAGCCAATCATGAGAATGCAGGTATTGAGCAGAACAGGTGTGTGTGCCTGCTCAGTTCCACCCAGCAAGTGAATGCAAAAAAAGGGAAACAGGTGAGAACAGTGACCATAATGCAGGTTTAGCTGGTGCAATGTGTGACACCAGCTGTGTTATAGGAGTGCTCTCGGTGACGGTCAGGGCCGGACTGAGACTAAAAATCAGCCCTGGCATTTAAAGCACACAGGCCTACCTCTATTCCAGATAATAATATTACAGCATGTTTTGCAAAGATCACTGTTATACAGTGTCCCGTTAGATACAAATGTATTACATGCAGCTTGACTCTCTATTTGTAGCATAGAGCTTACCAGTATCAGCTAATGGTATGTACAGGACCAGCAAGAGAAATTTTGGAACTATTGGTGCCCCCCTCATAGACGACCAGCAAGTAAACTGTAAACTGTAAAACTGGGGTGTGGTCAACATGGTGCATTGATACATATATTATAATAAAACATTACATATATCATGCTCTCCCAGTCACATTCTGACACCCCCAGCCCACTGTACTTCTCTATGCTTCTGGTGCTGTTGACATCCATCAGGGTGGGAACTTCCTGTAGAAAGAGCAGAGAAGCTCTTTGTCTCACGAGATTACCAAATCTTGTGATACTTAGAGCTCCTCGGCTTGCTCTGCAGGCTGTGTCCCTTCCCCTAACCAGAGCTGGATTAAGGCTCAGGGGACCAAGGGTATTTAAGACAGCAGGGCCCCTATTACGTAACATGGTAATCATTTTAGACAAATTTTAGACAAATACACAGTTCAATACTGTGTGCACTGCTGTTAGATGGACACAGCTCTGCCTTCACAAGCAGTACGTTGTGAAGCGGGACATACAGTCGGACCAAATCCTGACTAAGCGAGACAGCCACCCAAATTCAGGGCTGTCCCATCAGATTCAGGACAGTTGGCAGACTGTCCTTCTCTCTCCTACCTGTCTTGTTTCTTTCACCACTTGTGGCAGTTGGTTTCTTTAGCTCAGTTCCTGCTTGCCTTGATCCTGGAATATTGGATGCCCTATTTTGAAAAAAATGGGTACATGAGATTTAGAAAACTATAATGAGCTCCGGTGTTAAATCAGTAACACTCATGTTTTATAATTAGGCCTCCCTCCATTCCCAACAATGATAATATGCACATTTAATAAGTAGACCTATTTCCCTCCAACCAGCCCCAACATTAAATTAACAGTATACACATTTATTCAAAACCTATTTCCCTCTCTCCAAACAGTCCCAGCAATAAATTAAATAGCATTTACGTTTAATAAATATAACCATGTTTCACAACCATACCCGGCAATAAATAATTCATATTTACATTCAATAAGTAGCTCTCCTCCTAAAAATCAGCCCCATGTTCAATTAATAGCCCCAAACCACCCCAGCATTAAATTAAATTAAAGGTTCCTCACCTTAAATAATTAGCCCCCACCTACACTCCACTATTAAATAGCCTACTGCCCACTCTATATTAAGATCCTCCCCTCCCTCACACGCCATATTAAAATATTGCGTCCACACACACACGCCTAATTAAAATACTGCGGCCACACACACTATATTAACATAGCACACACACACACACACACTTTATTAACATACATTTTCACTTACTCCCCCCGCAGCCATGTTCACTTATCACCCCCCTCTAGTAACAGTAACTTTCCCTGTCCCCCTGCACCATTTTCCCTATCCCCCGAAAGGAATTCAAATACTAAAAAGAAAACATTTAATCGAAAACACTTACCTCATCAGCGTGCTGGCATTTACTCTGCGCCCTCAATATGTCATCCAGTCCAGTATATCCAATCGTACACTGTGTCTCATAGATTAATGGTTCCATATTGTTGTTCTGAATGAAAACCATGGCACTTCCAAATATGGAGTGTCATCCTACACCATTGCTGTCTAGAGTACACAATTTGCAAAGTTTACAAATGTGGTATTTTTATGTAAAAGTTGTGAATATTTGTCATCTTAAAGTGCATAATTCCCACGTAACCCTAAATGGTTTCTTTAAAGACTTAAAAACATTTGTTGTAATTGATTACGTGCTAAACTAAAAACAGATATGCTAACAGAGGACATTTTCCTTTATGAACTGATTCACTGCCAAGGGCAGATCAAGGCTTAATACAACACTAAGAAGGCAGCAACTTATAAGGCAAATAACCGCTGAACCGCTCATTGCGAGGGGGCTCCTACGCGGTCGCGCATGACGTCATGATGTCACGTTGCGCGGCCGCGCACAACGTCGTCACATCACGCAGCCGCACTAAACTTAAAGCGCCGGGACCCGACAGCGCCAGGAGCCAGACCAGCCCACACAGCCATTGACCCTTCTGGCAAATGCCAGAAGTGCCAGATGACCAGTCCAGCCCTAGTGACGGTGATCTCCTTGTCTTCTTCTTCCAAAGCTTTTTCTGCAGGGGTATGTGACACACCCATTTGTTTTCTCAGGTCTCTTAGCTGTTTTTTAAACTCCCTCACCCACTTCGCCAGACCTGAAGACCGTTCAGGTGGTGAAGCAGGTATTCTCCTATCCTCCACTTGTACTTTCAGAGTCATGCCTCCTGAACCCTCCTTCTCCTGCTCCTCTTTTGAAGTCCACTCTATCCGTCTCTTCTACCCCATCCATCTCCACATCTCTGTCATATACCACCCCCCTGGTCCCTCCTCCCTTTTCCTTGACAATTTTGCTGCCTGGATACCCCACCACTTCTCCTCCGACCTCCCCTCCATTATCATCGGCGACTTCAACTTCCCTATAGACAACCCCACCGACCCTGCCTCCATTAAGCTGCTTGCCCTTTCTTCTTCCCTTGGCCTTTCTCAATGGACCTCCTCCTATACCCACTGCCTTGGTCACTCCCTTGACCTTGTCTTCTCCCACCGTTGCAGTCTGTCTGACTTCTCTATCTCCCCCTTTCCACTATCTGATCACCATCTCCTCTCATTCTCTCTCTCCTCTACTCCTACACTCCTGCACCCCTCCCCTCGCCCAGATCTACCCAGTCCAGACGCAACCTCGACGTCCTTGATCCTGCTATTCTGTCCTCTTCTCTCGAAACTCTCCTCTCTCCCCTTTCCGCCCTGACCTGCCCCAATCAGACGGCCTCCCTCTATAACCAAACCCTCTCCTCCGCTCTTGATGTGTTCACCCCTGTCCAGCCCGACAACCTTCGCTGCTCCAATCCCCAACCCTGGCACTCCAAATTTACCCGCTTCCTCAAAAAATGCACCCGTACCGCGGAACGCCACTGGAGCAAATCTCGCTACCTGGCTGATTTCCTCCACTTCAAGTTTATCCTCTCTTCCTACAGTTCTGCCCTCCCACTTGCTAAACAATCCATCTTTAAATCCCTCATCTCCTCCCAGTCCTCTAATCCCTTTGCCACCTTCAACACTCTCATGTCCCCCTATTCCGCCCCCCCCTCCCATCCTCCCTCTCTGCCACTGACTTTGCCTCCTTTTTCTCCTCTAAAATCGAGGCCATCACACTTGAAATCTCCTCCCCCCCCACTCTTCCGCCACCCCCCCACTCAATGTTCCGCCCCCCATCACTCACCCCCCTCTCCCCCCAGCCACCAACTCCTTTACTCCTTCTGTCCTCTCATTTCATCCTCCCCCCCTTCTACCTGTTTACAGGACCCTATCTTTTCTCACCTCATTCAATCCCTTTCCCCCTCCACCTGCTCCCACCTCGCTCACCTCTTTAACCTGTCCCTCTCCACTGGCATCTTCCCCTCTTCTTTTACACATGCTCTCGTCTCACCCATTTTCAAGAAACCCAATCTTGACCCCAACACACTCTCTAACTACCGCCCCATTTCCCTTCTCCCCTTTGCCTCTAAAATACTCGAGAGGGTCGTCTGCAACGATCTCACCACCTATCTTTCTGAACACTCCCTCCTTGATCCTCTCCAATTAGGTTTCCGCCCCCTCCACTCCACTGAAACTGCCCTGGCTCAAGTTACTAACGATCTCCTCTCGGCTAAAGCCAGGGGCCACGTCTTTCTTCTGATTCTCCTCGACCTCTCAGCGACCTTTGACACCGTTGACCACCCCCTCCTCCTTCACACCCTCCAGTCCATTGGCCTCTCCGGCACCGTCCTTTCCTGGTTCACCTCTTACCTTGTCGACCGCTCCTTCTCTGTTTCCACCTCTGGGTCTCTCTCCCCCTCCTCCACCCTTCCAGTTGGGGTCCCACAGGGCTCTGTTCTTGGATCCTTACTCTTTTCACTATATACCTCTTCACTGGGTGAACTAATCAGCTCCTTCGGCCTCAAGTACCACCTTTATGCTGATGACACTCAACTCTACCTTTCATCTCCTGCTCTCTCTCACTCCCTTTTCTCTAGGGTGTCCGCATGCCTATCTGCCATCTCCTCCTGGATGTCCTCTAGATTTCTATATATAACATTAAAAGGAGGCTGCATATAGAACACTATAGGGAGGGGGGGTGCATATAAAAGACTATAAAGAGGGCAGGAGGCTGCATATAGTATAGAACACTATAGGGGGGGCTACCTATAGAACACTATAAGGAGGGGGTGAGGCTGCATATACAAAACTATAAGGAGGAGGGCTGTACAGAGAAAACTATAGGGAGGGGGAGGCTGCACATGCAAAACTATAGGAAGAGGGCTGTGCAGAAAAAACTATAGGGAGGGGGGCTGCATATACAAAACTATAGGGAGGGGGCTGTACAGAGAAAACTATAGGGAGAGCGAGGCTGCACATACAGAACTATACGGAGGTGAGGGGGCTGCATAGAGAAAACTATAAAGAGATAGAGGCTGCATATGCAAAAATGTATGGATGGGGAGGCTGCACAGAGAAAACTATAGGAAGGGGGAGCTGCATATACAAAACTATAGGGAGGGAGGCTGCATATACAAAACTATAGGGAGGGAGGTTGTACAGAGAAAACTATAGGAAGGGGGGCTTCATATACAAAACTATAAGGAGGTGGAGGCTGCACAGAAAACTATAGGGGGGGAGGCTGCACAGAGAAAACTATAGGGAGGGGAGGCTGCACAGAGAAAACTATAGGGAGGGGGGCTGCACAGAGAAAACTTTAAGGAGGGGGAGGCTGCACATACAAAACTATAGGGAGGGGGGCTGTACAGAGAAAACTATAGGGAGGGGGGGCTGTATATACAAAACTATAAGGAGGTGGAGGCTGCACAGAAAACTATAGGGAGGGGAAGGCTGCACAGAGAAAACTATAGGGAGGGGAGGCTGCACAGAGAAAACTATAGGGAGGGGGGCTGCACAGAGTAAACTATAGGGATGGGGGCTGCACAGAGAAACCTATAAGGAGGGGGGCTACATATACAAAACTATAGGGAGGGGGGCTTGTACAAAGAAAACTATAGGGAGGGGGCTGCATATACAAAACTGTAAGGAGGTGGAGGCTGCACAGAAAACTATAGGGAGGTGAAGGCTGCACAGAGAAACTATAGGGAGGGGGAGGCTGCACAGAGAAAACTATAGGGAGGGGCTGCACAGAGAAAACTCTAGGGAGGGGGGCTACACAGAGAAAACTATAGGGAGGGGGGCTGCATATACAAAACTATAGGGAGGGAGGCTGCACAGAGAAAACTATAGGGAGGGGGCTGTGCAGATAAAACAGTAGGGAGGGGGAGTCTGCACAGAGAAAACTATAGGGAGAGGGGTTGTGCAGAGAAAACTATAGGAAGGGGTAGGCTGCACATACAAAACTATAGGGACGGGGGTTGTTCAGAGAAAACTATAGGGAGGTGGAGGCTGCACATACAAAACTATAGGGAGGTGGGGGGCTGCATGGAGAAAACTATAAGGAGAGAGAGGCCGCATATACAGAACTGTAGGAAGGAGGAGGCTTCCCAGAGAAAACTATAGGGAGGTGGATGTACAGAGAAAACTATAGGGAAGGGTGCTGCATATACAAAACTATAGGGTGGTGAATGCTGTACAATAAACTATAGGGAGGGGGGAGGCTGTACAGAGAAAACACTAGGGAGGGGAGACTGCACATAGAAAACTAGGGAGGGTGCTTAACAGAGAAAACTATAGGAAGGGGGAGGCTGCACAGAGAAAACTATATGGAGGGGGCTGCATATAGAAAACTGCAGGAGAGGGGGCTCCATATACAAAGCTAAAGGGAGGGGGGCTGCTATAATGTGTGAAGGAAAGAAGGGGAGGCTGCTATAATGTGGGAGGGAATGGGGGGCTGTCTTTGTAGTACATTGGTGGGAGGGTTACTAATTTAATGGAGTTTAGGTGGGGGCTAATTATTTAATGGTTGCTATTTTATTTGTGGGGTGATGGTGAGCTCTTGGTGGGGCCTATAAAATTATTATAGGGTGATGGGACCTTTAATGTAATGTTGGGGTGGTTTGGGGCTATTCATTGAATATGGAACTGAGTTTGGGGATGAGGGCTATTTATTAAATGTGAATATTAATTATTTAACAGGAATGGTTGTGGGAAATGGTTATATTAAATGTAAATGCTATTAATTTATTGCTGAGGCTGTTTGGAGGGAGTGTAATATGTTTATTTATTAAATGGGAATGCTATTAATTTAATGTTGGGGTTGGTTGGCGGAAAATAGGTCTATTTATTAAATGTGTATACTATTAATTTAATGACAAGGTGGGAAATAGATCTGTTTATCAAATGTGAGTACTATTAATTTAATGTTGGGGCTGGAGAGAGGCCTAATTATTAAATTTGGCTGCTATTAATTTAATGCCGGGGATGGTTTTCTAACTTTCATGTGCCCATTTTATTCCCAAAAAGGGCCCCCAACATTCCAAAATCCAGGCAAACAGCAACTGATCTAAAGAAACCAGCAGCCACAGGCAGGGCTGCCATCAGAAACTGTGGGGCCCAGTACTAATTAATCTGGCGCCCCCCCCCCTTGGTCCAGTACTAATTAATCAGGCGGGGCCCCCCTCCCCATACATGTGCCCCGCTCCCCATACATATGCACCCCTCCATCTTCACCATACATGCGCCCCCTATCCCTCATCACAGTACATTCCCCCCACAGTTAAGGTCCCCCTCTGCCCCCCAATCACAGTTAAGGTCCCCCTCCCCCCAATAACAATTAAGGTCCCCCTCTCCCCCCCATCATAGTTAAGGTCCCCCTCTCTCCCCCCCCCCCCCCAATCACAGTTAAGGTCCCCTTCTCCCTCTCCCCCCTCCACAATTAAGTTCCCCCTCTCCCCCAATCACAGTTAAGGTCCCCCTCTCCCCCCCCCCAATCACAGTTAAGGTCCCCTTCTTCCTCTCCCCCCAATCACAGTTAAGGTTCCCTTCTCCCTCTCCCCCCCAATCACAGTTAAGGTCCCCTTCTCCCTCCCCCCTCCACAATTAAGGTCCCCCGCTTCCCCCCTCTCTCTCCACAGATCAGGTCCTCTCCCTCTCTCTCCACAGATCAGGTCCCCCAGGCTCTCCCTGTCCTCCCCCCCCCCCCTCCCTCCATCCATCCACAATTATGGTCCCCCAGGCTCTCCCTCTCCCCCCTCCCTCCACAGTTATGGTCCCCAGGCTCTCCCTCTCCCCCCTCTCAAAAAAAATAAGAGCTTATTTACTTACCTTTCCTCCGCGCTGCTGCAGCTCTGCCTTCCGGTCACTGATAAACTGGGATACACTGGGCGCTCGTTGATGACGTCACCGCGTGCCGCGCTCCCAGCCTATCAGAGTCTGGGAGGCAGAGCTGCAGCATCGCGGAGTAGGTAAGTAAAAAATAATGGGAGGCACGGTCAGTGACTGCGGGGCCCGTACAGTCCAGTGAGTCTGGACAGACTCTTATTCAAAATGAATATATAATATAATATATAATCGACTATGTCACTGCTATCCAAGTATTTACATTAACATTGTTGTTATACTGTATGTACTCTGTTCTTTCATTCTGTCAACCCCGGGTGGCCAGTAGGGATGGGAATGTTCATGACCAAGTTATCACATACCTATGTCACTGAGAGTACAGGCCTTTATTTTAGTATTTTATGATTTATAATGTAACCAGTGGCATATAAACAAGAGTTAACACATAAAGCATGTATTACAAAAAATAATCCTGAATTGTAGAGGGAAAACGATCATAGAAAGCAGCTGAGAGTGGGAAGAAGAAGGAAAGTTGGGCAGCGTTATGGGAAGAGCAAGGAGCGATGGGCAGCGTTATGGGAAGAACAAGAAGCGATGGGCAGCATTATGGGAAGAACAAGGAGAGATAGGCAGCGTTATGGGAAGAGCAAGGAGAGATGGGCAGCGTTATGAGAAGAACAAGGAGAGATGGGCAGCGTTATGGGAAGAACAAGGAGAGATGGGCAGCGTTAAGAGCTTATTTAGTCTGTCCCCCCTAGTCTGTCCGGGCCCCTCACAGCAGTACTGGCTGTACCCCCCTGATGGTGGCCCTGGCCACAGGTGGTGAAAGTGACAAGAACAGGTAGGAGAGAGCAGGACAGTCTGCCAACTGTAAATTGGGAGGTATGTCCCGCTGTCTGCCAACCATTCCTTGCTCTGTTATTAATTCAAACCACCACAAATCACTAGGCACATTTAGGGCTCATACACAATTGTTACAAAAGAAGTGTTTTCTTGCAGATGCTTGAAGCATTTCACCTTTGTGGTGATCGCACTGGATAGCTATTTATTATAATGATTATTGTTAATGCATTTTTTGAAACATACAGTACACATATTTATATATTATAGAGAGAGAGATTTTACTGGTAGTTTGCATCTCATGATGTCAGGGAAAGATGCAACAGTGCGGTGAGGTGCTCATATGCTGCTCTGGCAGACTGATCAGATATGATTGTGCCAACATGTTTTCTAATAGTTAAACTTATTAAACAAAGTTAGATATGTTTCTATGAAGGGAATTTTGTAAGGATGTGTTAGTAGGCAACTAAAAATGTTTGAGCACAACTGCATAAACCAGTCATAGATCATGCAAAAGGATTCATGTATTTTTATAACACAGGACTGACAGCTTTTCCCCTGCATTGCTTTAGTAATAACCCACTGTATATTAAGTCATCACATCTAGGTTTTACTAAATGTCACTACAACCAAATTACAGTAGTTCTAAATCACAACTACTTTTGTATTGGCCCCACCTACAGTTGATTTGGTCCCACTCACAGGAGGCCACTTCAAGAATTTTTTCCAGAGCCACTTTAAGTTCCCAATTCGCCCTCAAATTTCCCTCATTCTGGTTTCAATAAATTCAGGGTACACTGAATTTTTATGGTAGGTTGTCTAATTTTCAAAATGATATGCCTTGTTGGTATACCTATATTGTTCCTACACAATTTATGTATTTCATTCAAGACCCTATAAAAAAAACTGTGTGCAGAATTCTGCTGTTTGTTATTTGTTATTTTAGAAAGGTGGATTGTTGGCAAAGCAAGAACCACAAAGTATGTATTGGCAGTGTTTAGAACAAATACACACACTTGCTTTTAGTTTACTTTACAGTTTCAATAAAAAGAACACTTTTTCTGGCCATTTTGAGTAGATTTTTTGCCGTGACAAGAGGTATAAGCAATCTAATGGCATTTCCCAAAAACTGAAAGTCTTTTGCGAAATACATGGTATAATTTGCATATGTATTGCGCACAAAAATGACTGATATTGATGTTGGAATCTAACTAGTACAAAAAGTGACAAAATAGGGTCAGTGGCTAAGGGTTAAATAATTTAGGGCCTATTTATCAAGCTATATTGAGCCCCCTCTTTTCTGCATTGGAGACCTTATTACTTATCAAGCAGTTTGGCAGTAAGTTCACTGCTGCGCTTCTTGGTTATTGCCAACTTTGCCATACCTTTTTACAGTAAAATAAAAATAATCTTTTCTTCAGCACTGTTACACTATACAGTTTCTGATGGCGTGCTACCCATACACAAACTTCATGTGGTGGCATGCTGCACATAATACTTTAGGTTCCACATAGTGGAACTGGACATGACTCTCGGCAGCACTAGATACGCCCACGAGTGGTGCTGGACACGCCCTTTAGGCAGAGCAAGACATGCCCACTTCACCGCATGTTGACGGACAGTGCATTGTAGCTTAATTGCAGACTTAAAGAACAAAGGAAATAACACACTGAAGTTAAATTTGTTTCCATGTTACAGTTATTACTGTGTATGTAACCCAGAGTTTAACAACATATTTTGAATTTTGCTAAATTGCTGTGTCTGATTATTATATATAGAGCTCACTTGCTGTTGCAGAGATCTACAGTCAGCTGTATCTGACCAAAAGTCAAACTAGCTGCTTTTGAAATTAGTAAGCAACTGCACCATAAACTCAATTCAAAGATACTATGTAGTGTATTGAAAACATGCACATAAATTCATTACAATCTTACATAAATCGTGTTTTATACACATTCTAAAAGAACTATAATCGAATAATTTAACTAATAGCTTTAAGCAGAGCAAGTCTCAATCACTGAACACACAGGGCCTGATTGATCAAGGAACATATTCTGAGTGCAACCAGCATTCAGTGTTATACGCACGTAAGCAAGCCACGGATCTCAAGATATTCATGCTTTTGAAATCGGGGTCAGGTCTGTTGTGTTCTACTATACCAGATGCAGCAGGATGCATCCAATACCTATGTGGATTATAAATTTGCAAAAGAACACAAACAAAAATAAAAACAAATCTTGCATTATTGTAACCTGAGAACAATAAAGGCATTTATTTTAAAACAGTGAAAAAAGTTGGGTTTTTTTGCTGTTGTTTTTTCCACAAAATACATTTATCGGAATGTTGTTAATGTCTACTGAACATAAAATACTTTTTTACAGTTGCTTGTGAATGCAAACACATGTTACAGCATTCATACAAGACTGTCATCACTACTGATTGGGACTTAGATTAGCCCTACATCTGGAGCAAGAGATACAGCAGAAAAGCAAGTAATTTTTAGATGCTCAGCGTTTGATTCGGACGTGACAGCGTGCGCTTGGGTGTGGAACACCCCTACTGTAATTTAACTGCAGCAAAACGCCCCTTCCCTGCCCAATTCACTCCCCAAAATCATAGGCTGTAACTGTCCTTTGCAATCGCAGACGCATGGTACGGGACTGCGTTCGTGGGCGTTTATGCGGATTCTGGGCATGCGCAGAGTGATTTTTTCATACGCTGCGTTCAAAAGCGTCAGATACAATCCTTGATGAATCAGGCCCAAAGAGTTCTTCTGTTGATGTAACAAATTTAAGACCAGTTACAGATAGCTACACGTATGTACTAAGAACATAAGTTACTCTATGAGCAGTAAATAGTTACAATAGTTAATAACAGCTCAAATATAGTTGAATCAACAAACTCAACTGCTTTTCAAGCAGTGAGTGTGCGCAATATTATCTGCTCATTACTAGAACAGAGATCTTTTTCACAGTAAGATATTTATTCGGAGCTATTACAACCCAACATGAGAATATCAGACTGGCATATTCTGTAAAGGGAGATAACCTCACAATCAATTTATTTGTTATATATCAAATTGCAATAGTTAAGAACTAGAGGTTATTGTATTGAGTCAGACTGACTAGTATAATTTTTCATACTATAATTTATTGAATCATATGATATACAATAAGGAGATGTTCCCAGTGTGGGTTTTAATACACTACACTACACAGATTTTAATAGATTTGCTGATTTTATTTTAGTTTAAATAAAAATTAAATAATAAAGTTGTTTCTCTTGATTAATTGTAAGTTACATTAAAAGAAACATTATAAACATTAAAATAATTTAGTTTTATTTGATTTGTGCACCACAATTAAACTCTTAATTTCCCTCTATTATTGTTTTGAATTTTAACTGGCATTTTGAGTTTTTGACCATCAATGTTCAGGTATTTTGAGTTTGAAACCAGCAGATCCAGAATTTTAAAGTGGAAACACTGCTCTTGTCTAGCAATGATACATTAGTCAGTGTTAAAAGGGAGACAGTGGCTGGCAGCTGGTCAACAGCAACCTAATTCTAGGCACCCGGTAATTGGGTGCCCAGATTCTGCCCATACATGGAAAATAAGCAACTTGTTAGCAAAACCCACCTATTACTGTACTAAAGGCCTCTCCATTCAAATATGTAAATACATGTCCCATTTTAACCATTAGCATTGTTAAAATTGTTGTGTAATTGTGAGTGAAACTTGCTACCCTGCATTCTGCACTGATGATATCTCAGTCCTGTTTTATAAGGGTACATGTAGACACTATGAATCAGACACAGATACAAGCCTGAACAAGATCTGCTACTGTTCTGGATACAAGCCATTAAATCGTTTGGTTGATGCCGGGAGCATAATTACGAGATTTATTGCACAAATTATAAATACACAAACGTTTGGAGCTTTCATTATAATTGTTATCAAAGTACTTAATGTTTGTTGGCTGTCAGGATTTTACGAGTAACAGATGAGCTCACAGTGAAGCACACTCTTTTGGTACAATGGTGCCTACTGGATATAAGATGCTAAGTAGCAATGATGTATATGCAAAAATATTTGGTGATGTCATTCTCTATTGTCCTATGTGGAAGATTAAAAAAAAGAGAAACACTTTGGGAGAAGTAAAAATGTCTTTCAAGTAGTAAACAGAACATTTTCATAAACTGGTAAAATATTTAAAGAATACGTCTTTAAGAAAGTTTGTTGGATAGTGTATAATATTGCCACAACATTTTTGCAACAAATATACATTAACTATTATTATTATTATTATTATTATTTTACCTTAAAATTAATATGATGTTGCTACTATGTGATTAGGTGTCCATACAGGACAGATCCAGGTGTTCAACCCAAGTGCCGGTTAATGTCATGTTACTTGTGTGTATGTAACCTGTCCATCCCAAGATACAATTGTTAAGGGCAATGTATATGTGATCCTCAATTTCTAAAACCACTTCTTGAGATGTTCACCTATAGCAGCCCCCTTTCCAAGGAACTTGATTTGTTTCACAGTACTCACTACTTCCCCAAACTGTTGCCACAAAGTTGGAAGCATAGCATTGTCCAAAATTACTTGGTATGCTGAAGCATGAAGATTGCCCTTCACTGGACATAAGGGGCTTAGCCAAAACCCTTAAAAACAGCCCCATACCATTATTCCTCCTCCACCAAACTTCACAGTTGGCATAATTGAGTCAGGCTGGTAACATTCTCCCAGCATCCGCCAAACCCAGACTTGCCCATCTAACTGCAAAACAGAGAAGTATGATCTGTCACAGAACAGGTTTCCACTGCTCCACAGTTCAGTGTCGGTGTGCTTTACACCACTCCATCTGACGCTTAGCATTGGTCTTGGTGATGTGAGGCTTGCATGCAGGTGCTCGGCCATGGATTCCATTAAGCTGCTGCTGCACAGTTTTTGTGCTTACTTTAATGCTAGTGGAAGTTCGGAACTCTTCAGCTATGGAATCAGCAGAGCGTTGGCGACTTTTACGCACCATGCACCTTAGCAGCCGTTGACTCTTCTCTATGATTTTACGTGGTCTTCCACTTTGAGGCTGAGTTGCTGTTGTTCCAAAACGCTTCCACTTTTGTAATAATATCACAGTTGACCGTGGAATTTCCAGCAGGGATGAAATTTCACGAACCGTCTTATTGCAAAGGTGGCATCCTATCACAGTACCACGCTTGAAGTCAATAAGCTCTTCAGAACGACCCATTTTGTATCACAACTGTTTGCAAATGGAGACAGCATGGCTAGGTGCTTGATTTTTTACACCTCTGGCATCGGGTCTGATTGAAACACCTCAATTCAATAATTAACAGATGTGGCCAAATAGAGAGAGAGATTAGTAGGTTAGCAATTTAAAATTGAACACATGAAAACCACATACTGCATTAAAATGGGTTGAAATGTGCTGGTTGATAACACAGGTGTGCAGTCTTTTCTAACATGGTTGTTAAAAACATTTTTAACATATATTAATCATCTAGAAAAGACTTCTAGACTTACTGAGCATGTGTCCAAATAAAAAAAGGAAATCACACTCCCTTGTGGCATCAAGATGGTGACAGGACGTGTCCATCAGAGGAGGAAGATGACTAAAACAGCAGGATCTTAAGGCTCTGCTCAATGATAACAAGAAATTGCTTTATTCTGCTTTATCCAAAATGCAACAAGCCTTGGCTAGAAGCGTAGGTGCTTTGGGTTCAAGGTCTTATCCTCTTATGGTTATTTATTAGTAACTTTAAGATTGGGCAGCAATATTACCTTACAATGTACATGGATTTGTTTTCATTCTGACCATCTCCAACATCATGGTTGAGAAGGCGTTCTCTTAAACATCTTACTGGGACTCTCCATACCCAGTGTGACATAAATACTGGCAAAGTCATCGATGGATTGTATGTCAACCCAAGGTTTATGATCTGTGAATTGATCTCCAGGGAAAATGGTTGGCATTGGAAAGACAGCTTTCAATAAGCTTTGGCCACAAGTGAGAGCCATATCAATGGTTCCCTGAAGTAAATGGAGAGAGCCAGGACTTCCATCTATTAGGCACAATTTGGGTCTTCTGACCTGCCAGTCAGACGGCAGTCTAATTAATAGTTGAATCTGAAAGGTCTAGTATAAATGGGTGTCAGTTTGCTCAGTCACTCCCTTGCATTACCTGGTGAAAGAGGCTGGAATACTCCTTAGAGAGAGAAAACTGCTATTTGTTTGCAAGTGAACAAAATTTGCGAACTGCTGTTTGTTTGTGATACAATAGGTCCTTCCATAGTTAGAGAGTGATTCTATAATGTTTTATTTAGAGCCAGACAGGCCAGGATTTATTTTGTTGTTTTTTTTTTAGTTTTTTCCTCTTTCATAAAAGTAGCTGAGGCTACCTGTACCATGACATTGGATTGCTGTGTCTTTTTATGGTTACTGTGTGCAAAAGTGCCCCATCTACCCCAGGAAACTGTTAGGAACCCCTCCAGCCGGCACAACACAACCCGGAATCTACTCTGCCAGTCAGGTGTTCACTGGAGCCCCTGATGGTGGGGACAGACTGGGCCGCAGACTGACAGAGGGTCGTGAAGTGCGTACCAGCTGGGGAGAACCCAGGCAAGAGGAGTCAGGTCCACGCAGAGGTCAAGGGCCGGCAGCAGACAACGGTATCGATGAACAAGCTGAGGTCAGGGGTCACAGGCAAATAGCAGAACGGGTAAACAGGCCAAAGATCAGGGTCACAGGAAACACGAGCAAGGTCCAAATCAAAGCCAAGGGTCATACACGGGGAGTCAAATAGAGATATCAGGATACAGGACAGGAACTAGCAGGTCAGCAGACTGGAACACAGAAGCTATAACCGGCAATGAGGCAGCAGACCTCATTGCCTTAAATACCAGTGGCCACCAATCAGAGCCTAGCTCTGAATTAGACACAGCCCCCAGCATAATTAATAGGCTGCATTAATTAGCCCACAGGCTAGAACATATGGTGAGCGCTGCGCCCGGCTTCCTCTCATTGCCGGGACGCAGCGCCGAAGCGTCTTCTCGTTGCCCCGGCAACGGCCGGGTCAGGGCCGGAAGTGACGTCCCGGTCGCCATAGCGACGGCCGGGACGCAGGTGAGTGAGTCGCGGCGGCTGGGCACCGCCGCGGCTCGTAACAGAAACATTGTACCTTGTAACACCAGCAAGTAAATACCAATAGGATTTCTGTTTTAAGTTGATAGTGAAATGAAATAGCAGAATCTTTTCTATTAAACATTTAAATAGATAACAAATGCCTTTATTCTTGGCCCATCCTTTAACTTACCATAAACAGGGACCTGGGAATCAGCATTTATAAAGGGTTGAGAACGTTTGCAAGTACTGAGGTATTTGTTGTTATTTATCATCATATAGAGGGGTCAGGTATCTAAGATGGATTGTTACCATAGACTCATGTTATCATAATGTTTAGATCCTATATATTCTGTTTTATTAGTGTATATGATTGTACAGGGCAATACTCTGCGAGAGCAAACCTTACATTTCTAGCCTACTATGCATGACTGGTCATATTTTGTACTCGCAGCATTTGATTGTAAAGTATAGTAATTTTGCATTTGTTCTTCTTCTTCTCTCTCCTTTTCAATCTGGGTTACAGATATATGGATATCCTGCATTTAGATTGGAATTTTATTAATGTTGCACTCTCTGCTACTTTTCCAGGTATTTATTTCACATTAAAGTGAATATGGGTGACGGGAGACTATACAAAATTGGTTGAAAGTTTTCTACATTAAATATATTACTGCTTATATTGAGTGTTTGCTTTATTTTTATGTATATAATATTTATGTATTGGGGTATTAAAATATGTGAAGGATGGATTTTGATTCACGCATGTTAGTCACTCTATACTATAATTTAATAGCAGGAACTATTTTTATTGTCAAGATACACAGATTAGTTTCTATACTTATTCCATGTTGAGAAGGCATCACTTCACTTCTTATACCGAGATTCTCTGCACTCATCAAGTCAAGCAATGTTCTCTTTCCAAGGTCTCTTATGCAGGACTGCTTTAAGTTTTGCAGGGACCAGGGAAATAGCTCTTATGGAGGGATTAGACCTTTTGCTTCTACATAGAGTGGTCAGATAAGTTAAAGACAATGGATTATATTTACAAAACTGTGGGTTTGAAAAAATGGAGATGTTGGCCTATAGCAACCAATCAGATTCTAGTTATCATTTTGTAGACTGTTCTAAGTAAATGACAGCGTATACATTCACCGCCAAAGTGGTTTGTGGTATACGGGTTTCACATAGTTTACAGAGAGGAATGTTAGTTGTTGTGTGTGTCCCATTTAAATTATTACATGGAGAGGATGCTAGTCAGGAGGGGAGCCTGAAGGTGGGATTTTATATTTTTATTATATTTATATTTTGTTGGTGAGCATATTGGGGTCTACTTTGCTGGAAGAGCCACAGGGCCAGTGGTATCAGATGTTATATTCTGTTAAAACTATAGGCTTAAAGTCCTGATAAATGTATAGTGTACTTCCTTTTATATGTCAGGTTCTGGAGCTTCCCAGCCTCTCGCATTGAACGTCCTGCGCTCTAGATGGCTGTCAGTCATGGAACGGGACACTGTATACATACACTATACGCAGAGTGGTATTGATGAGTGCGGGCAGCCGAAAACCCTGGCCAGCGGTTCAAAACAAAACTCTAATAAAATAATATAATAAAAATAATGAAATACAAAAAAACAAAAGAACTTGAGGCGAGCTCCAGTACTGGAGCCAGACAGCCAGGTTCAGTTGGCTTGAGAAATCTGGTGGTGTGCTTCTCTATGCCCCTGCCTAGGAAGGGGAAATACTGTTGAGGAGGCAAGTGATCTCTAACCATTAGTTCATGTGGACAATACAGCATACAAAACCACGGTACTTTACATGTAAGCAACGTCAGACTGGCCCGCCGGGGTGCCGAGGAGGAAGGAAAGTAATCAAAAACATTGGTGGTCAGTGGACAGCAACAGGCAGCCAATTGCTAGGCTGTCTGTTGCTGTATGGGGTCACACAGTACTGTACAGCAGACAGGAATTCTCACTTCCTGTCTGCTTGATCTGAGGAGAGACGCCGGACAGACCATCTGAAGATAAGTGAATGGGGATGGGGGGGATCTGCCTATACTAGACTATAGGGGGGGACTATCTATGCTAAACTATAAGGAGGGGGGCTTCCTATGCTTAACTATAGGAAAGGGGGGGCGGCTGTCTATACTAAACTATAGGGGAGGCTGCCTATTTTAAACTATAGGGAGGGGAGTGGCTGCCTATACTAAACTATAGGAAGGGGGACTAGCTATACTAAACTATAGGGACGGGGGTGGCTGCCTATATTAAACTATAGGGAGGGGGACTGTCTATGCTAAACTATAAGGAAGGAGGCTGTCTATGCTAAACTATATGGAGGGGGTGGATGCCTATACTAAACTATAGGGAGGGGGATGCCTATTCTAAACTAAATGGAGGGGGGCTGCCTATACTAAACAAAAGGGAGGGGGTGGCGGTCTATACTAAACTACAGGGAAGGGGGGGTTGCTGCCTATACTAAACTAAAGGGAGGGAGTAACTGACTATACTAAACTATAGGTAGAGGGAGTGGTTGCCTATCCTAAACTATAAGGAGGGGGGGCTACCTATACTAAATTATGGGGGGCTGCTTATACTAAAATATAGGGAGGGTGGTTGGCTATGGTAAACTATAGGGAGGGAGTGTGGGACTGCCTATGCTAAACTATAGGGAGGGAGATGGAGACTGCCTATGCTAAACTATAGGGAGGGGTGCTGCCTATGCTAAACTATAGGGAAGGGGGTCTGCCTATGCTAAACTATAGGGAGAGGGTGGCTGTCTATGCTAAACTATAGGGAGGGGGTGGCTGTCTATGCTAAACTATAGGGAGGTGGTGTGGGACTGCCTATGCTAAACTGTGGGGAGGGGGGTGGGGGGCTGCCTATGCTAAACTATAGGGAGGGAGATGGAGACATCCTATACTAAACTATAGGGAAGGGTGCTGCTTATACTAAAATATAGGGAGGTTGGCTGCCTATGCTAAACTATAGGGAGGGGGATGGGGGTCTGCCTATGCTAAACTATAGGAAGGGGGATGGGGTGCTGCCTATGCTAAACTATAGGAAGGGGGATGGGGGGCTGCCTATGCTAAGTTATAGGGAGGAGGGTGGCTGCCTATACTAAACTATAGGGAGGGGTGCTGCTCATACTAAACTATAGGGAGGGGGCTGGCTATGCTAAACTATAGGGAGTGTGGATGGGGTGCTGCCTATGCTAATTTATAGGGAGGGGGGTGGCTGCCTATACTAAACTATAGGGAGAGGGGACGGCTGGCTATACTAAACTATAGGGTTGGAGGGATGACTATGCTAAACTATAGGGGGGGAGGGTGGCTACCTATGATAAACTATAGGGATGGGGTGCTGTCTATGCTAAGTTATAGGGAGGGGTTGGATGCCTATACTAAACTATATGGAGGGGTGCTGCCTATGCTAAGTTATAGGGAGGAGGGTGGCTGCCTATACTAAACTATAGGGAGGGGTGCTGCTTATACTAAACTATAGGGAGGGGGCTGCATATGCTAAACTAATGGGAGGGGGGTGGGGTGCTGCTTATGCTAAGTTATAGGGGGTGGGGGGGGGGTGGCTGCCTATACTAAACTATATGGAGGAGGGTCGCTTCCTATACTAAACTATAGGGAGGGGGTGGAGTGCTGCCTATGCTAAACTATAGGGAGGGAATGGGGGGCTGCCTATGCTAAACTATAGTGAAGGGTGTGGCTGCCTATGCTAAACTATATGGAGGGGGTGGATGCCTATACTAAACTATAGGGAGGGGGATGCCTATTCTAAACTAAATGGAGGGGGGCTGCCTATACTAAACAAAAGGGAGGGGGTGGCGGTCTATACTAAACTACAGGGAAGGGGGGGTTGTTGCCTATACTAAACTAAAGGGAGGGAGTAACTGACTATACTAAACTATAGGTAGAGGGAGTGGTTGCCTATCCTAAACTATAAGGAGGGGGGGCTACCTATACTAAATTATGGGGGGCTGCTTATACTAAAATATAGGGAGGGTGGTTGGCTATGGTAAACTATAGGGAGGGAGTGTGGGACTGCCTATGCTAAACTATAGGGAGGGAGATGGAGACTGCCTATGCTAAACTATAGGGAGGGGTGCTGCCTATGCTAAACTATAGGGAAGGGGGTCTGCCTATGCTAAACTATAGGGAGAGGGTGGCTGTCTATGCTAAACTATAGGGAGGGGGTGGCTGTCTATGCTAAACTATAGGGAGGTGGTGTGGGACTGCCTATGCTAAACTGTGGGGAGGGGGGATGGGGGGCTGCCTATGCTAAACTATAGGGAGGGAGATGGAGACGTCCTATACTAAACTATAGGGAAGGGTGCTGCTTATACTAAAATATAGGGAGGTTGGCTGCCTATGCTAAACTATAGGGAGGGGGATGGGGGTCTGCCTATGCTAAACTATAGGAAGGGGGATGGGGTGCTGCCTATGCTAAACTATAGGAAGGGGGATGGGGGGCTGCCTATGCTAAGTTATAGGGAGGAGGGTGGCTGCCTATACTAAACTATAGGGAGGGGTGCTGCTCATACTAAACTATAGGGAGGGGGCTGGCTATGCTAAACTATAGGGAGTGTGGATGGGGTGCTGCCTATGCTAATTTATAGGGAGGGGAGTGGCTGCCTATACTAAACTATAGGGAGAGGGGACGGATGGCTATACTAAACTATAGGGTTGGAGGGATGACTATGCTAAACTATAGGGGGGGAGGGTGGCTACCTATGATAAACTATAGGGATGGGGTGCTGTCTATGCTAAGTTATAGGGAGGGGTTGGATGCCTATACTAAACTATATGGAGGGGTGCTGCCTATGCTAAGTTATAGGGAGGAGGGTGGCTGCCTATACTAAACTATAGGGAGGGGTGCTGCTTATACTAAACTATAGGGAGGGGGCTGCATATGCTAAACTAATGGGAGGGGGGTGGGGTGCTGCTTATGCTAAGTTATAGGGGGTGGGGGGGGGGGGGGGTGGCTGCCTATACTAAACTATATGGAGGAGGGTCGCTTCCTATACTAAACTATAGGGAGGGGGTGGAGTGCTGCCTATGCTAAACTATAGGGAGGGAATGGGGGGCTGCCTATGCTAAACTATAGTGAAGGGTGTGGCTGCCTATGCTAAACTATATGGAGGGGGGCTGCCTATGCTAAACTATAGCAGGCTGCCAATGCTAAACTATATGGAAGGGGGTGGCTGCCTTTGCTAAACTATAGGGAGGGGGGCTGCCTATGCTAAACTATATGGAAGGGGGGCTGCCTATACTAAACTACAGGGAAGGGGGGCTGCCTATGCTAAAACTATAGGGGGGGCTGCCTATGCTAAACTATAGGGAGGGGGGCTGCCTATACTAAACTATAGGGAGGGGGGCTGCCTATGCTAAACTATAGGGAGGGGGGCTGCCTGTACTAAACTATAGGGAGGGGGGGGTTGCCTATACTAAACTATGAGGAGGGGGACTGCCTATGCTAAACTATAGGGAGAGGTGTCTGTCTATGCTAAACTATATGGAGGGGGGCTGCCTATGCTAAACCATAGGAAGGGGTGGGACTGCCTATGCTAAACAATGGGGGAGCTAAATTATAGGGAGGGGTGGGGCTGCCTATGTCAAACTATAGGGAGGGTGGCTAAAATGTGTGAGGGGATGGGGGGGCTGTCTTAATAGTACATGGTTTGAAGGTAGGCTATTAATTTAATGGTGGAATTTAGGTGGGGCTAATTATTTAATGGATGCTATTTTATTTGTTGGGTGATAGTGGGACAATTTCATTTATTGGTGGGGCCTATTAAATTAAGATGGGGTGACAGAAGTTTAAATTTAATGCCGGTGTGGTTTGCATCTATAATTGAATGTGGGACTGAGTTTGGGGAGGAGGGCTATTTATTAAATGTGTATATTAATTATTTAATGCCAGGGACGATCGTGGGAAATGGTTATATTAAATGTAAATGCTATTAATTTATTGCTGGGGCTGTTTAGCGGGAGGGTAATAGGTTTATTTATTAAATTTGAATACTATTAATTTAATAGGCTCCACTGTGGCATATACCTAATGTCACCCTGAACCTGGCATGTGTAGTGTAAATGCAAATATCAACCCTACTGAGCATAGACAGATGCAGCCTATGGTGATAACATATTAACATTAATAATGGCTAAAATAATGGTTGTGTAATGTCAATGGATGAAAACAATTTCAGATTCTTGCGCATATACTGATTAATGCTGTGCATGTGTGCATTTTGTCTGTCCATGGCATTTCTCTGAACCCCAGCACCGTTTTCTGGATTAGGGGCAGTTTGTGAAGGCTGCAGTTTTTCTTGCTTTTTCCCTTGAGCAGTTGGTAAAAGTTCATCCTCAAGAAAATGAAGGATTATTTCTAGTTCTTTGTGCGTTTCATCCACTGTTTCCTGTTGGTCAGGATCATACAGGGACGCATGACACAAATGCAGGCAGTGCTTTTTTTGTAAAAAAAAAAGGTGCCGGAACTCACGTCTTATTAATCTTTTATGAAAAAAAATAAAATATATATATATATATACACACATAAATGTACTCCCTTCCTTGCCCCTCACACACTTGACAATTGTAAAATAAAAATAATAACTCCTACCTCCTCCTGGTTGGCTGGCAAGGCTGCAGTCCAGATGACTGATGGAGTAAACGCAGGATATCTAGAGGGGAGGCCCCATATGTTAATTTAATAAAACAAACATAACAACTGGACATCACTCACCTGTTACACACTGACATGTCCCCTGCTGCGGCTGCCTACCAACTTTTCTCACATATGGCCGCTAGCTATTCTCACCCCTATTCTGCAACCTGGATTTTTGTGGCCCTCTCTTTCCACCTCCCTCCTTTTTCTGTAGCCCTCTTTCTGCTCCCTTTCTTTATTCTGTAGCCCTCTTTCTGCTCCCCCTTTATTCTGTAGCCTTCTTTCTGCTCCCCCTTTATTCTGTAGCCTTCTTTCTGCTCCCCCTTTATTCTGTAGCCTTCTTTCAGCTCCCCCTCTATTCTGTAGCCTTCTTTCTGCTCCCCCTCTATTCTGTAGCCTTCTTTCTGCTCCCCCTCTATTCTGTAGCACTCTTTCTGCTCCCCCTCTATTCTGTAGCCTTCTTTCTGCTCCCCCTGTATTCTGTAGCCTTCTTTCTGCTCCCCCTCTATTCTGTAGCCTTCTTTCTGCTCCCCCTCTATTCTGTAGCCTTCTTTCTGCTCCCCCTCTATTATGTAGCCTTCTTTCTGCTCCCCCTCTATTCTGTAGCCTTCTTTCTGCTCCCCCTCTATTCTGTAGCCTTCTTTCTGCTCCCCCTCTATTATGTAGCCTTTTCTGCTCCCCCTCTATTCTGTAGCCTTCTTTCAGCTCCCCCTCTATTCTGTAGCCTTCTTTCTGCTCCCCCTGTATTTTGTAGCCTTCTTTCTGCTCCCCCTCTATTCTGTAGCCTTCTTTCTGCTCCCCCTCTATTCTGTAGCCTTCTTTCTGCTCCCCCTCTATTCTGTAGCCTTCTTTCTGCTCCCCCTCTATTATGTAGCCTTCTTTCTGCTCCCCCTTTGTTTTTCTGTAGCCCTCTTCTACTTTCGCCCCTTCCCCCTTTCTGTAGTCAG
Source organism: Mixophyes fleayi (assembly GCF_038048845.1). Taxonomy (NCBI): domain Eukaryota; kingdom Metazoa; phylum Chordata; class Amphibia; order Anura; family Limnodynastidae; genus Mixophyes; species Mixophyes fleayi. Next base: position 153,905,300 of record NC_134405.1, on the reverse strand, counting down.
TATTACTTACCTTCTTTTCACTCTCCTTAGTTCAATCGCTGCTCCTCCCGCTGCCCTGCTTCCGGCCGACGGAAGCAGGACATACACACACACACACACACACACACAGATGCGGTGCTGCACTGTAGCAGCACCGCAGAGAAAAAAAAAAAGTTTAAAAAAAAAGGTGCCGGAACGCCGTTCCCAGCGTTCAATGGGAAAAAAAAGCACTGAATGCAGGTTTAAGAGTCCTGAAAAGAAAAGTAAGCATAATCTTTGTGCCATGATACATGTTACTTGCTCTCTGGATGCTGGCGAGTCCTGACTTTGGGATGATTGAATGCACCATGGAAGAATGTATTATTTATGTCTTGCATGTAAAATGTTTTTATTGCAGAACATAAACCTATGTCTTACACTAGGAGTAGTCTAATACTTACATGTGTCATCAGGTTTGCATTTATTTAAAAACATGTATTAGGCTTTGGTATATGTGATATTTACAAACATTTATATATTGATGGTTTTAACAGTCAAATGTCCGTGTCCTGTGCATTAATCCCTTTGATTATTTCCTGTTTTAGTAGTTGCTTTTGTTCCTTCTTATAGCAGGCATATACTATTACTAGGGGGGAACCATCATCTGTGCCAGATGCCACTCTACTTTTCTCTAGTCTTTTCATTTAACCTAATTTTAATATCAGATAATTGTTTGCAACAGATCTCCACTGTCCTTTTTAAAGGACCCACTGCATTCACAACTGTGCCCACCCCTACCCATAGTTGGAATTTTACTGACAGTAGGGTCCAGTGCTGGACTGGGACTAAAAATCTGCCCTGGCTTTGAAAGCACACAGGTCCACCTGCAGACACCAGACTTTCTCTTCTCCCAAAAACCCATGGGAGGAGCGGCTGCAGATGCCATTTTTTCAAGATAAACGCCAACAGTGCCGTCATCTGTGAATCTGAAAGAAGAGTAAATCAATGACAGCAGGGCCAGTTGAGAGCGAGGCTCTCTGTCCACTAGCCTTTCTTTTGTTTAATTGGTTGGCCAAAATGCCCTCATAGCATGGAATTATTTTTGAAATCAGCACACAATTTCCTTCATGACTAATTCTGGCATTCCGCCCTGACTTAGTCTTGTCAGAATGCCTACTACGAGGTGTGAGAAGAAAGAAAATGAGAGTGCTGGAACACAGATAAATATGTAAACAATATATTTATTGTATAATTGATTAAATATTGATTAAAATAATTAAAACCAAAAAGTAGCTGTGTAGACTCATAAGATATGAATACTTAATAATTCAGAGAACCACAGTGCTCATAATAACATAAACTGGCTGTTCAAATATTACCAACATGGTATCCATAATATTGATTCAACATGTATCAGTCATGACTGAAGTAAAAGACACAAAACACTTACAAGCTGATTTTTGAGGAATTGGCATAGGACGTTCAGCCCAGTGCACATGGAAAAAAGTAATGAGAGAGAAATCCAGAGGTGGTGGGCTAGTTGTGAGCCTTGGTGAGATGGGAAGGGAGAACTTCAGGGTAAGGGGAGACGATACTCACTGCTTGTGTTGGAAGGAGAACTGATGGGACCCTTAATGTCCCCATCAGTGCTTCTTAAGTGGTGTATCTCGGCCATTGTGGCCAATGGTGGAGGAGACAGAGGCTACAGGGGGCCATCTGTTGTATGAAATAATTGCAGACTCTTTACAAAATCTGTTTCCTTTCAGTTGTTGCTTAAGGTGCTCCAGGACAGGTCTTTAGCAACCAGCTATCAGGCTGATGAATGGAGCAGGCTGAGTCCAATCTGGCCCCACTCTCTCCTATAGGAGACTGCAAGTCAGGAACACAGCTGCAAACTCCAAATGCTGGCAACCCCCGGTATAGGATAGAAGCTGCTCGGTGGGCCATAGACTAGGTGAGTGACAATCAACAGATCCTGGACAGTGGTTTCCAATTAACTCTGTGACAGTTAATTTATGACCAAAACTAGGATTAGAGACCTGTAAAAACAAATGTCAATCTGATGAATCACACAAGTCATATTACACAGTCTCATGATAAAACAAAAGGACATTATCGTTTTATGTTAACGTTGCCCTGATGGTGTTGTCCATCACAGAAAATGGATATCACACAGTACTTCAAATGGATCAATTTACTGCCTTTATTGTACACTAATGGGAAGTAAAATGGACAATTTCTCACATGCTGATGAACTCTCTTATTACAAAAAAAAGCTCTAAAGAAGATTAAAAGACACAAGGAAAATGATGCGCACCTCAACTGCAATTTGCAAGCCTGGGAATGTGATGAAAAATCAGGTGATATTAACATCTGGAACTAATTTGGAATGTCAGTTCATGTAAAGAAAACAATACTGATGTCAAGTACTAAATAGAATTGTAGCAGTTGTGAAATTTTTAACAGAGAGAGGGTTATCTTTATGCGGAAGTGATGAGACTATTGGTTCAAAGTATAAAGGTAATTTTCTTGGGTGTATAGAGTTGATAGCATAATGTTTTTCTGGTAAAGCATATCCATGATTTTGGTCACTTTTTAGAATTGCTGCGTGAACGTTTCGATAAACTTGAGAGGGAAGCACAAGCAGCACGTGGAACATCAGACTATGAAGTAACTTTTGCAAGTTGGAAAAAAAAATGTGAATAGTGTGGTGTCAGAAGAAACAGTGTGTGCAAGAGAGAAATTTTGTGAGGAGACGTACTTGCGTATAATTGATAGCTTCAAAGTGGCATTGAATTATAAAATTGCTGCATACACAGTTATATACAATCGTATAAAGGTTGTGCTAAACTTTTGCAGAATGACGGACAGAGAAATAATTGAAGAGGCTACCAAACTGGCTGAGTGTTGTCCTCAAGATCTGGACAAAGAGCTGTATCCTCAGGAAATGGTTCAGCTTGTACAGTTTGCCAAAGGAATGAGCTGTCACACACATTCATTCCAACCTAAGATAATGTATGAAGAAAATATTGAGGATGTTTTCCCCAAAGCATCTGACTCTCTTAGAAAGTACCTTTGTTTAATGGTCACAAACTGCCCAGGAGATCGTTCGTTTTGCAAATTAACTCTTATAAAAAAAATAAGAATGAGCAGCTAAAGGCAATACCTCTACTGAGTATTGAAAGTGAACTGATAAGAGGAATCTGCTTAATACATATTTTTAATAAAACTAAAAGTAGTATTTTTCCCCTTTCCTGGAACTGATAGGAATGATTACAAATTGTACATAGCTGTGTAATTACTTGGTGCTAAAAAAAAACCCAATAATAAATAAGTAAAACAGTCTATTGTTCATAGGTTCTCTTTATATAATATTTTATATTTAAATATCAAAAAACTTCCATAATTACAAAAGGGCAATAAACAGTGCAATAACAGAGGAAATCAGGACTTTGGGGAATACCTTTCCAACGGGGTGTGTGTGTGTTTGTGTGTGTTTGTGTGTGGGGGGGGGTCATCCAATTGACCTGAAATTTGGTATACTGACATTATTTGACAAAAAAATTAGAATAGTGAAGTCAGTTAACTTCCATCATCCCCCCTTCCCCCCATGGGAGGGGTAGTAAAGGATACATTTACGAGTTGAGGGGTCAAACTCATTTTCGTGAGGTAATTTTACCTCATGAACACACATTAAAAAGGGCGCTTGCGTCGGGAAGTAACGCTCTTCCCCTGAGGAGGCCTGGGCTAGGCCCAAATGCATGACAAGAACTTTTTAAGACCTTAAGTAGCTTGATTTGACTAGAATGCATTAGTATCATGCACGGGTTAACTTGTGTGTATATATATATTATATATATATATGTATGTAATGTATTAAACATTTTATTTTTGCACTATTATGTTTGGATACATAATAAATAAATATTAATTTTATGACAAAATTGGTCTGTAACTACCTCTTTAACATTCACCATCTACTTGTAACTCTCTCTCGTGCATGATGACCCTATGCTCTTAATTTTGGATCTTAGGGGCCCCCACCAAAGCCTTAATCCAGCTCCATGTATACATATATATCAGACGGTGTTAAAGTTTTCAGTTTATCGATCCAAAACAGCTCCTCCATTTGTGCTAGTCTATTTTTGCAGATAACGCCCCCCTACCCCCCTCCCAGATCGTAAGTTTGAGTCTTGTACACATACTTTACTCTAGAGGAGCGATCCAACATGCAAATGACAGATGACACATGCAAAAACCTAATGTGTGTTCTCCAAATGTACCTAATCAAGTTTCAGAAGCAGATTTCAACATACTTGTGCTAAAATATCCTTGAGATTGCTCACTTTTTTAAAACACTGTGAGCCCAACGCAAGTCTAGACGTGTGCATACCCAGAAACCAAACGTACATAATTGCATGGAACTCATATCCGCACACACCTGAAACTTACAACTTGAGGGGCGGGTTAACATAGGTCTTGTACAGTGAGGCTGTGTTCATGCAAAAGTGGCTAATTCAAATCCTGTGTTTAGCATAAGGACTTATGTTTTCAGCCATATTCTTTGAACCTGCTGAAGTGCAGGTGTGAATGCTGGATGATAGTGATGGCCAACACAAGTTTGTTTTCAATTCCGATTGGTTGATAGCTGTTTAGGAGGTATGTGAAAAGATGGTCTTTGTTTAACACAGAAAAACTGCATGCAATAAAAATGTATTTTGTCACAAGTAGCATATGCAAAGAACAAATGTTAAATTTATAGATTATATTGAAAATATAGTTTAATTTGTTTTTGCTATGTTTTCCTGTGGGTTTCTTATTATATTGTTACCAGTTGTTATTATAACTTATGATTATATAAAAGTTATAATTCATGTATATCCTATACATTGTAAGCTTGCAAACAGGGCATTTTCACCTTTGTATTACCCAGTATTATTTATTACTGTTTGTCTCCAATTGTAAAGCACTACGGAATTTGCTAGCGCTATATAAATGTTGATGACGATGATGCGCATTCTGATGTGAATTGTAAATACGCATGTAGTAAACACATAGTGCAGTTGCTCCAAAAAACTACTTCCGACTTTGTGTCTACACATAAAGCGGAAGTATGCACTGTTTTATTTAAACCCCTATTCATATTTCACTTCAGGGAACCTCCTGTCACTAAATCTTTGTGCATAAATTGCTAAGTGTTGATCACAGACCTCTTTTATTATTTGTTAGGAACCCCTCTAGCCGGTACAGCACAACCCGGAGTCTGCTCTGCCAGTCAGGTGTTCACTGGAGCCCCTAGTGGTGGGGACAGACTTGGCCGCAGACTAGCAGAGGGTCGTGAAGTGCGTACCGACTAGGGAGAACCCAGGAAAGCAGAGTGAAGTCAAGGGCCGGCAGCAGACCCAGTAAACATGCCGAGGTCAGGGGTCACGAGCAAACAGGAAGGTCGGTAAACACGCCAGAGGTCGGGGTCACAAGAAACACAGGCAGGGTCCAAATCCAGGCCAGGGGTCATACACAGGCAATCAGTCCAACAGGTTTTCACCAATACAAGCAGGATCAGGAGCAGGTTAGGCTTACAGGCAAACTGGACGCTATAACCGGCAGTGAGGCAGCAGACCTCACTGCCTTAAGTACGCAGATGGACCAATCAGGGCTTGCCCCTGAACTGTGCACACTTGCAGGCTAATTGCCTGCTATCCCGAGGACCAATCAGGGCTTGGCTCCAACATGCACAGGTGCAGGCTAATGCCTGCTAATTCAGCCCACAGGCTAAATCCAATAGACTACCTAATGTGCGTGCGCGCCCGGCTTCCTGTACCGCCGGGACACCGCGCTGCGGCCAGGAGATGGGCGGAAGTGACGTCCCGGTCGTCATGGCGACGTCCGGGACTCCGGGGAACACAGTAAGCAAACCGCGGTGGCTGTGAGTACCGCCGCGGCTCGTGACAGTACCCCCCCCTCTTGAGAGAAGAACCCCGACAACCAGGTTTCCTAGGAGATTTTCTGAAAAATTCATTCAAATGTCTTGAAGCGTGCAGTCATCTTCGAGGGACCCAGGACCGCTCCTCTAAGCCGCCACTCTTCCACTGTACTAGGAAGTGCACCTGACCCTGCATCTTTTTAGAGTCGAGAATCTTCTGGATAATGTATTTTTGTGGTTTGTTCATATTTCTCACTGGCAAACTTGAAGGCTGGGATTGGTTCGGGTATAGTACTGGCTTAAATAGAGAACAATGAAATGTGTTGGGGATCTTCAGTGAACCAGGAATCTTAAATCTGAAGGCTACCGGATTAATCTGCTTGATAATCATGAACGGACCAATGAATTTAGGCCCCAGTTTCTTACAAGGCTGTCTAAGCCTAATATTCCATGTCGAAAGCCACACTTTGTGGCCCACTTTGAATGAGCAGGTAGTACAGGGGCGATCCGATTTTTTTTTTTTGCAGAAAATGAGGAGCGCTTTAAGGAGGACTGCACTTTCTTCCAGATTACTTTGAGATCAGCGGCTGTGGAACGAATCTCCGGAACACCAACAGATTTGAGCGAATATAAGGAATTGGACCTGGGATGAAAACCGAAATTACAGTAGAACGGGGAGGTTTGAGTAGATGAATGAGATGAGTTATTGTAGGCAAACTCCGCCCAGGGTAACAAAGAGGACCAGTTGTCATGAAATTCTGAAGTATAACACCGTAAGAACTGTTCTAGGGACTGGCTAACCCTTTCAGTTTGCCCATTAGACTGAGGGTGGTATGCAGACGACAGACTGATCTTGATTCCGAGAAGGGTACAGAAGGATTTCCAGAATTGTGCTATAAATTGTGAACCCCGATCGGAAACGATAGCAGAAGGGAGTCCATGGAGGCGGAAAATATGTTGGATGAACAGGACGGCCAGATCTCGGGCGGTAGGAAGCCTGGTTAGCGGTATGAAGTGTGCCATTTTGCTGAAGCGGTCTACCACGACCCAAATGGTATTGTGCCCCGCCGAGGGTGGCAAATCAACACTAAAGTCCATGGACAAATGTGTCCAAGGTTTTGCAGGAATGGCCAAAGGAACTAACTGGCCTACTGGACGAGTCCTGGGGATTTTATTCCTGGCACAAACCTCACAAGAGCATCCTACCGGAGTATCATCAGGAGCTAACCTTTGAAGCGTGATGCTCAGGTCTTGGGTCAACCCGGCATGGATTCTGGAAGAAGGAATGATAGGCTCCGGATCTGTGACTGGAACATGATGTGCCAAGAAACTTCTAGACAGGGCATCTGCTCTGATATTTTTTGAACCCGGTCGGAAGGTGATCACAAAATTGAACCGGGTGAAGAATAGCGACCAACGGGCCTGTCTGGGATTCAGGCGTTTGGCCGTCTGTATGTATTGTAGGTTTTTGTGATCCGTAATAACGGAGATCTGATGTGGAGCACCCTCCAGCCAATGCCGCCACTCCTCGAAGGCCCATTTAAATGCCAATAGTTCCCTATTACCAACATCGTAGTTGGCTTCTGCTGAAGAGAACTTACGGAAGAAATAGGCACATGGGTGTAGACGATGAGTATGAAGGTCCTTTTGTTATAGGATAGCACCGGCACCGACGTCAGAGGCTTCGACCTCAAGAACAAATGCTTTTGTTGGATCCGGGTGTCTAAGGACCTGAGCGGACACCAAGGCTTTTTTCAAGCTTTCAAATGAGGCTACTGCTTGGGGCGACCAATTAGTTGGATCCATTCCTTTGCGAGTCAGGGTGACAATGGGAGCCATGATATCAGCAAAGCCATGAATGAACCTTCCAATCCAGGATAGCTTGAACCTTGGTTGGATCCATGGAAAATCCCTCAGAAGAGATTACGTAACCCAGAAAGGATACCTTCTGCACCTCGAACTCACATTTTTCAAATTTAGCGTAGAGGTGGTGCTCTCGCAATTTCTGTAGAACTTGTCTGACATGACCCTGATGTACTGATAATGATTTAGAATATATGAGGATGTTGTCCAAATAGACGACCATGAAATGACCAAGGAACTCCCGTAACACCTCATTAATCAGATCTTGGAACACCGCAGGTGCGTTACTAAGACCAAACGGCATGACCAGATACTCGTAGTGGCCAGAAAGCATATTGAATGCCGTCTTCCACTCATCTCCTTCTCTGATCCGGATGAGATTATATGCACCACAAAGATCGATTTTGGTGAAGACTGTTGCACCTCTTAATTGATCGAACAATACAGAGATGAGAGGAAGGGGATAGGTGCTTTTTACTGTGATGAGGTTCAACCCTCTGTAGTCAATACAGGGTCTTAGTCCTCCGTCTTTTGTGAACACAAAAAAACATCCAGCTCCTTCTGGAGATTTGGATGGCCTGATGAACCCCTTTTTCAAATTCTCCTCAATATAATACTGCATGGATTTGGTCTCGGGACCCGAGAGAGAATACAAGCGTCCCTTGGGTAACTTGGAATCGGGTATAAGCTCGATGGCACAGTCGAAGTCATGGTGAGGTGGTAAGGTATCCGCAGCTTTCTTGGAGAATACATCCCAGAACTCGTGGTATTGTGAGGGAAGTTGCTCCGGAATAGACTTGATCATTCGCAGAGGCAGAGTCAAGCAGGACTGTGAACAATACGAGCTCCACTGAACAATTTCTCCTTTCTCCCAATCCACAACAGGGTTGTGACGAGAAAGCCAAGGGTGGCCCAGGACCAGTGGAACCGATGAGCAATCAATAAGGAGGAACGTTATGGACTCTGAATGAAGCGCTTTAATGTTCAAGTGTAATAACGGAGTCTCCCATTCAATCTTGCCTCCAGGCAATGGATTCCCATCTAAGCCACAGACTATAATAGCGGATTTGAGCTTTACAGATGGAATCCCAGCGGAGCGGGTGAACCCAATGTCAAGTAAGTTGCCTGCAGCTCCACTATCAATGAAGGCCGACAGGGCCACGGAACTGGCACCGAAAGTGACTTGTGCGGGAATCAGGACCACATTCCTTTGGGAAACAACTTGCAGACCTAAGTGGACCTTTCCCAGAGATGCTCCTTTTTCAAGTTTGTATAGACAAGAGCAGGAGAAGTGGCCTTTATTACCACAATAAAGACATAGGCCTTGTGACCGTCTCCTGTCTCTCTCCTCAGAAGGGAGGCGGAGCGCCCCTGACTGCGTAGGCTTCTCCACATCCGTGGAAGCTGAAATAAATGCAGACAAACAAGAAGATGCCTCTTTCTCTGTCCTCCTCTTCTTGATTCTACTGTTAATTTTAATAGCAAGCTACATAAGGCTTTCCAACGAGGCGGGGGAAGGATAATGCACAAGTGAATCCCGCGCGCCCGGCTTTCTGTACCGCCGGGACGCCGCGCTGCTGAAGCGACCGGCCGTTGCCTAGGCAGCGGCCGTGAGATGGGCGGAAGTGACGTGCATGCACAGCAGTTCTCCCGGGCACCATTGAGGAACGGACATGAGTGCATTAATAGTTATCAATTCAGTGCTGTCTCCCACCAATTCCCTGCCTGTTATTATTGAGGGAGAGGCAGAAAGAGAGAAGCTGTACATGGGGGTAGTAAGTCAGAATCGCCAGTGTGGCAGCACAAGATAAAGCGGTTGGCTGGTAGAATCAGAGTGGGCTATAGCAGTAAGTGGAATAGAAGTGACAGCAACCAGGACGTAGAGAGAGTTTGTGTGGGTGACAGAGAGAGAGGGCACATGGAGAGACATACTAAGAGGGTATACAGAGAGAGAGAGAGAGAGAGAGAGAGAGAGAGAGAGAGAGAGAGACAGAGAGAGAGAGAGAGAGAGAGAGAGAGAGAGAGAGAGAGAGAGAGAGAGAGAGAGAGAGAGAGAGAGAGAGAGAGACAGAGAGAGAGAGACAGAGAGAAAGAGACAGAGAGAAAGAGACAGAGAGAGAGACAGAGAGAGAGAGACAGAGAGAAAGAGACAGAGAGAAAGAGACAGAGAGAAAGAGACAGAGAGAAAGAGACAGAGAGAGAGACAGAGAGAGAGACAGAGACAGAGACAGAGAGAGAGACAGAGAGAGAGAGAGAGAGAGAGAGAGAGAGAGACAGCCTGGAGTTGAGGCATAATGTGATTGGGGGCACTTATGTGAGGCATCATTTGAATTGGGGGCATTACTGTGGAATAATAGGAATTAGGGGTACTTATATGTAAATGTGAATTGGGGGCATTTAAGTGAGGCATAATGTGATTGGGGACACTTATGTGAGGCATAATTTGAATTGGCATTACTGTGGCATAATAGGAATTGGGGCACTTACATGTGGTATAATATGAGCTGAGGCATTACTTTGGCATAATGTGAACAGGGGGCACAACTATTTGGCATAATATTAACTGAGGTCACTATTCTGTGGCATAATATGAATTAAGGGTACTATTATGTGGCATAAGATGAATTGGGGACACATCTATGTGGCATAATATGAATTGGGTGCACTACTGTGTGGCATAATATGATTTGGGGGCACTACTGTGGCATAATATGATTTCTGGGCACTATTGTGGCATAATATGAATTTATGGCATACCTAGCTCTGCTAGATTTTTCCGGCACACAGATAGAAAAAGGTTGCCAACCCCTGTCCTATACAAAGGGAGGCGTCAGCCATCTGTGTTTGTCTGACACTAATTAAACTTGCTTTATCTTATATAACTTGTACAATAATATATTGTTTTCTATTGCCGAACTCATTTTCTTGCACTACACTATACTTTTATGTTTTTGAAATATTTACTTGTTTTAAATGCTATGTGACACCAGGTGATACATTTATGGCATTATGGGTAACAGGAGCATACAATGGTTGTTGCTGCTATACTTTGTCCAAGAAACACTGCAATAATGAGACGTTTCAGGATGGAGAGTGCCATTCCTCAATTTTAATTATGTTTTTTTTATGTAATAAACCTTTAATGATTGAAAAACATTGTTACAGACTATATAAAATGTTTTCAGTGATTTCAGCTGTAGTTTGCAAATGTATACTTCAAGTAGAATATGTAACTAGGTTCACACAACGAGAACATTAAAATTGTACCAGAAATTACTCTATGCTTTGTCTTCCATAGAATGATACACTTTACATTTTCATGTGGACTCCCTTTTCGTGTTGCTTTGTAATTCATAGACGTTTTTATTTAACAAGTATCTTTTCATCTGCATCTCTTCTGTAAATGTTTGAACTTCTTCTTCTTCAAAAAAAAAGTTTTTAGAAACTCCAGGTCATCATACCACCAAAAGGAAGGATGATCCAACATTTGATAAAGGGGTACATTAACATCACGCCCTATAAGTATGGGTGCTGGTGGTGTAAGATAATAGTCAATCCCTGACTATGAAATTTTTTTTATCTTGGTGTTTATCTGGAAAATAAATGCTGACCTGAGTAACAAGCTTCTAATGTAAAAGTTGTAAAATAATAATATCTCTCAAGGGTGGAACTTTCATTACATTGTGCATTTGAGAATGTATTGAGGGTAGAGTAGAATTACCAAACCTTTTGTTTTTGATGTTTACGAGGCCTGAAAACCTGTGAATAATTGCAAAATATATTTGAGTATATGACTTTTTTTATGGTTTGACCCTCTTGCAAATAATCTATAGTCGCATGTCTTCTGCTATAATCCAGGCATTGTATCTACATCTGTGGGTACTCTTTAGGCCTTTGTCATTATAAGAAATGATGGGAACTATCAGGTAACTAAGATAGAATAAGTGTTGAACCAGACACTTCTGTTACATGTAAAATATTGTACTACACAACAAAATTAATTAAATATTTTCTCCTAAAGTCCTTCTTTTGATTTCAGTTGTTTGCCAACATTAAATTTGATTACTCCTGGGAAACATTTCTCAATAAAGATGTGTCAGCTTACAATCTTGAGAGAAACAAAATACCTTTGTTTTTCGGAAGGGGGGCAATGAATAAATCCTCCCCCTTTTGTAGTTGCACTCAAATGAATCAGATGTACGTAGGCTTTATAATAAATGTTATTTTCTCTCTTGCCTTATTGATGAGTAAGGTTTCAAGATTCCTCTAACCCAGCGGTTCCCAAAGTGTGCACCGCGACGCTGTCACAGGGGTGCCGCGGGCAAGCCATAGAAAAAACAAAGTGCAGCTGCGTGAGAGAGGAGGATGCTGGGTCCCGGCGCTGCGCGGATTGGTAAATTTTTGTATTTCTTTGTTTTTTCTATGGCTGGCATTCGGCAGAGGGGGCAGAGGAGGGGGACAGCGTGAGAGAGGGCAGAAGAAGGGGACAGCGTGAAAGAGGGCAGAGGAGGGGGACAGCGTGAGAGAGGGCAGAGGAGGGGGACAGCGTGAGAGAGGGCAGAGGAGGGGGACAGCGTGAGAGAGGGCAGAGGAGGGGGACAGCGTGAGAGAGGGCAGAGGAGGGGGACAGCGTGAGAGAGGGCAGAGGAGGGGGACAGCGTGAGAGAGGGCAGAGGAGGGGGACAGCGTGAGAGAGGGCAGAGGAGGGGGACAGCGTGAGAGAGGGCAGAGGAGGGGGACAGCGTGAGAGAGGGCAGAGGAGGGGGACAGCGTGAGAGAGGGCAGAGGGGGACAGCGTGAGAGAGGGCAGAGGAGGGGGACAGCGTGAGAGAGGGCAGAGGAGGGGGACAGCGTGTCTGGAGGCAGAGTCTCTGGATGCAGAGGGGGCATTTTTGCATACAACTAAATAAATATTTCTGTCCTGACCTAAATACTTCTAAAACAGGACTGCTCAGTAATTATTTTGGAGGGGTGCCTTGAAAAAATTATGGAGACTCTAAGGGTACTGCAAAAGTTTGGGAACCACTGCTCTAACCTGTTTATCCTGGTCTTGGAGAACTTAAGTGATCCTACATGGGGATTCCCCTTGCGCACCCATCCTTTAAATAGTTCCTCAAAATAAAAGAAGGGGAAACAGGACCCAAATCCTGGCACTTTACTCTTATTATTAATAAGTGGTCATAAAAGTAGATTATATAAAGTAGGTTATATAAGGTAGCTCCTTCTATGCCCCTATCAATTTACCTGTCTCATCCCCATCATTTTTCCCAATAGACTCACAGAATACCTGGCCTTTAAAATTCTCCAGGTGCTGTAGCAGTATTAGCAGAGACCCTGGGAGTTTGAGTACCACACACAACAATGATTGTGGTAGTGGCTGGCTCTTTTTAATTTACTTTATATTTTTTTTGTAAAAGGAATTTATGTACTTCTCTACAACATTTAAAAAATGCTCAGCAAACGATATAAATATACATATATATATTTTAGTCAACATGTGTTAGGTTTTCTTACCTTGACTACAGTATCTCTAATAGACTCCAATGGAACAGTGCCCCAGAGGTCCAATTATAATGGGAAGTGGTGGAATACTTAATTAACTTTATCAAAAAATTCAGACACCTTGTACTTCTTTCAAATATACAACCTTGGCATGGACTTAAATCACAAATACCAGAGAGACTAAAAGATAAATTTATTATTCATGGTTAAAAATGGATCAGTAAGATATATACAGATATCTTTTCATAATGTAAGCATTTCATAATAACTCTGACAAGTATGAACTACTGATTAATGCTAAATGACAAACCATAGGAAGAAAAATCAGCTGCCAATACTGTAGAATTTACAGAAACTCTATACTAGAAATTTCTGATGCTTTCAACACCCAGGTTGCAGACATGAAGGGAAATGATTTTACACTGGACTGAATTCAAACACTACCCAGCTCACTCCCACTCACTTCAGTCATGTAAAAAAAACATATGTATTGGAAGAAGCACCAAAGCATTTTCATTCTTATTTAAAATCCAAAGCTGTAGGGAACAACAAATTGAACAAACTATTTTTGGTATAAAAGTTAATTGTCATTAGTTTAATTGTAGAGTGCAATCACGGACCGCTGCACAACAAAGCTTTTTATGGACAGTGCTGTAGGCTGCATATCTTTACACAGCAAAGTCACATATGCAGGACACCAGAGGGAGATGTAACGTGACAATGACAGCTGATTAAAGATTACCCTAATCATCTGAATCCTCTTCTTCTTGATTCCTTTTCTGTCACAGAGAAAACAAACACACACAGACATTATAATGATGTAGTCACATTTATAGTAAAGCATTGTTTTTTTTTTAAAACAACAGTGTTTGTATTTTAGAATAAAAGAATACATTTCTATCTTATATCCAGATTCAGAACAAAAGATTGAAGCAATATATACAGTTGATCTTTTTTTCTTAGGCAAAAGCTGAATTGCTTTAGCCTGATTGTTTGAATGACTACATGAAATTACAGGTCATGCCCTCTAATGTGCAGCCACATGAGCAGTTCATGCTGTAGAGTGCTGCAGTAGTGACATATTTAATGGGGAGGTCAAACAAAAATGTACTGCAGAGAAATGGAAGTAAAAAATAAAAAAAAGAGAAAACCTCTCACGTATAGTAATTCTATTTTAAGTATAGCTCCTTACATTTACATATTTCAATCTACAAATGAAGGGAATGTTTTAAGTGCTGTGATATTCTGGATAACACATATGACATTAATATATTTTGATCCTACGGCTGCTACTTAAATAAGTTACTAACATTTGGATAGAGGAATCTCAACATTAAATACCGCTGCCTTTCAGGGACAAAACCAATTGTATATCACTGATATGAGAATAATTTGGTTTTATGACGATCTCATAAACATAACACTACCGACAGTATAACTGTCAGAGAGACCTTCACTGCTGACATGGCACAATGCCCAAGGCATAAAATGTATAGAGGAGAAGTCAGAAAATGCTGCTTCTATTGAGCGGTTAGTTATGCATAAGAAACAAATCTATCAAGTACAGTTGCCTCTATACATAATTTCATTCTGCGTGCACGGTTTACAATCACTGAATTCCCTGTATGTTTTCATCCTATTCACTTCCCTTTTATTGATCTCATCCTACTATCGGTTTCTGTCGATTGATACTCTAGCATCTTCTCCATCAAAATATTATAATGTACTTTATCAGCTTTGATTCTTATTACTCTTTATTCCACTTTTGGGTGGTCTTAATATTTAGCTGTGTATTATTAGGAAATAAGACACTCCAAAAGAATAGATTTCTGGGTAATAAAATGTACATGGCCTTAGAGTCGATTTCTATTACTCTTCAAATGCTGACCACAACAGCCTATATTGCACTGAAGTTGGTAATGAAAACCAAAATAGGCTTTCTGCAGGTAAATATTCTGTCAGAACAAGCCTATGTCACGCTCTAAAGGCCTAGGCCCAGTAGATGAGGTACTGGCTCACGGTGCTGGTATGTAAAAGGAATTACCCAAAACTCACTTCTCCTTTTCAAGTAGTTAATTTGCATATTAACTTTATGGAGTCCATACCTCCAAATAGTGTCAATTCTTGGACTCTGAAAGGAACGTGGCCTATCAGATAGAAGGCAGGACTTTCTGGGAATGTGGTTTGGAAGATCAGGGCAGAGTTTGGGAAGATTGTGGATGGAGGTTTTGCTTTTTAAAATACTGGGAGTTATGAATGCATTTCTTAACAATATTCCCAAGTCTTTTCAGTGTTTTAGTGCAGTTATATTATTAGGAGACAGAACTATGTTACTCTTCGTTTCTTCTCCATGTACACCTATTTGCATACTCTACACTTCTGTATTTGCGGCTTAGTAAATATGCAAATGTAAAGTGCAAAGCAAGAAGTGAAAAAGGCAGTAAGTAAAAACATGCACAGTGCCATTAAAATCTGGTTGACAAAATAGGGCCACATCTGACAGGAACTCTCTGGTTGGAAGTACCAATGGGCATGGCCCGCTGTCAGATGTGAGAAATTGCAATGTAATCATTCACAAAGAGACATTTATGAGTCCCTTTCCCTTTATATCTACGCTACTTACTCTTCATGCTATTCTGTATCACATTATGTATGTAGGTTCATACAGAAACAGCATTTTAAAATACAGAATTAATATTCCCAGTTGTGAAGTACTGCATTATACTGGCGCAATACATATAAATGTTAACAATAATTCATGGGTTGGTGTAATGAGACCAGTTTGCCAGCCACCACTGCAGAACTCAACTGTATTCAATCAACTGAAGAACAAAGATTAAGATTTTTATTTTTAAACTTTATTTAGTCACCTATTACAACATTTGACGGGGACAGACAAGATTTTAATAATGCAATTGCGTTACTTAAATTATTAAACATATAACATATATAATATATACAAGCAAAATTACACAAAATATAAATATCTTGTCAGTCTAGAACAGTGTTGGCTAACCTGTGACACTCCAGGGGTTGTGAAACTACAAGTCCCAGCATACCCTTCCAGCAATAAGCTGCTATATATTGGCAAAGCATGCTGGGATTTGTAGTTTCATAAACACCTGGAGTGTCACAGGTTAGCCAACACTGGTCTAGAAAGTTGGAAATAAAGTGTGCAGATCCAGTTTTAAATAATAAAGTACAAAGAACTAGACAGAGCAACTACAAAGTAAAAAAAAAAAAAAAAAATAAGGTGTCAGGGTGGTTTTCCGCCTTGGAATGGAGGTGGGGTATGGGAAAAAAAAAAAAAGGGTGAGGGGGTTGGGGCACCACATACAGGGGATTAAACTGAGAAAGGAAGGTGAATGTGAAAATATGAGGCATGTGGTTGCCATACTTTATTGAATGATTTAGTGGTATTCTGAAGAATAATGGTCCATTTTACATATATGCAAAATTCTATTGATTACTATTTGCATTGACGAGGCAGTAGTTTGTTTGAAATCAGCAGCTACTTGGCAGTTGTGACGATATGCCTAAACATCTTGTTCTGGTGATTTGTGGCTAACAGGATCTCAACCAGGAGGAGAAAGAAACTGGGGAGAGTGGAACATTGAGGTGTAGCAGGATGGATGCAAAATTTATAAGCTCCAGCCAGAATGAAGCTAGTTTGGGATACTGGCACCACATCTGGAGAAATGAAACGTCTGTTAAGCAACCTCTCCAGCATGCATGGACGGACCCGCCATCTGGCACTTCTGGCAAATGCCAGAAGGGCCGATGGCTAGGTGGGCCGGGCCGCATGCCCGCCGAGCAGCAGCAGCACCCTGATGTCCCTGATGATTACTTGCATAGGCGGCACGTCAGCAAGATGCTGCTGCTCGGGATCGGATCTAACAAGGTAAGTGTCTGTGTGGCTATAGTGTGTGTGTGTGTGTGTTTGTGTGGCTATAGTGTGCACGTGTGGCCCCATGTTGCATTAGTGTGCGTGTGTGTTTGGCCATGTTAATATAGTGTGCGCACGCAGTATTTTAATATAGCATGCGTGTGTGTGTAGTATTTTAATGTAATATGTGAGGGAAGGGAGGATCTTAATATAGTGTGGAAGGTAGGCTATTTAATGGTGGAGTGTAGGTGGGGGCTAATTATTTAAGGTGAGGTGAAGGAACCTTTAATTTAATGCTGGGGTGGTTTAGGTTTCTTTCCTGCTGGAACTGAGGTGGGCTTGTGTACTTTAAATACCAGAGCTGATTTTTAGTCCCAGTCCGGCCCTGCCAGCATATGCTAGTTCTATAAGGATAAATTGTATTCAGTTTGGTGGGGACTAGGTACCAGCGATACAGGAGTTTATATGCATTATCTTTTACTTTTAAGCAGATAGAGCTCGAGGAAGTATTTGTTCTCATCTCTTCCCAGTCCTCAATGTCCAGCGTCTCCCACAGATCCCGCTCCCAAACACGTTCATGTGAGTATTTCATACTGGTATCTGTGGACTTGAGTCCACAGTAGAAAAGGCTACCGATATGGGCTAATTTTTTTTTCTACAATTATTTATAAATGTTCTTTAAAAACACTAAATAAAAACAAAAATATCAATAATAATATAACAATCAGTACCGTCCTATACAGATGGATTATGAATCAAATAAATGCTTACTCACCAATTTAAGAAAATCAATAAGCTTATGTGCATCTTCACCAGTAGAAAGATCAACAAAATCCTTTGGCAAACGGTAACTCAAGTAGGGGCTAGGCTGGACTGTGACCTCACTAGTTGTATAGCGGAAAGTAGGGCAATCCTGGAAAATGTACCATCATTTAATATCATGTTATTAAATACATTTTAGCACATACATTTCTTATGTGAAAGAAAACAAAATCAGACTTCAAATGAACTATGTGCTATCAACAGTATATAGTGCTAGGAATGTAGATGATCCACAGTAAAGAATTCTTATGTGCAAATGAAAAATGACCAGTAATGGAGTTCTAATATCAAATAGGGCAAAAAAAAAACAATATATTGCTATTGCATTCTCCTCCTGTTCTTCTAAAGTGTCCCTCCTGTCTAATGTATAGATATATAGATAAACTCCATTAGCCCCAAAGAGAGTCTGCTTGGCTCCAATGTTTATAATAATATCCAGCATGCATATTACTTATTTTTATATTTATTAGTGCCTTGCAGGGTTTATATCTGTGTTTGGTAAACTGTAGCTTATACATTTTGTATCTGAAAGCCTGCTGAAGCGAGTATATATACATTAAAAAAAAAAGTTAGGCAGTATACTAGTAGTAGATGTTAAAATTAGTATAGAATATAGACATATTAATTTCCAGATGTGTCGTGAAGACACGTGCATTACCAACCAGCCATGTATCCAGCTATGTCAAGTGCAATTGTTTTTATTTAAAGACAGCTATAAATTCAACCACATCATCACTGTAATGCTCTCCAGTGTTAACAATATTCCTTTAAATCCACAATGCCTTAGCGCCTACTCCCTCTATATGATTTGTAATAAAAAGTTTGTGCATTGATTTCAGAATTGAAACTTTTGTTTTCAAGTGTGCCAATCGAGTTCAAAAGTTAGTTTTAGCTTAAGTTTAACCTTTTTTATAGCATAAGTCCTAAGTAGCATATAATTATATAGAACACATTTATTCTAATTATTTTTTGTTCTTAAAACAATACACTAGCAGTGTAAGAGGTTTGATTGATTAGCACTGCAGTGGGACCCCAACACCTGGTTTCTTGTCTGTGGGTTAGATTGTAAAAGTATAATTTATATGGTGGAGCTACAGCTACCTTCTACAGTCCTTGCCCTGCTCATTGTCTTGCCACTGTCCACTGCTTTAGAAGAGAACTGTTGACAGCATTACCAATAATTAAACAATAATACCAAATATTGAAAGATAAAATAAACAAATATTTCCACATAGCAGAAGATGCACAAGGTTAATGTAACTGAAACCAAGAATATCAATTACTTACTGGGTGATGCAAATTTAACGATGAATACATTAAATTAGTCGAGTGCATATCATTCTGCAACTAATATAAAATGTGAGGACCAGGATAAGGATCCCCATTTTTTACCTGATCTACAGCTTCCTCGTCTCCTGGATTTCTACCTTTCATTAGTTCTTCCCAAGTGAACAGCAAAGAGTCTGTTACTTCTCCAAATGGATTAAAATCAATCAGCCATATTTTACCCTAAAAACATAGACTGTTTTACGCAAGATAATTAAAGCATCATCACAATCCTGCAGTGCAGGTACATCTATGGATAGCGCAAGTGCAATACTGAGAAGCAATAAAGTGGGTGAAGAAAATCTAAAATGTCAACCTTACCAAAGATCTGTTCCACTATTAAGGACAACTAGACACAAAACACATTAATGATATAAAAAGGAGGACCAGCTGAAAAAAAATGTGTGTGTGCGTCATGTTAATATTTCTGGATGTATTTACACATCGTTATCTAAAATGTTACTCTACTGTAAAACACAAACCAATAGCATAATCTCACTGCTGTAAAGGAAAAAAGTATGTCACATTTTTTAGAGCCTTCCAAGTTATGGAATTAAAATAGATGTTCATTCTATACATTAATTTTTTCATTTATCAGAGTCATATCAGCCTGAGATTATCACCATATTGTAGTATGTTCGCTTTTATAGTGCACTTCTTGTAAAACACTTAATTTACCAATTGTGAAACCTTCTAAATGACTCTACATTTTACTTGCAACAATAGCACGTTTGTGGGTTTACAGATACGCTAAAAAGAGTTGTACATTGTTCATTCAGTATTCTGATAAACAGAGCAGACAAAGATACATTACATTTATCCTAAAATTTTAACTAATATTTTTTTTCCTTGCTAATGTTATCCTCATTTATAAATAAACAGAGACAAAACTATAGTGGTTACAGGGGGTGCGATTGCTATGGGCTTGTCCTCTGAGCTACTTGTGGAAGACAGCAGGAACTTGCATTCCCCAACCGTTCCCCTTCAACACTTACCATGCTGCCTCCATCTCCCCATTGTGCCCATAGAACTATCACCACCAATAATAAGGGTTCAGCTGCCGCAACAGCTGTCAAGGGACACAACTGGGGGTCAGCACCCACAGACCTGGGACTGTCGCAGAGACTGACTCAGTGCCGCATAACTACATAGGGATCCCCTGATCAAGCAGCAACACAGAGGATTTCTGCACTCCTCACTCGACTGGCTACAACTGACAGCTTGAAAAGCCCACATTCTCCCCTGCTCCACAGATATAGACATTGTCCACAAAAAGTGCAATAAATTATCTTGCACTGTAACTCAATCTTGGACTCCTAGACAAGCTACAGAAATACCCACAGGCAAAAAGAGGAACAAATACTCACCATATTGTAGTACCTGTCAGAGACACAAGAGGGGCATCCCACAAACTCACCAACACAGACCTCTACAGGTGAATGCATGTTCCCCTTTGCACCCCTATGAGCAGAACTTTCTAATCTGCTTTCATAACAGAAAGAAAACAAAGCAGCTGTGGACTAACCCTTCAGCAAAATAGTAATTCCAGATGACACTCACCCCCCATAAAAAAAAAAAGCCCTATAAATAGGCTTGTTCTGTACGTCCACAAACCAGACACTAAAGGGAGCAACAGCACCACCTAATAGCCAAGTGTGGAAAAACAGCACTAAAATCAAGCAGGCTCTGCCACCAATAAGAAAGTAGTTTCAAACCTGAACAATCAAGTTTATTAAAAAACTAATTAAAAAGTCAAAGTCTGACTTAATGCCTTAAGTCATAGGTGCTCAAACTCAGTCCTCAATAGCTACTAAAAGGTCATGTTTTTAAGATTTCTGTCTGTAGAAGCAGGTGGGATTATTACTGACCCAGAAAAATAGATTAATTCAACTGTGCATGATTAAAGCAATCCAACAAAAATATGAACTGTTGGTGGCTCTTGAGGACTGAGCTTGGGCACCTCTGCCTTAACTCATCTGGATAACTTCTCAGAGTTCCGTCAAAACTACAAGAATATACAACCACCATATAAAATACCATCAATAGAACACCCTCTCTCAACAATACAGTCGGAAACAATACTGCCACACAAATAACCCACCACTTTTCCCACCAAGAAAAACAGGACCTGCAATATTCCCTTCCAGCCTCCCCACAAGGATATTCAGAATCTGTTAGGGATTCAGAAGGGACCCCCCTCAACAAATGGGTGACAATCTCAACCTACAGGCTATAATCTCCAAACGCACATTAGACTTGTAGAAAATGTCTAACCAAATCAAACACTTCCAAGCTGAAACTGGGAGAGATCTGCAATACCTAAACAGAGAACATGAGATTATCAAGGAGAAAAACTGTGAAAAGAGGAACAAACTTCCCATAAGAAACATACTTGAAATGGATGACTTTAGTGAACGCGAACCTTATCTTCTAAAACTACTAGTCCCTTCTCTAACTAACAAACATATCTACATAGAAAGAGCACACAGGGTTCTTCACCTCAATCTCATTGATACAGACCCCCCTAGAGGCATTATTTTAAATCTACTAACCAAAGAGAAGATCATGGCTACAAGCAGAAGCACCGACCACATTCTCTTTAAAGGGTCAAATTCCAAAACTTTCAAGATCTGGCTCCAACAACTATTGCAAAAAGGAGAGACCTGAGAGAAATTACCCTCACCCTGAGCAATCAAGGATATAAATATAGATGGGGCTCTCCCATTTTACTGATTGTGGAGATCGGAGGATGTCAACACAAGATAAGGAATGTAGACAAAGGCAGGATCATGCTCTGGAAGCTCAACTTCCATTCCCTATATAGCCCTTGCTCCAGCAGATGCAAACTCAGCTTCCTAACCAGCTGTGACAATTCTTTTACAACTTTTTCTGCTGATTAGCTAAAAACTGGGAAGCATAGTAAAGTAACATAAACTCCCTAGCTACCTTACCTAACTTACCCATCACACCAATATCAGGCAGGATATGCCCATGGCCATCCAAAAGCTCTGCACTCTAACTAGGGCAACCTCAGATGTTAAGGTCATCTTGCATGACCAAAGGGGTCTCCCTCCTGGAAATCAAAATATGTCCCAGCACGTTTTAGGAATTCTCTATGTAATGATCATTTGACCATTTAGAGGTCCCAGAAGCCCTCAATGTTCATTCCTAAAATAAATAATATGTTTTGTAAACTCTTAGGGCATAATGAAAGCAACGTGCGTTTCTTTTAAAATGCACATAAATCGGCTCTGCGCACTCCCGAATTCAACAAGGAACGGATCTGTAGATACGTGCGCTGATGAATTCAGGTCTGAAGTGCTCTACTACACAAGGCACCGCAGGATACGTCCAATGCCTAAGTGGATTATAAATTCGCAAAAGGACGCACAGAAAAAAAAATAGAATGTCACCATTACAGGTATTAATGATAAAATAGTAAAAAAAAACAACAAGTTTTTATTATTGCCATTAAATACATTACTATGTTCTTAATGCCTACTGAACATAAAATACATTTTTGAAGTTGCTTCTGTTCACAAACACGTTATAGCGTGCATACAAGACTGTCATCACTAGTACTCCGGACTAGCCCTGTAGCTGAAGCAAGAGACAGAGCAGAAAAACAAGTAACTTTGCAATGCCCAGAGCTTGAATCAGATGTGGTTTCTTGCGCTTGAGTTTTGCACACCCTTACTGTAAACGGACTACGGAAAAAACATCCCTTCCCCACCCTGTTTATTTCCCGGAATTGTAGGCTGCAGAAAGTGTTCTTTATGCTTGAAAACGGAGCGAACATGGCTGTATTTACTGGCGTATGGTCCGGTTGTTGGGTGTGCGGAAAGTGATTTTGTGTAAGATCCACTCCAAATTGGTAGATACGTGCCTTGATGAATCAGGCCCTTAGTTCCAAGTTTTCCAGAAATCTTTCAACAGTTTTATCCTATTATTAATGTTATAAATGGTCTTTTATGGCTCACACATTATTGTTGTACCAGACAAAAATTGCCTCATACCAGACCAACCTGTACCCCCCAAAATATCATCTATCAACTTTAAATTTCAGTGTACAAATAAGCTATCAAGCACTTGTGTGCTACATGAAAAAACAGCCAGTATTTAACTTATGTGCAAAATAATAAACTCATTAGTACCCCTTGCATTGCAACATGGTTTTGTCCAGAACACTTGAGTAAGAAAACTTACTCAATTAAGTTCCAAACTGTGATAGATTCCAGGATTTATTAATTTAAATTGAAATTCCACCTAACGGTGACCACTTACATACCATATTTCTGGTTTTCTTCTGTGTTTAACCAAAGTCTTCATAACATCTATTTTAATGTCTTCGGACATGAGGAATATAATTTTGCCCAATCAGCTATTTCCAAGGGCAACACAACTAAACAACTCTGCCTAGATGTTTGAAAGACTATGGTGAGAAACAGAAATAAAGCTGAAAAGATCAATGCATATAGCAAAAGTCAAAGGATGGCATTTAAAAAAAAAACAATAAAATTGTCTGAAGGTGATGCATCCCCCATGAAAATATTTTACACCTCTATAATACATCAGTAGCTTTAGCCTGGAACTAGAGTCACTGAATCAATAATGACATAGAGGCGCTCTAACCTGTTTTTTGTTTTTTCTTTAATTACGGATTAGCCAGTCTGTGTCATGGTCCGAAACTCAATTTAAGTGTTATTTTTACATTACTTCCTCAGCTTTCTGGGTTTCCTGATAATACAGACCTGACACCAAAATGAAGTTTTGGATGCATCACTGTTTGCTTACTGATATCTGATAAGGGAATGTAAAGAGTTCTAGCACTATCTTTTGAGTTGGAGAGTGGGGAGTTATTAGATGGAGGGAGCTTTGAATTAATCACAGGACAAGAAATTTGTTATCTAAAAGATCAAATAGAATAATGAAATTTGTGTGGCTGATAATCTTAGAGAAGGTATGGTAAGGTGTATAAAACATAATTTTCTGCACACTGCTTTTAAAAAATTCCAAATGGTGTTAGAGGCCAATAATTTGTGATGAGAGACGCAGGTGAAAGATAAATATATGAAAAGATATCTCCACTAGTGTGTGCTTGAATGTATTTTCTTGATCGGTAGATAAACCAGCCTGTATTTAATATATACATATATGAAAAAAAAGAAGAAAAAAAAAGAAGAATGTATCCTCACCATACAACATTCCTCATAATATATAAATGTAAATATACTAGGAAGATATTAAGCATATTACAAGGTTATAAAAGTATTGAAACATTTTTACATTTAAATTTAAAAAAACAAACAAAAACCAAGCATTATTTTGCTAGTTAATTTACCTTTCTAAAAAAATTAATTAAAAATAATTAAGCTAAACCAGCACGGACGCCCAATAATTTACAGCTAAATAACTACCAAATGGTTTTTAATCCCTAATTACCTCTCTATAGGTCTGTAACAGTATTTGGCATCCCATTTAAAGTATGATAGTACAGCACTATAGAATATTTTGGAGCTACAGAAATAAAATATGATATCAATAAAACTAGTTACTATGTAATCTCAAAATATATTCCCATGGTAATAATTTGTTTACCAAGTAAAATATGCCCTTTCATCTAGAGATTTATCTAGGAGCCGTTTTTTCACACTAGTTTAGGAGAGATACATATCACTTACCTCACAGTCTTTGTATATGTCAAAAACAACTAGAAGACAAAAACAAAAGATCTGTTAAAATGTACAGTACCTGTGATATACATAGAACTAATATTAGAAACTGTTTATTTCCTACCAGTTGGGAAATATTTAGCGGATTTCTATGTTCCACTTACAGAAAACTGCATGGATAAGTTTAACATTTATGATATGCACTCTTTACAATGCAATGTAGGCATATAAACCTATTTAAGAATTATTGAGAATGCAAATGAAAAATAAACTGTTCACCACAAACAGGGTCCTTTACTGTAAGGGGGTATTAACCTGTGGCATTCCTTTCCACAAGAGGTGGCGATGGCAAACGCACCAACAGTTTAAAACTGATAGGATATCTTTCTTACACAAAATGGTATTTGTACCTCTGTAGTTGGTAATGGGATTGATTTATCTAGGGAATGTATCAGACTGTTGGGGACAAGAAGGATTTTTCTTCCTCTTGCAAGGCTAAATTGCAACAGGGTTTACCAAGTTTGTGAGGTGTCTCACTCTGGTCCAACTTCCTGGACCAGTGTTGTTTTTCAACTTTACTAAATATGTAGTCTACTTATATATCCCAATGTTGGTGAATGAAGAAGGAACAGTACATGCATATATTTTCGGTCAATGAGTAAAATCTAAGCCATGTACATGACAGCTGGGGTTGAAGAAGATAACTAGAGGTGGGATCTGTTTCAGTGAATGATGGTATATGTTGGGTCTTTTACCAAGGAAAGCAGGCAGTTATTTACTGCAAGCCTCTCAAAGTTGAATTTGAAGCAATAAGCTCATATGTGTGCCAAGAACTATGGCTTCCCAACCAGGAAAACACAGCCAACAACCAGGCAAGTATGAGGAACACATGAGAAGAAAGTAGTAAAAGAGGCAGTAGATGCAAAAAAAAAATATATAGAATACTTAGAATAATTACGCAAGTAATTTTCCATTCATTTAATTTTAAATTGGTATAAAGAGGCAACTTTCAGCATGTAAGGAAGCTTCTAGTAATGCACAGACATTGATATTTTATGTGAGTTTTATGATTGCACTATGCCCAGGTTTATAATACAGTACATAAGCTAGTTAGCGATTCACTAGTAGCAATAAAACTATGTTGGAAGTACATAACAAGAAAAGCGTTAGTAGAAAATACCATAATCAGTAATCTAAACACATCTGTATGTAAACAGAAACAATATTTCCTTTGTATTCATTTGCTTGACAAATTACTTCAAAGAGGACTTCAAGTAACCCTGGCCGCACACTTTATAAACCCATCAATCCATTTTTTAGTATGTATGTAGATGGCCAAATCGTTGGATAATGAGATCTTTTAGGTAGACATTTTCATCCAAAATTGATGAGATTGAGATTATTGAACTATGTAATTATGCAATTAAGATATAATGATCCCAGAACTCTCCATACACTGTGCATATACTGTAAATTTTCTTTCTGCTCTGTCAGATCAAAATTATAATGTGAGAACCAATTTTTTGATTTACAGTCCAATTAAAAATGATCAAATTGAAAACAAATGGACTGTAATATGTGTGCTTCAATTGTATATTGATGTAGTTGTACCAAAACAAATTATTAATTCTGAAACAGATAAAAACCTAGATGCTGCCTAACTGCTATGATACTGCAGTACAATGACCATAAATCGCCATGTATGTGGCCCAGAAATAAGCGTGATGTCAAATAATGATCATGCTGAAATCGTTCTGTACATTATCAGCAATAACAGTGGATGACCAAGATTGCCCTATGTGTAGGCGCATCATTAAACTGTTCTAATGTTCCCAAACTGAAGCTGGAAGTGATCCAAGCACTCAGCCCAAGTGTTGAACGGACAGATATCATTCACCTGCGCCACCCATTTGGACAGTGATCCTGTCACGTAATCCAAGCAGCAAAATTGGCCCGTGTGTGGCCACCTTAGAAATTTAAGTGTAAACAGCTCATCACAGTGTCACTGGATGCTGTTAACTTCTTGTAAGAAGTTTGAAATTACCTACTTACAGTCTTCGTCCAGGAAGTTGTACTGAATGTGATCTTTGAAGAAATCCTGTATTGATCTGCGGATGTCTTCTTTTTGCTTACAGACGTGATCATAATATTGTGTATAATCTCTCTGTGATATACCTAGAATAATTAAGACCATATTATGATCAAGGATGGATATGGTATAATTCAGGTGATCAATACAGACATTAAGTTTCCCAAATGCACTAAATTCCACAGAACAGCTCTTACAACAAATAACATGATTACATGAAAATTAGCATTTATAATAATATAATTTATATATAATACAAAAAGATGACTTTTGATTCAGAACTGCTGTTCGCGATATACATTTTGCTGTGTAAAAAAACAAATCTGATTTGATTATATTTATTGCTTAGTTATCTTAATGGTGCAATTTTAGTATATTAAATAGCATCTTCTTATTTCATCATCGTCATTTATTTATATAGCGCCAACATATTCCGTAGCGCTTTACATTTGGGGACAAACATAGTAAACTAATAAACAAACTGGGTAAAACGACAAAGAGGTGAAAAGGCCCTGCTGGCAAGCTTACAATCTATTGGACAATGGGAGTTTGACACATGAGGTTAAGTCTACATTTTGTATTTCTGCCCAGCCAGACTGCAAAGTTAAAAGTGACTCATAAGCTAAATGATCCTGTCACACAACAATGTTAGTCAAGGGGTAGTTGTCTTATGTGAAATTGTGTAATGGGTGGTAATAGGGTAATGTAGTGAGGTTAAGATGGTGGGTGAGGAATATTTTAAGCTTGTCTGAAGAGGTGGGTTTTCAGAGAACATTTGAAAGTTTGTAGGCCAGAGTAGAGTCTTATTGTGCAAGGGAGAGAATTCCATAGAGTGGGTGTCGCCCGAAAAAAAGTCCTGTAACCGGAAATGTGAGGATGTAATGAGTGTGGATGAGAGACGCAGATCTAGTGCAGAACGGAGTTGGCGAGTTGGGAAATATTTTGAGACAAGAGTGAGAAATATTTTACCTTAGTAAAATATTATGACATAAGTTGTAGTGCAGCTTTAAATTTTAGTCAAAAGTAAAGTTAGTTAAATAATAACACATGTTTTGGTTAATCAAAATGTAATTCTGCAAAACTCAGAGGAAAAGTTCATATTTGAGTCATCAGAATAGGCAAGATTGTGATGATATACTGACAGGAAAATGCAAATGCTAACTACAGGTACTGCTTGTCAGTTGTCAAAAGTCTGACTAAAATATTATTCATAGTGCAAAGACATCATCAGTCTTAGTCTAAGCCAGTGAATTTTATAAATGCATGTCAGATGTGTCACTTGAAAAGAATTTCACACCAGGATGCTGAATAATGTAGTTTTAACAACACAACCTTTGCTCTTTAAAAATGTGCAGTGTCAGTAGGAGCAGCATCAGGCAAATAAGCCAGCTATCTGTGTGTGAAGACACTGCTAACTGGCTGTTCTGAGGTATATTCAAGAAAGCCTCTAAACCCATAGCAAAGAGAAGGTTGTTCCAATAAGGTATTTTTTTTTTGTTTAACAGTGAGCAATCCTCCCTGAGCTCGCCTTAGTAATTCTGCATTATAGTTTGACAAGTACACCGCCCCAATATGGTATCATGCAAGGACGTGGGTTAAGGTGGCATATGACGCTACATTATGGCATATAAACTGTATGACAGTATGTGAGGCTATATTGATGCATATAGACTATAGTGGATAAGGGTATATGGTGGCACGAGGAGATATTTGGATATGAAGTACACCATACTTCTTATGGCATACCACAAGCATTAAATATTTACTCTATACTTAAAACACCAGAGTCTGCAGTGCTTGCTATCTATTTACTTTTATTATGCATTTACAACATTTATATCGCAATTTTTTTTCATGATGGCTATTTTGGCTGTGTGACACATTTTTAACCCATAACAAATGCAAGATGAATAAAAAGACACATGCTCAACTGTGGCGTTAATTCCAGCATTCACACTAATATATTCCTGAACTTCATATTTTGTCATTTATCTTCATTTTATATCTCATATACAACTTCAGAAAGTCTGTTTTAAAAGCCAAATTAGGTATAGGCAGACTTTATAATGTGTTTTTGACTATACTATATTCAAAGTAAAAGCAAAGAAATAAAACTTGGAACCAACACTACAACCTATATGTATAACATGTATCGGACAAAAAGGATCTGATGCAGCAGATTTAGATAACGTCTCCTCCACTATGTAAGAGGACTACATGACATTCATATCAGAATACAGATGGCTTTAATTGATAGGACAAGCTAAAGGTGGCTGTAAGTTTCTAAAAACTAACTTATATAAACTATTCATGCAAACACTATTTGCACACTGTTAGCCAAATCTTACCTATAAGTTTGTTCTCTTTAACAAAACATCTAAACTCTGCGCCCGGGATCAATTCACACCATTTTCTAAGAACAAGCTGAAAAAGAAAATAATCTCAATAACTTTAGTCAATTCATTAGACAGTTTTTAGCATATGAGTTCAGTACAATCATTATGTTGTTAGGGATGAGCGACGGTCAGCATTTACTCCTAAAAGTGGACCACTGTAACGCTTCGGTCCCACAAGTAGTACCTGTCCCGTTACCCGCATTTCATTTATCTGGAAACTGCCATGTTCCAGCATCAGACTAACTTCATTCATTCATTTAGCTATATTCAGACCTGTGCAGGTGCAAGCCTATTGCACTTCAGGATCTCCTCCCTCTTTTTCATTGGCTAAGCACTTCTGGAGCACTATTTAAACCTCCTGGATTCACCTGTCTGACGCCTGTTCTTCAAGCTCACTTCCTGTAGCCTGTGGTTCTGGTTCCTGTTCTCCTCGTCGTTTGCCTGTGTTCCAGTCTGCTCTCAGTCTCCTGCTGTGTTGCACTATTGCTGCTCCAGCACTGCTACTACCATCTCCAGTGTACTTCATCGCGACAGCTTCAGTTCTCTCATTGCTACCACTCAGAGCTGCTACTACACCTGTGACTCATCAGCTGTTACTACGGGTTACCTCCGTTACTTCAGTTTGCTCTCAGTCTCTTGCTGTGTTGAACTATTGCTGCTCTAGTACTTCTATACCATCTCTGATGAACTTCATCGTGACAGCTCCAGTTCTCTAACCGCTATCACTGTGAGCCGCAACTGCACTCACTAGCTGTTCCCTCTCTGCTACCTCTGCCTTCCCGCGTGTGCTCAGCATACTCAAGTGCTGTACTCCCGCTGTTCCAGTATCTCTACTAATCACCATTGGATACACCATTGTGACAGCCTCTGCTTTTCCTCGTTGTACCACAGGACATCTATTCTCCTTGTGCCTCATTTGTTTCTACCCATGTTACCTGGCTCCTCCACACCGTTCTGCTGTTCACCCACTCACAGGACCGCGACCTGCAGGTTTGGTGCCGCTAAATCCATACCTCCTTGCGTGGGTTCCTGGTGAAAACCACCTGCCTGTTAGACTCTGCGCCTGTGGGTGGGCTAAGCCATGTCCAGCAGAGCATAGGGATCAATTTCCCATAAGCCAACCGTGACAACCACTAACTGATGGGATGAATTTTCCAAAAGAGGATTAGGTACGAGTAATACCCCATTCATACTGCACCAAATTCCCGGGTTTTTGCCGGGGCGAGCTCAAACGACCCGGGTCTTGGTGCAGTATGAATGGTACAAGTCAAAAATCCTGGGTCTTCAACCCGGGATTTATAGAGGGGTAATTCCCGGGTCGGACCCGGGTTGCCTGCACTATGAATGGTGCAACCGCACAGAAAACAAGCTGATTGGCTGTCTGCCTGTCTCTGGAGGATGATGTCATCGGTGGGAGTCCGTGGAAGATTCGAGAAGGAGTTTAGGAGAAATGGTGGATGGTGGAGTGCAGATCAAGCTGAAGCAGAATCGGAGTTTGTTGGAGAAAATTGCTTTTATTTCACTGAAAAAGTTTGTATTAACAGCAATTATGACATCACCATTTTTCAGCCAATGAAAACTGCTCTGGTGAGGACTCCCACAAATTGCCAGGGCACAGACTTGTGCAGTATGAATGGGGTCAACCCGGGAAATTCCCGGGTCCGAGGTGCAGTAAGAATGGTGTTTCTGAGCTGGGACGCTCCGAGCCCCGGCAAAAACCCGGGATATTACCGGGGCGGCAGTATGAAAGCGGTATTATATTATTTAGGAAGAAAAAAACTTAATAGGAACAAAACGGCAAAGGTCATCAAATTGTAATTCATTTAAGAAAAGGGTCTAATGAATTAAATTGTTTGATTAATAAACTGTGTAAATTGTCAGTTAGTACAAGCAGTCAAGAGGACTGTCGAGGTGTTTCCACCCAGTTGATCATGGGAGAATTCTTGTCTTTTACAATCTCTCTATCCAGAGCTAAACATTATTCCTAAGGGTGCACATACATTTACAGATCACTCCTAAAATCTATTATAAAACAGACTGACACCACAGAAAATGGTTCCAGTTTGGAGCATTCCTAAGTCACAAGTAGAAAAAAACAGAAAACAAACTAGCTTCCTGAGGCGATCTCTAATGGGGAACACTGTATGAAAGTAGTGTTTGTACATAGCAAAGAGATATTGTACAATTCCACATCTTTACATGTTTTTGCCCTAAGTCGTGGGAAACTGCTAAAGTGGACTTGTCACCTGTACAAAGTCATTTTCTAGGCTGAATAATATTAATGAGAATAGACCTTTTCATTTACTAGGAACTGGTGACATTACTTGGACACAAAAAGTCTCAAACCTCATAAAACTTCAGTGAATTGATAGGCTGACTATTGGTTCAAAACACAAAAATGACAGCATCCCCTTTGTGTAGGTGATGTAAAATTTCAGAAAAAAACTATAAAATAAAGTCAAATTAAAATGAATGAATGGGAAAACAAAAACTATCTATCTTCTAATCCCTTTATTACCAAAAAGTAAAACTACAATATTGGGTAGAAATGGAGCATTGGTGAACTAGCAGCGATTGTGTGGCTTCAGGAAGTAGATATTAATATTATCAGTAATCATGTTGATAACTGCAATATTTTGTAGTTCATCAATATTACACACAGTGGAAGAAAACATTATTCTAACTAGTATGTGCTATTTACCTCATACTTTACACTGGGATCAGGAGAATCATCTGTACAGTGAATAAACCTGTAAAAGACATTTCCACATGTAAGAGAATTATAGTGTTATCAGAAAGAAAATACTGCAAAATAGAGGCCATATAAATTACAAGGAATTGGAACTCTTAGCTGCAGGTCATGTACCCCTGCTGTATGCTGAGCAGATGTTTAAAGTAAAACAGGTTGAGACTGCTAGGTTGTATCACAAAATGAAGACAATGGTAATACATATTTCTGATTGGTAAATAACAATGTTTAATGTTCAAAGAAACCCTATGTTTCATCATTTACACATTTTGTCCCATGTATTAGATATATTTTAAATTCTCTAATAAAACAATGAGAAGATATAGGAAGGACTGCAAAGCTACATTCTTAAAGGGTAATATCCAAATAAGACTTTTCAAATGGGAAATATACCATGGTAACCATTTGAGTCAATGTCCAATCCCTACGTTTTTAGAGAATGACACAGAACATTCATCTGCAGACACTGTACAAGTGTTCTCAATCCACAGTATGTTGTCCAGGTGAACATTAGGAAGTGCTGTAGAGATAGCCTCACTAAAACAATAAAACAGTAGAGAGATTTCCAGCTGCATTCCCTAGAGACAATAAACAGAAATGCAGACTAGACTCCTGAGAAATGACATTTATTATGAGTAAAGTGAATCAACGGAACGAAAAACTGAAATCAACAGACGAAAAAGAAGTCTATTCTAATTTGTAGTGGCTCATTTGCAAATTTGCTTGTGCAAACGGTTTTATTCCCATATAGTCTAATGTCTATAGTTTAAAATTCAATACATGAAACTAAATATATGGTTACTCCCTAACAGCTACACCATCTGCTAAATAAATGCAATTTCTGAATAAGAATAATGCGAATAATTACAAGGAGGAAGAAGAATGTATTTAATATAGCTCTCTCAGTAACATTAGAGACAAAGGAATTGCCACAAAAACCCATCCATGATGTTAAAAAGGCCATATGCTTAACTATTTACATTAAGGTGCAACAACTATAACAAATGAACACATCAATAGTTTTTCAAAACCTTCCTTAAGGAAATTATTAATATTATGATGCTTACAATGATATTATTTTCAAATATTACTTTTCTAGCTTGACTAATGATATGGGGCTCATACTCACAACTTTAACTGCAATGTGATCATTTTTAATTAGGTTATACAATTGCTGCTATGGTTTGTGGTACAAGACTAATCTAAAATGATGTGATCTAAGGAATTGTTCAGAATTACATTTTCAAATTTGATAACTGCAATCACCCAGTATTTTAAAACGATTGTATAAGTATGTGTAACCATAATTAAAGGATTCTTTTTTCTGTGTGCGCTAAAAAACATAAGTATGTCATAATTACATTATTCTGTGTGTGTACAAAGCATACAATAAAAAG
The DNA here is from genome assembly GCF_038048845.1 of Mixophyes fleayi. Taxonomy (NCBI): domain Eukaryota; kingdom Metazoa; phylum Chordata; class Amphibia; order Anura; family Limnodynastidae; genus Mixophyes; species Mixophyes fleayi. The sequence continues at coordinate 153,871,717 of NC_134405.1, read as the reverse complement.
ATATTTTATAAATAAGATGGTTTCATTAAAATTTGTAAAATTGTTAAATTGCTGTATGTGGGTGGCTTATTTCAGATGAAAAAAGCCCAAACATTTGCTGTCAAGACATGTATTTATAGGATCCTTTTATAAGAGAAAAACTGCAAATAGAGTCAAAACAAGCTGACAGACGGGCAATAGTACAAGGTTATGTTAAGTGCTTTTAAATGAACAGTCCATGAAACAAAGTGAGATTAACTATCAGCATGTGCAGATCACAAAATGTACATGTATAAAATGGTCTAGGAGACGGGTATGATGTATGGTACATCTCTTCCCTCTCATTCGGCTATTAATCACTTCCTACTTCGTGCCAACGCAACCCAGTTGACAAAAAATATTCTAAAAAAATGGAATTCACAAACTCCAAATAAAATGTGACTAATAATTCATAAGATATTAAATAACTGTCATTATTGAATGATATACTCCACAAAATCATATTTTTATAGATAGTACTTGGCAACATAAAAATGTATTGTCATGATTTAGTGATTTCTGCCCAGTGTTCGCCCCAGCACTTATTTCCCTGGTGCTCCACCCGGCTGTTTTTACTTGCCACCCAGCTCTTGGAGCCCAACAGAGTCCTATTATAATAGAATAAACCATTTTTTATAACTGGCACTATGTGAGCACTACAGCCAACAGCATGCGTTAGACCACTGACCACCAGTCTGACCAGTACTGGCAAGTGTGGGCAATAACCTCCAACATTTTTCATTATTATTGCAAAGAGTAACGCTGCTCCCACCAGGCTGATTCTTAATACCACCTGGCTGGCAACATGTTCTGGGGAGAACACTGGATTTCATAGTTTGTGTATGCATATAAATACTTGTATACATGTATTTGTTATAAATACATTAACCATTTTACTTTGGATTTCTTTTAAGCGAATCAAACCAGGAAAGATGTATATTAGAAAAGTGTTCAAATAACAAGCTAAATATATTTTATATGGCTTTTTTACTGAGTAAATTAAGGGTATTCTCATCCCTTGAGTGTATTTTGTTCTTAAGTTATTGCTTGTCCAGTGGAGAACTGCTCTTTAAACGGACTCTCTCACTAAAACTGTAATGTATACATTAATGAATGGAGGCTAAACTTATGTCCCTTTTGCATAACATTTAATCTGTAAGGCTAAATACACACTGCAGGTATTTTAAGACAATGATCGGCCCAATCACCCGATACACGACCGCTCGGAAACATATCACGTTAGTGTGTATGCTCATACGATGCACGACAATTGTTCCAAAGTGCAGATTGTCATTTCATTTGGTTGGTCGTACTGACCTGCCCCTGCTGTAATAGGCCAAAATTGGGGCATAAAAATGCAATTTGTGTGGCCATGCCGCCAGGACGGAGCCCCTTCCGGGAGATCTGGCTGCCAAAGTTAGCAAGTATGAGTATATATATCCCCAAGTATATTTTTTGCTATGAAAAAGCCTACAAATGACACTGGTCTACATTAGGAGTAATGTAGACCAGTGTGCATGTTTTTATTAACATGTTAAAGTGTAACTGTAGTTTAGGATAATTCCAGGACACCTGTAGTGGCCCCTGCACTCTCCCAATTTTATCTTCTCTACCAATTAGTTTTGAGCTGTCCAATTAGGTTTAGGAGAGTTTGATTATCAGTGGAATAGGTGACTCAATCTACCCTGTTTATGAGGACTTTCAATTTGCTCCATCTGCTCCAGGGGTTTGTTGCTATTATGATTTGATGATTGCTGTCTATTGGACAGTTATTTTTATTGCTATTGTTTTTACAGTGATTTTTATTGTACTATTTCTATTAAATGTGTTGTCACAACATAGCGCTAAATATTCTTTTATTTATCCAATTAGGTTGTGGCCTCTTCAGAACAAGAACTTCCTATCATAATGTGTGCACTTCTTATTTGTTTGTCTTATAAATATATTTTTCTGTATCCATGCATTTCACAAAGAAACTAGGGGCTACCCTCGTTTTATTCAGTCATATAAAACACATTAGGTTTTCAAAATCATGAATTTTTCAGAATAAAGTAGTGTTTAGAGACTTCAGGCAGAACATCAACATAAACAACTGATAATCCTTGGTTTATCTCAGTATACAAATAAACCCCACTCCTTAGAAAAGACATCTCATGGCTTACCAGGATGTTCTTCAATAAATCCTCCATTATTAAATGGATCGCAAGTATGCAACTTAAATAATTCTAAAAATATACTAAGCTTCATGTTGTCCGGCTCTGTAGGAAGTATCCGGAAGAATGGTCACTTATTTATCACTCCCCACACAGATGCACTTAACCCAATTGACGATGACAAAATCAAGAAAACGGCTATTTAGTTACACTGGAAAGGGAAGGCATCTATATAAAATATGGTGATACATCAAATAGAATTTAATGAAAAGCAGTTGATAAACATTTTTTGCCTATCCTAACCATGGATTATTCATAGGCGATCCATGAGCAATACCATTAAGTGGAAAATATACCATTTTATAGTTACTGAAGTTGAGTCTAAATGCTTTTAATTTTGTAGAAAAGTACACCACCAAAGCCATCAATCATGTTTTCAAGGCAAAATAAAACTGTAACTGTAACTAGAGATGTTCACTGACCAGCTTGTTTTGGTTTTGGATCTGTATTAACTTCATGCTTTGGTTTTGGCAAAGCCGCCCTCACGTGCTTTGGTTTTGGACGATCTTTTTTTGTTCCTACATTATTATTAACCTCAATAACATTAAGTTCCAGTCATTTCCAATCAATTTTTGTAAGTGACAAGTGCTACCACTCCTGTTTCTGTATGAGCAAAGGCAATGGCACTGAAGAATAGGGAGTGTCCCCTGTTTCTGTGTGAGCAATGGCGCTGGATCTCCTGGGGAGGGAGGTACTTATGGAATACAAAACCCGCGAGATCCGACGACGCAACAATGACATTTTAACTCTATTCAGATCCGAGGAAGCGGGAAAGTACCAAGCCAGCTCGGTACTCGGATCGGCGATGTTCGAGGGGGGGGGGGGGGGGGGGGGGGAGTTGTAGATCGGTTTTCGGAAAACCAAACTGGAGCATCTCTAAACCAGACTTGCAGGGTAATAGTGCCTCCAGTGGCCAAACAATGCATATACAATTCTTGAATCTTTGTCAAGCAATATCTTTTACACAAAACCTCTCAGATCCAAGAGAATGTTCACGCAATTATATATATATATATATATATATATATATATATATATATATATATATATATATATATATGTGTGTGTGTGTGTGTGCATACGTGAAACATGTTTTCTCCCCCAAAAAATTTACTGAATAGTCCGTTTTGAATATTATCTAGGAACATTCATCTTGCTGCCACTGTCACATGCTTGTTTTTCCACTTCATGATCTATCATCAGAACACTCAGCTTTCAGCACTAAACAAATATACAATGAGATGAGCCACAACAGTAAGTGAACATAGATCTCTGTTGGCCCCTTCATATCCTCCACAAAAAAGTAAATCCCGCAAGTACTTTTTCTTGTTCCATCAATTATAATATGTAATTTAGGAGAAACTAAACTGCTCACAGAGTTTAATTAAGTGTCCTTTAAAGTCAGAAGTGATTGCACAGTTCATGGTCTAATTATATGGATGTACTACATTATGTCATTAGGCAGTCCGTAATTACACCAGATTAAATCCTTCTTGCAATACTGGTCTGCTTCTGTGCTGATAAGCGAGCAAAGTGAGAACACACAGGTCTCTGTAGCCCAGGATGCAAACCCACCAAACCCTTCCAACACTATTTTCTGAGCGTTCTAAAATGACTGAATTGAATAATTAAGAATATAGAGAGAAGCTATGTTTTTTTTTTTAATCAAGCTGCCCAACTTTACTTGTGGACTGTGTGTTCTAGAGACTATACTGCAGTAACAGAGGCTCCAACATATCATTTTTTTTTATTTTTTTTTACATCAATGCTTAAAAAATAAAGTTACATCATACATTACAATTCTAACTAGGTTAAGGCACACAATGTGCACAGACACTGAGATCTATAGAAAATAACTAAAGAGAAAACACTTTATTCAGCAAAATTAACACTATAAAATGTAAACAATATGTATATATCAAATGGGTGTCCCTCTAACTTGCAAATTGTAAATGTTCATTTATGAAATTACAAATACTGTTTTGTAGCATCATATACCTAATTTTGCTTTAATGCATCAGTTTTTACAGGCTAGCACTTGGATTTACAGGCCAATATGACAGTATCTGTAATGTTGCAATATTATGTACCATTGATGGTAAGAGTTGGGCTCCTAGACGAGTGGTAACAGAAATAAAAAAAAAAGACAAGGTTTTATTTTGGTGTGACAAAATGACTTAAATGAGCTGGCGGATATCGAGAGGGAGCATTCAAGGTTGTGTTCCACATTTTACAAGTAGGCGCACAGGCTTTTCCTTCCCGCAACAGGACTTAAATTCCCAGGCTGTTCAGAAGTGACTGAAACCAAACCTCATCCCTAACTATTTAATGGAGTGCAGCTTGTATCTTCCAGTTGCAGTGCTTTGGGAAAGCTTTTTTTCTAGACCCACTTCAACCAATGTAATAAAGTCTTTCACACATAATAAAGTGAGACAAATAATAAAATCCCAAAATACCTCTCACTGTCATGATTACTTTAAGACGTAAATGAGGTTAAACTGGGCAGTAATTTAGGAGAAAAACTTTTACATTAACAATTACATTAACGAAGGGGTGAACCTACAGTGGAAGTAGGTATTATTGTTATTTATTTATAGGATGCCACAAAATCTGCAGCTCTGTAAAGTGGGGAAGCATATTACAAAAACATCCCCCACAAATCATTTTCACCTACCCGTTCTCATAGTTTTACTCTTTTATATCTAAGAAAAAGAGAAAGGAGCTTGACCCTTCATCCCTTACTTAGGTTGTCCATTTTTGCCACTCTCCGCTTGTTTCAATAATTCCAAGCTTTCAGCTCCCCTGCAAAAATGTTCTCGCTTTTACAAAATTACTGATTCAAACTGCCACTGTAAGTTATCAACACTCACCGCCTCCCGGTGGTAGTCACTTTTTTTTTTTTACAACACCGACAGTGACTACCACGAACCCACAAAAACAAAACTCACATGCCCGACTCATAATAAATGATGACTGACCTTAACAATGACACAACAAGTCCCCGACAGTCTGATAACAAATCACAATCAGCAGTAAGAACGGCAGCATCTTTTGACATCATTTTAAAGTGCAACCTCTATATCAGTCTTTTTAAAGCGGAAATGCCGGTTCTCATACGACCCAACTCTTACGCTTAGGAATAAGAATAAGGTTAGGTTTAGGGACCCGGCATTGCCGCTTTAAAAATACTGATATAGAGGTCGCAAATTAAATTGACGTCAAAACAGGCTGCCGTTCTTACTGCTGATCGGGATTTGTTATCACACTGTCGGGGACTTGTTGTGTCATTGTTAAGGTCAGTCATCATTTATTATGAGTCGGGCAAATGAGTTTCGTTTTTGTGGGTTTGTCACTGTCGTTTACACCACCTCTGTTAATTCGTACCACATCCCCCCTCGTGCCCCACCATTTACATTGATGCCCTTTCTTAGATGCATTACCTCCATGTTATATAATGATATAAACTTCTCTAATTCATAAGTGGACTTCAAACTTATAGACTGTGCTAAGATACAGGTTCTTTAATTTTCTCATTTATTTGACATGTTCACCAACAAAATGTAAAAATGTAAGAAGGCTTGGTATTTGTGTAGATGCTTTGTACACACATTATCTCTTTTCTTATGAATAAGATATGAAACAAATATTTACACTCCTTTCAGAAATGGTGCAACGATGGGCTCCCCTCATTTGCCAATCAACAATGCTTTTTATAAGGCTTGTTCAGACAAGTCCTTTGGGAGCATTTTGTCAAAGTGCATTCCATTTAGAGCTAGATGCAAAAAAATATAAACAAAAAATAAAAAAATAATGCTCTGAAAATATTGCAGTCACAGTTAACATTGATCCCTTTGACTGCATGGGACAGATTCAATTGGCCATGAAATGCCGCCGGACCTTACGCCGCATTCAATCTGTCCCATAGTGTCTGCTGTTCACACAGAAAACAGTATAAACAGTGATTTTACAAACAAGGAAATTCTGTAGTCCCTGTTTTTAGAGCTTGCAGAATTTTCAGAGAGGTTTTCTGTGTCAAAGTGGAACTAGATTTAAAAAAAAAAGAAAAAGAAAAAAAAAGTGCTCCGAGACATTCAACATCTCAGTAATGGCAATACCTGAAGTTTTTTTGTTTCCTGTTTACTTTTTTATTTCAAGACAACATATTGAAGACAGGATGTACATGTAACATTATGATCATCCAATAGAAAATAATAAATTTCCATATAACAATGTCTACATCCTTATAATATTTTATTCCTTTTTCAGCATTTAAAAGAGTATTAACAGGGAGGGGGGCAGTGAAGAAAAAAAAAAGACTAAGAGAAAAGGGTATCAGGGGAAGGGGGGAAAAAGTTTGATGGCGAGGCATGGCCTACATTTAAGGTGAATTTCTACATTAACAAGAAGGCAGTTGAGGAGTAGAACTTGCGTTTACATTATATATAAACCAAGGTTGCAAAATGTGGTCATAAACAGAGCAGCCACAACATTAAAATCACCTGCCTTATATTGCGTAGGTCCCTCTTGTGCCACCAAAACAGCTCTGATCCGTCAATGCATGGACTCCAGAAGACCTTTGAAGGCATTCTGTGGTATCTGATACCAAGACGTTAGCAGCAGTTCTTTAAGGCCTGTAACTTGCGAGGTGGTGCCTCCATGGCTCGGACATGTTGTTCCATCACATCCCAGAGACGCTCATTCGGATTGAGATCTGGGAATTTGGAGGCCAAGACAATACTCTGAACTCTTTGCCATGTTCCTCAAACTATTTCTGAACAATTTTTGCAGGGTGGCAAAGCGCTCTATCCTACTAAAAGAGACCACTGCCATCAAAGAATACCGTTGCCATGAAGGGGTTTACTGGTCTTCATCAATGTTTAGGTAGGTGGTACGTGTCAAAGAAACGCCAGGACCCAAAGTTTCCCAGCAGAACATTGCCCACTGCCTTCACGGGCTTGCTTTCTTCCCATAGTGCATCCTGGTGCCTTCTCTTCCACAGGTTAATGACGCAGATACACCGGCCTTCCACATGACGTAAAATAAAATGAGATTCTTCAAACCAGGCCACCTTCTTCCATTGTAGGCGCTGGACAGGAATCAGCATGGGCATTCTGACCGGTCTGCGGCCACTAAGCCCAATACGCAGCAACTTGCAATGCACTTTGAGTTCTGACACCTTTCTATTATAGCATTAACGGTTTCAGCAACTTGTGCAACAGTAGCTCTTTTGTGGGATTGGACCAGACAGACAGACTAGCCTTCGCCTCCTATGTGCATCAATGAGCCTTAGTCACCCATGACACTGTCACTAGTTTACTGGTTGCCCTTCCTTGGATCACTTTTTGTAGGTACTAATCAGAGAGCAGTACAATAATGAGTGCCTGTAGACAACAGTGAAGCATGGTGGAGGTTCCATGCAAGTTTGGGGCTGTATTTTGGCAAATGGAGTTAGGGATTTGGTCAGGATTAATGGTGTTCTAAATGCTGAGAAATACAGGCAGGTACTTATCCATCAAACAATACATCAGGGAGGCGTCTGGTTGGCTCCAAATTTATTCTGCAGCAGGACAACGACCCCAAACATACAGCCAATGTCATTAATAACTATCCTCAGCGTAAAGAAGAACAAGGATTCCTGGAAGTGATGATATGGCCCCCCCCCAGAGCCTTGATCTCAACATCATCGAGTCTGTCTGGAATTACATAAAGAGACAGAAGGATTTGAGCTAGCCTACATCCACAGAAGATCTGTGGTTAGATCTCCAAGATGTTTAAAAACAACCTCCCTGCCGATTTACTTCAAAAACTGTGTGCAAGTTTACCAAGCAGAATTGATGCTGTTTTGAAGACAAAGGCTGGTCACACCAAATATTGATTTGATTTAGATTTATCTTCTCTCTGCCTAAAACTTTTGCACAGTATTATATAACTTTGATGACCCATCTGATGCTAATTGCTGCATCCAGATGATTACCCCCCCATCTGGTTCTCCTTCGAGATCTCGCCCCACACCTCAACTTGATATTGGTATTTGCCTTGATTTTGGTACGATAGGCAATTGAGCCGAGTCACTTGGGTAATCAATATTATATATAACTGTGAAGGAGCGCCTATATCGCCGCTGATGACACAGTCGTGGTGGGCGGAGCTTGAGCCACGCATAATGGACACTAGCATTTCACTACCGTTTATATGAACTGGCTGTAAGCCAGAGCATTCTAACCAAAGAAACTGTCTCTCATAAGTTCTTTGTTTGAACCTGAAAGCCATGTGCTTGTTAGGAAACACAGGGCTTTGAGTCATAAATTACAGGCCGTATCTAGTTGCGGGAGTGTGGCAGAGGTCAAGCCCTCCCATCTGAAGCAATGCATTGTGGGTAAAGGTTTATAAGCCATTGAGGCAAACATATCACTCTCATTCCATCACTCCACACACACACATACTTGGAACCTGGGGACCTCTCTCACACCTGGAGCCCTGAAGACATACCTAGTAAGCTTCTATCTGTAACTCTTAATTTCTTATGTCTGTCTGTACAACTAATCCTTTACCTTATATGTAAAGTTTTCCATTTAACTTTCTGGATCTAAGCAGCCTCAGGAATGTTTGCTAATTGCATTACAATGAATTTCCATCCCCCTTATCTCTCTTTCACCCTCTATGTTCTGATCTTATATCTTTCTCTCTCTTTCTTTTAATCTTTCTTCATCTACCACTTAAACATATATCTGTTTATTTTACCTGCAACTTCTAATCCCATCCCCCATCTTTCAAGAGCACATGGCATACACAATGCATCCTTAAAACACATTCATTCTCTGTCTCTATACACACTCACAACACGATTAAGCAATACTGATGAAATACTCACTCCTATACATTTCTCTTACAGCATATACACTAGTAAATATACACACACACACACACACACACAACAGAATAGGATATGTACTTACTTCTGAAGTTGTAGCATTGTCTGTTTAATCTATAATGTATTATCTGTAATTGTATGTATGCATTTATGTTGTAAAGTAAAAGACTTGTATCCTTATGCCTGTTTTGTATGTTTAGATAACTGGAATGAATAGGATGAATGGATGTTTATATAGATAATGCATTATAGTGAGGTAAATGATAGATTGGTATTTATTTAGCGATTAACACATAATTGTGCGATATTTGTGTAATATTTAGGCAAGATGTTTATATATGTATAAATATATATTTATATATAGCCTTGTCAAACACAGGAATCGCGTAAGTTTACGGATTTCTAGTTGTCATGCGCAAGCATAACAACTGGGACACCTTGTTTATGGTTGCCATGGTATTAGGCGAAACCTCAAAAGGTTGAGTGAAATAATGCCTCTAAAGTACATCTGAGATGTCACGGGTGCGTATTATTCGACGTGACTAAAATAGCGAAAAAGACGCAAATTGCATTATATCCCAATAATTAATGAGATTGGTTATTAATAAGATCAAAGGTATTGTATCATTATTATGGCGGATCCCAGGATCCTATAACAATAACTGTTAAATTTGATTTGATAAACTCTCTCTTCAATGTTTTCTCTCCTCTTGATAGCTCCATACAATGTTTATTATATGTCTTGTGATCTCTAGAATTAGCTCAAGAGATCCACAGTTATTGGATTTAGTTAGAAAAATGACAGGAAATGATTTAAGGTTTGATCATTGCAATGCACTGTTTACCGTGCATATTTTTCTGTTGGTGTTATGTGTTGAAAATGTAGTACGTCAGCCAGAAAGTACAGTGTCCAACATCATAGATTCTTCATATCTTTGGATGGCTGGTGGGAAGACTAGATGTAGCCCCCTCTCCTGCAGCTCTCAATTATCTGCCACCCTGCTGTACAAGATAGGATAGCCATGCAGTCCTCACATTCTGACCTCTCCCCTCTGACACGACTGAAATGTCTCACGCTAGCTTCCTGGAATGTTGGAGCACTCAACTCCCCAATTAAGCGTAAAAAAGTAATTGCTCATCTCAATCGCTCCCAGGCAGATATAACTTTCAGACAAGAAGCTCATTTGAGAGATGTGGATGGTATCGTTTTGCGTGCTAGCTGGATTGGGGACTGTATCTCGGCTCCTTACACCTCTAAAACCAGAGGGGTTGCACAAATTCTTCAGTACCAAATACAATTGCAGAACCCGATAGCCGCTATTTTTTGGTACAAATGCAGATTCATGGTATTAAATACATGTTTGTTAACAATTATGCTTCCAGTTCTGCACAACAACTGTTTTTACAGTCTCTGATCCAGCTGATTATGCAACATGATGCTCCCATCTTGATAAATGATTTTAACTTGGCCATGGACTTGAAATTTGATAGTTCCAACATTTCTAAAACATCATGGTCTATGGAATTTGGACATGTCTCCCAACTGGCCGCCATGTGTGGGGTGACTGACCCTTGGAGTTTGCTAAATTCAACTTACAGAACATATTCTTACTATTCTAGTGCACATAATTACTTGTCCGGAATTGACTACGTCTTTGTTGCAAACTCTTTAATGCTATGGTCACGTGGACATAGCAGATATAGTGATATTGGATTACTCTGTGGTCTCTATTTCGATTCAAATACCGAACACAACCCGACAAACACGTTATTGGCAATTCCCATCATATCTGCATAGCTCCGAGCATTTTCATCAACACTTTCGACACAAATGGGCAGAATTTTTAGACGATAACACTGACCACTGGGATGATACTATACTTTTCTGGTAGACCTTGAAAGCAGTAAAGATGGGCCACATAATTGCATATGTTTCCAATCACCATAAAGAAACGAGAGAAGCTTATGAGGCTCTTCATTGAGCATAAGCAGTTACTAGGTCTCTGTCCGGATGGAAGCCAACCTTACTGCACATAGAAAGGCTCGCCAACTGCTTGAAAATTTTCTGACCACCCAGGCTAAAAAAAACCACAGACTTTATGAATTATAAATTATTTTGTTGGGGAACAAAGCTGGCAAACTCTAATTTGACTATATTTCAGAAACGCAGAAGAGACATTGTGGCCCTTAAATCAACAACTTTTCTCTGCCCCTCACAAGCTCAGACCAGATCCTCACAGCCTTTCACAATTATTATTCTAACTTATATAAAAGGTGGTCCACCTGACCATCAACTAATTTCCCAACTTTTGACAGAGGCAAAGTTATCCACACTTACACCGAAGCAAAGAGGGCTTCTAGCAGATGACATCCCACCTCAGAAAATACACTCTTCCATTGCGAATTTAAAACTCTCTTAAACCCTCAATTAGAAAACTCCCATTGCCCGATTACCCTTCTCAACTTAGCCATAATTTTTGCCATCAACTTGTAATCTAACAGACTGCAGGTCATGCTCCCCTCCCTTCTCACTTATGATAAGATTGGGTTCGTTACTGGACGTTATTCAGTTAAAGGCATTCACTCAGCGATCTCGAAGATAGAGGTTTCGACGTCTTGCTCTACCTCGAACATGCTTCTGAGCCCAGAAGCCCAGAAAGCTTTTGACTTTGTGGCATGGCCGTATTTACATGAACTTCTATCCCACAGACGTTTTGACACAGATTTTAGGGCATTACTTGCATTGTTTTACACATATATCACTACTTCAATGTTGGTCAATGGTTTAACGGGACCTAAATTGGAGATCTTTAAGAGCGTGCGCCAGGGATGCCCTGTGTCTCCATTACTTTTCAATTTGATTCTAGACCCAATGCTCACGGTTTTGTAGAGTTGGGACCTCCTAGAGGGGATCAAAATTGGCAGGAGAGCACTCAAACTCACGGCCTATGCCGATGATGTTATGATATACTTATCCAACGGGAATTATCTCTTCAGCCTGTAATGAACAGAATCAAGGCATTTGGATTGGTTTTGGGATTTATGGCAAATTTTGACAAGTCAGTGGTTATGTATCTTCGGAAAGGAACTGTGAGACCATCACGGGCAAGCCACATCTCCAGCTCACCAAAGATATTTTTTCACTGTAAGACCTCAATATTTTTAAGGCAATCATCGCAGTGGAGTGGGAGTTGCGGGGATGAGATCATCTGTGTCTCTCCTACGGGGGCAGAATAAACTTAATTAACATGATCACATTTCCTAGACTTCTGTATCCTATTCAGGTGCTTCCACTGTTATTGTCCTGCTCTGACTCAGCTAAAATAGGTTAATCTTTTAGAAAATGTACCTGGAAATCCAGAAAGCCACGAATTGGCCTAATTAAATCACAGCAATCCAGGGTGAACGGCGGACTAAACCTATCGGATGTGACACGATACAATCAATCAGCTCTGATGCGTCGCCTTAGAGGTTGGTTACACAACACTGACATTTTATACTTGTACTGCGCTTGATCAGAACTTCATTCCTGACCTTCATCTTTTAGAGTTTATACACCATCATGACCAAGAATTACCTGAACATATTTTGTACAGTTCTTTATTAATGTCTACGCGAAAACTTTGACATCGACTTTGTCATAAATATCATCTAAACTCACACGCCTCTACATACCTTCCCCTGCTCCGCAACCCTGACTTCGAAGACTGCATAGCTTCCTATCCCTTTGAGACCTGGGGTGAAATGGGCATTACCACGATCCACCCAAAAGATAGGCTGCAGGAAACTGTTGTTGGCTATATCGGCAGTGGCTAGAAAGAGCGTCCTCCAGGTCTGGGCCCAGAATCTTTCCCCACAACTTTCACTTATTAGGGAAAAGTTATACTATATCGACGTATGGACTCCCGTAATTGCTCTTGATGGCTAAATGCACTATTGGTAGACGACTCGTTGTTACCATGTTTTCTAACTGTTCCTCAACTGCTATACCTTTGCTTGATTACACATGCTGTTAATTATGTATATTGCATTCTCTACCTTAATAAAAAAAAAGAAAAAAAAGAAAAAGAAAACCCCTTGTAAACTACTGATGGCAGGGTTTACTGCTGAAGAATATTTATAATCTACTAATTATTCAAATCTCTACTTGTGATAGTATGACCATAAAAAGTACATTAATGTATAACAATAAAACAAGCTGGTGCTCAAATATAACAGGTCGGGTTTCACTGCAGGAGTACCTAGCAACTGCAGAGAATGGATATGTGGTTGAGTAAACTGTCAGTATTGTCTGGGCAAATGATCTTACACAGTGCATCTTTGATTTGAAGCTCACTGACTCTTTACAGATGAGGGGCCATTTTCTTGTCAGGTTATGCACAGTCTACTAATCTTTTAGCAAGGCCTTACTTGTCTCATATACAATTCATTAATTTTATCTTTTTACACAATATCTATAACCAGACATGTTCAGATAACATGTAGATCGTCTAAAGCCATCTCTACAAATATTCATGACTTAAATGTACTCTTATGCAGTGTCAGCATTCTGTGCCACATTCTGATTGCATGAGATATTTTACCCTGAAGCCAAATCAATAATGCAATTGACAAAGTCTTTTACTCAGCAGATACTTATTTATTATTATGTTAACCATCAGGGATTTCATTTATTCAACACTAAAAATATGCAAAAGGAAAACTTACATAACAGAACACAGGGTATGGAAAAATATTCATATTTGTATGTTGGTGGACAACAAATTAGTCATTCAACATATAATAAATGAATGGCATTAGGAAGTTAGATGCATTCTACAGAAGCAGTGCCATCTTTTGAAAATGATGCATCATAAAATCCATAATTACATACAGAAAGGACACTTCTCTACATAACCCTTGCAAAATGAGATTTACTACAAAGTACCTGGTTTCAAGTAAAAATGCATTTAACAATAGCCTCACAACACTACTTTTCTGTTGTAGGACACTGCTCATTTGACTATCTTTCAGTGCGTGGCTTCCTGCCTGCCTTCATTCCTCTCCTCACATCATGACACGGACTGTCACACGTAGCCCAGGTCTTGCTTTCACAATCACATAAGTGGATAATTGGGCTTGAAGGAGTTCATTGTCAATGAATACTTGTAATAGGTGAATATTCATATGGTAATCGCATGGTCTGCCTATACTTTTTATGCAAACATATTTACATGTATGGGTTAACAAGGTCAAGGCAGCAAGGTTTTCGTCCCTACATAACCAGACTAAATTTTATATTCTGCTATTTTTATTTGAAGGTAAATTTTATACAGTTATTTTCAGGACAGGGCTTTCTGTTTTTAGTCACACATTAAATTAAATATTGTCACAACTTGAGAATGTGCTTACTGGTTTTGACACTACTCACCAAAGAGGCGCGGAGTCTAACGTGTTCCATGTATTCACCTGGAACCCCCGCAAGGGAGTATGGTCTTAGCTGCGGGAGACACGCAGGTCGCGGTCCTCAGAGGGAGCAGCCAGTGAAGCGGTGAGATGAAAACGGTGTCAGGCAGGCCGGGTCAGAAAGGAGAGAATCAGGATATGCCACAGGGAAGATCCAAGCCAAAGTCAGAAGTAGCGGGGTCCGGTACACAGGAATATCAGCAGTAGAATGGTCAGCAAGCCAGGTAATACACAGAGAGCAAGAGAACACAAGAACGCTGGAGCTAGGTGGGACCTATTACTCTGGCACTCTCCTAGTGCCAGAGTGATCCTTAAATAGCGCCTCAATTAGCGGCGGTGGTGACGCTGAACACCACCACCGGATTTATTAGAGAGCGTTCCGTGGCCGCTGACCCGGAAGTGTACTCGGTTGCCTAGCAACCGAGCGCTCAGAGGTAGTAGCAGGCGTCCGTCCCTGTGTGATGGACACAGCACAGGGACGGCGCCTGACAGTATCCCCTCCTCTACTTTGTTGGATAGATCCTTGGTCCAAGAATTGTTTCAATAGTCGTGGGGCGTGAAGATCCTTTTTAGCCACCCATGATCTCTCTTCTGGACCGAAGCCCTTCCAATGGACTAAGAATTGATGTCGTCCGTGGAGAATACGGGAGTCCAGGATGCGGCTTACTTCAAATTCCTCGCCAATGGTAGTCCGTACAGGGGCTGGGCGATGAGGCAAGCGATGAAACTTATTGAGTATAAATGGCTTCAGAAGAGAGATGTGAAACACATTATGGATTTTAAGGGAGGGAGGTAACTGAAGTCTGTAGGTCACCGGGTTGATAACATGTGTTATAGGGAAAGGTCCAATATAACGAGGAGCCAATTTTTGAGAAGGAACTCTCAGCTTAAGATTGCGTTGACCAAATCTGAGAGAAGTTCCGTGTTAAATTTTCCACAGCTGGAACTGGTGAGGAAATCTGACCGGAGAAATCTGGGAGGGTGGGTTGGGTTCGATAAACAACAAAAAATGGAGAGGCACCAGAAGATTCGTGATGATGAAAGTTGTGAGAAAATTCTGCCCAAGGTAGGAGATTGGCCCATTCTGTTTGATTGTCTGCAGAAAAACATCGTAGAAATACTTTGAGGTCTTGGTTGACCCGTTCCGTCTGGCCATTGGTTTGTGGGTGATAGCCGGACGAGTACTTGAGGTCAGAACCAAGAATCTTACAAAAGGCTCTCCAGAATTGAGAAACGAACTGCACTCCACGAACCGAAATGATTTCATGATGACAACCATGAATTCTGAATATCTCCTTAATAAAGATAAGGGCCAACTGAGTGGCAGACGGTAGAGCAGGTAAGGTTACAAAGTGGGCCATTTTCGAAAATCTGTCAACGACGACCCAAATGACAGTAAACCCATTACTGGGGGGAAGGTCAGTGATGAAATCCATGGATATACTTTGCCAAGGAAAATCTGGAGTAGAAGACCTGGTGGAGCCAATCTGGGGTTTTTACAACGAGCACACGTGGAACATGAAGCCACAAATTTCCGTACGTCAGAATGCAAAGCCGGCCACCAATATTTTTGACGAAGAAATTCGTAGGTTTTCTTCACCCCGGCGTGTCCCGCCAGTTTGGAGGAATGTGCCCACCGTAGAGCTTTGGCTCGTAGCTTAGGTTCCAAGAAAGAACAACCCCTAGGAGGTGTTTTGGGAGAGGTTCTGGTAAGGGCTATAACCTTGGTAGGTGTTAAGATTGGCAGTGGCTTCAGAGAGGTTTAAAGATCCGTGTTATCAAAAGATCGAGACAAGGCGTCCGCTCGTATGTTCTTGGAGCCAGGATGATAAGTTAAAATAATATCAAAACGTGCAAAGAATGGAGCCCATCGAGCTTGGCGTGGGTTGAGGCACCGAGCTTCACTGATATACAGCAGGTTCTTATGATCAGTTAAAACGGTTACTGGATGACGGGAACCTTCTAAGAGATGTCGCCACTCCTCCAAGGCGGCCTTGATTGCAAGCAACTCTTTGTCGCCAATACCATAATTCTTTTCATGTGGCAAGAATTTTTTAGAGAAAAATCCACAGGGAAGATGAGTACCAAGTTCAGATCTTTAGAAGAGTACTGCTCCAGTACCTATTGCAGACGCATCAACTTCCAGGAAAAAAAGTTCCAATTGATTAGGTTGAGAAAGAACTGGTGCAGACGAGAAGGCTTGTTTTAGGGAATCAAAAGCTTTTAAGGCATCGGTAGACCATTCTTTGGGATTGGATGATTTCCGGGTCAGAGCGGTTATTGGGGCTATAATCGAGGAGAACCCCTTAACAAACTGCCTGTAATAGTTGGCGAACCCAACAAATCTTTGAATGGCCTTGGTGCCTTGAGGAAGAGGCCAACTTTTAATAGCGGATACCTTCTTTGGATCCATGCGTAATCCTGATCCTGAAACAATGTACCCTAGAAAAGGGAGTTGCTCAACTTCGAAGATACACTTCTCTAATTTGCAGAAGAGTTGATTAGCTCGTAGTCGAGATAGAACTTCTTTGACATGAAGACGATGGGAGGAGATATCTCGGGAGAAAATCTAGATGTCGTCCAGATAGACGACTTTGGAATGATATAATAAGTCTTGAAAAATCTCATTTACAAAGGACTGAAAGACAGCGGGAGCGTTACTAAGCCCGAATGGCATAACTAGATATTCTAAATGTCCATCCCGCGTGTTGAACGCTGTCTTCCACTCGTCCCCTTGGCGAATTTGTACTAAGTTATATGCCCCTCGGAGATCCAATTTAGTGAAGACTCGGGCTCCACTGATTCTGTCAAAAAGATCCATTATAAGGGGCAGAGGATAACGATTTTTAATGGTAATTTTATTTAATTGCCGATAATCAATGCAGGGGCTTAGGGATCCTTCTTTTTTCTTGACGAAAAAGAACCCTGCTCCGGCCGGAGAGGAGGATTTTCTGATAAACCCTCGGGCTAGGTTTTCAGAGATATATTGGGACGTAGCTTGGGTTTCTGGCAGAGACAGGAGATAAGTCCTATCACGAGGAATCTGTTTTCCCGGAATTAAATCGATCGGACAGTCCGAAGGGCGATGAGGTGGTAGAATCTCTGATCTTTGCTTGGAAAAGACGTCCTTAAAAGTCAGATAGACCGAAGGTAATGTGGATGTCTCCGAATTGGTTTGAGTGAGGCAAACGTTGGAGCGAGGAGAAAAAGTACACCGATTATGGCACTGCCGACCCCAGGAGATAACTTCGGCACAAACCCAGTCAAATTGTGGAGAGTGGTTCCGGAGCCAGGGGAGACCCAATATTAAAGGATTGATGGATTGAGGCAACACTAGGAATTGAATCCATTCTTGATGCAAGGCTCCAATCCGCAATTGAACCGCACTAGTGATGCTGGAAATGGTGCCGTTGCTGACACGATTACCGTCTACAGCGGTTAGTGTTAACGTCTGTGGAAGAGCCAGAATGGATAACTGAAGCTGTGAGGCAAGAGAAGCCAAGCTGAAATTCCCGGCCGCACCCGAATCCACGAAGGCAAGGATCTGCTGGGGTCCCTTAGAACTGACTAGTAGAACAGGCATAAGGAACTCAGGGTTAGAAGTTGAGTAGGGAGTGGAAACAGCTACTCCTAAGGCGGCCTCCCTCTTACCGTTTAGGAGGGAGCGTTTCCCGGTCTTTTAGGACAGAGGCTTAGTACATGTCCGGACTCTCCGCAATATAGACACAGTCTCTGTTTGAATCGCCGCTCACGCTCCTCAGGCGTCAATTTTGAGCGACCCAGCTGCATCGGTTCCTCTGTAGCTGGAATAGGATTTTGAAAGGTAGGTGCCAAGCGGATGGGGCGTCTTGAGAAAGATCTCTCCGATGTTCTTTCCCTAAAACGTAGGTCAATCCGGATACACAGAGAAATGAGGGTATCCAGGTCAGAAGGAAGTTCCCTGGTGACCATCTCATCCTTAATTCGGTCCGTAAGGCCCTGCCAAAAGGTAGCAATGAGAGCCTCGTTGTTCCAGCGCAGCTCTGACGCAAGAGTACGGAACTGTACCGCATACTGACTGACTGACATAGAACCTTGTCGAAGATTTAATAGACCAGAAGCAGCTGAGGAGACCCGACCTGGTTCGTCGAAGACCTTGCGAAACATGTCGATGAATGCTGCGGAGTTCTCCAGTAAAGAATCGTTGCGCTCCCATAACGGTGAAGCCCAGGCCAAAGCTTGTCCGCTGAGCAAGGAAATCATGAAGGCTACCTTGGTGCGCTCAGATGAGAAGGCAGTAGAGTTGCACTCAAAATGGATTGCACACTGATTGAGGAACCCCCTGCATCTTTTAGGATCTCCGTCATACTTCTCTGGAGAGGGAATTCTAAGCCCAGTAGAATGAGCCGGGGAAGGGGACGGAGCCACCGGAGCAACTGCGGCCAAAGACGGAACAGCGGGAGGTTCCACCGGAGGTGCTTGGACCGCCTGTAAGGAGTCTAGACGAGACAGTATACCTTGGACACACTGAAGTAACCGACCCTGATCGGCTTCTTGTTGTTCCACTCGGCGGACCAGGTGGATGAGCAGATATCCCGAGCTGAGGGTTCACCTGTTCCATCTGACGTCATGGCCAGAGTAAACTGTCACAACTTGAGAATGTGCTTACTGGTTTTGACACTACTCACCAAAGAGGCGCGGAGTCTAACGTGTTCCAGGTATTCACCTGGAACCCCCGCAAGGGAGTATGGTCTTAGCTGCGGGAGACACGCAGGTCGCGGTCCTCAGAGGGAGCAGCCAGTGAAGCGGTGAGATGAAAACGGTGTCAGGCAGGCCGGGTCAGAAAGGAGAGAATCAGGATATGCCACAGGGAAGATCCAAGCCAAAGTCAGAAGTAGCGGGGTCCGGTACACAGGAATAACAGCAGTAGAATGGTCAGCAAGTCGGGTTCGGTACACAGGAATAACAGCAGTAGAATGGTCAGCAAGCCGGGTAATACACAGAGAGCAAGAGAACACAAGAACGCTGGAGCTAGGTGGGACCTATTACTCTGGCACTCTCCTAGTGCCAGAGTGATCCTTAAATAGCGCCTCAATTAGCGGCGGTGGTGACGCTGAACACCACCGCCGGATTTACTAGAGAGCGTTCCGTTGCCTAGCAGCGGAACGTGGCCGCTGACCCGGAAGTGTACTCGGTTGCCTAGCAACCGAGCGCTCACAGGTAGTAGCAGGCGTCCGTCCCTGTGCGACGGACGCAGCACAGGGACGGCGCCTGACAAATATATTTTATCTTATGGGCATTATATACAGAAAAAAAATGCTAAAATATTATTAGGATATACAAGCAGTGGGTAGATGGGGGGGATGTTCCTGGTATCACATATG
This sequence comes from Mixophyes fleayi, assembly GCF_038048845.1. Lineage (NCBI taxonomy): Eukaryota > Metazoa > Chordata > Amphibia > Anura > Limnodynastidae > Mixophyes > Mixophyes fleayi. The sequence continues at coordinate 153,851,807 of NC_134405.1, read as the reverse complement.
TTGTTTCTCGCAGTGACGTGCGGTCTGCCCCTTTTAACAGCCCCTCACTAAGCGCAGGAAGGCTAAAGCGCTGGGCCCTGGGAGGAGGTGATATCCCTTTAAGACCATCAACATACTGGGTGTGTTCACAGCCTTCGATGGGGTGTTCTGCTCACAGCCAATCAGTGAAGCAGAGCAGCAAGTGATTCTCATGAACACATTTTCCTTACTGTTTGGTGAAGTAAGTAGAGGAGGGAGAGAATAAATAGCAGGGAGTGTGGGAGGGAGCTTTCTGTCTGGACATTCCTGAGAGACACCAAATGGTTTGCTCAGCAGATCAAGGTTATTGGTCTGGCATTGAGAGGTTATAGGCGCTTGTTTCCTATATGATAGGAAGGAGGTTGGTGAATGAAGGAATTATTCTTTTTTTATATTAATTTTTTTTAAATTGTTTATTAACATTAATTAAAAAAAAGCTTTACATTTTTACTTTATATATACACTTTGGGGAGCCTTAATGGTGAGTTGAAGGTCTAATGGATCGCCCGTGTACACAAACTGTGTTAAGATCCAGTGTTATTAGGATCTGATGGCAGCTAACTGGAGGCTTCAAACAGTTGCAGGTTACTCTAGATCTATAACAATATCAGTATCAGGGGTGATCCGATCAGGATCTTCCTTACACTGTTACCGGGGCTGCCTTCACAGAGGGAATTCTTGTCAATGTCATAATGACATTAATTGGGCCTTATTCATTAGATTCATTAAGAAAAGTAAAGAAAAAAAAATGAGTAACTTTGCACTCCAGCAAAACCATGTTGCATAGGAGAGGCACATTTTAAATGTGATGGCAGATTTATAATTTGGGTAAGGCCTGTTCTAGATCAACTTTAAATGTTAGGGAACAAATAAAGCTATCAAGAGCTTATGTGGTACATGAAAAAACAGCCAGTATGTATCTTATGTGCAAAATATTAACTAATAACTCATTTGTCTAGGAGAAAACATACTACTTTTTTTGCCTTACTTTCCTTAATTAATCAGACCCATTGTGTCTAAATGGCAGTGGTGTCAAAATTGAAGCTCTCTTTTAAACTGTAAAATGTTGCACAGTAAAAATAATAGGATTTTTGAACTTATGTTAAATAATTTCCTCTGATCAAATGGGAGACACTGGTACAGTGGGGTATAGGGTGTGGGGAGGAGCTTGGGTAATTTAAATTTACTGGCACAAACTCAAGCTCCTCCCCCTCTATCCGCCCCATTGGCTTCCTGAGATCTCAGTATTTTTCCAACAAAAACCTAAAGCAAAGAAGCAGGAGTACGAGCAAGATGGAGGGAAGAGAACAATGTTCACCAATGAGAACAAGAATCCTAACAATGATAACAGTAAAAAAAAGCAAAAGAGCAAAGAGTATAAAGGAAGGGTACACAGTGTCCCCTATTGGATTCAGAGAAAAGTTAACGTAAATATAAAAAGCCCACTTTCTCAATCGTCCATGGGGTAGCCACCACCTATCTGCCGGAAAACTTCCGGATGAATGGACCATTCATAGGGTTAAAGGGCCTGCAATAGTGAAAACGTTTTACTCTGCCCATCACATAATCCTTCTAGTTTCTCTCGTGTCTTAGTAGCCCTGCCCGGTGATTTAGGTAAACTACTGCAGTGGCCAAGTCCAATCTCCAATCTTGACAGCTCTTCATAACAAAAACTACCGCCCTATGACTAAAGACCTGGCCCAGGCTGGCTTCACTATCTCAGTGAGTGAAATCACAGGCAAGCGCGGCCGCCGGTCCTCCACCTCACATGCGTCACACAGGGTATTCACCCCAGACTGGGAGTAAAGTAATTTGGAGTGACATTTGGAGCAGGCAAAAATTTGTGACATTGTCCCAGGTTCAGGCTTGGCCTTAGAAGTACTCCCATTTCCAGACATAGAAGATGTAGAAGGAGCTGCTATCTCTGGCTGCTTCCAAGATGTCCGTGGTGTCCTTTTTCCTAACTGGGAAGCTGCACCAAGAAGGAGGTCTTAAAGGGATATCACCTCCTCCCAGGGCCCAGCGCTTTAGCCTTCCTGCGCTTAGTGAGGGGCTGTTAAAAGGGGCAGACCGCACGTCACTGCCCCTCGACACCCGGAACCCTGTACCCACACCGCCTAAATAGCTCCTTGTGCCAGGGGCTGAATGTAGACTAAAGCCTGAACGAGTGTGGAGCCACTTAGCTTGCCTCTGCTGCGTGGTCCGGTGTCGGCCTGATGGAGCTGGAGGCACAGAGATTCTGGGCATTACATGTGTCGGCAGTGACCAGTCACCCTCCCCGGAGGTGAACCCACAATAGGAAAAGGTTGTCAACAGAAGGAGGAGCCAGCAAAGCTGAGGGATACCTACTCCAAGCAAAATAAAATAATACATAATACACATTCATAGGCTGTCAATGGAAAAATCAACAGAAAAAGTGCCAGGCTCCAGAAAGCACTACAAAAGACTGGGGTCTCAGGCAGCCAATGGGGATATAGAGGGGGAGGAGCTCCTGTTACCACACTCTATACCCCAGTGTTCTCCATCGATTATTGAGAAAATATGTTAAATTAAAACTTGAGAAATGTTAATGTAAGTGGCTTTTTTGGACTCCTCAAGATGATACAGAGATAAGGAATTAGCTGTTAGGCTGCAGACAATTGATGCTTCACAGTGAAGTCACCTCTAATGACAACTTGGGATCATTGGCATTTTATAAGAACCAGAATCATCTACAGTATTATGCCTTAAATTAACATTATGGTGTACATAACCACTTATGCAATCAATTATTTATAAAGTCCAGAATATTCTGCATTCCTTCGTCTAACTCTACATGCTAGTTTCTAATTTCTTCCATGCAGGCACATCCATGGATTAAGATTACAATGGATATAAAGTAGCAATGTGTGATAACAATTTGTGATGATCATAAAGTGTTAAAGTTACATAGAGAGAAGGGAGAATATGTTGTAATGTAACAAGAATCCATCTGCTGGAGAAGGTTAGGAGCTGCTGTTTTGGTTTATTTTTACAAACAGTGGTGGCACTCCTACTTAGCACATCTATTAAAAGACTGATGCAGGTACATGTTACAACAAAGCACCATATCTAGCTGATTATTCAATGCACATCAGCAAATGATACATCTGAACAGCTGCATCCAAGCTGTACAACAAGAAATCATCTGAGAGTGTAAAATTCAACCGCACAAACAATTGTGAGGGATTGAAGTTATTAGCTGGAGACCATGAACTCCACTGAGCAGAAAATGTTCAATTAAAATCCTAGTTACTCACGGTTGTGTGAAGTCATGTGTCACAAAATCAGAGCTCTTGAAGAGTAGAAAGATGTCACTGAGGCTTTTACATTTCAATGAGCTATTCAATGCAATCCAATAGGCATCCTAGGCAGTGCAGAAGAAAATTAAACATAACTAAAGCACTTAGGTATTTAAATGTGTCCATTAAATAACTTTGCAGTTAAAGCACAAAACATGCTTTTAATGTAAGATAAAAGAAAATGTGCATCATCCAGACTTGTGACTTACACATGGTTGAGTTTTTGGTGGTCTGGCATACGTGTAAAAAGGTATTTGTAAGTCAACAATTCGAGGGCAAAGAAATACATTTTTCTGATAGATGCCTGATTATATACGTAAGTCTAGATGGTGGAATTACATATTATTTTTTAAACAATGAGACTAAAATGGTTACTTTCATCTATGAATTCAGAGAAGCTGCTTCCCATATATAAAATTAACATCAGTAAATGAGCATTGCATAAACCTACAGCATATAGCGTCATTTACTTTCTACATTAGTGTGCATGGTACTCAATATTTTGCATGGCAAGATGAAATACGTAAAGGAAACTAGGATCTTCCAAACTATTCTGGAAAATCTGAATATATGCCTCACCGGTGTCACAATAAAATCAAAGTTTAGAACACTATATAGGCTAATTAACCTCACATTTAAGTGTTGCAATGCACTGTGCTGTGCCATGATAGACATGTGATGCAACACATCTCACAAAATCACTGATATGCAAATTTAGAGTGTGAAAAGAGAGATTGGCTTTATAACACAACTTGTCAAATATGATGTGACCGGCAGACTGCTTGTTATGCAGCAGTTAATCTCTGGCTCCAACAGTGCTGCTAATGGGGAAAAAAAGAGAATTTAACACAAGCAGCACACTTGGCTGTCACTTCATCAGTGTTCCTGATAACATGTCACTGTGTCCATCAAACTGGCAGAATGCACAGGGCTCCGTGGACTACTCAAACATTCTTAACATATTTCCATGTCTTTACGTTGAATAGCATGCACCTGGGAAGATGTGAAGTTTAAATCAAATGAGTTTTCACATACCAAGCTATACAGTTAAACCAAACACAGCAAGTGGTGTAATAATGTTAAACTTTGAATTTTACGCAATGGAAATATTTATATATTTGTGAAAATACTTTAAGTAAGGCATGGCTTACTTAAAAACTACACATACACGTAGCAATTCTAGTGACATATTTGGTTATTTTAGATGCTTTATATTAATTGTCAATCCTGAAAAAAAAAAAAGAACTTGGGATTAATCAGATGGTGATTTGACCTGGCTGAAAATGAGGTCAGACGACAACCGGACAGTGACAGTGCATACGGTCAGATCCTGACCACACTAAATGCACCTTATAGGACCTCGAAAAACACAAAGAAAAATACCACCGCACAAGATAATATAAAGTATAGATTAATCTCCTCCAAAAATAAATAAATGTTGCATAACAAGCCTGGGATATAAAGATACCAACCCAGGGGGTGCACCCTACACAATATTAATTGTACAAGTAGAACAGAGAGAAAAGAGTGTAATTGGGGCACTCCAAAGATGGTTAAAAATAATCTTTAATGGTATACATTAAAATCAGGGTAGAAAAAAGGGAGCAAAATATAAAACAAACATATAGACATACAGTGATACAATACAAATTAAAAATGCAATCTATGTTGCAAGGGCTCCAACAGTCAATTGAAACACACAGTTATGTGCACGAGGGCTACAATAAGCCTTAATGCAATTAAGGGGACATAATGAACCCCATCAGATAAAACTGGTGTGCCTCCTGCGCAATAATATACTGGATATAGAAAGAAACCCCTGTATTATTATCTGCATATAGTACCAAAATCAGGTCAGTAAAGGCATCATAAGTCTATGCCTCAATCAAAATAGAAAATATCCTTGTAAATCGGAGGCATGTGCAGAAAATGAAATAAGGTCAGTAACATATTATTCCCCTCTGATCGCGGGATTTTGTGATAAGTCCCTACCTAATATAACTCGGAAGCGATCAGGGGGATAAAGAACCAGTAATAAACCAAAGCAGGAGAAGTGTGGGAGCCCTGAAACGCCAACGCGCGTTTCGCTCGGCTGCTTTCTCAAGGCTAAAAAGGCCTTGAGAAAAAAAAATCACAAAATCCCGCAATCAGAGGGGAATAATATGTTACTGACCTCATTTCATTTTCTGCACATGCCTCCAATTTACAAGGATATTTTCTATTTTGATTGAGGCATAGACTTATGATGCCCTTACTGACCTGATTTTGGTACTATATGCAGATCATAATACAGGGGTTTCTTTCTATATCCAGTATATTATTGTGCAGGAGGCACACCAGTTTTATCTGATGGGGTTCATTATGACCCCTTAATTGCATTAAGGCTTATTGTAGCCCTCATGCACATAACTGTGTGTTTCAATTGACTGTTGGAGCTCTTGCAACATAGATTGCATTTTTAATTTGTATTGTATCACTGTATGTCTATATGTTTGTTTTATATTTCGCTTCCTTTTTTCTACCCTGATTTTAATGTATACCATTAAAGATTATTTTTAACCATCTTTGGAGTGCCCCAATTACACTCTTTTCTCTCTGTTCTACTTGTACACCTTATAGGACCTGCCTGTTTAGCCCAAGTACCGACCAGCTGTCACATTTGCCATATTTCCTCAGACTCAGGTTACAGATGATGTCATTTTTTGCATGCAAGGAATTGTGCTATTTCAGCTTTTAAAGGAATGATTTGTGTGCATAAAGGCATGCAAAAATTCAAACACAGTTACCCTGGGAGAACTCCAGTTCAGTTTAGGAAATACACTGCCACCAAGGGAATTAATAGCCTCTTGAACTTTTATGGAAAACTCTGGAAATTCTGGCGCCTGTAAAGAGAGCAGTTTCAAATCAAGATATGATTATATTTACTTCCACAGACCCGATACCCCTCTAAATCCAAATACATTTTTAGGCACACAATATCAATGAAAACATTTCCACAACAGGCCCTTACCGTTAGAGTTGCTGTGTTTTCATCGTCTGACCACTGAAGGAATACAAACAAAATTTAGTTGCATGTGTGTGGATAACTGGGCAATCTGTGGAACATATGGACAGCAGACAGTATATGTCCATGTTATCATAGTGCAAATATTGTCCATGAGAGAATTCTGGAAAATCTCTTCCTTTTATTTCAAGAAAAAAAAAAATACATTAAGGGAAACAAAGCTATGTGCCTGGTCCACATGTGTGTAACACATTCAAGTTTCACTGTCTAGGTGGGGAACAGTATTTCTGCAGAATATTTCAATTTCAGAAAACTACATTAACAAAGATACCTTGCAGTCTTAACACTGTAAGAATGTTAATTCATTGAGTGCAAATATTCAAAACTGGCATTATAAATCACACCTGTACATGCCATTCTACATCCTTCCCTTCATTGCTTTTAGTGCTGAAAAATAGGTGGTTGGTAAAGACCATACAGACAAATACAAATTAAAAGGAAGCAAAAATATAAATGTTTTTATGTTGCCCTAGGCATGTATCTAACTGACTTACTGATAAATATAAGTGTTTTCTTTAGAAAATACTTTTACATTTTTAGAAGGTTCAGGTTAGATAAACATTACAATCCCCACCAGAGGATGATAATATGTCTTAGATTCATGCGTACACATTATACACGTTTTAAGCGATTTTTGCTCGACTTATCATGTGGGCAGCCATTTTTGACTGCTTTAACATCGTTTGAAAAGACTGTGACTCTGTACACACTGAACCGATATGTGACCTCCCAGCAGCAATATGCTCAATAAATTTAAATAGAGGGCAGAACCTCAACGGTATAAAACTCCCACAAATAAAGATTCCTGAAAAGGAAATTCATCATCGTCATTCATTTTGTAGCACGTTTGTGTATAGTATAGGTATGTTCGCAACTGAACATTTACTATGGTTTATTTACCCATAGAGGTATTACTGAGCAGAATAGGTACAATAATACAATTAGACATATCAATATACATTTATAAATAGATTCCTACTATGTCATTAAATTTAAAAAACAAATTCACTGAGGTACAGGAAAATGTAAAAAAAACAAACTATAACGAATAAAAGTATAGGCAGAGGCCTTTAGAGAAGTGACCTATCCCCTAGGCACTTAAATTAAACTAAGGTATCCACAGGAGAGGAGGGGCATAGTAGGGGAGGAGAGTAAAGATCAAAGGACTTGATAAGTGCCTAGTCTCCTACACCCACTACTATACCCCAATGTCTCGCAGTATCCCCGTATGGTAGGAAAGAGAAATACATTTCTAAATAGATTCCTACTATGTCATTACATCGTAAAAAAAAAATCAGAGGTACAATCTTTGTTCTTAATGTTAATTTAATAATACAGAATTGAAGATATGGACACACATTTCATCAGATAAACAGACAAAAGTTTAATGAGACTAATCACGTGTTAAAGAGGCATGTTGCATACACTTGCATACAGGAAAACATAAATGACATATGGACTATATAAAACAGGTTTCTTATTGCTTCTCCATTAAAGACTATTGCTGTTTTGACACCGCACCACATGGGAGACGAAGATGCAACATCATAAATTTAAATATACACGTCCAGAAAGGTGTTGCAGTTGGATGAACTATCAGCATAACGTCAGACAATTTTGTGTGAGTTTGTACACACTGCAGGATTGGAACAACGTTGTTCCATTGCTGAATGAGATTTTCAAGTTAGTTTGAAAATATTGATCAACGATTTCAGTGCCTTTGAAACAATTGTTGGTCATTATTTCACTGAACACACTAAGGCAATATTGGGCTGAATGTACATTTATTGTCTAATTGACCCAATCATCGGCTAAAAACACTGTAGTGTGTACCTAGCCTTACTAGAATCACCTCTTAGTCTCGCCACTTTGATGGAGTTTGTGCATTTGGAGACAATATATGCAGATGAAGCAGACACCTTTATGACTATTATCTGCAGATTTATGTAAGCAGTGTTTATGTGGTTGCAATAGGGTATTTGTTTTTGAGATCTTACACTACTGTCCTTCCAACACAGAGGATTGCCACATTATTGCGAAGGTTCATTAAAATACACTTTAGCGAGAGTGCTAAAGAGGCTGTTCAATCGTGTAAATTTTTCCATTACCAAAGTAACCACCAGGCATACATTAAAAATACCATTAATAATTCAAAAGCTTTATACTTGCGTGTTCCTTCTTACTTAAATCACCGGTGGCTAGATATTATAGTAATCTAGCTTTTAATACCCTCAAGAAATTCCTTGTCCTCTACATTTAATACTCTATGGTTCTGTTCCCGCCATGAATTCTCTTCTCCAACTCATTCCAAACTCACTTCCCTATTTTGAAAAAATATTGTTCCAATGATCCCCTTGCAGGGGAATTAAACTATCAAATGCCAAAGCTGATTTTGACAGCAAGTTTGAAAATAGGAAGGGGAGTTAATCACAAACAATCAATTACAAGATTCCCTATATGGCAGTAAAAGAACATTAATTTTTTTCTAACCCACCGCCAACTGCAGTACTGGCAAGGGATGGTGTACCTCCCCCAATTCTGCACCCCCACAGCTACATATACATATCTGTAACCTAAAACCCACTGTCATATTTATATAATATCCTCCAACTTGCATGCTTTCCTTTGCTTTTCCTACAATTCTCCTTTCATTCACTACATGTCACCCCTATTGTTGTCCAGGATCTGGACAAGTACTTTTTATATGATAAAGATCTAGAGACAAATCACTAAAACTGCAATTATAGTACTCAGCACTAGGGTCTCAATACATGCAGATCAAATCTCATTGTTTGTACATCCCCTTGAAGTCCTTAGCAATTGTGTTTAAATTGACAACAGATATTATTGGGGTCGCATTATACTGCCAGATCCCACAGCAGTAACATCTACTGCTGAGCCTATTATTACACTCTACCTGCAGTGCTTATTCATCTACTTTTCCAATATTTTCAGACTGGTATATGGACTATGAAGCAAAGGTTCCAATATGTTTGTTTACTGATGATAGATAATCTTTAGATTTTTTTTAAAATAAAGAAACTTTTTTTTCATAAATAATGTTTTAGGTTATTTAAAATATGAATTCAATAAATTGCAGGGTTACATTTAAATAAGAATGAAAAAAAAAAATTTAAAGCAAATTATTGTGCTACATTCCAATCTTAAATACTGTTATAGCTGACTGACACAAAATTAACTTGTGTTCCTTTAGTTTTGAAAAGCAAGAAACTATACCATAAACATTGCATTTATTCAGTATGTAAAGGTCTACCCTATACCTGCACCTCTTCTTCCTCATTAATGTTGAGGTCTGATTGAGAACATCCTGGAGAATCTTCCCTGAACAAGAAAATAAGAGAGACAACCCATGAGTTACATCTTGTAAATCAACATATCTTATAAAAATAGTCTGAGGCATTAAGAAAATCAAATAGTCAATGTCTAAAAGCAGACTTTTCTGAGTAGACAAAAAAAACAAGCTCTTAACATAACATATTTCTATAAACTGAAAGTAGTAGGATGACACAAGAAGGCACTGCTTTACAGGAAGTGCATCAATGTATATAGTAGTTCATTTATATGGAACCAGACAATACATGAAGTGCTTTAGTGTGTAGGACAAATATACATATTGGAGATAACTGCAAGTAAAATTATTATATTAAAATAGGAATGAGGTCTCACCGCCTGCTTTACATTATACAAGTGGTCAGTCCAGCCATTGCCACTTTAAAAGCAGAGTTTTCAGTCAGTCCATTACAAGTGACGTCACTTCTGACTGTAGATATTCGGGAATGTCGGTTTTAACATGAGGAGGTTCTTAGAACTGCCGGATATACTAGAAGGCTATTATATGGTAAAGTGGATATTTTCACCTTGTCGCTTTCATCCTCATCGTTATTATTTAGCCGGTCTAAAGTGTGTTGGGCATATCAGTGCAGTATATTAGTACCACACCGGTAGGAGGCAGTTTCAATTGTCCACATGTCCGTTACTAAAGCCTGGCAGGGAGCAACATGCTAGTGGAGCAGGAATCCTTCTGCTACAGGGATCAAAGAAGAGCACGAGACTGTATAGCAGACAATGATCTGCTGCAGTAGGTATATGATAAGGCTCCAAGATAAAAGCTTGAGTAAGGGATGATAGCAAAAAGCAGTACAGTATGGAAAAGTGACAAGGTGGGGTTGACTTATTACTGTTTTTTATAGACAGTTTATTTCAGATCCTAGTTAACTTGGACCCAGGGTGTGTGTGTGTGTGTGTGTGTGTGTGTGTGTGTGTGTGTGTGTAGGAATTTATAGTGTAGACTAAGTATTTTCAATCTACCCACATTTGGGATTAAGGTCGGTCGGTAAAATACTCTTTTCATTCTGAATATACAAATGTTCATTATTGAATTAACGGATATCCTATAAGGAGTGTGCCTAAATACATACTATAAGTCAGTTCCTTTCCTGGGATCCAAAGTTTGGACATATTCTCCTTTTTATTGGACATGATTTAGTAACATTGAAAAATGTATACATTTCTTGCTGGGCATACTGTTGCTGAACAGAGATAGAGAACTGCTTATAACATATGAGAGTTTTAACATGATTTGCTTTTGAAGTGTTGAATATGTTTATAATTATAGCCTTTGACTCTTGATTCTTAATATTTGTTATATATTGATTTGAGTGTATTATTTATCTTGTAATGTAAATGGATATCCATTTTTTATATAATAATATTTGTTAGTTCAGTTGATAAACTTTATATTCTTTATAGAGAACCATTCTTCCTAATTTATTCTGCCTTGATGAAAAAAGTGTTTCTTATTAAGGAGGGTATATCTAAGTTAACATGCAATAAGATCCACTTCCATTTATAGATAGAATTGCTTTAGTCAGCGCTGCATCTTTTTGGCTTTTTTTTTGTAACAATTGTGCAATATTGTTATTTAGCCATAGACAAAACAGAAATAACTGAGTTTTGACAAAGATCCTGTCAGCATGGCAAGTGTTAATGTACTTAACCCATGTCTGGGTAGGGATCCAAGGATTGATACAAACACATCTGAAAACAGTATGGCTGTAAAGAAAATAGCAATTAAGAGTAGGAGAAAGGTAGAGTAAAATCTGGAAATATTAGGGTCAAACAAGAAAAGGGAAAAGTGAGGGAGAACAGCTTATCCCTTTGAATGAGCACTAGGCATAAGATACACGTTGCCCTGTGAAAGGTTTTTCTAAAAACATCGGGGGGTAAATGTATCAAGCTGAGAGTTTTCCGGCGAGTTTGAAAAACCAATCAGATTCTAGCTGTCATTTATTTAGTGCATTCTACAAAATGACAGCTAGAATCTGATTGGTTGCTATAGGCAACATCTCCACTTTTCAAACCGGCCGGCAAACTCTCAGCTTGATACATTTACCCCCGGGACCGAGTCATTAAGGAGAGCAAGGCAAAAAAAAAAAAGGAGTAGTTTTGCACCTTGGCAAAACCCTGTTGCATTGGAAGGAGAGGAAAATGTAAAAAGTGGGGACAGATTTATAGTTGGGATTGGGCATGTTCTAGATCAACTTTAAATTTCAGCGTAAAAATAAAGCTATCACGTATTTGTGTACTTCATGAAAAAGCCACCAGTATTTTCCTTACATGCAAAATAATAAACTAATTTGCACCCCTTGTATTGTAACACGGTTTGTTCAGGTTCAAATTTACTCCTTTTCTTTTGCCTTGCTCTCCTTAATGACTCAGGCACATTGTGCTATTTGAAATGTTGTCTTATATTATATTATATATATTATTATATTGTATTAACTTGTATTCTAGATTTAATAATCCTTTTAACCTGCATTTAATTTGTTTAGCCTTATACTGTATGTAGTACAGTCTAGGGTAGTCTGTGTTATATTTGTAAAAACTGTCAGAGACTAAAGCTGGCACATATATAGATGTCTGTAAAATCAGCCAAATTAAAATAAAGTGGTATGAGAATGCTGCATGCATTGAAATGATCACAGATAAAAAATAAAAATGTTCATATATTGTTAAAGTTTTGGCTGGTAAAAAGGATTGACCAACACATCTGTGCAAATTAACCAAACAAACACACGGCCAAAATGTAGTCATTGTGCAATTAGGCTAAATGATTAAATCTAAATCTGTGTGTCTGGTGTAAAATGCTTAAAAGACTAGAAATCCCCTGTATCAATCAGAGTAGTGGTTCCTAAAATTGCAGATCTAAGTATATAACCATATACAATTAAATAGGCATATAGAGTGTGTCAAAAGCACACATGAATTAGGGTGAAAGTGACCAGACAAAGACAAAAAAAACAAACAAATCTGTTTTGAGTCTTCATTATTTTTTTTCAATATAAATGTTTGTATTATCCTTTTATTTCAGCTTGTACATGGAAGTCAGTCAGTCAAACAATAAACAAATGAAATACGGGAGATATAGATGATAATGTGCAAACACTTGCTGAAATTGTATGCCACTGTCCATCCTACAAAGAGACATACTTTACAGAGCAAAGCTACTGCTTTGCCAGTTTTTGTCTTTACATTAGATTAAAAAATGCACTTTACCTTCCAGAGACAACAAGAGTGCCATCATCAAGTAAGTAATCCTTCACATTTTCTGGCAGAGGGATTATAATGCTAGAAAAGAGTATAACAAATAAAAATCAAGTGGCATCAGAAACAAGTCTATAATCAAACGTATGCCCAGACTTGCTCTGAATAACTGGCACATTTGAGTTTAACACACCTGACAGAAAATGTAAGCAGGAGATTGTCACAGAAAACATACTAGATGGTAATCCATTAATAAAGAACCTGAACACTATTGCCCTATTAGATAGCACTTACATTACTAAAATCTCAAGGCACATTGCAAAGTGACACTGCTTACTATTGTACAACAGACATTACATGTTTATTTATTTACACTGAGTTCCCAAACAAAAATAATGATCCTACAGAAAACAATATCCCAGTCTTCAAATCTTTAAACCCACCTCTTTATTAGAGCTTACTCTACTCCCATAATAATGTGGTATGCAGATGTTAGCTTGTGTGTGTGGTCATCTCTAACCACATTAACAGACTCCAGAAGTGATCCAGCTTCTCAAATTTGGGATGCAGAATAATCAGATGTCATCCAATTTGGTAACTGACGAGAATCATAACTTAATGGTAATTTGTTCCTTTTTATTAGTAAATGAACACGGTCTTTGGTGTCATGAAAACACATTATACATTGCTACAAATTGTTAAATATGTTTCTTGCTTATATATCATGGGTCTGACCAGGTACACTTGTATGCCCTCTATTACAACTGTATTTTGTGATTTCATAGAATAATGTTGCTTGACCAAAAGTTTTTGAGAAATGAATGTACGTTGTTGCCAAGGCGTGTATATTTAATACTTAGTAACACATACAATATTATTATTTACAATGTTTCATTGTGATGATCTGGTGTTAAGTAACATGGATGATAATAACACAACCCAGTGAGTGGCAATGTAGTGTTATAGTCACGCTGTATATAGGAGGCTGCGGACTCACATCCTCACCTTTTGATACTGAGTTTCTTAAACCTGGGATACCACACAGAGAACTGACTGTGCACAACCTGCTCCTTCTTCATGCTGAAACCACCAGGACAGGAAGTGTCCTGTCTTAAACACCTTCCGGGGGAAACACCAATTAGGAACATAAAGCACAAACTCGACTCATGAAATGTACGGGTCACGGGGTTGTGTTATTGCTAAGTGATGACGACGCCTATCATGTATAGCCCTGTCCATGTTGTGTATCACATATAACACAGAGCCACGCAGCGTGCTGCTCTCTAGCTGTGGGGTATTCCCCGGCGCAGCAGGACAGAGGTGTTTAACACACAGCCGGCCGAGCCTGCTCGCCGTACAGCCGGGTTATGGGGGCGTGCCACGCCTCGCTCTGATTACAGCTCTTTCTGTATGCGAGGGAGTCCAGGGTAGAAGTGAGGCGTGCAACGCACAGGGTTTCAGGCAATGATTGGCTGTTATTTAGACGGTGTCACCGAAAGGGGCGTGGCTTAGGAGTGACTGTCAATCCCTTGGCTTCGGCTGCACGTTGTTATTGCATGTTGTGTTCTCTGCTCTCTGTACAGGTAAGCGAGCATGCGGTAACAAGGGATAGGTGTTTAATTCTTGGATCTCTACCAGCAGAGTGGTTTAACGTCCTTCATTCTCTCTTATCATAAGCACGGGATGTTCGTACAATATCTTAATTTTCTGCAGTCTTGTTCCTCTAATCTTGTCATTTTCCTTAATGCACCCTTATACATTAGTTTTTTGGGTTTTTTTTGCTTTAAATTATTATTATATATTACTATGTTACTAGATTAGCACAGTAAGCGGCGCAGAAAATTGTGTTGAGATGCATTTAATGGAAGAATAAAATAAAAATGTTATCTTAATATCATTTGGTCTGCCTGCCTTCAATGGTTCGCAAAAATCTTTGCTCTTTTACTGCTGACAAGCAAAAATGTGTGAAGCTTTCATTACTGTAATTGCTAGTAATGCACACATGTAAACAGAACCACACAACTATTTGAATTGCCCCATTAGGGGTAGATTCGATTAGCCTTGATGTTCTGTGCACTTTTTCAATTACTACAGTAGAAATCACTCATTTTTCCTTGCACCTCTGTGGGGCACAAGGTAAAAATGAGCGGAGATTTCTATCAAAATTTCCACCGCAATGTGTCTCCGGAATGGTCGCAAGATGCTTCATGGTTAATTGAATTTTCCCCTTAGTGTCTGATTTTGGCCATATCTAATTGGTTTTGTGGCATCAAGGGACTTACAGTCTAGCAAATGTGCCCATGACCATTTATTAATGTATTTAAGACTATTACGGTCAACAAGCTCCTTGCAAAGGTAGTTTAGGTTTAGCCCAAGGAATAGAATTCTTGTTCTGCTCTAAATTCTCAGGACAAATATTTATACCATAATCTTATGTTTATATTTTCATGAGACTACACAAAATGTGGCTTCATTTAAAATATTTTGTCTTCTTAATTAACATTTAAATTTTAAGTCTTATACATAACATCATTGAGTAATATTGTTTTATATTATAATTTTAATAGAATACATTACATTGCCAGTTTTATAAATATATAAGTTTTGTCTGTGTGTGTTTGAATCAGTGTTACCCATTGTGGGTGTGTACCTATAAGAGTGTGCATGTGCTCTTGTATTTTGTGTGGGAAAAGAGTTTGTATGGAACAGAACTGTATACAGATTCCTACATTTTGGAATCCAACAAAACACAACACTATAAATCTCAAATACCATTGAGATCTCCTAACACTCACATTCATTATACATGACCCAAAACCATATATTCTCACATTATTTAATTCCAAATATCACCAACGCCATAATATGTACAGTGCAACCATCATGCATTGCAGCAGGGAGGCCTTACACACTGTCCACATTGTGCTCATATATACACTACATTCTAGATAATCATATATTCACACATAGAAACGTCACACTACAGCAAAGAAATTATGCATCTCACACAGGAACCATTTTGTCCAATCATAGTGGCCATATTAACTCACATAAACTACAAATTCCACATGACCATATGCACAGTGCCATGATTATACACCTTTGAAGGAGATATAGGGGGAGATTCAATTACCTGCGTTCTTTAGAACAACGTGGGCGCGCATCATTACTGTTAGTATGGTATTTTTAACATAGATTTCTGCTCGTGGCTCAGGGAAATTACCGTAGTAACAGTAATGATGCGTACAATGGGTTGTTCTTTAGAACAACGCAGGGAATTGAATCTCCCCAATAGTTTAGTTTAGGAATGGGTACAATACAACATATTGCATACAGCATCATAGGGCTCAACAAACTGAATGGCACTATGTCAGCCACATTGAAATCATGGAAGGATTAAATCAAACACTGCTCTCGTCAATGATACAATCGCAAAGACAAATCCCTAGAACGGTATTAATATCGCATACAATTCCAAACTATACATATTCCATTCAAACACCATTACTTCAGTCATTCTAGCCAGCACAACTATCTATCTATTTAACTTCGTTTCCATGCTCATTCTTATACTTGGTAACATGTTCAGCTGTATGTTCCAGTGTACGAAATAAGCTTTCAGACTTGTGTATCATGAGAGAAAAAAATGTTCCTGTGGGGTATAGCCATTCTGGCACTAGTTCTGTACCTATGGGGTGGCTTAAAACATTTCATACACTAATGCAAGATAGCTTCTCGGACCAAAACTTTAATTAGCTTGTTCTACAACTTTTGTGTATTAAAAGCAGGTCCCAGCTTATTGCTGAATTATGACCGGACGGTCCATTTCTCTGCTGTATATACTGTGGCCTAATCGCTCATTCATTTATGCATGCCCCACTAAGCTTCGCCCATGGCCTCAGCTTTTGTTAAGTACAACCTGGAGCAGTGGGTGCAGGTTGGTGGGTCAAAAAAGGTGAACAAGACTGAACTTGAGTTTATTCTTTACCCAGCACCACATTATGTAACATCCTCTGCATAAGTGGGGAGATCACACAGTGCCAGCAGCACATCAAAGAAGGAGAGATGTGCAGTCTGTATCACAGGATCTCCCTCTATCCTTTGCAATAAAGAGCTGTGCTATTCCTGCTTTAAAGCATGGTAAGGTATTTTCAGGCATGTCCTATGGTGCATCAGTGTGTTGCAGAGTTGGCTGTTTTTGGTTCCACAGACAATCTCCATCATGTTGCACATTAAAAACAAGTGCAACAGGTTAGCGGATGGAAACATTTGTGAAAAATAGCATTGTGCCTGTTCAATCCTTAAACATAGCTTTCAAAAGCTGGTGCAGAACATGTTTGATTGGCATATGTTTGTGATGGCTCGTAACTTTTATTTACCTTATATTAAAATATCTGCTGCAATACGTTATTGGGGATTGGTATCTCTTTCATTCAATGTATTGGTTAAACTTATTATTGATCATGGGTAATGTGCAGTGCTTTTGTAAGTTAGAGGTCGTTGAGGTGTAGCAGGTTCTCCACCACTAATCAAGATGTTAGTGAAGTCTGACAACTGTTGTGAAATCACAACAAAAACCCTTGTATTTAGTGCCCTTTCAAGTTGTTGATTTAGTCTACTGATTAATGCCAGAATGAATCTTCAGTCACCCAAGTGGAAGGCTATATTGCATACACATATAAATTCAGTATATGGTTTAATGACCTGTTTGCAAGGAAGTGGTGTAGCTAAAGGGCTCTATGACGTAAAGCGAAATCTGAGCTGGGGCCCCTAAAAATGGGCAAACACCAGTGGGGGCTGTAACTATTGGAGACTTCCTGATCTAGAATTCTCATAGAATTGCTATGTGGTGATGTCACTACGTAGTTCTCCTGATTTCTAAAGCCTCAAATTACTGCTAAAAAGACTGCAAGGAGTTTCTGTGGTTACAAAGAATCAAACAGCACTAAGCCCTGGTGCAGTTGCTACAGCTACCAACCCTTGTATTATGCTACTAAGGGAACAGTTCCTGATTTTAATTGAGACACTATAAAAATTACCATGACACATGTGACTTATGTAAATAGAAAGATGCACCCATAATAAATATTTAAAGATAAATTCCCCTTCCTACCAGCCAGTATAATCCCGGCCGGCTGGTGTCCTAGACCCTTTCAGTTTTTTGAAGGTACCCCAGGTACTGATACAAATAAGCTTTCTCCAGGCAGGAGAACTATGAAACCCGTGCTAGTGACTAAGCTGCTATACCAGTTCTATCTCTCCTATAGTAGCTCCCTGTGTTACTGTAAATAGGAAAACAAGAGGGTCTCTGTCCAATAAAATATGCCCATACTTAGAAGGAAAATAAATCTTATTTAAAGGGATTATTCTTACTTTAAATTTTGTTTATCATTTCCCAATTCATAGTTTTCTTTAAAGCTGAAAATATCTTGGGTGATGGAAGTTATTTATTTTCTGACTGTAATTTATTGATGGTATTTATGACTCACTTTTAACTCTTAGATAATGGAAAATCAGAAATCGGACGACCCCTCTAACATTAAAGACACCATAATAAAAGAAGAGGTAACTTTTTGTGCTATTGCATGTTTTGAAAACTGATCTAACCTATTTGTTATACACAAACTCTGATTGCAGCATATCTGCTGATGTCCTTGTGAATAGTATCTTTGTTGGCAATGGGGCATGGAGGTGTACCCTTTGTTCTTAGGTTGCCCTTGAGGCAGCAAATTAGGATTTTTATTTTTGTTTTCCAAAATCTGGTAGTTAGATACTAGAGAGGAGGCAGATATCAATAAGCCAATCAATTACAGTCTTCTGAAAGTGGAAAACGCCACACAAACGCAGCCTTCAGTATATAGTAGTGTGTTTGTCTTTTAGACACTTGTGAAAGGAAAGTGGATACAACTTCAGGAAACAACATATGTGGATCATGAAGGTCAAACCAGGTTGGTGTAAAACATTAACATAACATCACTAATACAAAATGTTTATCATTAATACACAATATTTTGCATTTACTAATTCCAGAGCTCACATATTTACTTTCACATTGATGTCTCGTGCTTATAGGGCACCTTAGTAAATGCATAGACACTCGGTCCATGAATAAGATCATAAGAGAATAATTAACATCATATGCTTAGTAGTGTTATGGTTTAATAGTAGTTAGCTGATAATAATTATACATGGTTAAGAAAAAAAAAATCGGCTTTAAACATAATCCCTTTCTGTTGCTCTTCAATCAGAGTAAATGTTAGACTAGAAATCAGTGGAGTTGGTGATGAAAATGTATTTTTGTATATGTTGCTGCTTATAATAAGGCTGGGTGTGGATGCCCATTATTTAGTTGCACATAGAAAATTATCAAACCAACATTAAAAGTTACCACAGAGCAGAAACGCCCCCTCCTCTTCCATAAACGCATGGCCCTATCTAAACAACGTGGGGGGCTGATGCTTCCTAACCTATCTAGTTATCAAGAGGCTTGTATATTGAGCCATCTGCGAGACTGGGCCCTCCCCCCCACCTCTAAGCCATGGGTGGACTTGGAGAGAGCCTTGTGTCCCAGCTACCCGCTGCTGGACCTTCTTTTGGACACTTAGGCCGGTCCGTCCATCTGTTCTATGCAGGCTACGGTCCATTTCGGATGCCATGCAGGTGTGGGATAGAACTATAGGGCTGCATCCAAACTTTGTTCTCCTGTCTCGTAATCTCTCCCTACAGGCAGTGGCTCAGCTTATCCCAGACCTAAATCTTGCTGTTTGGAAAGCTAGAGGGATTACCTCCATGTCAGATTTATTTGCCCAAGACCTCTTTCTTCCCTTTCCACAGCTCCAAGCTCGTTATAGTTTGCCATCCTCAGAGACATATAGGTACTTGCAAATCAGACACTGGGTCAGAACTGTCTCTAGGACCCCCCACTCCCTTATTTCACTCCCAACACATGTCATTGATAGATTGACGAAGGGTAGTGGGAGAGGCGGAATAACATTCTGGTACCACTACATTTACTCCCTGATCCCCCCCCCCCCCCAACTAAAACACCTACACAAACCCAGTGGGAGACGGATGTGCAGTTAGTGCTCACTGAGCGACAATGGGAGAGAATCTATGTAACGTCCCATCGTATGTCTAAATGTATTAACCATACCGAGATGCAGGTTAAACTTCTCAACAGGCTATACCTTACCCCGGAACGGCTACACAGGTTCTGGCCAAGCCAATCAAAATTGTGCTGGCGTCAATGTGCCCAAATAGCAGATATCTTCCATGTATTCTGGTTATGTCCAGTGATCCAGCCACTGTGGAGCGAGGTATTTGCTTTGATTTCTTCAGTTTTGAAGACTCCTGTTGCTCCAGACCCAGCTTTAGCTCTCCTTCACATCTACCCGACTTCTATTCCAAAGCACGATCATTATGTATTGGGACACATTTTGATTGCTGCTAGAGCAGCAATAGCACAAAATTGGAAGTCTCAGACCCCCCCTACCACTGCTCGTATCATCTCAAAGATACAATACAGCTTTGAGATGGAAACAACTAGGGATGAGCGCACTCGGATTTATGAAATCCGAGCCCACCCGAACGTTGCGGATCCGAGTCGGATCCGAGACAGATCAGGGTATTGGCGCCAAATTCAAATGTGAAACTGAGGCTCTGACTCATAATCCCGTTGTCGGATCTCGCGATACTCGGATCCTATAAATTCCCCGCTAGTCGCCGCCATCTTCACTCGGGCATTGATCAGGGTAGAGGAAGGGTGTGTTAGGTGGTCCTCTGTCCTGGTAGATCTCGTGCTGTGCTGTGCTGTGCTGTGCTGTGCCTTTTTCTGCAGTATCAGTCCAGTGGTGCTGTGTCCTGTGCTCTGTCCTGCTGAGTTCCGTAGTGCTGCTGGGTCCTGTGCCGTGTCCTGTTCAGTCCAGTGGTGCTGTGTCCTGTGCTCTGTGCTTCTAAGGGCATAGTTATTTCCCCACTATTCCCAAGTTTTTTAAAAATAAAAAAAAAGTAAAAAAAAAAAAAAAATATAATAATTATAACCAAATTTGCAAAACCAATACAGCAGTATAAGTCCATTGGTACTGCAATATTACCAAGTTCACACATTCTGCAGTATCTTGTGCTACATATAATGGAGACCAAAAATTTGGAGGATAAAGTAGGGAAAGATCAAGACCCACTTCCTCCTAATGCTGAAGCTGCTGCCACTAGTCATGACATAGACGATGAAATGCCATCAACGTCGTCTTCCAAGCCCGATGCCCAATCTCGTAGTACCGGGCATGTAAAATCCAAAAAGCCCAAGTTAAGAAAAAGTAGCAAAAAGAGAAACTTAAAATCATCTGAGGAGAAACGTAAAGTTGCCAATATGCCATTTACGACACGGAGTGGCAAGGAACGGCTTAGGCCCTGGCCCGTGTTCATGACTAGTGGTTCAGCTTCACCCACGGATCTTAGCCCTCCTCCTCCTCCCCCCCCCTACAAAAAATTGAAGAGAGTTATGCTGTCAGCAACAAAACAGCAAACAACTCTGCCTTCTAAAGAGAAATTATCACAAATCCACAAGGCGAGTCCAAGGATGTTGGTGGTTGTCAAGCCTGACCTTCCCATCACTGTACGGGAAGAGGTGGCTCGGGAGGAGGCTATTGATGATGTAGCTGGCGCTGTGGAGGAACTTGATGATGAGGATGGTGATGTGGTTATTGTAAATGAGGCACCAGGGGGGGAAACAGCTGATGTCCATGGGATGAAAAAGCCCATCGTCATGCCTGGTCAGAAGACCAAAAAATGCACCTCTTCGGTCTGGAGTTATTTTTATCCAAATCCAGACAACCAATGTGTGGCCATATGTAGCTTATGTAAAGCTCAAATAAGCAGGGGTAAGGATCTTGCCCACCTAGGAACATCCTCCCTTATACGTCACCTGAATAACCTTCATAGTTCAGTGGTTAGTTCAGGAACTGGGGCTAGGACCCTCATCGGTACAGGGACACCTAAATCCCGTGGTCCAGTTGGATACACACCAGCAACACCCTCCTCGTCAACTTCCTCCACAATCTCCATCAGATTCAGTCCTGCAGTCCAAGTCAGCAGCCAGACTGAGTCCTCCTCAATACGGGATTCATCCGAGGAATCCTGCAGCGGTACGCCTACTACTGCCACTGCTGCTGTTGCTGCTGTTAGTCGGTCATCTTCCCAGAGGGGAAGTCGTAAGACCGCTAAGTCTTTCACAAAACAATTGACCGTCCAACAGTCGTTTGCCATGACCACAAAATACGATAGTAGTCACCCTATTGCAAAGCGTATAACTGCGGCTGTAACTGCAATGTTGGTGTTAGACGTGCGCCCGGTGTCCGCCATCAGTGGAGTGGGATTTAGAGGGTTGATGGAGGTATTGTGTCCCCGGTACCAAATCCCCTCGAGATTCCACTTCACTAGGCAGGCGATACCAAAAATGTACAGAGAAGTACGATCAAGTGTCCTCAGTGCTCTTAAAAATGCGGTTGTACCCACTGTCCACTTAACCACGGACATGTGGACAAGTGGTTCTGGGCAAACGAAGGACTATATGACTGTGACAGCCCACTGGGTAGATGCATCCCCTTCCGCAGCAACAGCAACAGCTGCATCAGTAGCAGCATCTACAAAATGGCTGCTCATGCAAAGGCAGGCAACATTGTGTATTACAGGCTTTAATAAGAGGCACAACGCTGACAACATATTAGAGAAAATGAGGGAAATTATCTCCCAGTGGCTTACCCCACTTAGACTCTCATGGGGATTTGTGGTGTCAGACAATGCCAGTAACATTGTGCGGGCATTAAATATGGGCAATTTCCAGCACGTCCCATGTTTTGCCCACACCATTAATTTGGTGGTGCAGCATTACCTCAAGAGTGACAGGGGTGTGCAGGAGATGCTTGCGGTGGCGCGCAAAATTGCTGGACACTTTCGGCATTCAGCCAGTGCCTACCGCAGACTAGAGGCACATCAAAAAAGCATGAACCTGCCCTGCCATCACCTCAAACAAGAGGTTGTGACGCGCTGGAACTCCACCCTCTATATGCTGCAGAGGATGGAGGAGCAGCAAAAGGCCATTCAGGCCTACACAGCCACCTACGACATAGGCAAAGGAGTGGGGATGCGCCTCAGTCAAGCGCAGTGGAGACTGATTTCCGTGTTGTGCAAGGTTCTGCAGCCATTTGAACTTGCCACACGAGAAGTCAGTTCCGACACTGCCAGCTTGAGTCAGGTCATTCCCCTGATCAGGCTGTTGCAGAAGCAGCTGGAGAAAGTGAGGGAGGAGCTGGTAAGCCATTGCGATTACACCAAGCATGTAGCTCTTGTGGATGTAGCCCTTCGTACGCTTTGCCAGGATCCGAGGGTGGTCACTCTTTTAAAGTCAGAGGAATACATTCTGGCCACCGTGCTCGATCCTCGGTTTAAAGCGTATGTTGTGTCTCTGTTTCCGGCGGACACAAGTCTACAGCGGTGCAAAGACCTGCTGGTCAGGAGATTGTCCTCTGAAGAGGACCGTGACATGCCAACAGCTCCACCCTCATTTTCTTCCACATCTATGGCTGCGAGGAAAAAGCTCAGTTTTCCCAAAAGAGGCACTGGCGGGGGATGCTGATAACATCTGGTCCGGACTGAAGGACCTGCCAACCATTGCAGACATGTCTACTCTCGCTGCATTGGATGCTGTCACAATAGAAAAAATTGTGGATGATTACTTTGCTGACACCATCCAAGTAGACATGTCAGACAGTCCATATTGTTACTGGCAGGAAAAAAAGGCAGTTTGGAAGCCCCTGTACAAACTGGCTCTATTTTACCTGAGTTGTCCCCCCTCCAGTGTGTACTCGGAAAGAGTTTTTAGTGCAGCGGGGAACCTGGTCAGTGAGCGGCGAAGGAGGTTGCTTCCTCACAACGTTGAAAAAATGATGTTTATAAAAATGAATAATCAATTCCTCAATGAAGTACAGCACTGCCCTCCAGATACTACAGAGGGACCTGTGGTTGTGGAGTCCAGCGGGGACGAATTGATAATGTGTGATGAGGAGGAAGTACACACTGTAGGGGGAGAGGAATCAGAGGTTGAGGATGAGGACGACATCTTGCCTCAGTAGAGCCTGTTTAGTCTGTACAGGGAGAGATGAATAGCTTTTTTGGTGTGGGGGCCCAAACAAACCAATCATTTCAGCCAAAGTTGTTTGGTAGGCCCTGTCGCTGAAATGATTGGTTTGTTAAAGTGTGCATGTCCTATTTCAACAACATAAGGGTGGGTGTGAGGGCCCAAGGACAATTCCATCTTGGAACTTTTTTTTTGGCATTATATGACCAATCAACAGTCGTTTGCCATGTTCAAAAAGTAAAACCAAATTTTAAAAAATTCAAGAAATTAAACCAAAAGTAAAATGCCGTGTCATAATTTAAAACAAGAGGTATTGACGTGCTCTAAAACTACAGTATTGTTGTTTATATTTTATAAACACTACACTTGAAAGCTTGAGTCTTTCAATAAAAAAGTAACTGTCCATTGCACGAATATTTGCAACAGGGACAATTTTAGGGTTAAGAAAGCCAACTAATAACACTTTGAAGCTGTCTGTCTTTATAAACACTACACTTGGAAGTTGGAGGAGGTATTGTGGCCCCGGCACCAAATTTACTACCGGGGCCACTCCACTGTGCAGTCCATATTTAGGTGTATCAGATATTAAACAAGGGTGACAGTTGATGCCCAATTTTTTAATTATATTGTGGCCTCGGTACCAAATTGTGTACCGGGGCCACCACACTACGCAGTCAAGATAGATAGATGCGTATCATAGATAAAGTACATTCAGTGGTGTGGGGCAAATTGAAAAATATTCAAAATGCACTGACATTATCAAAAACAAGAGGTTGTCACACGCTAAAACTCCAACATGTATATGATGGAGAGGATGGAGGAGCAGCCGTATGTGTAGTGTAATGCAGACCTGTTGAAGGTTTTTTATATATTTTATTGTGGTGCCCAGTGCCCACTCCTCTAGGCAGTCCAGGTACATTTATTGGTGCGATTCATAAAAGTTCAGGGTTTTTAATATATTGTGGTGACCCACTCCTCTACGCAGTCCAGGTACATTTATTGGTGCGATTCATAAAAGTTCAGGGTTTTTAATATATATTGTGGTGACCCACTCCTCTACGCAGTCCAGGTACATTTATTGGTGCGATTCATAAAAGTTCAGGGTTTTTAATATATATTGTGGTGACCCACTCCTCTACGCAGTCCAGGTACATTTATTGGTGCGAATCATAAAAGTTCAGGGTTTTTAATATATATTGTGGTGACCCACTCCTCTAGGCAGTCCAGGTACATTTATTGGTGCGATTCATAAAAGTTCAGGGTTTTTAATATATTGTGGTGACCCACTCCTCTACGCAGTCCAGGTACATTTATTGGTGCGAATCAAAGAAGTTGATGGTTTTCTTATTATATATATTGTGGTGACCCACTCCTCCACGCAGTCCAGGTACATTTATTGGTGCGATTCATAAAAGTTCAGGGTTTTTAATATATTGTGGTGACCCACTCCTCTACGCAGTCCAGGTACATTTATTGGTGCGATTCATAAAAGTTCAGGGTTTTTAATATATATTGTGGTGACCCACTCCTCTAGGCAGTCCAGGTACGTTTATTGGTGCGAATCATAAAAGTTCAGGGTTTTTAATATATATTGTGGTGACCCACTCCTCTAGGCAGTCCAGGTACATTTATTGGTGCGATTCATAAAAGTTCAGGGTTTTTAATATATTGTGGTGACCCACTCCTCTACGCAGTCCAGGTACATTTATTGGTGCGAATCAAAGAAGTTGATGGTTTTCTTATTATATATATTGTGGTGACCCACTCCTCTACGCAGTCCAGGTACATTTATTGGTGCGATTCATAAAAGTTCAGGGTTTTTAATATATTGTGGTGACCCACTCCTCTACGCAGTCCAGGTACATTTATTGGTGCGATTCATAAAAGTTCAGGGTTTTTAATATATATTGTGGTGACCCACTCCTCTAGGCAGTCCAGGTACATTTATTGGTGCGAATCAAACAAGTTGATGGTTTTCTTATTATATATATTGTGGTGACCCACTCCTCTACGCAGTCCAGGTACATTTATTGGTGCGATTCATAAAAGTTCAGGGTTTTTAATATATTGTGGTGACCCACTCCTCTACGCAGTCCAGGTACATTTATTGGTGCGAATCAAACAAGTTGATGGTTTTCTTATTATATATATTGTGGTGACCCACTCCTCTACGCAGTCCAGGTACATTTATTGGTGCGATTCATAAAAGTTCAGGGTTTTTAATATATATTGTGGTGACCCACTCCTCTACGCAGTCCAGAAAGATACCTTGTTGCAACGTTTTGGACTAATAACTATATTGTGAGGTGTTCAGAATACACTGTAAATTAGTGGAAATGATTGTTATTGAATGTTATTGAGGTTAATAATAGCCTAGGAGTGAAAATAAGCCCAAAAACTTGATTTTTAAACTTTTTATGTTTTTTTCAAAAAAAATCCGAATCCAAAACCTTAAATCCGAACCGAGACCTTTCGTCAAGTGTTTTGCGAGACAAATCCGAACCCCAAAAATAACGAAAATCCGGATCCAAAACACAAAACACGAGACCTCAAAAGTCGCCGGTGCACATCCCTAGAAACAACAGACACGCCCTACGCCTCATCTGCATCAGCTCCCATCATGAAGTGGTTTAGGTGGCCCTGGGTCTCCTCAGGATATTTCTGGTTTCCCATCAGACCACTCTCCAGCGGCTCTTATAGAATCCCCCCGGCCAGCCGATCAGCCCGCATCTGCTGTTAGTCTATCCATGGTGGAGAAGCCTCCAAAATGCCAAAATGTAGTTTGACATGCCCTGCAACATTTCTCTATGTTAAATTGTATACTGTTAATATTATGTGCCTTATCTTAACTTAGTGATCCTCCTTCCCCCTGCGTGGGGATTCCCATGTGTTTTTCCCCATGTCTGTACTTCCTTTCCCCCCTTCCCTTTTTTTTTCAGTACCCCATATACCTTTGGAAAAATTCAATAAAAATATTACATTGTAAAATATACATTGGATAAATAACGTCATTTATACATTTTTATTCCCTGATAATTCATAAATAATCACATTGGTTCAGCTAGAATGCAAAGGTAAAAAATATTGAGTGGGCTGTGTAATCAGTCACACAGCAATTGTTGTCTTGTGTTCGCTGTGTAGAGAGTGATAATAGGGTAACCTAGGGAGATTAAGATGTTGGTTGAGGAATATCCTAAGCTTGTCTGAAGAGGTGGGTTTTCAGAGAGCACTTCAAGGTTTGAAGACTAGAGAAAAGTCTTGTGGTGCAAGGGAGTAAATTCCACAAAGTAGGTGCAGCCTGAATAAAGTCCTGTAACCGAGAATAGGAGGATGTGATGAGGGTGGAAGAGAAACGCAAATCTTGTACAGATGGGAGGTGTCGAGTAGGGAGCTATTTTGACACAAGTGAGGAGATGTATGTTAGTGCAATTTTGTTGATGGCCTTGTATGTTAGTAGATGAATTTTATATTATATTTGTTGAAAAACAGGCAACCGATGAAGAGACTGACAGAGTGGCTCAGCAGAGGGAGTTTGCAAGGAAAATCAATCTATACGCTGTGTGTAAAATCGATTGTTGGGGTTCAAGTCTGATTTTGGGAAGACCAGTAAGGAAGTACTTGCAATAGTTGATGTGGGATTACAATGATCACTCTCAAGTTTCCTTGCAATTGACCTTTGCTTTTATTTTTTTTATTTAAATTATGACTGGTGCATTGTCATATACAAATTATCTAGCCAAGTCTAAGTAGGCTTCTTTTTTATTTTTTTATTTTTTTGCTATAACTAGTGCCATTTTTGTAAGCTATCAGTTTGCCTAATGGATACAATTGCAGCATTTTCTAATAAATAATCACAATGAGTTTTAATAGCAGCATGGTGACCGCTATCTTTATCCCATATTATGCTGGTTTTTATCAATAGAAGGGGTGTCCTACAGGAATCTGGTTGATGAAAGAAATGATAATAACAATATCAGTACATGTATGTGTCACAAATACGAATAGATCAAAGAAAAAAAAAACACTTAAACATATTACATCTTGCTGATGCTATTTGTATACATTTTGAAAGTTTTCTGATATCTGATAAGGATGTTTTTCTACTTTTTGTTTGTGTTTTCTTAATCCTTTATGCTTAGCATTTTTTTTTTTTATTTTTTTTTTTGTAATCCATCCACCAGAACATGGGAAACTGTGAAACGTACAACACGAAGAGAAGGCAGTGCAGCAGATGGTGAGCAGCTGTTTTTTGTTTTTTTTTAAGTGATTTTAGTTTTTGTTACATACAAAGTAATTTTTTTCTTCTTCCAAGTATATTCGCAAAATGGACCCAGTTTTTTTCTAATGAGAAACTGAACTTGGTCTGTATCTATCTGTGTGTCTTTGCAAGTGTGTGTTTCATATAGCGTGTGAGCACAAGTGACAGCTTTGTTCATGTGTGCCTAGTGTCTATTTCTTTGTAGGTTTATAATGCTGAGTTTTTGCGTGTGTGTGACCGGCAGACTTCTGAATTTGCAGGAGTTCTCCTGGACTCCCAGATGAGCAGTATTCACTCCTACATCTGCCCACTTGTGAATCTTGTCATCCTAGCCCTGCTCCCGGCTGTATTCTCCTGCGAAGCGAATCGTGGAATTTGAGCAACGGGGGGCGGGGCTTAATGATGTGATCACCTCAGCCACACACCCCGCAGTCAGCAGCAGGGTCTCCTCACTGGGATCTCCCAGAGGTGAGATCCTAAAGATTGGCAAGTATGGTGTATATATGCATGCAAGCATTTATATCTGTGCCTCTATTTTAATATTTTTATGCTTCTATAAGTCGCTGTTGGTGGGTATAAACTTGTGTCACTGTGTGTGTGTGTGAATGTTCGTTACTCTGTATGTAACCATAAGTGTGTGTTACTGAACATGTAATCTCTCTCCTCCTGTATTAATATAGTTGTTTTGGCTGTTTGTGACTATCTGTCTCAATGTGTGCATGTTAGTATTGCATTCTTTTCGCTCAGACATGGGGTCACAGTACATTCAGCTGACATGGGGTGAACAGTGCCCTTTAAACATAGCTATCTGATTAGCCATGTAATTTCAGACACGCATCAGTTATACATGCTGTTTCAGTGAACTGCAATTTGCTTACATAAAAACAAAAAACTGCAGGCATGTAAACTAACTGCGGTGCAGTCAATTAGTGTGTCATTATGCGTGTCTGATTTTACATGGTTGATCTGGTAACTAGACATTGGGAGTATAGGCAGAGAGAGAGTGCACAAAACATACAGGCAGGCATGTCTGTTTTTTGATTATTTAGTATTATAGCTGGTAGTACTAGTGTATGTTATGCAGACTGCACTTGTGTATGAGGTTAATATGTGTGGTGTCTGTCACAGGGAGGCCGCAGTTACTTACCAGACAGGTAAGGCGCTGTCTTGCTGGATCTAGACTGTGAGGCAAAAACTAAGCATTTGTCTGGATTGGCTCGATCAACCTTTGTTTGCTTTCAGCAGTGTCGTACTTGCTACGTTTGAGAGAGAATAATATGGATATTTCTTTTTTTGTTATTCGATAGGTGTAGCAATTATATCAGTATTGCAGAGAACACTCCATTATGAATGTATGGTGCTCATTAAACAGTTTCGACCTCCTTTGGGTTGCTACTGTCTGGAATTTCCTGCAGGTCAGTCTTGGTAAAGTAGTTTGTTTTTGCTTCCTTTTCCTTATTTACAATGTATGAATTATGGCTATATAATACTTTGTCATAGATAAGACTTTGTACCCTGGTTTAGGACGCCTATGTTCAATAGTGTTAATATGATATGACACAACTAACGATTTAATTTAAAGTAATCTTTTTCTTCAGTAGAAAAACTAACCTGTTATTGGTCGTTTCCTGATTTGCTCATCTTTCTAAACACGTTCACCAATATTTTGCAAAGTATTGTTTTTGTGTTACTTTTGAGGCTTGTAGGTGACTGTTTTTAATTTTGATGTGTTTTTTTTTTTTTTTTCTTCTTCTTTTTTTCCCCATTTGTATGTATGTGTAATTGGATTCCTCCTGCCAGGTCTTATTGATGACAATGAGACTGTAGAACAAGCAGCACTTCGGGAACTGGAGGAGGAAACTGGGTACAAAGGAGAAGTCATGGAATGCTCCCCTGGTGGGTTGAGTTGCTGTTTGTGGTCAGGTCACCAATAATGTGTTTTTAAATGTTGTTTGTACAAAGTATTATGTTTTACAGACCTTAACTGGTTATTTGTTTTCCCTTGCTGATATTACAACACTGTTTTTTTTTTTTTTGAAATATATTTTTATTCAGATTTTTGTCAAGTATAAATGGTACAGTATTTGGTATGCTCAAAAAAAAAAAAATTCATAACAATATTAACAACAATAGTTTGCAAAACAGGTGAGGCATAGAACTCGGAACTACCACAAACGTAATGGTCCGCAGGATTAGTAAAATGCAAATAAACGAGAGTCAAGAGATATGGTTATGAGATATCCGTAGTACCATGAGGGGGAGAGGGAGAGGAAATAGAGGAAGAGAAACATAGGGGGGAGGCAGTTTGGGAGGGGGGGGAAGGAAGGAATGTTAGTAAGGGGAAAAGCAAAGAAGAAGGAGAAAGGGGAGGCAGAACCTAGCAAGACTTAGCTCAGACAATTACCAAGGAAACATTATTTTCATTTTTTAAGAAGGGGAAGGTGTAGCAGAGAAGTAATCTTGCCACCTGTGCCATGTGGAGAGAAATTTGTAAGGGCGATCATTAGCTACACTAGTCATGTGCTCTAGATTGTGTATTTGCCAAACACTTTGAATTAGTTCCAAAACAGAAGGGCTCTCTGATTGTTTCCATTTCTTGGCTATTAAGCATCTGGCTGCGGTCAGGATATGGCCCGGGAGTGACCACATAGTTTTGTGGGTGTCGGGGGGTAGTCGAGGGAGGAGAAAGTATGAAAGATGGAATGGAGATCTTAGATTTGACACTTTATAAATAAGGTCAGCTACCGCTTTCCAGAAGGGGATAATTTTTGGGCAGCTCCACCAGATGTGGGACAGGGAGCCACGCTGGCCACAGTTGCGCCAGCAGAGGTCCGAAGATGCCGGATAGATTGTTTTCAGTCTGGAAGGGACTAAATACCACCGGAATAATAGTTTGTAGGAGTTTTCTTTAACGGTAGTACAGATGGAGGATTTGGCGACTGCCTCGCGTATCTCAGTCCATTCCTCAGGATCCAGAGACTCGGCCATCTCCACCTCCCAGCGAAGCTCATGAGTCTCCTTGTCAGGCAGATTATGATTCATTAGTAGAGAATAGAAGGTAGATATCAAACCTTTAGAAGACGTTTTGTTTTTACAGAAGGTTTCTAGGGGGGAGCGATTGTGAGGAGCACGAGGGTCTATTAAGGAGGAGAAAAAGTGACGAATTTGAAGATATTGGTAAAACACGGAGGACGAGAGATGGAAACGCTTACGAAGATCAGCAAAGGTCGGAAAAAAACCCATTGGGACAATATCGGAAAGAAACAAAATATTCTGTTTTGTCCATTGGGAGAAAGATTTTGGGTTGACCCCTGGAGGGAAAGAGGAGTTATGCCAAAGAGGGAACATCCGCTTGGGGTTAGACAAGAGTTTAAAAGTGCGGGTGCTATATCTCCAAATTTCAATAGAGAAGCGAACTGTAGGGGGGAGGGAGTGCAGGGGAGGAAGGTCCTTAGGGTCTAACCAGAACAAAATGCTGGGAGATAGCATCTGGAGGAGGTCAGCCTCTGTGTCGACCCAAAGCCTAGTTTGGGGGGGAGAATGAGAAAGAACGGCTTGGGTGAGGTGTGATGCCAGGTAGTATTTATGGAGGCATGGTAGCCCCAAACCACCATTCCGGGCGTGACGAAAGAGAACTTTGAGACGAACTCTAGGACGACGGCCGGACCATATAAATTGTGAGATACTTGCCTGGAGATCTTTCAGAAAGAGTGATGGGACGCGTACAGGGAGAGTCTGGAAAAGGTAAAGAATCCTTGGTAAAATATTCATCTTAACTGAAGCCACTCTACCAATCCAAGAAATATACCTTGGGGACCAGGACTTAAGATCGCGCTTCAGGGCGGCTACTAGTGGGGGAAAGTTGGCCAAAAATAGACGATCATATGTTTTGGTGAGATTGACACCTAGGTATTTAATGTTATGGGGTTGCCAGTGAAATTTAAAGGTGTCTTGTAAGTGAGTTTGGGTGTTCGGTTGGAGATTAAGGGCTAAGGCTTCAGTCTTATCGGAGTTGATTTTAAAGTTTGAAAGGAGACCGTACTCGTTAATTTCAGCAAAAACAGACGGGACAGAGACATGAGGGTTTGTAAGAGTTAGAAGGACGTCGTCTGCATACAGGGCTAGTTTTGCCGATCTTAAACCTGTGGAAATGCCGGATATATTAGGGTTGAGGCGAATCCTGGAGGCCAGAGGTTCCATCATCAGGGCAAAGAGGAGGGGAGAGAGGGGGCATCCCTGTCTGGTACCATTCCGAATTGAGAAAGCCGCAGAAGCACATCCGTTAGCCAGGACCGTTGCTGAGGGGTTGAAGTAGAGAGAGGCAATTCCATTGAGGAAGGGACCTTGAATGTTTGATGCTTTGAGAACCTCGCGCATGAAAGGCCATGAAACCCGGTCAAAGGCTTTTTCAGCGTCAAGCGCGAGCACCAGAGCCGGGGTTTTGAGTTTATTTGAAGCATGGATTAAGTTGATGACTTTCCTTGTGTTATCGGCTGCCTGGCGGTTGGGAATGAAACCCACCTGGTCAGGGTGGACCAAGCAGGGGATCACACCGGCCAAGCGGTTTGCCAAAATCTTAGCGAAGAGTTTCAAATCAGTATTTAGTAATGATATTGGGCGATAACTTGCACACAGGCTAGGATCCTTACCCTCCTTCGGGATCACCACTATATTGGCTCTGGTGGTGGCGCTGTCAAACTTTTGGCCCTTGAGGATCGAGTTAAAAAGATCTAGGAGCATGGGTGAAAGGACAGGGAGCAACTTTTTGTAATATATGGCCGTGAGACCATCCGGGCCCGGGGCGGAGGTATTTCTCAGAGATTTGACCGTAAGTTTCAATTCGTCCGCAGATATATCTTGACTAAGTAAGGTAGACTGGGATACGCTTAGCGCTGGTAGACCACAAGTATTTAAGAACGTTTTAATGCGAAATCTGAGGTCTCTAGGGGGGGGAGCGTCAGATTGAAGGTCGTACAGTTTGGAGTAAAATTCCTGGAACCGGTTAGCTATTTTTTGTGGATCAAATTGCTTACAGGAGGAGGCGTCTAGAATATGAATAATTCTGTTGCGAGTCCGTTTAGTACGTAAACTACGGGCCAAGAGGGCGTCAGCTTTATTTCCTTTCTCGTAGAATCTTTGGCGGAGCCATTTCAGGGTATTGGCTGCTTTAGTGGACAAGAGTTGCTGTAACTGAGCTTTTACAGCTAGGATTCTGAGATAAGTTTTGCGTTTTGGGTAGCGTTGATGCTTCTTGGTGAGGGAGAGAAGTTCAGATTCGAAACCTTGAATCCGAGCTAAGTGAACTTTTTTCTGGGCTGATGACATGCTAATTAAGAGGCCTCGGATAGTGGCTTTATGTGCCTCCCATATAACAGAGTGCGAGATATCCGGGGAGGAGTTGAAGTTCTTGAATTCCTCGATTGACTGAGACACTTTCTGTAAGTTTTCCGGTTTGGTGACAAGGGTGTCATGCATGCGCCAGGATCGATGAGGGCGGACTGCGGGAAGGATATCGACATTAAGAGAGACCGCAGCGTGATCTGACCAGATAACTGGGATTATATCTGAAGAGCGCAGGGAGGAGGTAGAAGATTTATCTGTGAAAATCATGTCAATGCGTGTATGGACGTTGTGGGGGACGGAGAAATGTGTGTATGCACGAGCAGAAGAGTTCAAGACCCGCCAAGAGTCATAGAGATCATACAGCTTTATTAGGGAGCAGAGATGACGAGAGTCTCTAGAGGTCCGCAAGGAGGTACAACACTGTTTTTATCAGCAGGAGTAGTCTATTTCTTTAATAGAAGGACCAAACTGAACTTGTTGTTTTGACAAAAGGAATATTCTGTTCATGGAAGTTTAGTAATCTGTCACAACTCCAATATAAAAAAAAATGAATCCATGCGCATGGGCTCCTATTGGTACACAAATCCTTTCTTAGTTACTGGCCACCTCCATACTAGTTTGTTATAAAGTGTAAGTCATATGACTACAACAAAGACCCAGACATATATGTAATAACAAGAGCAGCATTGTGTAAAGTTTGAAGGTAAATGTTTCTTATTCTTCCTAAAAGCCTATCGAAGTAGATTAAACTGCATTTAGAGAATATGGAAAAATATGAGTCCCTGGCGCAATGAAGGAATGCGAGAGTTGAAGCAATTATGAAAAGGCTTTATAAACAAAAACATGCAGTAAATACATAAAATATGCATATACAATAGTCATCACTGAAATAATAAAAACAAACCAATACACAGCATGTATTAAGCCAATCCAGCAAAGCAGTTGATCTTGTTACACACAAACGATGAATATGCCGTACTAAGTACAGGAAAACAAACAAATATGTGGATAATATTCCTCAAGCTCATCAATTAGTCGTGATAGGAAGAGAGTCCAAAATGTTAATCTGAAATAAGACCGGAGCTTACAGTTTGTTCTCAAACAACGCAAATTTGCACAACTGTTAATCCAGTAAATGAAATTAATTTCTGAATAAAACCAGAACATGGATAACAACCAGGTAAGATATGGCGATTACCGGTGGCAGGGACGTAACTAGGGCTGTGCGACAGGGGCGATCGCCAAGGGCGCAACACTTAAGGGGGGTGCAATTTAGGAATATTTTAGGTTCATTTGGATAAAATTGAGTGCTTAGAGGGGCAACATTTGTCTTTCTCGCCCCAGGAGTTAGAATTCTAAGTTACGGCTCTGATCGGTGGTCTGGGACCATTGATTCAGTAGATTCCCCGGGTATTGCGGTCTTCAAATTCCTTTCCTGCTAAAGATGGCAGTGCCATCTTCTCCTAACAGCTGTCGATTGAAGTTCCCGGCTGGCTGGCATGTCCGGTGCGCATGTATAATGCGGAAGTGAGCCGTACTTGCTCTCGCCGGCCAGTGCAGTAAAGTCCGTACTATAAGTGGCTGTGATGGAAATAAACGTAGTTGAAGTATAAGTTGTAACCAACGCGTTTCAACCTAACAGGGCTTCTTCAGGGATGAATGGCAACAAATATCAGGCATGGGCTGGACCGTCTTTAAATATAGTGGTGTCTAATCAGCATGTCTATTGTGTGACTGGTGCATTCTTCATGATTGACAGGTTGAGAGGCCGCCTCCAGGTATATAGTTTGAAATGTCCTTCCCCACAGCAAATACAGGGTATGTCTGTATCGGGTCCCTTTATCACACTGATATCAGGAATTTGGGCTTTTTATTCTTTAGCCTGTTAGCTTCCCCATGCTGCATAATATATAAACTAGGAAGTGTAATTCTCCCATTTCTCTTTCATCCGGTCTGGGGGACACTGCTTACCATGGGTTGTGGAGGGGAGCTTGGGAGTTGGCACCTAACTAGTTAATTTTAGTACTGCTGGCAAACCCCTCCCCTTTACAATCCCCCTGCCTCTTCCTGTCAGTTTTTTTTAGGTGCCCTGGAGTTGGGCAGCCTTTTTGTTTAGTGCTTAGTTTAATGTTAAGAAATTTTCTTTTTTCTTTTATTTTTTACTTTTTTTTTTCAGGCGGCAGTGCTGGAGTGTGTTCTACTATAGAGAACACACTCACAGCTTGGCAGCGCAGGCATTCCCCTGTCAGCTGAGAGCCAGCGGTTCTCACTGACAGGGACTGAAGTACAAAGTGCCTGATTGAAGGGAGTGACAAGCGGTCTCATGGACCGCTGCACTCCTATAGCCTCCCCGATAACCGGCGCTGCCATTACAGGCATAGAGCGCCGGTTATCGGATAATGAAATGGCGGTGGCCATCTTGGATTTCGGCTGCAGCGCCGAGGAGAAGGGGGCAAAACCAGATTCCCCCCTCAGACATAGGAGGGGGGCGTCGGAGACCTTCTGCTGCGGAGACCTCTGTCCTAGAGGTCTCCACCACTCTGCCACAATTATGCAAGTTCTTTTGGAGTTTTTTGAGGAGAAGAACATGGAAAAGAACTATAGGAAGGGGGAGCTAATACATAGAGTTCCCCCTCTCCTTACAGAGAGAGAGATGGTCTTTCCCAGGTCTTTTGGCGCCAGCACAAGCCCGGGAAGAGGAACAGAGCTGAGGAGAAAACACAGACTGCTGTCAGATCTTCTCCCCTTGGTGGCCCTTGGGCTAAGTATCACCTTTAATTACACACATATCTGATGTTGTAATACTGGGCTAGCAGGTTTACACTATAGCTTCCTGCTAGCCATAGATATTTTTGGTGTTTACTATTTGCAAGTACAACTTTTAGAAATATATCAGTTGATTACTTGGTATTACTCTGTTCATTACGTATTTTTCTCTCCCTCTCTCTCTCTCTATTATCTATCTGTATATTCAGCTAGATTTTTGTTTAGTCTGTGTGCTTGGTGTGCCTTCCTTTATAAATATGACAGATAAGGGAAAGGGCCCTATGCCAAAATATTTCACATGTTCTAAATGTAATGTTACATTACTATGTGCCCAGAGGGACCCGTTGGCGCTCTGCATGACATGTGAAGCAGAGGCTTCCACTGCACAGACACAGCAGTTTTCAGTCCCACCGTCGGTGGAACCGGCCTGGGTAACCTCCCTTACACAGTCGGTTAGCTCTTTAGCTCAAATGGTCCTTCAGTCTAACCAGTTGCTGACTACTGTGGCAACTTCGGTGACTAGTAATGCTAATACGCAGTTAGACCTCCCGGCTTCCTCAGGTTCTAGTGCTTTGAGTTTGCCGGGACCATCCTCATTACAGACTGACCCAGCCCTGGTTGCTACAGAACCGGCATGGTCTACAGCTTTTATCAGAGGGCTGAATAAGCTTAACCAGCTACTTGACCCCTCTAGTACCCCGCCTGCTAAAAGAGAGGCCTAGATATGTTAATCCCCTATTGACCCTCTCAGATTCTGAGGAGGAGTCTGAGAAAGAAGGGGAAATTTATTCGGACACTGACCAAGGTCATTCCTCAGAGCAGGGAGAAGTGTCTAGGGGCCAATTTGTAAACGATTTGGTTTTAGCGGTAAGACAGGCGTTGGATCTCCCGGAACCGGAAGATGTAACCCCCAGAGACAGAAGTCTCTTTAAAAAGGCCAAGAAGAAGGCCAGCCGTTTTCCCCCTTCCGCGGAACTTAGAGATATCGCTGAAGGGGCATGGAAACATCCCGATAAAAGATTTTCTATCCCCAAGAGGTTCTCTTCCCTGTATCCCTTACAGGAAGAAGTGGTTCGCTGGAAAAGTATTCCCAAGGTGGACATTCCTATTGCTTGCTTGGCAAAACATACTTTGCTCCCAGCCCCGGGTTCAGTGTCCCTTCCGGACGCCAATGACCGCAAGGTTGAATC
Source organism: Mixophyes fleayi (assembly GCF_038048845.1). Taxonomy (NCBI): domain Eukaryota; kingdom Metazoa; phylum Chordata; class Amphibia; order Anura; family Limnodynastidae; genus Mixophyes; species Mixophyes fleayi. The sequence goes on along the minus strand of NC_134405.1, from coordinate 153,814,150 downwards.
CCAGCTCAAATCCATATTTGCGGCTGCGGGTTCTACTTTTAGACCCACATTTGCCTCGGCCTGGGTGGCTAGAGCCATGGAGGCATGGGCAGACCAGCTAGATGAGGCCTTACAGGACTCCGAATTTCTTCCCCTAGCCTTACACTTAAAGGAGGCTTCGGGGTATATTTATGAAGCAGCCCATAACTCAGCGGCAGTCTCCTCTTCCATTCAGGCGGCCTCCATTTCAGCCAGAAGGACGCTTTGGTTGAAATCCTGGGAAGGTGATGCGGAATCGAAAAGGTCCGTTGAAATTATCCCCTTCTCGGCTGCCGGTTTGTTCGGCCCGGAATTAGATATCCTTATTTCCCAGGCCACGGGGGGCAAGAGCACGTTCTTGCCAGTTTATGCTAACAGGAGCCGCACCCCAAGGAATAGCTCCTTTCGTCAGCCCTTTCGTGGGGCCTCTCCCCATAGAGGACAGCCCTTTAGAGGCAGGCAATCCAATTCCAGAGGCTCCTCTACCAGAGGGAGATCCTCGTTTGCATCCAAACGCCAGGCCCCTAAATCTCAGGAGAAGCCTGCGTCCTGACGACCACCATGTGTTGCAGGGGGCGCCTGTGGGGGGACGTCTGTCTCTGTTTTTACGAACAGTGGGCAGCGTCCTCCCAAGATCCTTGGATTCGGGAAATTATTTCAGAGGGGTACAAAATAGACCTTTCCAAGGACCGGCTCCACGCCGTTACTTCCAGGCCCCTCTTTCCCGAGATCCATTAAAAAGACAGGCTATACAGGATTGTGTAGCTTCTCTTCTAGCTCAGAAGGTCATCTGCAAGGTTCCAGATTGCCAGATAGGAACAGAGTTTTATTCCAACCTATTCCTAGTCTCCAAGTCGGACGGCTCCTTTTCGCCCTATCCTAAACCTAAAGGGCCTCAATGTTCACTTAAGGGTGGACAAGTTTCGGATGGAATCTCTAAGGTCAATGATAAACGGCCTAGAGAAAGATCAGTTCATAGCGGCCATAGATATAAAGGACGCGTATCTCCATATTCCCATTTGGATCCACCATCAGTCCCTTCTCAGATTTTCGGTGGGATCAGTTCATTATCAGTTTCGGGCAGCCACCTGGTCCTCTGTCCACACCTTTAACAGTTTAATATATTTGCCTCTGCGGATGCAAATTTCGCTCGTAGTGCCTTACGAGCAGGGCTTTCAGAGTAGTCCCACCCTTAGGGGCTGCTTTAGAACGTCCCCATGGTAAGCCGTGTCCCCCAGACCGGATGAAAGAGAAAAGAGGATTTATGTACTTACGTTAAATCCGTTTCTCTGATTCCGTCTGGGGGACACTGCGATCCCTCCCTTCTGTTTTTCTTCTGTGTGCTCTTGTGTGACTGCCCTTTTTATCTTTGGGCTTGTTAAAACTAACTGGACAGGAAGAGGCAGGGGGATTGTAGAGTGGAGGGGTTTGCCAGCAGTACTAAAATTAACTAGTTAGGTGCCAACTCCCAAGCTCCCCTCCACAACCCATGGTAAGCAGTGTCCCCCAGACGGAATCAGAGAAACGGATTTAACGTAAGTACATAAATCCTCTTATTTCACTATAGGCTGAAGACACAAATGTATCAGGTGTGCTTTCTCCTTAGTGGAGTTCTTGTTTATAGTAGAGTACAGAATGAATTACTGCCTGTATATTTAAATGGCATTCTATTCAAGGTGTTAATCACACATTTGCAACACCGTCTCAAGCATGGTACAGTCGCCAAAACTAATTTCAATACTAGCATTATAGTAACATTTCAATTTGGTGACTAGGTAATCTGCCCATAAGGTATCAAATATTATACTGCACCAATTTCCTTCACTATGGCAGTCCTAATGAATGGGTTGATCTTGGTCAGCTGCGTGACAACAGGAATGAAAGCGCATACCGTTGTAAGGTGTATAGTGTGACTCTTTCCTTCATTGGCTCTATTTATTTATTTTATCCTGTGTCTTCAAAGCTGAGTAAGGCAGAGTGAGTGAGAGTAGTGAGGTTTGTTTTTTTATTTAGTTGCGTATGTGGGCTTACTTATGATTTCCAGGAAAGATCTGGAAGGTCCCGTTGTCTCTCCCTATGGGAATGCCCACCGGGACAGGGGTGACTCCCTGGACAGTTCTTTACTACCAATAGGTAGTTATTGCGGGTAACTTGGTACTCTGTTTAACAGAGGAATTTCAAACAATGCATGCTGTTGCGTTCTCAAGTAACTTGACCCAATGGAGGATATCCCTTCCAGGTCATCACTTTAATGGAAAGTGATGAGTTTGATTGCAGCTTGCTTGCATTTATGGAACATGTGATAAGCATTTACCTGTTGATTATAAAGAGGCTTTAGGTGTGGACTGCATTCCTCTAACATAAAATTCATTGCAACTCCCTGAACAATATGAATATGTCAAGGGGTTAATAAGACCAGGGGATAAATGTATCAAGCTGCGATTTTCCGGCAAGTTTGGAAAGTGAAGATGTTGCCTATAGACCAATCAGATTTGTGTTATCATTTTAGTACATTTTGCAAAATAACTAGAATCTGATTGGTTGCTATAGGAAACATCTCCACTTTTCAAATCCGCTGGGTCTCAGATGGGTATAGATTTGGATAGTATACAAGAACTTTCTTCATGTGAATCTATGGATTAGTTTGTGAAGGAGTCATTTGTTAGTGTAGAAGGAGAAACTAAAGAGGAAACCAGGACGTTTAACCTCGAAATGGTGGAGTACTTAAAGGAAATGAATTTATCAATTTGTATAATTGCTTATTTTACCTGATTGATGAGTTACTAGTATGGCTAACATATGATCTTTACACCTGGACCTTATTTTGGAATTGTGATATACATAGATTTCTTGGTCTGTATTCTTTTCAATTGGACATTTTCAGATGATATGTATTTAGTACTTCTTACTGCGATTTTGGGGTAATGCAATGACTCTGTTTATCAAAACATTTAAATAAAATAGCTTCTAGGTAGTAAATGTAATGCATTCCTCTTTGACTAAAATGGGGTCCTGTCTCGCCTAATATTTCAATTAATGCTTTGAATGGTGGGTAAGTTTGGAAAAGTGTAAATCCATTTATTTAAAGATATTGCATTAGAAAATTGGTATAAATTCCATGTGACAGAAACACAATATAAAGGGTGGCTTCAATTAAAAGTGTTAAAATCTTGACTTTAAGTTTGTTTTGTTTGTTTTTTCAAAGTTTTTAAGATTTGGCAGCTATTCACTTACTTATACAATCCATTGTCCTTTTTTTGCACCTTTTAGTGTCTTGCTTGGACCCTGGATTGTCAAATTGTACAACATATGTTGTAACTGTGCACATTAATGGGGATAACTCTGTAAACAACAAACCTAAACCCAAGCTTGGTGAGTAAACATTTGGTAATACCTTAGCTATAGCTGGGGCATATGCAATCTTAAAGGAGGTGGGACTTCAGGCCAAAAGCTTCCTATTGGTCTTCATGATCACACCTCTTCTCTCAGGCAGCATGCACTGCACCTGCTTTTCCCAAGGCTGGTCCTGCAGGCCACAAGACATGACCTTGTGGGACTCTAGCAGATTGTGCATCTATGTTCTAGGGGTGGTGGGCACCAAAATGGAAAAATCTGGTTAAATGCAGTGCATAGACCACTTGCACCAGGCAATGCACAATTTTGAGTTTTACTTTTGCCAAGAGCTCAGGCAATGGACTACTGAGCAGTGGAAAAAAGTGATCTTCTCTGATCAATCATCCTTCATGTTCTTGACAAATGAACGAGTGTAGTCCTGAATGTTTGTTTCCTACACTAAAATGTTCTGTGGTCCCGTAATGTAGTGTAACACATTCCATTGTAAATGGGTCAATGCTAATCCCTATCTAATGGTACAAAGTACTTATATTTACTCCTTGTTGCAGCATGTCCACCACCAAGCAGGCATCATTTGAGTGACGTTCTTTTGAGAGAATGTGCAGGAGGATAGCAGCATCAGTCAGAAATTGGTAGACTCAATATCATAGCGCACACAAGCTGTACTATGCTGTTGGGGTAATCTAACGCCCTATTAAGGGGTGTTTGGCTAATACCTGTATGAAATCACATGCTTTGTGAAGTTATGTTGGACAGGAAAAAAACTAAACTACAAGCAAACATAAGATGTCATTTCCATATAGAGTATTTGAGAAAATGCATGTCTTAAAATGTAAATAAGATAACATCTGTTTTTCCAACTCATAGGGGAAAATTCAATTGGCCGTTTTACTGCCGAATATAATGCGGTCTGTGCACTATTGCCATTAATATGGTTATGTTTAATGCTGATTTCTGAAATGTTCAGAAATCTGGGTTAATATTAAAGTATTAACTGTAATAGAACGCAGGCCCCATTCCTTTTAGCAAGAATGTGGCCAGTTGAATTCCCCCCGAAGTACCGCCGCATTATAGCTATTACTGTTATTACGGTAATATTAACCCACTCAGGGAGCTGCGAGCAAAATGTCGGTGTTAGAACTACTGTAATAATGGTAATTATGCGCACTATTACTGTAATAAAGGTAATAGTTTTAGCGTGATGGTACTTTGGAATAAGCAAAAAATACAGGAGCTTTACAGTTACTGTAATACACAATGCTACAATTATGGAAGAAGACTCTTTACATAAATTGCATGCTGACAATTCAATACTAAATGTTCTTTTATTTTCCCCCCTCATATTCTCTTCCTTTACCCTATTAGCACATGGAGGTATGTATGTCACATATTTGAAACCCCTTTATACATTTAAAAAAAAAAAAAAAAGTTGCACGCTTAAATTCTGAATGTTTTCCTTATTTACAGAATTTACAGAGGTTATTTTGGTACCAAAACTTGAACTGCGCAAAAGTATTGATGGTATGTGTTGGTCCCATAAATTGTGTTTCCTCTTCACGTTCAAGAAATCTAAAATTGTAATGTTAATTTTATTCCAATTTTCCTTCCTGTACCCCCTCCCCTCCCTGATTTATTCTGAAAAATCTTAATAAAACTTTATTATTATTTATTTTTTTTTAAAAAGTATTGTGAGAATAAATAATGCCACTTCTTCTAAAATGGAGATCTAAAGCGGTTGTCATCTAATGAAAACTTATTATGTTTTGACTTGGAAGGTGCCACAAACTGTTTTGCGCTTCACAATCTTAAAATGCATCTCTGGCTTTTTATATACATTTTTGAAGGCAGATTGCACTATATGTAGAGTATTTTTCTAAATAGTGTGTTTTGTACAGAAGATAATTAAAACTTAACATAGTGTTAAATTAGTTTGGCATGGCAAAGTACACATTGCCCACATAGAATGGAAACGTCCATGGGCTGAACAACAGGTAAACTCTTTCCCCAAAAACTTTGCTTTAATATTTGCCATGATCATCTGTAAGAGAAGAAACGTGACAGTTTTGGCAATTGGGTGTATGATACTGAAATCTATTCTAACGACATGTTTTATATGTAATTCCAGAACTCATCGCAAAGGAGAAGTTGGTGGTTGATGCCAGAGTTTATACTTATGCCTTGGCTCTGGAGCATGCCGTCGCTAAACCTTATGAATTACCATTCCTGAAGGGATAAGGCTGTTTCTCAGAAATCATCATCATCATCATCATCATCATTTATTTATATAGCGCCACTAATTCCGCAGCGCTGTACAGAGAACTCATTCACATCAGTCCCTGCCCCATTGGAGCTTACAGTCTAAATTTCCTACTATAGACACACACTCACACACAGAGAGGGAGAGACTAGGGTCAATTTTTTGATTGCAGCCAATTAACCTACCAATATATTTTTGGAGTGTGGGAGGAAACCGGAGCACCCGGAGGAAACCCACGCAAACACAGGGAGAACATACAAACTCCACACAGATAAGGCCATGGTCGGGAATCGAACTCATGACCCCAGTGCTGTGAGGCAGACGTGCTAACCACTACGCCACTGTGCTGCCCCTAAATCTGTGTACCCCAAATGGGAACTTAAGTTTACATCATTCTTTAGTGTATAACCATGATCTATGTATAGCACTTAATTTTTACCTTCATTCCATGACCCAGCCAATATGATATGGCCTCTTTCATAAGTATTTTAAAAAGTTGTAACTGCTGCATGCAGTTGTAGAAATAAATTTTGTAAGGCTATATTAAAATATGAAAAAAAATTCCCTATCCATAGGATGCCTAATTGCATCTGATATGACGTTTTCCTGAAATAGACTATTTTGACAATACTGTCTTATAAACTTGTGGGGCTTTTTTTTTTGGGGTTTTTTTTTTTGCATAACTGATGCATATGGGTTGCTTGAAATAAAATGTCTCAGGACATGCATAGCTTGTTACAATATTGCCATCTATGAACTTCTCCGCAGAAGATGTGCCCTTTCCCTTACAGTTTTTTAGGAAGTTTAGTGAAATGCATTTCATTTACCGGATGCGGTCACAATACCGACAGTGGAAGTGTTTTTAGTTAAGCTGTCGGCAGGCTGAATTCCGACACTTCCATTGTGGGAACAGCCTGAAAATGTCGACAGTCACAATTAAACACATTAAAAGACCAATGCTGATGGGACCAGCGGATTTAGACTGCTGACATTCTCTCGTCAACAGGTTAACTGTTGGAATTTAGTACTCTACCCCCATGTACAACATACTGTAAAGTCACTCACTTTGTGGAGATTAGGATAACTTTGTACATTTCTATGTTTAATTAAGGGAAAAATACATTTCTTAAACACTAATACATATTACAATTCCCCTTTTGGAAGTCAATAAAAAACTGCTCAATTAGGGTTCGGGTAGGGCTACTGCTTTTTATATAGTTTACATACAAACTCAGTTTTGTGATAAACAAAATCACTACCTCTAAATGTTATGAAATGTAAAAGGAAGTTAAGAATTGTTTCCAAGAAGTAGATTAAGGATGTGCTAGACAATGTATGTAACTACTAACTTAACTACTACTAACTTTCTGTATTGGCATAAAACAAGCTAACATGATTTTGTTAACCTAAAAATAAAAAAAAAAATTGGTAGTCTTTATAGTTTTGTCCAGAAACTGTAATTATGTCAGCTGTTAGTCTGCCACAACTGACCTTTTAGAACAGAGGTCCGTCAGCTGCAGGTTTCGTGTTGCTATATTTGGTTAAATATTGCTATAATGCTTTCGTTCACTCCTCTGTGGGAGGTTGCAGTGTTTAGGATGTTTTTTCTTTGGTTTTTTTTTTTTTTTTTGTAACTTAGTAGACAAAGTAATTGACTTGATTTGCTCTGGGACAATGAGGTGTGTATTTCTGTGGCACTCAGAGCCATCTTAACAACATTATGGGACCCTGGGCAAAGCAGTGCACTGGGGCCCCTACCGACACAACCACTCGCAGGAATAAAAATGTAAATTGGCAATAAAAGTAAGTTTATATTTGTTACCTGCAAAAAGTCATAAATGGGCAACATACCCATAACATCACTCCACATGCCAACAAACCTAACTAAATGTTCTTTGCATGCCTATCAGATCTCTCCATATGCCCCTTACGTCCCCATCAGTTGGTTTTGTTCCCCTTCAAGTCTCCACTATTTCACAAACTGTGCCCTCCATTATGCTCCTATTTGTCCCCTTTCATCATGCTTCTGGTCTGCCCCTGTATCAAATACTGTGCCCTCCATTATTCTCCGATTTCTCCCCCGTCACTTACCTTTTTATCACCTTCTTCTCTGTTTCTTTTGTTTTCTTCCTCGCTTGCTTCTCTGTCGCGTCGTGGCTCCTCACTGAAAATGTTGGGCGTGATGACGTCACGCCCGACATTCAATGCGAGCGCAGCAGAGAGGAGGGAGCTGGATTGCCACCGTATGACTGCAAAAAGGTAAGTTGTTTTTTTGTTTGTTTTTTTTTTTATTTCAGAGCCCTGCCTATGGGGCCCCCTTTCCCGAGGGGCGCCTGGGCAGTTGCCCAGCATGCCCAATGAGAAAGATGGCCCTGGTGGCACTGTCTGTATGGATTTTGTCACACAATCCAAATACACATTGATAAGTTAATTGGTTTCTGGCAAAATTAACCTTGATGTGTGCTAGCCCTTTTAAAGCGCTGCAAGATATGTGCTATATAAATAACTCGATAACTGGTAAATTCATACATGGACAGACAAGAACGCTTAAAAACACTGCAGTGTCCCTCAGGATACTAAAGTTAAAGCTGATCTAGTAATTTTCCTAGGAAGTGATATCGAAATTACTCTGTTGCAAATTAACATTGCAATAGCTAAGCTCAACCAAAAATTCTACACCTTGGGGAATAGAGCTATTAAACTGCTTGCCCGTAAACCACATGGTAAGAATGCTATTAATAGAATCAAATCCATTTGTAAAGCACGGTGTACCCATTTATCCAATCCTCTTTCTATAGCTAATAGATTTGCTTCCTATTATGAAAGTTTATACAATCTAAAGACAGATGTAACCTCGACTCAGCCCACCCAGGAGAATATTAATGATTTTTTGGCCTCTATTTCACTCCCAGCCCTGCCGCCGGAGGAGGCTGAAGCACTATGTTCGGATTGGACAGAGGATGAGGTCCACGCTGCTATAAAATCCATGAAGAAAGGGCAGGCCCCGGGCCCCGATGGATTTACAGTAGACTTCTACTTCTCTTTCCGGTCTGAACTGTCCCCAGCACTAACTAGCCTATTTAACTCTGCTACTAAGGATAGATTCCTACCTGCAGAAATGTTCGAGGCGCAGATAATCACCATCCCAAAGCCGGGGAAAGACTCCACACAATGTCATAACTACCGGCCTATAGCGCTCCTTAACTTAAATCTTTAAATTTTTGTCAAGCTGATTGCTAACCGTTTAAACCCTATCCTCTCTCAATTAATCCATATGGATCAGGTAGGTTTCATTCCAGGTAGACAGGCTCCAGACAATACGAGGAGAGTCCTGAACATTATAGAGACGCATCCAGCTAGCTCTGTGCCCCTCTCGTTGCTCTCCTTGGATGCTGAAAAAGCATTCGATACAATCCACTGGAAGTATATGATGGCTGTTCTTACTAAATTTGGTTTTGGGGGCTCCTTTCTGCAAGCTATAGCTACCTTATATACTACTCCGTCTGCTAGAGTCCTCAGTAATGGGTTCCTCTCCTCTGCCTTTCAGATTAGCGATGGTACCAGACAAGGTTGTCCATTATCCCCCCTGATTTTTGTCCTTGCCATGGAACCCCTGGCGGCTAAAGTTAAAATGGATCAAAATGTGGTTGGGACGGTCATTGGTTCTCGACAGCATAAAATTTGTTTATTTGCTGACGATGTCCTTTTTGTTTCAAACTCTGAGTCTTCCCTATCCCGCGCTTTACAAGATTACTCAGTGGTATCTTATTATAAGCTTAATACTACCAAATCGGAAGCTTTGGGGGTGTGGCCCTCACAACGAGACGCCTTGAAGCTCTAAGTCTACATATACATTTCATTGGTGTTCCCTCTCCATAACTTACTTAGGCATATGTATACCGTTTGACCCTAACCTGACTAGCCAATTTAATTACCAACCACTGTTAGGCTTGTTTGATAAACTCACACAATCCTGGATTAACTTTGAGGTTTCCTGGGTGCGGAGAGTAGCAGCCATAAACATGATGCTTCTTCTGAAGATACTATACCTATTCTGTTGTATTCCTTATTTGGTGCCTATGTCTTTGCTTAAAAAAATCTATTCTATAGCGTTTAAATTTAGCTGGAGTAACACGTCCTAAACTTTCAAGAGATAGGATGTTTAGGGCTAAAGTAAAGGGTGGATTAGCTGCCCCTAAACTAGAAACATATCAGTTTGTGGCTATCCTAGGCCAGCTTAGGGATTGGCATGCCCCTCCCCAGCTAAGGAAGCCTTGGGTTGACATTGAGCAACATAGTTTCTTCACATTCCCACTACTAGACTTGCTATGGTTAGATAAGCCAAGTAGAAAGAGTCCTTCCCAAGCCCTGAGAAGTGTCAGAGACTCTCTCTCTGTCTGGGACAAGATGTTGATCCTCCTGCCAGAATTTCATCTCCCCTCCTCTAACCTTTCTACAATTGCACTGTCCCAACTGATTTCAGAACTGCGCCTTGGCTTTTGGGATAGGCAGGGGGCTAGCCAGGTGCAGGACCTTATGGAAGGAGGTTCACTTCTCTGTTTTTCCCAAATTCAAGAGAGATATGATGTCCCAGTACGTGACTTTTACAAGTACCTCCAAATTAGACATTGGGTACATTCTCATCCCTCATCCCCACCAGCCTTGAAACCGGCTCCCCCTGGTATTATGTCGTCTCTCTCTCCCACTTCTCATGCGGGAGGCATCTCAGTTTGGTATTGACTCTTGATGGTTCCTGTGGACAGCAGAGAGCTCTCGGTGCAGGGGATCTGGGAGAGAGAACTTGACTTAGATATTTCACCAGAGGTCTGGGCGAAAATCTGTAAGAATATATACAAAATGTAAAAGTGTATTAACCATTCAGAAATGCTTATTAAAATGATTCACAGGGTGTATCTTACGCCAGACAAACTGCATAAAATCTGGCCGTCAGAAACTAAGTACTGTTGGAGAAACTGTGAGGAAATTGGTACGCTTATACACGTTTTTTTGGAACTGCCTTAAGCTACAACCATTTTGGGTTGAAATTTTCCAGCTAATTACCCAGGTCACTAAAGATGATTTATCACCATCCCTGGTCATGGTGCTTTTGAACCTATACCCCCCTCATCTTCAGAGTCATAACCACTATGTGGCTGGGCACATACTCGTCTCAGCCAGAGCCACAATAGCTCAAAGCTGGAAAACCCCTTTGATTCCATCTCTTACTAATAAAATTATCAGCAAAGTTCAACATAACTATACCTCAAGGGCTTTCTCGCCCCTGGTTAAATGGTTTACATGGTACGTATAGACCTGTGTCTGCCACCTTACTCTCCCACGCTGTATACCCCTCTGGAGGGTAGATGTCCTGCCTTCAAAATGTGCTTTTATGGTTGACTGGGTTCAATATGGCCAGTGTCCCACTCATGCCCCCCCCTGTCTCTCCCTCCTCCTCCCTCTTGATGTCTTTGTCTTTTGTGTATTTGAATGTTTCCTGTGTTATTGTTTTTTTGTTACTTTTTTTGATTGTGTATGGGCAGTTCTGTCTGATTTATTGGATCTACATTATGCACTGTACTCTGTGGTAACTGCTATGTTTGTTACATATTCTTTTACTAAAAGCTTAATAAAAACCTTTTGAGATAAAAAACAAACAAACACTGCAGTGTCTTTGCGATGGAATAGGGGAAAACAATTGCACTGCAGGCAGTCCATAGCTATATTGAAGAGCTTAGCTTGCCGATGGTGAGAACAGTAGCAGAAAGCAGCACTCTGCTTCAAATAAAGAACGGCCTAGGGGGAACCTCCCCCTCTATATGGTGTATACATAGGAAGGGGTGTCCACAACTGGTTAGGTTATAACCTCCTTTTAAATAAAGAGTGTAGAAGCATCTCATTCCTGTGTGGGACAAAATGAATGTTATACAATGAGCACTACTGTGTCCGAAAGTGATGTCCTCTTAATATCTTTGTTTTCTTCTATTTGAGCGAGTTATTGCAGCACCAGTGCTCGTATATCTGAAATCAAATTAACATCTATTTGGTGAATCACTTTGCATTGAATTTAATTGTGAACATTAGACTTAAAGCTTTTTAACATGGGAAATAGCATGGAAACTACAAGGCTTTCACAAAGTGTAGGTGAATGGACAACTTCAGAGATTGCAAGAATTAACTCCACGCTTAAAAGTTTGAAATACGTCAGAGTCAATCTGGCCATTTTCACATTTTGCACTATTCTCTTTACACAGTTCTCCACTATTGGTTCCCTCTTCTAATGCTGCTTGTAGACTACTATATGGCTCTATAAGAACTAGCCTTGATCTTTACAGTCACCTCCTTCCTGCCTGTAGAAATGCTATTGACAGGACATTCATCTTACCAACTGCACACCCTGTGCTACCTCGCTTATTCAGTTCTTGTACTGGCTCCTTGCTAACATTGAGTACACTACAATTTACACCCCTATTATGCAAAGGTATACACAATTCCACCCCACTTTGTATATCATGATCTCCCAATAGAACAATATGGTTGAATCAATGCTATGTAACCTCTTGCTACGTTCTTACAGGCATCTGTAGAACAATACTAGAGCTTCACAAATGGGCAACTATCTTTCACTCAATTAGACTCTGCTCTGGGGCTTCAACCTTTAAAAAATAAAAAATAGAAACAAGCCAGCTTGTTCCACAACCCACATCTCATTTCAGATTTACATTTATATTGTAAGCTCTCATGAACAGGGCTCTCTTTATCCATTGTGAATGAATGTTAGGTCTATTCACCTTTTAATTACAGTACAATATAAAATCCACTGTATAAATACTATATAATAATAATAACAATGCATGTCATGGTACATACACAATTGGCTGTGTAACTGCAATTGTCGAAGTGCCAGAGAAATCATTTAATTAGACATTTTGACCAAATTCGATAGGTTTGTGTTTAATTGCAAATTTGACTACAAATTGAATTTTGTTTAAAAAGAAATAAATTACATTTTATATGCAATAAATAAATTCTATGGTAAACTAAATTGGGTGTGTAAAAATGTCTTTATATTTTGTTATTGGGTATAGACAATATCTAGTGTACTTGCTGTTGAAAAATGGGCCCCTACCCTTCCTGCAGGAATTCAGTCTGGCGTGGCTAGAACGGAGTTGGCTCCTCTGGCAGGGCATATTAAAGATGCTGCAAGTTTTTAGGGATGCAGGTCAGGGGTTGTCAAAAACCTCTTCCTTAGCAGTGGCAGCTAGCCGCACATTGTGGTTAAGATGCTGATTGCAAGAGAGCTTTGGAATTTGTCCCATATTGACGGAGCGGCTTTGTTTGGTTCTTCTCTGGACAAATTGATCACTCAGGCCACAGGGGATGAAGAGTGCTCTTCTTCCAGGAACAAAAGCAAAAGGGAGGCGTTTTCGTTTCTTTCGGTTTGTCAGTCGCTCTACAGGTGGATGTTCCAGAAACCAAGCCCTGGTAACAAGGGGAGGGGGGGCAAAGAGGCACACAGGCCTGGACAGGAAAGCACCCTGCCCCTAAGCCAGCAGACAAACAAGCAGCATGACTTCCTGTATCATCCACCGATGGTGGGAGCACGCCTACCGCTCTTTTAGGAGCGGTGACTCAGGTCCACCACAGATGCCTGGGTGAAAGGTATAGTGTCCAAGGGCTACATCTTGGACCTAGTGGGGGCACCACCACAGGGTTTTACAACTACACCTTTAACCAGGGAGTCAGAAAAAAAAGACAGGCTTGGTAGGGGGCAGTAGAGGCACTTTGGGATGCCTGGTTAATTGTTCCAGTTCTGTTCAGGCAGAGAGGTCAAGGCTTTTACACTCACCTTTTTCTTGTGCAAAAAGCGGATCAGTCCTTCAGACCAATTCTAAACCTGAAGGACCTAAACACCTGCTTACCGGTACCTAGCTTTTGCATGGAGTCCATCAGATCTGTGATAAATTCCATGAAGAAAGGCGAGTACTTTGCATCCTTGGATATCAAGGATGCTTACCTACATATTCCAATCTGGACAGGTCATTAAAATCTCTTGCCGTTTGCAGTGGGGTATTTTCAGTGCAAGGCTCTCCCATTCGGTTTGACCACCGCACCGCGAGTGTTCACAAAGGTGATTGCTATAATGGCAGCTCAGCTGCGTTTACAGGGGTTGACTATTTTACCTTACCTAGATGACCTGCTTAAAAAGGCGGAGTCTGTACCTCGGCTTCGAATACAACTGCAGCTTTACCAGGGACATTCTGCAGCAACACGTGTGGGTGATCAACTTCAAAAAATCCAGTTGGATACCAATCCTGGGATTGTTGTTAGACACAAATTGTCAAAGGGTTTTTCTCCCTTCAAAGTGCGGAAGATCTGGCATCAGGTGAAAGATCTTTTATCTTTAAATCGCGTCTCAGTACTTCAGTGTATGAAGCTACTGGGTCGCATGGTTTCCTCGTTTGAGGCTCTGCATTTGTTTGTTTCCATTCGTGCAAGTACCAGCAGGAGATTCTGGCAAAGTGGTCAAGGTCGGATCCATGCTTAGAAAGGCAGTTCTTTCAGTTGTCGTAGACAACACGCCTGTCTCTTCTCTGGTGGCTGAGGAGGGACATCCTGACAGGGGCGTCCTTTCTCGGTGTTGGACTGGTCTGTGGCAATGACGGATGCCAGCTTGTTGGCGGTGGGTGCAGTCACTTTTCACCTCAGATTGCAAGGGACTTGGATGCCGTAGGTAGCATGGTTGCCCAAAAATGTTCTGGAACTATGGGCAGTATTTAATGCTCTAGTTCAGTCACAGTCCTTCCTGGCACATCGGGCCGATCCGAATACAGTCAGACAATGCTACAGCGGTAGCTTACATAAATCATCAAGGAGTCCTCTTGCCAAGAAGGAAGTGTCAAAGATCGTGAAATGGGTGAAACAGGTTCCTGCAATTTCAGCGGTTTTCATTCTGGGGGTGGAAAACTGGGAGGCCAACTAAAGTCGAAATGCACTTCATCTAGGCGAATGGTCCTTCCATCTGGAGGTGTATTTTTCAAATAGTCCTCTGGTGGGGTCGGCCAGAAATAAACATGACTCAGTGCACAACCGCAAGGTAGAAAGGTATTGTACCATGTCAAGAGACCATCAGGCGTTCTTAGTGGACGCTATGGCGGTACACTGGAACTTCAAATTGGTGTACATTTACCCTCCACTTCCAATACTGCCGCGGATCTTGCAGAAAGTGAGAGGTGAAAGAGTTCCAGTGATTCTACTGGCACTAGATTGGCCAAGAAGAGTGTGGTACGCAGATCTTCTAGACATGTCGATGGATCGTCCTTGGCGTCTGCCTTTCAGGAAGGATCTTCTCAGTCAAGGTCCATTCTTTCATCAAGACCTAGATCTATTAGCTTTGACGGCTTTAAGGATGAATCCATTATTCTCAGAAAGAAAGAGTTTTCGGAGAGAGTGGTTAAAACCATGATCCAGGCAAGAAAACAAACAGTCATCATACACCATTTATCACTGCATTTGGAAAGCATATATATGTTTGTGTGAGAAGATCAAAGTACATACTAATTATTTCCGTTTAGCCAGGGTGTTGGCTTTTCTGCAAGATGGTCTGGACAAGGGATTGAGGTTGTCATCCCTTAAGGTCGAGGTAGCGGCGTTGTCGGTGTATTTTCAGAAATGTATAGCTCTATTACCGGAGGTGTAGACGTTTCTATGTACAATCGCTTTTAGTTCCGTCACTGGCTCCGTGGAACCTAAACTTGGTCCTTTCAGCGCTTCAAAAATCGCCCTTTGAACCATCTGGAGTCTGTTTCTTTAAAACTTCTCTCGTGGAAAGTGACCTATTTGCTGACCATAGCTTCGGCCAGATGGGTTTCGGAGTTGGCAGCCCTGTCATGTCTGGCTCCTCTTCTGATTTTCCATGATCGTGCGTTTCTTAGAACTAAGCCTTTGTTTCAACCAAAGGTGGTCTTGAGGTTTCAGGATATTGTTCTGCCGGTTCTTCCTCAGAATTCGCTGGCGCCTGGTCAGCACTCTTTAGATGTGGTCAGAGCTTTAAGGATTTAGGTGGACCGAATAGCTTAATTTCGGAACCCTGATAGCATTCTAGTCCTGTATGACTATCGCAAGCGTGGCTGGTGTAATGTGCGTATTGTCGCTAACCAATAACGATTGTCGAACCTCGATTTGTGTTTCCAACGCACAAAGATTTATTCGCAATAAGTTGAAAAAAAATATGCTCAAGCGATGTAATAGTAAATACAGCCGTTACTTAACGCAGGCGCTCTGGATCCAGTGCAGTCATTCAATCCTGAAGTCTGGGGACAAGAAGTCTGCACTCTGGATCACAAGCTGCTGCTTATATACACAATCAAGTACAGTAATACAATGAAGATGGTATGGCTTGCATCTATTGGTCCGGGTCTCAGGAATGTCCAAGGGGTCGTCAATCATTGGCTGGTTCATCCTAAGGAATCCAAAGGAGGGGGTCATCTCTGCAGGGGGTATGCTCTGCTCTTCCCGCCAGAATTCCTTACTCTTAAGTAGTTCATAATTCCCTATCATTCATAACTTGCGTATGCACTCTGTGATTCCCTCGCAGAGCGCACCAAACAGTAGGATATGTAACAAGGTTCATTATGATACCACTCATGATGTTATTCCTTTAACCCGTTCTGTGTATTTCACTAATATGCATGTAACTCTGATATAACTTATAAATACTACTATATTTCGACATAACTGACTATGTGTTGCAACTACCAATAATGTGTACTATTTTATAAGTATGCGTGTTTATGCAAATGTATGGTAAAAGACCAATTACTGTTGCTGCCACGTGTAGTGGATGCGTACGCCCTTTCACGCCGTAGCGTGCCCTTGTACGTCATAGCGTACCGTACGCATCTTTTCAGACAAAGACAACCAAGTTTGCTAGACTTTAATTGAAATGACTTTATCCAATTTGCTGACTTCGACAGTTCCACCCTTTGATAGTGTAATAAACTATCACCCAATCACCGTTTCAAGTTCAGGATTATACAATACTTCTTCACAGACCATGATCTCGGTATCTGGTACCACCCTTTCAGTCTCTTTCTCAGTGTTACTCTTATGAGACCGTTTTCCACACTTCAACACAGTAGGAACACATTTGACAACTAAACCAATTGCTAAGATGACACCCAGTATAAGGAGAAGGAGCTTACCTACACTCGCAATCATTTCCTGTACCCACTCCCCCAGACCAGAGAACCATTTTGCTGGGTTCAACCATGAGAACCAACCCGCCACCTTTTCCCCGACCTCATATAACGAAGAATTATGGCTCTTTCGAAATTCCCATTTCAGCTGCAAAATTTCATCCATCTTCCGGTCTATAACCTCTTTAGGGTCTTCCGTATTATTAGTAATGTACGTGCAACATTTGACACCGAACTGGGTGGCCAGTGTCACACAGTACCCACCAGTAATAGAGGTGAGATAATTTAGTACCAGTCTATGTTGCACCAACTCCTTCTTGTACGCTTGTAGCTCCCTTCCAGTATACCTGAAAGTGTCATCATACATCTCGGTGATATTATCTATTAATTTAGCTAGGTCTTGGATATACTTAAAGTTTAATGTTCCCCGAGCGGTCCTGGTGAGATCTAGAGCAACCATAACTTGGAAACCAGCAGTTTCACTAATCAATTTTGTAGCTATGGGTTCCTCACCAGGAATCATATTTCTCTTGCCACGGTGTTCATACTGTGTGTGTATGTATGGTGGTGATGTAGTCTTGTGAATATCAACCATTTCTTCATGAGTAATAGTCATGATTTCAGGAACCAGTTTAGCTAAGAAACACAAGCCCTTGGAACTCGGAGTCACCCAGGAATAAGCTTTCCTCCCACAAACAAAATACACATCATCAGGGAGAACATAAGGAACAGTATGCCCATGAATTATATCACACAGAGTTTTGATAAAACTACCCATGCCTAGTGTCTCCATCTGCTCTAGACACGTGTCGGCATTAATGATATTTTCACATTTATCTGTAGAGACTTTTCCAATAGATACCTTCTTATGTTTGGTTATACGCCCTAACTTGTGACTTCCATCAGCATTCCTGCCTAGTAGTGACCTTGTGGGTCTCTCTCTAAAATGAGTGTGGCGAGCCATTGTCTGATCTGATAGGTCAGCCTCCCAATTCTCCAGACGCTTTGCATGAGATATGTTTAGGCACAGCAAAGATCTGCCTATGGAGTATTGTCGAAGCGTCAGACTAGGGGACCTAGTGTTATTGTACCTCCCTTCTATGGGCCTCCCACCCCTTAATTCGAGTACTTCGGATATGTTTAGCGGGAATGGCACTAGTCCTATGTTATGCTGCCCTTGAGGCACGTGAGAGCACACCCAACACTCAGTTTGGTTTAGCACCTTACCCACCAGGGAGTGATAATCCTCCAAAGGATGTCCGCCTATATTCAGAGTACTGGGGGACTGGCATCGTTGGATGCATCTCTCGTCAACTAGGGAGTTGCAGAACTTGCAGATACAATACTCATCAGACAATAGCCCCTCACACTGCCTCCGAGTTCCTGAGCTAGCAGACCTTTTCATAACCCCTGGACCAAGTTTGATAATGGGCTGCTCAGGATATCCTATTAACTTTTCTTCGGCCTCCATTTCATCCGTATCACTCCCAGAACTCTCCTCCATCCTCCATTCTCCTTCACAAAAATAGAATGTCCTAGAAAAAGTAAAAACAAGGAAAATCCTGGAACAAAAGAAAAACAAAAACCGCCACTCCATCGCTGGAAAGATAGTTCTGAGGCAACGTCTCTGGTTCAGGTGTCTTAACTGCAGGCTTTAGGTCTCCCGGAACAGGCTCACAAGTGACAGCTCTATGTCGTCGGTCTGAGTCTTGTCTTGCACTTTCTCCGGATTATGGACTCTCCTGCAGTGGGTGGAATGGACCCAAGTGTCTCTCTCTGCAACCTTCAGTGATGTAGTACTGGTCAGCAGCACTTGGTACGGGCCTTCCCAACGGTCTGTTAAACAACCTGAACGTAAGAAATTGCGGATCATAACATAGTCTCCAGGTTCAACATCATGACAGTTCGTTTCTGGCATACCAGGTGACAGCATTTTTAGTTTTTGTTGTTGTTGTTTCAGCTGTCTACTCATTCTTATAAGATATTGTACAGTCACTTCATTATTACACTTTAAGTCGTCTTGTGGACTCACGATCAAATGAGGTTGTCGTCCGAACAGTATCTCAAAGGGGGACAGATTAAGAGGAGGTCTAGGAGTGGTTCGAATGCTGTGGAGGACCAACGGCAAAGCCTCAGGCCATGCCAACCCAGTTTCAGCCATTATCTTACCTAGTTTGTTCTTGATAGTACCGTTTACTCTCTCCACCTTACCACTGGCTTGTGGTCGGTAAGGGGTGTGAAGTCTGCTACTGATTCCCATGAGTTTACACATATTTTGGAAGACATCACCAGTAAAATGGGTACCCCTATCACTTTCAATGATTCTAGGGATACCGAACCTACACACAAAGTCTTGTACAATTTTCTTTGCAGTGAACACAGCAGTATTAGTGGCTGCCGGATATGCTTCTACCCAACCGGAAAACACATCAATACACACTAACACATACTTTAGATTCCTGCACGGTGGTAATTGGATATAGTCAATTTGTATTACCTGAAAAGGTCCGTCTGTAGGAGGGATGTGGGATGGCTCAGTTGGAATAGTTTTCCCAACATTTTTCCTCAAACAAGTAAGACATGACATTGCTTTCTTACCAGCTTGAGAGGAAAATCCGGGAGCACACCAGTATGCTCTCACCAGTTTGCACATACCTTCTTTACCCAGGTGAGTCAGGCCGTGTGCTGCTTCAGCCAGGCTTGGATAGTATGTTCGGGGAGCTACAGGCTTACCTTGTCCATCCCTCCAGAGTCCTGAGGACTCTTGACCACATCCCTTCGCCTTCCAGACCGCCTTCTCCTGCAGGGAACACAAATCTTGCATTTCAATTAATTTCTGCGTGTCTAATGTCTGAAAAACCATCATAGTCTCGGTCGATACAGTCATAGGTTGCCCTGCTGCCCATTTAGCAGCTTCGTCTGCCCTGTTGTTGCCCAATGACACTGGGTCTTCTTCGAAGGTATGGGCTTTGCACTTTATGACGGCTACTGTTCTGGGTAACTGTATCGCTGTCAGAAGTCCTTTTATGTGTTGTGAGTGTGCCACTGGTGTACCTGCTGCTGTCGTAAAGTTTCTAAGACGCCAAAGGGCCCCAAAATCATGCACTACCCCGAAGGCGTACCTAGAGTCAGTATATATGTTGGCTGATTTACCCTCTGCCAATTCACACGCTCTCCTTAGTGCTACTAGTTCCGCCACCTGGGCTGAGTGAGGTGGACCAAGGGGTTCAGCTTCTACCACATCCTGATCGTCTACAACAGCGTAACCAGTACATAGCTCTCCTGTCTCTGTCTGTCTATGGCAACTTCCGTCTGTATAAAACGTAAAATCTACATTTTCTAAGGGGGTGTCACATATGTCGGGCCTTGCAGTAAAGGTCTGATTCAGGTGTTCCATACAGTCATGCGTGTCAGTATTCTTGCCTAACTCATCATCAACCAGGGTCTCCTCACCTCCCACCCTTTGTGTCTCTTGAGACACATACGGAAGGTATGTAGCTGGATTTAGGGTGCTACATCGTTTGATGGTGATGTTTGAGGGTGCCATCAGGGCTAGTTCCCACTTTGTGAATCTAGCTGAAGAAACATGTCTGGTTTGGGCTGAATTTAACAGAGCTGATACAGCATGGGGTGTATAGATGGTTGAATTATGTCCTAATACTACATCCTCGCTCTTACTTACTAGAAGGGCCGTTGCTGCTACACTTCTGAGACATGTTGGGAGTGACCTTGCCACATTGTCTAATTGTGCACTGTAGTATGCTACCGGTCTGCTAGCGTCACCATGTTTCTGTGTGAGGACACCTGCTGCACAGCCATCAGCTTCTGTACAAAATAGCTCAAAAGGCTTTTCATAATCAGGTATTCCCAATGCAGGTGCTTTTGTCAGACTATCTTTAAGATTAAAGAACGCTTGCTCCGACTCTTCTGTGTGTATGACACGTTCTGGTTTTGAGGAAGAGACTAGCTCCTGCAATGGTAATGCCAGAATAGAAAAACCTGGGATCCAGGACCTACAGTATCCACACATCCCCAAGAAAGTACGAATCTGCTTCTGGCTCTGCGGCAGGGTCATGTGTTGTATGGCCTCAATTCTGTCGGTTGTCAGGTGTCTTAGCCCCTTAGTGAGGCAGTGTCCTAAGTATTTGACCTTAGTCTGACATGGCTGTAATTTATCCTTTGCCACCTTGTGCCCTGTTTGTGAAAGATGAAGCAACAACAATTTAGTATCATGTAAACATGACATAAAAGAATCAGAGCACAACAACAAATCGTCCACATATTGAATTAGAACAGACCCATTGTGGGGTTGAAAGGATTGCAAACAGTCATGTAAGGCTTGGGAGAAAATACTGGGGCTGTCAATGAACCCCTGGGGTAGTCTGGTCCATGTGTATTGCACTCCCCTGTAGGAGAATGCAAAAAGGTATTGGCAGTCAGGGTGAAGAGGGACTGAAAAGAAAGCAGAACATAGATCAATGACAGTAAAATGACTGGCAGACGGTGGAATCTGCATGAGGATGACAGCTGGATTCGGCACTACGGGGAATTGGCTCTCAACAACTTTGTTAATTCCCCTTAAGTCCTGGACTAATCTATAGCCCCTCCCCCCACTCTTCTTCACAGGGAAAATGGGACTATTTGCTGTACTGGCTGTACGAATTAAAATCCCTTGTTGTAACAGCCTCTCAATAACAGGATATACCCCTAGTTCCACCTCCGGTTTTAATGGATACTGTGGGATTTTTGGAGCTATCCTACCACTTTTTAGATTGACCATGACAGGGGCTACGTTTGCCATCAGTCCAGTGTCCTGTCCATCTCTGGTCCATAGGGAACCTGGTATTTCCAGCAACATCCCCTTTACTTGAGATGGACTTTGTTCTATAACAGGAGAGTGTAACATTAACCTTGGAGGGGTGTCCAATATGTCCTGTACCTCATGTGCAACCTTCTCGGGTATATCTAGGAACACACCATCTGAAGTACAGTATATGACACATCCCATTTTACATAACAAGTCTCTCCCTAGCAAGTTAGTAGGAGCCGCTGCAGCCAAGAGAAACGAATGCTTAGTATGCAGAGGCCCGATAGTAACTTCGGCGGGTTTAGTTAGAGGATAATGTAACACTTTTCCCGTCACCCCCATAGCTGGAATAGTTTTGCTGGTCACCTGTAGATTGAAAGGAGAGGTTATCACAGATCGGGCCGCCCCTGTATCTACAAGAAAAGTTTGTTTCCTGCCAGCTATGTCAACTATCATTGTTGGTTCTTCACTCTGACTCTCAGTTAACCTCACTGGCTGTAGACTACAGGTATGACCTGACCCCTAGCGCTGACTAGTGATTTCCCGCGCAGCATTTGCTGCCGTAATATGCGCGGGTAGATGTAAGTCTTCTAGTCTATGTGAATCCTTTCTTGGAGGATATCTATGTGACCCACCCTTATGTGTATTGAGTCTTTCTTTATTACAATCTCTAACGTAATGTCCTTCCTCGTTACAGTTGAAACACCTGATCACTTTAGGTTTCCTGTTATATGGGTTGTATGCTGGTGGTCGTGTATGCACCCCTTCTAGAGCCTGTATACTTACCGTCATTAACCTATCACTTTTCTCTTCCCTTTTTCTAAAAAGGTTCTTGTCATGCTCCACAGCAGACTCCCTAAGGAAGTCTACCGTGACGCCTCTCCAATTAGGTAATGTGGTTTGTACTCTCGTCTTTAAATTTTCCCTAAGGCCATCCATCAGTACCCCTACAGCTACCTCTCTGTGATGTGGGTCCTCACTTATGTTGGATATCCCAGTAAATCGTGCAATCGCTGTTATAGCTCTAGCAAAGTAATCTGAGGCAGTTTCACTATCTTTTTGTTTGATGGTGAAAATCTTACTCCAATTTACTACTACTGGAAAACAGATGGCTAAGTGTTTGACAATTTGTTCTATATTCCGTTGGTTAATCTCATCAGTCAGGGTGTCATCTTCCTCCAACAAACAATCTCCAATAAATTTTTGTATGTTAGTATTGGGAGGAAGACACGCCCTCAACACTACCCGCCAATCCTTACTGGTTGGTTCATGAGCATTCCCTAAGTCTTTAACAAATTTCTGACATTTAGCTAACTCTTTTCTAGGATCTGGGAATTCAGTCATAATGGAACGTAATTCTGATCTAGTCCAGGGACAATGCATTGTAACATTTCTTAAAGGAACTATACCATCCTTATCTGGTTTCCCATTGGGAACTGATATTGTGCGGACCGGGAACACACCCTCTGGTACACTAACTTCAGGGGACGCTACAGGATTTACAGGCCCTAGATTTAGAACACTTTCACTCCTAGTGATCACGCTACTCTCACCTATCTCAGCCATTTTCTCATACTTGCGCTGAGCCTCTAGTACATTAACAGCATGGGCAATGGCCGAAATCACAGTGGGTTCATCTTCGTTTTCAGATACACTTGATTGAAACTGATTTAAAACAGGGTACAACTTAGTAATTTTTCTATTTTCAGTTTTAACAACGGCTGTACTTACCCCTCCCGCCACATAAGGTGGCGGGGGCGCGCTTGCGCTGAGTTCGCCACGCTTCTCAATGGTTACATCCGCCTTGCGCGCGCTTTTCGCCACGCCTATTTCCGGTTTGTATTCGCTGCTCTGCCACGTGTTACCTTCCATTTGCCACAATTTTAAACAATCATTATGTCTATTTCTCTTTTTCGTTGACTTGATCAACCATATTCTATCTTTTACAGTATTCAGTACCTCTGCATTAAAACTCCCTATTGTTGGGAAAGGCCTATCACAAGCTTTGGTCATCCCGACCCACGTGTCACAATACACAGTTGCATATGCACCATACTTCTTACACATGAGAAACCTCGCTGAACCAATAGGGCCTTCCTTAGGCAGTACACTGACCATCTCTAGCGTATGCTTAGCACCCATGTTGAACAATATACCTTCTACCCGGAACACAGACACACCGCAATGCTCTGTTCCTTCCGGCCAAATGTGAAATACAGACACACCGCAATGCTCTGTTCTTTCCACCTAATAATTTCAACTCTGTTGCTATACTCACCGCTAGAGATCTATAATCCTCGGTGAACGTATTTCCTTTAGCCGCGCTCACTCGCTTTTCCCTAATACAGAAATATCACTGTGGGCCCCAAGGGCTATCAGCTCCTCGATACCCTGGCTAAACCACAAAATCTGCTGAGTTTATTATCGCTGGGAGCGCAAAGTCGATACAATCAACCTGCCTTTCCAGTATAATTCCTCCTAGCTGCTTCACCAATTCGCACTAACGGTGCGACCGGATCGCACTGCCTACCAATACTAATTATTAGCAAACCTTGCGATCTATTGGTAGCGCTTTGCGAAAACCCAGTTTTCGCATTCGGTATACCTGCCCTGTATACCGTCCTTCAGTTGGGCAATCCGCCTCGTCAGACAGCAACTGAGCACCTCAACAATAAAACAGTGTATCTACGTTACAACATCACACACTATACACCTTTTCTGCGCAGAAAATCAAAAGTTCCCAACAATAGTAATAATGTCTCAGAGGCTTTCACAAGTAATTATACTATGCATGTATAATAACTATCAACACGATTGTTTAACCACGTGGCAAGTTTACCGGAAGTTCGCGTACGCACAGCAGGAAGTACACATACGCTAAACAATGCAATACAGTTAAAACGCACAATGACAGAAAAAAGAAACAGTTTTCTCTTTTGTCCCTAGGTTCTAGTTAGCGTGCCCTAGATAATGCAAAACGGACATTCGGTTTCACAACACAGAGTAAAATTCAGGTTTTGAACACAATGCGTTCTTACCCGTTTATGACGCGTCTCCACCCTTTGTTGAGGAACCGAAATCCGTTGGTCTTGCGTATCATCGGCAACGAAACCTCCAAAGCTCACGAGCCCCCAAATTGTAATGTGCGTATTGTCGCTAACCAATAACGATTGTCGAACCTCGATTTGTGTTTCCAAAGCACAAAGATTTATTCGCAATAAGTTGAAAAAAATATGCTCAAGCGATGTAATAGTAAATACAGCCGTTACTTAACGCAGGTGCTCTGGATCCAGTGCAGTCATTCAATCCTGAAGTCTGGGGACAAGAAGTCTGCACTCTGGATCACAAGCTGCTGCTTATATACACAATCAAGTACAGTAATACAATGAAGATGGTATGGCTTGCATCTATTGGTCCGGGTCTCAGGAATGTCCAAGGGGTCGTCAATCATTGGCTGGTTCATCCTAAGGAATCCAAAGGAGGGGGTCATCTCTGCAGGGGGTATGCTCTGCTCTTCCCGCCAGAATTCCTTACTCTTAAGTAGTTCATAATTCCCTATCATTCATAACTTGCGTATGCACTCTGCGATTCCCTCGCAGAGCGCACCAAACAGTAGGATATGTAACAAGGTTCATTATGATTCCACTCATGATGTTATTCCTTTAACCCGTTCTGTGTATTTCACTAATATGCATGTAACTCTGATATAACTTATAAATACTACTATATTTCGACATAACTGACTATGTGTTGCAACTACCAATAATGTGTACTATTTTATAAGTATGCGTGTTTGTGCAAATGTATGGTAAAAGACCAATTACTGTTGCTGCCACGTGTAGTGGATGCGTACGCCCTTTCACGCCGTAGCGTGCCCTTGTACGTCATAGCGTACCGTACGCATCTTTTCAGACAAAGACAACCAAGTTTGCTAGACTTTAATTGAAATGACTTTATCCAATTTGCTGACTTCGACACTGGTCACCCACAGTACAGATGGTGGCTAGATGGATCACCGCTACTATCCGGCAGGCGTACATTTCGGAGGGCTCTCCAATTGCTGAAGGTCTAATAGCTCATTCCACTGGGTGGTTAGCGCCTCTTGGGCGGCCCAGCATGGGGCCTTGGCTGAGCATTTGTGTATGGTAGCTACTTGATCTTGTTCATACATTCACCAGGTTTTAAAATTTGTTTATGACCAAAACTTGTGTATGTTGAATCAAAGTTTTACGTGCCGCTCATTCTGAGCATTCCCACCTATAGGGGCAGCTTTGAAACGTCCCCCAAGGTGAGCAGTGTCCCCCCAACTAATGTGAAAGAGAAAGTAGGATTTTTGTACATGCCGTAAAATCTTTCTCTGAACACGAGTTGGGGGACACTATGCTCCCACCTTTTGTTCTGCCAGTTCTGTTGTGTGTTCTGTTAGTTGTGTTTTCGCCCTCTCGTGTGGCTTGGTTAGTAAATAAATGGAGCTCTTCCTGTATAGAGGTGGTGGGGAGCAGGCTCGACAAGTTTTTTAGTGCCATTACTCCCACAGTGCCCTCTATACCCCAAGATGAGCAGTGTCTCCCAACTCGTGCCCAGAGAAAGTAAGTACAAAAATCCTAATTTTTACATTTCATTTTGTCAAAATATTAACTTAGACTGTATTGATGCAGTAGAGGGGTGTAGTCTACCAAATAGGAGGAATGGAAATGTTCTCATTTTAGGATGTCCATTGTTTGTACCCCAAATTCTGTATGTTTTATCTGAACCAGCATTTATGCTAGCCAGTAAAGAGTGTATTAAGTTTAGTTAACACCACTTATATAAATGATGATGATTAAATTATGTGTTCTATATAGCGCCACTGATTCTGCAGCGCTGTACAGAGAACTCATTCACATCAGTCCCTGCCCCATTGGAGCGCACAGTTTAAATTCCCTAACATAGAGAGAGAGAGAGACAGACTACGGTCAATTTTGATAGCAGCCAATTAACCTACTAGTATGTTTTAGGAGTGTGGGAGGAAACCGGAGCACCCGGGGGAAACCCACGCAAACACGGGTAGAACATACAAACTCCACACAGATAAGGCCATGGTTGGGAATTGAACTCCTGACCCCAGAGCTGTGAGGCAGAAGTGCTAACCACCATGATGCCAATAATAATGTTTATACTTGTATAAAAGTGACACACAAAGTGTGTGCTGCGGCGCTGTCACGGGTGCCATGGCCAGGAGAAAAAAACCCCATAACAAAACAAAATGAACTTACCAAGCCGGCGGCGCCCGGGCCCCAGCCTCCTCCTCCGCTTCTCACTGAATGTCGAGTGTGACATCATCACGCCCGACATTCAGTGACAAGTGTCGGTAGAGAGGATGCTGGGTCCCAGGCACCGCCGAATTGGTAAAACAGAAGAAATAGAAGAAAGAAGGTCAAGTAAGTAAGTAAAGAAACGGAGGGGAATGGTGATAGGAAACAGCAATGGAAGGGCAAAAGAATGAAGGAGGGGGCAGAGCGCGGATGCAGAGGGGACAGAGTGTGTGGAGATGAAGGAGGGCACAGTGTGAGTTAGCTGTAAATTATTATTTGACAAATAGAATTGAAAAAAATATATAAAAATTATTTTCCCTTGGATTTATGTGTATTTTTTTGCATACAACTAAATAAGTATCTGTCCTGACCTAAATACTTATTACATTTTTTTGCCCCAACTACTTATAAAACGGGACTGCTCTGTAATTATTTTGGAGGGGTGCCTTGAAAAAATTATGGAGACGCTAAGGGTGCCGCGAACTTGAAAAGTCTGGGAACTACTGACTTAAGGAATAAAAAAGGGCATATTTACATACACAGTCAAGATATTTAAATAGCATATTGTGAAAAACTAAATAGGTGTTCCATAAAAGACAATTTGAAGGACCTCTAAGTGCCATAATTGAACATTCTAGATATAAATAATACATATATTGTCTCGCGTTACTGACTGTCTTTCTGCCATTTCATCTTGGATGTCTTCTCGCCAACTCAAACTCAATCTTTCAAAAACTGAATTAATAATATTCCCACCCAAAAACAGAAGCTTCCTGCCTGACATTTCTATTTCTGTTGATAACATGACCATAAATCCCACCCCGCAAGCTCGTTGCCTAGGTGTAATCCTTGATTCACAACTGTCATTTATTCCCCACATCAACTCTATATCGAAATCATGTTACATACACCTAAAGAACATTTCCAGAATACGAACATATCTGACACAAGACACCGCAAAAACATTAATTCATGCACTCATCATCTCCCGCATCGACTATTGCAATTCCCTCCTTACTGGTCTTCCCAAAGTCAGACTTGAACACCTACAATCTATTTTGCATGCAGCGGCTAGATTGATTTTCCTTACTAACCGTTATTCCTCTGCTGAGCCACTCTGTCAGTCTCTACATTGGCTGCCTGTATATCAACGAATCCAATCTAAATTTCTTCTACTAACATACAAGACCATCAACAAAATTGCACCGACATACATCTCCTCACTTATCTCAAAATATCTCCCTACTCGACACCTCCGTTCTGCACAAGATCTATGTCTCTCCTCCACTCTCATCACATCCTCCCATTCTCGGTTACAAGATTTTTTCCGAGCTGCACCCAATTTGTGGAATTCCCTCCCACGCACAATAAGACTTTCCTCTAGTCTTCAAACCTTCAAGCATTCTTTGAAAACCCACCTCTTCAGACAAGCTTATAATATTCCTCCTCCACCACCATCTTAATCTCCCTAGCTTACCTTATTACCACCCTCTACACTGCTAACGCAAGACATCAACCCTCTGACCAACATTGCTACACACACAGTCCACTCAATACTTTTACCTTTGCGTTCTAGCTAGTCCATTGTGCAATATGATGTAGCACATGCCCTTGTGTTTCTAACTCCCATTGTCCTATAGATTGTAAGCTTGCGAGCAGGGTTCTCTTACCTCTCTGTCTGTATGTATTACCCAGTATTGTCTTATCAGTGTTCGTTCCCAATTGTAAAGCGCTACGGAATTTGCTGGCGCTATATAAATAAATGTTGATGATGATGATATATATGAAGACGTTTGTCTGTTGATGATTGTCTTCCACAGATCTCAATGTAAAGCTATATAATAGAAGAGAAGGAGAAGTACTACTTATATGGACGGCACGCTCATGCAGAAAATCCTGTGTTGTTGAAGGGACACTTCATTGTGGATAACAAAAGTGGATAGAAATGAACAAATAAATAAATTGACACTACACTATAAAACTGTTACAACTCTGTTGTTTGTACCTAGCAGCAGTGCCTCATACCACCAGAGGTGCTGCTGTTCTGTTCCTGAACTCTTCTACTTACATGAAGGAGTTAATCTCCTTGCATAATGACTGATTAGAACTGCACCTGCCTCTAGCTGTGCTCTGTGCAGTTCATCCGTTTGTTCCTGGCTGCTGCTAACCTGCTCCTGTGCTATTTGGTATATACCTGCTGGACTGAACTTCTGTGTATGACCCCTGCCTGTACCTTGGACCTTGCCTGCTTGCCTGAGACCTCGAATCGTTTGCCTGTACCTTGGACCACGCTGTTTTGCCTGTTGCCCTGACCTTTTGGACAGACTTCTGGACCTCGCTAATTTGCTTGATCTCTGCCTGGCTATTTGGATTTATTTGTCTGATCATTGCTTTATCCCTGGACCCTGTCTGCTTTCCTGGACAGCCTTGTGGCTTCTGGACTGGGGTAAAACTTATAATACCTGTTCCTGCCATTTTACTAGACAGTCTCCTTTGGAACCTGTTCTTATCAGTGGATCTGAGTAATCTTTGTTTGTGTATTTACCTGAATAAAGACACTTTGCTTTACACTTCTGTTGCTCTTCGTGAATACACTGGGATTCATAACAAAAACTACTATTTATTAGTCATGCAAATAAAACTGTATGGTTAAAAAGCGAAATATTACAATTTCGGAGTCTTGGTCGAGTACGTATATTCAGAAGATCAATACACTTTATTTGGTTTCCGTAAATATATACTGGGAGTCTCTATCTATGGTAATTATATTATAAAGATGTCTTATGATGGGGTCTTGAAAATACCAACAATTCATGATGATGATCATATAAAGTAAGTGTATTGTATTTCCATCATATGGACATGAAGATCATACAGTCACGTGTGGTTTGCACAAATGAGGTATAAGGTAAGTGTCACTTTGAGGAGTATGTCAGTATAATATGTCAGTATAGACCAATAGATCCACAGTAATAAGGAATATATACAGTCCTGGTAAATGTATTACTGTGTTAATCATCAAATCACACGAATTGCCACGTTGGTATATAGATGGCAGATTAATTTATGTTTGTATACACCTGTTCTGCTGTGCCAGTACAAGGCTAGTATATATCCTTTTTTTTTGGAGTTTAAATATGTATAGCATCAGTTAAGGACATTCTACATGTGTTCTTGTATACAAATGGTACCATATATACACCTGTGCTGCTGAAGCAGTATTGCTGTATATCCCACATTAATTCTTATTATTATGTGGCCACAAATTGGGTAAAGTCTCTAGGCTTCTGAGATGCATAGTTTAAATTCAAAACGTTTTTTAATTGGAGAATCTATAAAAATGTGATTATAGTATATCCGTTATGCTTTCTTGATCTTAATATATATATAAATAAGTGCCTGTCAGGAAAGGGAGTGGCGAAATATTTTAGTAAAATGAAGTTCGTATTTGTTGTATTTATGACAAAACTATCATAATTAGCTACATGTTCCCTATTTCGTTTGGTATATATTCAGTCAGAGACACAGACTTTTTTTTACAACTGGCATTCATCATAGCTGGTTAATTATTTATACAAATCACAGTTCCAATGCTATTGCTCAGATGTTTAGCAGCCAGGACTGATAAATAGATAAATCTTAAATTGTATGGGTATTCTCATATTTTCCTATGATTCTTATGGAGTGTTTTTTATATGGTCACCATTTATTTCGTGTTTCCAGTATTCTAACACAAACAATAGAGACCTAATTGGGTTGATTTATAATAATAAAAAAAACAAAACACTTATTTTCTCACTTATTTTATTATTATATTTTAGCACACTCACAGGTTGCACTTTTGCTACCTTAATCACATCTATATGTTTCATATTTGAATATATTGTCAGATATTTTTTCACATTTATTTTCACTGTCCTTCTCCTTCTCTTCTATTATATACAATACATTACTACTGGAAGCAGCACCTCATACTATCAGACTAACATATTAAATCATGTCTTGAAAATATACATCAATTGGAAAGATTTTTTCTTGTGCGGGAAATTATATACAATATTAATGTCTCAATGTAAAGCTGCCAAATCTTAGATAGTTATTTAGTATAAAAAAGTAACCTATTGGGTCTGCTCTATAATGTGAAAAATATGCCTTGAGTTGGCTGGGGCTTATCTGCCGCTAACAAACCCCACCTGGTCTGGATGGATCAACATGGGGATAACCGGGGAGAGCCTGTTAGCGATGAGTTTCGCAAAGATCTTAATGTCTGAATTCAGTAGGGCTATAGGCCTATAATTTTTACAATCTGTAGGGTCCTTCCCCGGCTTGGGAATTACAATTATATGGGATTCCAGCATTTCAGGAGGAAATTTCCCTACTGCTGTACCTGCATTAAATAGTTGCTCCAAAATGGGCACTAAATCTTCATGGAAGGTGGTAAAAAAGTTATTAGTGTAACCATCTGGTCCGGGCGCCTTATCTTTGGGGAGATACTTGATTGCCTGTCTAATTTCCTCCTGGGACCACGGAACATTGAGCTTCGTTCGTATCGATGGGTCTATAGAAGGGAGGGGGAGACCTTCCAAAAAGGAGGATATATCATATTCAGATGGGTGGTGTGTAGCGGGGTCTAATCAGAGGTTATATAAATTTGAATAAAATGAAGCGAAAGTATTTGCTATATCACGAGGGTTAGAGCATTTAGACCCTGTAGAGTTTACAATGCTTTTAATTCTGTTACGGGCCTGGAGGTCCCTCAATTTTCTTGCTAATAACCTGCCCGCTCTATTACCTGCCACATAGAATTTTTGGCGTAGTCTAGACAATGCTAATGAAGTGCGGGTCAGGAGTAACTTATGCAGTTCAGATTTAACATGGGCGATCTCTGCACCAATAGATCTAGAAGGATGTTGTTTATGTTGTGTTTCTAGGAGTTTAAGCTTGGTTTCTAGCTCTGACTGTCTATGAAGATTTGCTTTCAGCATTCTAGCTGCCACCTGAACAGCTGCACCTCTCACTACAGCTTTGAGGGCACACCAGTAAGTAAAGATAGGTCTCTTTGGGGTCGTTTGTTTGCATGAATGATAAAAGAGCCTCTTTAAATGCTAATTTGGCTTCTAGAGAAGAAAGTAGGTGGGCTGTCAAACGCCAGGGCCGTAGGGGAGGGGGCTGTCCCCAGGGTTTCCAAGACCATACCACTGGCGCATGGTCTGACAAAGAGATAGGGAGAATCTGCACCTTACGTGTATTCTGCAATGACCATTTATCTGATAGAATGAGATCTATTCGGGAGTACGTGTTGTGTACTGAGGAATAGTATGTGTAGTCACGAACATTAGGATTAGCTACCCTCCAAACATCATGCACACCATGTTCTGCCAGGAGTCTCCCAAACACTAATGACGGGTTCCCTGGGGTTGGGGAATTTATTGGTCCAGAAGGGAGCCATCTATCGAGCCTAGGATCTATGACTAGATTGTGATCTCCCAAAAGTCGACTTCAGGAATGGGACTTGTCTCGAATTCAGGGCATATAGGGATACTAGGGTGACCCATTTACCCTCTAGTTGACCAACAATTATCAAAAATCTGCCACTCTTGTCTTCAACCTTTGAGGATAATGTAAAAGTGCATTTGGAGCTGACTAGAAGAGCTACTCCACATCGTTTATGAGGCCCATTAGCGGTGAAACATGTGGGATAATGGCGATTCCTAAAGACTGGGGGGGCCCTAGCTGCGAAATGAGTTTCCTGCAGACCTACTATATCCGCTTTAGGTTTATAGAAAGAGGACAAAGCTAATCTACGTTTGTTTGGAGAATTTAATCCCCTGACATTTAAAGATAAAAACGTAACCATTATCAATGGTGATGTGTACTGAGGGATATGGGTGACCTACTAGAGTCGAGATACTTCTAGGGAGCTCCAATGCCAACCAAAAGGCGAGGAGAGTGAAACAGGGGATGTTGTGTTCCGCTAGGAAAGGAAGGGAAAGGGGACAAAGGGGAAAAGGGAAAGGGGTAAGAATCCCCCCAACAGGCGTATTTTTCACATTATGGAGCAGACCCACTTGAAGGGGGATGCACTGCTGTTGCTTTCATTGGATGCTGAAAAAGCGTTCGACAGACTCCACTGGATGTATATGACAAAGGTTTTGGAGCGCATGGGGCTGGCAGGGGAGATCCTGAGTTCTATCCTGGCGCTGTATGTCAAACCATCGGCGCGAGTATTTAGTGATGGGTTTTTGTCCGATAATTTTCCAATCTCTAAAGGCACCCGTCAAGGTTGCCCTTTGTCTCCTCTCATATACCTCATGGCTATTGAACCACTGGCCGCTAAAGTGAGAATTGATCAGGAGTGGTTGTGGAAGAAGCCCACAAGTTATGCTTATTTGCAGATGATGTCCTATTATTCGTTGCCAGCCCGGAGACCTCGCTGCCTGCCATCCATACACTTCTAGCCCAGTTTAGCGTAGCCTCTCTGTATAAATTGAATACTTCCAAAACGGAGGCTCTTCCCATTAACATTCCGCAGGAGAGATTACAGAAGTTGAAAGACAAATATCCCTATATATGGAAATCCACAGAAATTTCGTACTTGGGTATTCAGGTTAGCCCACATCTTGATAGTTTGATAGATAAGAATTTCTCTTTATTACTTGACCAACTCCAGTCCTTAACTTCTTCATGGATGTGCTATGAGGTCTCTTGGCTGGGGAGAATCATTCAAAATGATGCTCCTCCCAAAGATGATGTACTTGTTCCGAATGCTCCCATTCCATCTCCCACAGCGCCTGTTAAATAAACTAGTCAAAGTTATGAGGACATATGTGTGGAAGGCTAGGCCGCCTCGGATGGCCTTGCAGCATATGGTTAGGAGGAAAGCACAGGGGGGGTTGGCCCTCCCCGACCTGGGAAAATACCATGATGCTTGTTTACTCTCTCAAATGCGTGATTGGTTCCTCCCAGGGTGTGGGAAGCCATGGGTGTGCCTGGAAAAGGCTCGTAATCCTGATTTCCCTTTAGTTAATCTAGTTTGGGCTCCTCGGGAATGGAGACCGCAAGCCCATAACCTGCCCGCTCTCACCAGGGACGCCTTGATAGTCTGGGACCGATTATGTGAAGGCCCTGAAGGTTTTGCTCGACCCACGGAAAATGTCTCAATACAAGCAGCATCAAAACAGATTCCTGACTTAAACCTGTCGGGATGGGTATCTAGGGGGATTGTGACTTTAGGCCAATTGTTTAATTCAGGTACACTTTCCTCCTTTTCTCAGTTGAGTGAACAATATAATTTGCCGAAGAGCGACTTTTATAAATTTATTCAGCTTAGACACTGGCTGTCAGAGCCCTCATTCAGAGGTATAGTCATATAACCTATATCAAGTAAACCTGACAAAGAGTAACAACAAAGCTAGCATAACTACCTGGTATAATATTTTAACTTCGCAAGTCGTTATCACCAAATCAAAAATTCAACTCCAATGGGAGGTAGATCTCCAGGTAGTATTCATGGAGGAGGAATGGGAACGTATTTTTCGAAACTCTTTCACAATGTCTAAATGCCTTAATCATACTGAAATGTTGGGTAAAACTTCTGAATAGATTGTACGTGACCCCTGAGAAACTGCACAAAATTTGGCCCTCAGTACCCCCAACATGTTGGCGTAATTGCACTGAGAGAGGGGATATATTCCATATTTTTTGGGCATGCCCAGTCCTACAACCCCTGTGGTTAGAGGTTTTCCAGTTGTTGGTAAGGGTTTTTAGATATCCTACAACTCCTTCCCCAGAGCTTGCTTTGTTGCATCATTATCCCCCCTCCGTTCCCTCCTGGGACAGGTACGTGATGGGCCAAGTGCTCATTGCAACCAGAGCTGCTATAGCTCAGGCCTGGAAACAACCGTCTCCCCACTCTTTGGCTAAGGTGATATCTAAAGTGAACTTCAGCTTTGAGATGGAGACCCTAGGAGTTCCGTATTCCACGGCAGCTACTTCCCCATTAGTGAAATGGCATAGCTGGCATAATTACATCACAGACGGAGGTTGAGCCCCATCCCAGTCCCCCCATAGGCTGGATATCTCTGACTCAGTGTCTCATGCCTTGATCTAAGAAATATTTGCTTTTGGGCCTAGGTACAAGGATGGAATGGTCTAGTCTCCGTATTGTAAAGTTAAAGTGACTTATGTTTAGAGTGCCAATCTTTAGTTTTACTAGTCAACTGACTATAATTATATTTAAATACTACAAAGTGATAAATGTCTAGATTGCTGGTGTTTTATGACATATTGTTGCGTTTCGTCCCCACTATGTACCCCTTTCCCCTTTTATGTCCTACCCTTTCCCTATTTCTTTTTTTTGTATCCTTAGCAATCTTAGAAAATTCAATAAACTTTACTTCAGTTAAAAAAAAGTAACCTATTAGACCACATGGTGACAAATATTGAAAATATTTTTTGGTTGTAAATAATTGTTTGATTGCTGGAAGGAAACAATGCAACAAATCTTATTTTCTAAATAGCATTTTTGGTGTATTTACCAAATATTCTAATATATAAAAACTGCTACACTTTACAAAATCGGTCCCATGCAACTCTGGGTTACACGGCTAGCAGATAAAATAAATCTGAACTTTCACCTGACCTCTCAGTGCAGCCCTGTATTATCTACTTCGGGAGTGATAAAAGTGCATGGTGGATGTATTTTGTGTATATTATAAAGCTTGGTAATGCACAGCCTTTGATAGATATTTATATATTTTGAAAGACAAATGAAGTAAAACATAATTATCAGATAAATGTTAAACAAATTTAATACTTTAAAAAGACACACATAGTGACATAAGAAATAATGTATCTCATCCTGTAAACTGGTCATTAGAATTCCAAAATCCTTATAAATGTATAGTAAGTGATACATCATTCAATTATCAATTTACATGTTAATTTTGAATAATAGACAAAATTAGAATCTGCACAGAGGTTACTTAAAAATATCTAAATGCCAGACTAGTAAATTCTGTATTTAATGGATATTTAGTAGAAAAAAAAATACATATACTAGAAGTATTAGCCAAATGCTACTTACATTTCAAGTATTTCCATGAAGATCAAATAATACAATAACTGCTAGCTTAACTTTTTTTTTTTATTGTTGTTTTTTGCCATTTACTAAATATTCAATGGTTCCAGTTTGTAAAAGTAGACAATTTGAATCACTCTTTTATAACCATTAAATCTACACAAATGAATTCAATATGAGATGTGAACTTGTAACTTTCACAGATATATATATATATATATATATATAGAGATATATATATTCCTGTACTTTAATATGATATGAAACCTCACTACAAGCTGTGGGTCTCCTCTATAAGACTCTTTAGGCACTGTATAATTCTCTATTGTGTTTTTCAATAAAATTAGTGTCAGGAAGTCTGTCTCTCTCATATGCATGACCTTGTACTTTAGATATATGTAAGAAGCTTGCAGCACTAATGGTTGTCTTCAAACAATGGTGTATTTGTGCCAACTACTGACGTAGTTTCCAGGGCGCAAAATAGTCTGTCATGTTCCAATGGTAGGGTAGGTCAATTTAGTTTTTAGGGCAAACCTTTTTATTGGCTACCAGGAAAGTACATTCCAAAAAAATAAAATATTGCCCTTTCTAGACATGTAGAACGTGGCCGGCTTTCCCACCTCATGTAATTCATTCTTCCTTCACCACCACAGCTTCTTACTATTTATACAGTCAGTGGGTAGGGGGAAGAAATATCCCTGGTATCACACCGACCATGCTGTTGCTCAGTGTTACTGACTGACTGTGAGAATGACGCTCCACTGACCAAAGTTACCTACATTAATAACGTCAGCATACGCAATAAGATCTTATTTTTGATCCTTGTCCTGAGAGAATTGAAGTGTGGATTAAAGAATAAAATATTGCCTATTTCATCCAAAGTCGTTAAACAAAAAACAAAAACAAAAACCAAAAAACTCATTCTACATATGCAAATGTTTTCTTAAGAATGTCTTCTTGCTGCTGTTGATGAAGAATCCCAATACCCACTGCAGGTGCAGGAAGAGCCGGTCTGCTTGCAAGACGCAACTAGAAAGAAAGAACAAATGTATAATGCACGATGTAGTGCACATGGGGCGAGGTAAAAACATTACGCTCCAGTACACATTGCTAGTTAATGAATAAACTCTAAACATTCCAAGGTAAGGAAAGGAAAGCCAATGTGATGTGAAAGGAATTCTCTGTTGCAGTCCATAAAAAGAATAGCATGCTCATTTCTATCAGATACATTGTCGCTTTAGTAATAGCATAAACTAACAGAACCGCAGATAGGACTGTCAAACATTCCTTTAAGTGGTAGATCTAACATCTAGAAATAGAATTGTAAATCATCACAGAAAAGGGAATGCAACAAAGATTAGCCACAGAGTAAACAGGAGAAAAAAATGGGATTTTTATACTTACGTAAAATCCGTTTCTCGTAATCCGTTGGGGGGCACCGGGACCGTGGGGTATAGGGTAGAGCAGGCGAATGCTGGCACTTTAACTTTTAGTTAACTAAAACTCTGGCTCCACCCCCTCTATACCCCACCTCCTGCTAGAGGCCAGTCTATGTTTAACCAAGCCTGCAGAAAGGGAGATAGAGAGAACCAAAGAAAAGAGAATAAACTTAACACATAACATTCTCTTAACAATCAAACAACATGTCAAACAGAAGGAAAAACCAGAGCATTAAGGGTGGGCGCCTGGTGTCCCCCAACGGATTAAGAGAAACGGATTTTACGTAAGTATAAAAATCCCATTTTCTCTCACATCCCTTGGGGGACACCGGGACCTTGGGGACATCCCAAAGCTGTATCACGGGAGGGAACGCTCAGAAGAAACGGCCCGAAGCACCTTTCTCCCGAAACTTGCATCCCTAGAGGCAGACACATTAAATCTGTAAAACTTTGTGAAACTGTGTACAGAAGACCACGTGGCCGCTTTACACAACTGTTCACTGGAGGCACCATGGCGTGCCGCCCAGGAAGCACTTACAGATCTTGTAGAATGCGTCCGCAGATTAGCAGGGACAGGCTCTCCAGCCCAGTTGTAAGCCTGGCGGATAACAGCCGTAATCCACCTAGCAATGGTCACCTTAGAAGCTGGCCAGCCTCTTTTGTGAGCATCGTAAAGAATAAAAAGAGCCTCAGTTTTATGAAACTTCTGCGATCTTTTAACATAAATTCTCAAGGCATGAACCACATCAAGATAACAAATAGAGTCATCTTGATCAGAAGACGAGGAATCAGTTAGAGCCGGGATGACAATATCCTGATTCAGATGAAACTTAGAAACAACCTTTGGAAGGAAGGATGGCTTAGTTCGAAGAACTGCCCTATCCTCATGAAAAACTAGCAGAGGAGACTTACAAGACAAAGCCGCAAGCTCTGAAACTCTGCGTGCCGTTGAAATGGCTAAAAGTAAAACCGTTTTCTAGGTAAGAAATTTGAAATCTACTGAATTCAAAGGCTCAAATGGAGGATGCTGTAAAGCCCTCAACACCAAATTCAAATCCCATGATGAAACCGGAGGAATATAAGGAGGCTGAACATGAAGAACACCCTGAATGAAAGTCTGCACATCAGGTATGACAGCAAGTTTTCTCTGAAAGAAAATTGAAAGAGCTGACACCTGACCCTTAAGAGAACTGAGACGCAAACCTGCATTCAAGCCGTCCTGCAGGAACCTCAGTAACCTGGCCAGACGAAAAGAAGATGTAGGATACCCCTTCTTTTCGCACCAACCAATATATGTCCTCCAAACCCGATGATATATTTTGGCTGAAGCCGGCTTTCGAGCACGAAGCATGGTCTGAACCAACCGTCTCGAAAAACCCTTAGCTCTTAAGATCCTGGTTTCAACAGCCATGCCGTTAAAGCCAGACGATGCAAACCCTGATGACAAAAGGGACCCCGAGTTAGAAGATCTGGACGAATTGGCAACCGCCACGACCGACCTCCTGCCATGAAGAGCACGTCGGTGTACCAAGCTCTGCGCGGCCAATCCGGCGCTACCAGAAGCACTGGAACACCCTCTCTCTTCACCTTTTGCAGTACTCCAGGAAGCATGGTACTTCCAAGGAACCGACATAGCGTCTACCGCAACTGCCCCGGGATCTCTTGCACGGGAACTGTAGTGGAGAACTTTGTGATTCAACCGAGATGCCATCATGTCGACATCCGGTTGACCCCATTTCATCACCAACTGTTGAAACACCTCCGGATGGAGAGACCATTCCCCTGGATGCAGAGTCTGCCTGCTTAGGAAGTCTGCCTCCCAATTTTCTATCCCGGGAATGAACACGGCCATGATTGCCGAAACGTGAGCTTCTGTCCACAGAAATATCCTGTGAGTCTCCCTCATGGCCAGAGGACTCCTGGTGCCTCCCTGATGATTTAGATATGCCACTGTTGTGACATTGTCTGATTGGATCTTTACTGGCTTTTCCTGCAGCAAATGTTGCGCACCTTTTAGAGCGTGAAACACTGCGCGCAGTTCCAAGACATTTATTGGAAGCTTGGACTCCTTCTGAGTCCAAAGCCCCTGAAACTGAGCCTGAAGACATACAGCCCAACCCCGAAGGCTGACATCTGTTGTAATTAGAATCCAATCCCAAATGGAGAACAAGCGACCCCTGGAGAGATTCTGCCTGTGTAACCACCAGATCAGCGACTGGCGCGTCTGTGGAGATAGGCGAAACACCTGACTCACCAGATTTCGATGAGATTTGTTCCATTGCGACAGAAGGTCCAACTGAAACTGCCGTGCATGAAACTGAGCAAACTGGATCGCCTCGAATGATGATACCATCTTGCCCAGAAGCCTCATCGCAAAATGAATGGAGGGTCTCCTTGCCATCAACAGGGATTTCACCATCCCCTGTAAGGCTAAAACCTTGTCCTGAGGAAAAAGTACCCGTCTGACGGGTATCGAATAGAAGACCCAGAAATACCATCTGCTGTGATGGGATCAACTTGGATTTCTTGAAGTTGATAATCCAACCATGCAACTCCAGGGTTTGGATTGTTATCTGAATGTGTAACAGAAGCTTCTGGGAAGAGTCTGCCTTTAGAAGCAGATCGTCCAGGTAGGGGATGATTGTAATCCCCTTGGCTCTTAGCAAAGCAGCCATCACCGCCATGATCTTGGTAAAGATTCGTGGAGCCGTGGCGAGACCGAATGGAAGAGCCTGAAACTGGAAGTGCTCTGACTGAACCGCAAACCTCAGCAGGGACTGATGACCCCTCCAAATGGGCACATGGAGATATGCATCCTTGATGTCTAGGGCCACCATAAATTCTCCCTGTTCCATGCCGAGAATTACCGAGCGTAAAGATTCCATCTTGAAGATGGGCACTCTTATCTGAGTGTTCAAAGCCTTCAGATTGAGAATCGGTCTGAAAGAGCCGTCGGGTTTTGTCACAAGAAAAAGATTGGAATAAAACCCCAAACCTTTTTGAGAATGAGGAACCGGAATAACCACTCCAGCTGACAGAAGGGATTGAATCGCCTCTGTTAAAGCCAACCGTTTCCTTGGACACGATGGAAGCCCCGTGGTGAAAAACCGTCTGGGAGGGAGACCGAGCAGATCGATCCTGTAACCCTGACTCACCACACCCCGAATCCAGACATCTGTGGTGGAATGACACCACCGATCCCTGAACCGCAGAAGACGGGCTCCCACCACTGACGACAATGGAGGAGCAAAATCCCCGTCATGCGGACTGTTTGTCTGCTGGCCTAGCAGCTGGACGACGCGCCGACCAGGCCTGACGGCCCCGCTGCAAAGCACCTCTAGGGTTGGATGTCTGACCTCTGGAGGATTGTCCTGAGGAATACTGTCCTCTAGACCTACCTGAGGACCGAAAGGCCCGAAATCTAGACATCCTCTGCTTGGGAACACTAACCGGGAGGAAAGTGCTCTTACCTCCTGATGCCTGACTGATAAAAGGAATCCAGCTGAGGACCAAACAGAACACCTCCTGAAAAGGGAATGGACTCCAGAGCCTTTTTGGACTCTACGTCCGCCTCCCAGGACTTTAACCATAGAGTCCGACGCGCTGCCACTGCCGAAGCAGAAATGCGCGCTGCCATCGTCCCTGCTTCCATAGCAGCTTCACCGAAATAATCCGTAGCCCTCTGAATCTGTTCCACTAAAAGAATCAATTCAGAGGATGGCCTGCAGGCCAACAAACCCTCAGACAATTGTTCCGACCAGCGATCAACAGCTTTGTTAACCCAAGCTGATGCTAAAGCAGGCCTCAAAGAAGCACCCGCTGCCAAAAAAATGGACTTAAGAACGGTCTCAACCTTCCGGTCTGCACCATCCTTAAGATTGGCCTGGTAAGGCAGAGGAATAGTAGTTACCTTTGCCAACCTCGCCACAGCTGCATCCACCTGAGGAAGTGTCTCCCATTTAGCGAGAACCTCAGGGGGAAATGGATAATATGACTGTAGTCGCTTAGTCACCTGAAACTTTTTGTCTGGAGAAGACCAAGATTTCAACAGCAACTGCTCCAATTCGGGAGAGGCCAGAAAAACCACCTCCTTCTTTTTGCGTCTTTCAAAAAGAGAGGATGCAGAAACTTCAGGCACTTGGTCCTCAGGAATCTCAAGTACCTGACGCACCGCCTGAATCAACTCTTCCAGACTCTGACGATCTGCTGGGACCTCCACCAACGAAGCAGCATCTATGTCAGAACCCAGCGGTAACTCACCCTCTTCCTGGGAACCACAATCAAAGAGAGGCGGCCACCCGCCTCCGCTTACTTGAGGAAGGCGGAGTGACCGACTGC
The DNA here is from genome assembly GCF_038048845.1 of Mixophyes fleayi. Classification (NCBI taxonomy): domain Eukaryota; kingdom Metazoa; phylum Chordata; class Amphibia; order Anura; family Limnodynastidae; genus Mixophyes; species Mixophyes fleayi. The sequence goes on along the minus strand of NC_134405.1, from coordinate 153,772,369 downwards.
ATCATCCTCTCCAAGGAGGAAGAGACCGCTACCAAACCCTGTACTGAGGATGCAAGACCCTGCACCCAGGCTAGTTCTCCAGACTGCACTGGAGCAGCAACAGGCAAAGCTTGAACTAAGAAAGCAGAATCAGAAGATTGAGCTGCCTGAGACTGTACCTTCTGAGCAAGCAGTTCCACTGTATTAAATAGAGACCAAGCCCAAGCAGGCTCCTCCGTGTTTGAACAGACAGCCACTGTTTCACCAGGAGTAGTCTCCGTGGGCCGACAGGACACACACAGAGCCTGTGTTCCTGACTGCTCAGACGGTAACTTAACATGACATACAGCACAGGTGAAACTTAACATAGTAGCACCAGCCCTGCCACGTGTAGATTTTTTCCTCTCAGACATGTTCAAAGATGGGACAAAACAGTACAGTAAAATGCACACAATACAGATAACAAGCAGCACACAAACTACAAGAGAAAGTGAGCCTGCAATACAGCCAAAAGCTCCTAACTGTGTAAAGGTACAAAAGGCTAAACACACCACCCCCAATCCTTTACCTTACAGTATACAGGATAGAAAAGGGGAGAAGCAGGAGCTTTAGATATGGCTGCCTATTCAGGTAATCACACACGAGGAGTGAAGGACTACCACGGGGGAAGTGCCGAGGAGTAAAACACACCCCCCCTTCCCCCAGGGCCCAGCTCTGGACTGGATAACATCTAAGACAGACAAACAACTCAACCAATCCACAGCCTAGCAGGGCTCACTGAGACAGTGACCCTTGCCTGACCCTGTTCCCTGAGCTAAAAATAGAACTCTTATCTCTAACAATTAACCAGACTGATTTTAGGAAAAAAACAGCCAGCTCAGGGAACCAACTGCGATTTCTAATATCTCTCTCACAGCACTATGCTGAGAGAGAGTTTACTTACCTGCTGCCAACCCTCCAGACGCAGTATGTGCAGACAGCATGCTTTCTGTACCTGGAGGACAGACCCCAGCCACCACAGACTGTGTCTGGCTCCAATGGAGGGATAGATAATAGGCAAAGGGGAGCAGGCAGCAAGGAGGACCCACACGGCACCTCCGCTCCCCCCCCCGCAGCCAGCGCACAGCCATCCGTGCTGTGCGCTCCACAGACCTTCCCCATCGCTGCCTCACACTCTCCTCGTCGGCCGCAGCCGCGGGAGAGGAGAAGAAATAAATATGCAGCCAGGAGTCTGACTGACAGCCGACTACGCGGCTCAGCGAGCCGCCGGCTGTCAGAATTCGGAGACACAGTCTCCGCTGTCATTAAAATAATAAAAAAAAGGAAAACTGTCTGCTAAGCAGCCCTGTGCACAGCCCGCTTCGCCGGGCACTTGAACTAGACTGGCCTCTAGCAGGAGGTGGGGTATAGAGGGGGTGGAGCCAGAGTTTTAGTTAACTAAAAGTTAAAGTGCCAGCATTCGCCTGCTCTACCCTATACCCCAAGGTCCCGGTGTCCCCCAAGGGATGTGAGAGAAACAACATTTTGTTACTAAAATCAGGAGGACAAAAGAAAGGTTCCCAACACTGTATGTAAACCATCACTGAACTCGCTTCTATTGGAACTGTACCAATCTCTAGTACAGAAAGAAAGAATTAGGTCTTTATATCTCTAGATCTATTCAGGCAGTGAATAAACATAACCACTGGGAATAATGCGGACAGATGCAAGGCTGTTTAATACAGTGGCACACAGGACCCTAATAATAACCTTCTTAATAATGCGATGAAGGAGAAATTTATCTCATCCCCTCAGCATCATCAAGGACAGAGCTCATCATGGAAAAGGACTACATAACCTAAAATACAAGTTTCAGAATATAAAAAGAGTTACTAGGAATTGAAAAATATATGTAAGTATATCCATCCCATGAGAACTTGAGAAGTTTGACATTCTATTTACATTTGCTTTTGCAGGCGAGTGCAAGCTATTGTTCAGCCCTTTTCTGATACAGGAATGATAAGGGGGGTTATTGATAGGAAGTCTGCCGTGTATGGAAAAAAATATCTCCTTTCACAATCACAACTTGGTCAAATATCTTCAGTTATAATTTCCAGCAACTTTTACAAACTACATTGATTATGGCTTAAATTTGAAGTTAAGCAGTCCTTTAGAATCTTTTTAAACTAAGGTTCAAATGAGTATCTTAATCGAAATTATCAAAATATCTTCTGTAAATCAAATAAAAAATTCCTAACACTAGCTTATGCTAATACGAACACTCATAACGGAAGCCCTATCATTAGCCCAAGTCTCAAACATATCTTTAAGTTTAGTCATAATACCTATCCTGAGCTTAAAAGGTGTTGTTCTATTTTGGAATTAAATTATTTAAAAAGAAAAAAAAAAGAAAAAAGAAAAAAGAAGGAGGTCTCTGCTGTGATTGTCATGAGGAGAGCAATTTTCTCCACCTCCTAGGACTGGAAAAAGTTACCACGGAAGTCCTGGAGAAAGGTGGAAGGCACTATTGAGTAAGAAGCTATTATCAATAAGTGGACAAACTCTGTAAGACATGCCCTACATGTAAACCTATCTCAAGCTTTAAGCCTTAGGCCTAACCATAATCCTATGAAAGCTCTGAATTTATCCTTATAGCTTTGATCTTCAACTAAAACTATGAAAATACAAGCAGCATTTCACACATAATTTGTACTATTGACAATGTAAATTTTTTTTTTACTTAATTAATGCATCATGAAATATGGGATATAGTCACCCCTCATGTGATCTGTCTTGTGCCCAGTATCTTAAAGTTTCTCGTTATATGGAAGAAACAAAATATCTATTCTTGAATTAAAAGTGCAAAGGACATTTATATATGTTACTACCTAAAATGGTGCTCAATACTAAATAATGAGGCACCACAGCCATTTACCTTAAGACAGACTGGTCTTTGTTTAGTCTTTTTAGAGCTGTAGTTTTAAAAAAAAAAAAAAAAAAAGTGAAATATGTAACTGGAAGTCAGAAATCTCACCTTGCATCCCAATTGTTTTTCAAATCTTGGAGCAACAAAAGTCCAAGCGCCCATATTTTGTGGTTCTTCTTGGCTCCAAACAAAATCTTAAACAAACCAAACAAAAAAAAAAAAAAAAGAAGAGCATATTACATTACTTATAGGTGCAAGTCTAAATCAAGCCCTAAGTGAATATACTCTTCTCTCAAACATGACACCACAAAAATGTTATTTACTCAATCTCCGCATTGACTATTACAATGCCCTTCTTACTGTTCCCTAGACCAGTACTATTGATTATCCATGTAATATGTTCTTCCATTGCTGCTCCACACTCTCAGTTCCTACTTTTGTTGCCTGTATTTTACCGGACCCTATATAAAATACTTTTTCTAGCATACAAAACAGCACAAACACACATCTCTTCTCCTGTCTCACAATATCTTTCAGCTCAACCTTTCTGCTCTGCCCAGGGACTGTGCCTCTTATCCACACTTTACCTGCTCACATTCCTGGTTACAGGACTTTTCTTCTGGCTGCACCCACTCTGTAGCAATTCCTCCCTTATACAAGACTTTCCCATAGTCTCCAAACATTTAAGCATTCTCTGAAAACTCACCACTTCAGGCAAGCTTTGAGTATACACAGTCTCAATCAATTGATTAGGCATATTAAGGATTTTGCACAAGTTAAAACCATTTTACTTCTCTTTTTGTGAAAGGGCCGTTTTGGTAATGCTGACTACTTGGTGCTCTTAAACAGCGACCTCTTCAGCATAAAACTTCTTAATGCTACCAAATGCCCTGAAATTCTGCTTCTATTTACATTCATAGTTGTGATTTTTTGAGAGCTAATAAACTATGTACCAATAACAGCCTAACTACTCACTGCAGTTCTTTTATTACTTGGAAATAAACAGTTATGTGTTATAATATAAAAACAGTAACACACAGAAAAAAGTAAAGTTTCTTCCAAAATGTATGTTACCGACAAACTGCAGTATTTGTCTTCCAGTATTAATTATTTTTGTTAGTGGTACTTTGTAAACATAATTAGACAGAAACGGGTCACAAGGACTCACCTTTGACTTTTGGGAATTTGCCCATCTCTTTTTGTAGTAATTCTAATGGGAATGGACATAGTTCTTCTATCCTAATAATAGCAAATTTGTGCCCTTGCGGTCCTAGAGTTTCTCGCTGTTTGACCAACGCGTAGTAATGTTTCCCAGAACAAAGTATGACTGTGCTTACACTGTAGAAAGTAGACACAACAAAGAGGTGTGTGACTAGGGTAATAAAACATTGCAAACTGTCTTTGAAATTGGGTACACATGGACAAGCAGTAGATGAAATAAGGTGGGTGAAAACAAACCTGCATACAGTGAAAGCACTAGAATCTTAACAGTAGCACAGAGTATTTCATCTAAGCCAATTCCTGCACATGACCAATATATATATATATATATATATATATATATATATATATATATATATATATATATATATATATATAAGAGCAGAACAGTAATGATGTGAGGCTCCCCTCAATCTGGTGCTGGATAAATACATTTGAAAAAAAATCTTTTTTACATCTGTTGCCCCGTGCAAACGCAATATGCTTGTTTATTGCCTAGTAATGTTCTCAAAGTCTCATAAATACAATAAAATGTGCATTATAAATGTGCATACAATGTTTACGTGCCTTATCCCTTAACCACTTGTAATCCAATAGGCCCTAAACAAAGCCTCCATAAGAAATGGAGTACCAATGTTTTACCCATTTACATACCAGGTTTTCAAAATAAGCATTTTGTTTCAGAAAAATATCCATTTAAGAAACTAAGCTTAGCAGCGATCTTAAAACAGTACAATTTACCTATGTGTAGTTCAAACATAGTGTACAACATATTTGAATACAAAAATGTTGTACTTGCCTGAAAAAAAGTTTTTTGTTTTTCTTTAATGAGACAATGTTAATTACATATGTGGGCTTGTCAATTCTTTGCATACTCCAATTAGAATAGCTGTCATATCATAGTGGCTAAAATGTATACATGTATTATTACCTTTTGGGGTCAGTATCTGCCTCTCCAATAACAGGTCTAAATGTTCTTCCTGGAGCCATGTCTTCAAAGCTTGAAACTGCAGCCTGTCATAAAAGTTTTAACAAGAAAACCTCATATATGGAAAAACATTTTAGTGAATTTATAGTTGTTTCCCCAATTTTATATGGTGTGTTATATAGTGTATAAAACATTCCAGCAGTCACCAATCATAAGTAAAATAATTTAGGACTGTGCTTTTATGATAAATATCCTTGACTGTGTGTACAATGTTTTCCAAAGATGAGAAGCCTACTTTAAGTTTATTCAAAAACTGAACTGGATTTGTTTCAAAAACATGCATAGCCTAAAATTTTCTTACCAGATAAAATAGAAATACAAATTAAAAAATAAAAATAAAAAATAAAATAAAAATAAAATAATTTTTCAATATAACTTTAGAATTGACGTGCACCAAATGCTTTTAGCACAGTTTTATTAAATAAATGGACTGCTCTTCTAGAAGGCGACCGGTCACCCAACATGTATCTAATAGATTTTGCCAATGCCAGTTAAAAAATAAATATACTGTTGTATACAGCATAATATAGGATTTTATGACTACACTTAAATTGTTATCTTAAAAGGAAACTAGAACAAAAAAAATAAATAAAATACAAATACCACATTTTGAAACTACATATAAAAGACAATCTTTTATATATAAGAATGTTTTCTGTGGTTATTTTATGAAATAGATTTAGAAATTAAGACAGACTGTGCTTCCATAGAAAAAGGAAATAGTAGTAATTGAGGATTAGGTTTTTAAACATTTATTTGGGGGATTAGCTTGGCAAACAATATTGTTTTAATTATCACACCTACATTAAATGTTAAGGCAAATAAATATTTACCGGATATCGGAGCAGCATTTTTGGGGAGGCCACAATCAGAGGCTTTCTGAAATTCCGGATCATTTGTCTGCGCAGTAAATGAAAATACTGTGCTGGAGTTGTTGGATGAACTATGCACATATTTACAGTATCTCCATCTACTCCTTCTTCTGCACTGTCACACAGCTATAGGAAAACACAAAGACCATTTTTTGTATTACTTTTTTAATTCAGTCATAAAGAAGGCACTGCTACTGAAACCTAGTGGATAGCCAGACTAACTGCACAGAAAAAGCTATCTATATATTTTCATTACACACTGAAATAAATTAATTTGATAATATGATATCTGGTCATGTTTTAGTGGCTAAAAATGACAATGCATTATACAATAAACACATTCTTATTGTAAGCAAAAAACACTATTTGAATTTTTTTTTATTAAGTCCATTGCTCTGATTGTAGTTTACCAATATAAGCAGTGGATGTTCATGTTCCAGTCCAATTAGACAGCAAGTTTAATACATATATCACAGTAGCCCTTGATAAAGGTGCCATGGGATCTGTGGAGTTATAAGTGAAATGAAATACAGAAAGGTTTGGTTCATCTGTAATAAGTGAGTAACGCCTATAAACTCAGACCTCTCAGAGAGGAAATGAAAGAGAAGAAGATTGATAAAATCCATTAAAATGCAGTTAAAATCAGATGCACTCACCTCCCAGGATTTTAACTGCATTTTAATCGTGTTTAAAGCATATAGTGTAGGACCTGCATATAAAAATGAGGTGCCCTTGACGCTGGGATGCAGGCTTAAATGTTTTGATCAAAACATGAACTAATACCTCATGTTTTCATTTTGCTAGACACACAGATATGCAGTGTAAAGGATAAGCGCTGACAACTGTAGTTTTGTTTTGTATACATATATGCCATTTATATTGCCACACAGCTGGTACCATATACAATATGGGATATATCGAGCACGGGCTTATTGCCAAGCAGCTGGTACCATATATAATGTGGGATATACAGAGGGCGGTCTTGTTTTTTCTCTGGTTTTGTTTCAAAATATTGCCTTATTGTCATAGTAGCTGTCCATCAAGCCTATTTAAGGCACAGTTGGGTGTGGCTCACAAGCCAGCCCTTGCTAGATGTAAACCCCTATACCTGGGAGGTGAGTGCATCTGATTTTAACGGTGTTTAAAGCATATAGGTCAGTGTAGGACCTGCATATAATGAGGTTCCCTTGACGCTGGGATGCAAGCTTAAATGTTTTGATCAAAATATGAACCAATACCTCATGTTTTAATTTTGACAGACACACACAGATATGCAGTGTAAAGGATAAACGCTGGCAACTGTCTTTTTGTTTAGCATGGGCACTCTGACCGGTTTGCATCTACGCAGCCTCATACTCAGAAAGCTGCAATGAACTGTGTTGTGACATCTTTCTATCATAGCCAGCATTAACTTTTTGAGCTATTTGTGCTACAGTACCTCCTCTGTCAGATTGGAGCAAACGGGCTTGCCTTTGCTCCCCGCGCGCATGAATGAGCTAGACAGGTGCCATTGTAACAAGATAATCAAAAAGTTATTCACTTCATTTGTCAGTGATTTTAATGTTGTGGCTGATCGGTGTATTATATATCTATATATAATACACTGATCAGCCACAACATGGTCATTGTCTAAATATTATAATCAAATAAAAAGTAAACGTATCCTATTAGACCAGTGCAAATACGGTTTATTGAAGTCAACATAAAGAGGAAAAACTTAATTTTGCTCTAACATCACATCTTCAAACATTATGAAATGTAAGTTATGTGAAATCACTTATAATTTAAGTGCACTTTTCCCTCAGTTTTCTCACACATGTCAAAAAAATGCTTGGACTAACCCATATCTCTCAACATTTAAAAAAAATTGGAACCAACAAAGCCTGCTCTCAACAACTGCATAAAGTGGGACTATCGGGACGCATGCTAACCTGTAGAAAGCGTTCAATGCGACAGGAAGAGTGCTCTGGACCAGCACCATCATAGCCATGGGGGAGTAGGATCACAATTCCACTCTGTAACAGCCACTTGGCCTCGCCTATTAAGAGGTACAAGAAAATATTTTATGCAAAGCGGTATAGAAATTGAAGAGCACTTTATAGTTTATACTTTTATAAAATGAATATCCACGTGTAAAATGTTGTCCCCGTGTATCCAAGCACGGGGAGAACATACAAACTCCACACAGATAAGGCCATGGTTGGGAATGAAACTCATGACCCCAGCGCTGTGAGGCAGAAGTGCTAACCACTTAGCCAACGTACTCCCCATACCCGATACCTGGATGTTCATAGAAAACTAAGAGCACTGATTGGGGTTACATCAAGTTACTTTGATGATTTTAATTTGCAGTGAAATATATTAATATCTCAAAAATAAATGCTATAATACTGTTTCTCATGTGTTGCAATGGAGGATACAGGAATGGTGGTGTATGAGCCCGAGTGTGGTCACTAAATATGGAAAAGTTTATTCCTGCTCCTGTGCAGATCATACCCCACCAATAATGACACTACTAGCTTAGGGGCATATTCAATTGTTTTTTTTCCCGCGCCGCGGAAAAACTATTACCGTTAATACGGTAATAAATAGCTGGATTTCAGCTCGCGGCTAAGGGAGCTGCGAGCTGAAATCCAGTGATTAAATTACCGTATTAACGTTATTACGGTAATCGCGCGCAGACCGCGAGATTTTCGGCGTTTCCGCCGAGAATAGAATATGCCCCTTAGTGTCTTTAGACACTAGGGGGTAAATGTATCAAGGTGCGATTTTGGAAATCCAGTGATTTTCTCAGGAGTGTTGAAATTCGCTGATGTATGAAGCTGAGATTTCATGTTAAATCGCCAGAGTAGTGTTTCTGTAAAAATCGCTATTTCCAAAATCGATAGAGATCAAAGTCCCGACTGTTTGCCACTCTAGCTATACAAGTCTCCAATGTATGAAGCTGCGATTAAGCAAACTCTCCTGAGTTTGCTTTAAAAATCGCCAGATACAACATACTGCATTCTAGCAGCGCGATTACGAAACATAACACTGTTACACTGTCCTGTCTATAGAGTCGGAGGTCCCGGCAGCCAGAGCCGTAGCGAGGGTGGTGCGGCCGGTGCCGCCGCCCAGGGCGCAAAGTCTAGGGGGCGCCATGGCCCCCCCTGTTATTAAACAAGTCACAGCCCCAGGTACACATCTGGGGCTGATGCAGAGTCAGCGCTGCAGATCGCGATATAAGCAGTGCGGGGAGGTGGGAGGCGCCATGCTGCAGCGGCACTCCAGCCTCTATTGCCACCTTACAGTCAAAATACACTAAGGAGCTCCTGTGCAGTTCAACACAGGACGCTCCTACAAGAAGCCGATCTGCCCGCCCACTTTGTGTTGAGTGACAGCAAGCTGAAAGAGGCGCCCATCCCCCGTGGTCAGCCCTTCAGCTTGTCCAGCACAGCAAGCTGCCTGCTACAAGTATCGAGACTGCTCAGCAGAGGACCCTCCGTCCCCTGGACAGCCCACAAGCTTCTGTTGCATTTTTGACCAGCCTGTACTCCAGCTATGTAGGTAAGTAATAATCAGCATGTGTTTCTTACCCTGTCTCTCTCTTTGTATTTGAATCTCTCTCTCTCCCCTTCCCCCTATCTCCCCCTCAGCCTGTGTGTGTGTTTGTGTGTGTGTCTCCCCCTCAGCCTGTGTGTGTGTGTCTCCCCCTCAGCCTGTGTCTCCCCCCCCTGAGCCACTGTGTCTCCCCCCCCCCCTGAGCCAGTGTGTGTCGTCCCCCCCCCTGAGCCAGTGTGTGTCTCCCCCCTACCTGAGCCAGTGTGTGTCTCACCCCCCCTGAGCCAGTGTGTGTCTCACCCCCCCTGAGCCAGTGTGTGTCTCACCCCCCCTGAGCCAGTGTGTGTCTCACCCCCCCTGAGCCAGTGTGTGTCTCACCCCCCCCTGAGCCAGTGTGTGTCTCACCCCCCCCCCCCTGAGCCAGTGTGTGTCTCACCCCCCCCCCTGAGCCAGTGTGTGTCTCACCCCCCCCCTGAGCCAGTGTGTGTCTCACCCCCCCCCTGAGCCAGTGTGTGTCTCACCCCCCCCCCTGAGCCAGTGTGTGTCTCACCCCCCCCTGAGCCAGTGTGTGTCTCACCCCCCCCCTGAGCCAGTGTGTGTCTCACCCCCCCCTGAGCCAGTGTGTGTCTCACCCCCCCTGAGCCAGTGTGTGTCTCACCCCCCCTGAGCCAGTGTGTGTCTCACCCCCCCTGAGCCAGTGTGTGTCTCACCCCCCCCTGAGCCAGTGTGTGTCTCACCCCCCCCTGAGCCAGTGTGTGTCTCACCCCCCCCTGAGCCAGTGTGTGTCTCACCCCCCCCTGAGCCAGTGTGTGTCTCACCCCCCCCTGAGCCAGTGTGTGTCTCACCCCCCCCTGAGCCAGTGTGTGTCTCACCCCCCCCTGAGCCAGTGTGTGTCTCACCCCCCCCTGAGCCAGTGTGTGTCTCACCCCCCCCTGAGCCAGTGTGTGTCTCCCCCCCCCCGAGCCAGTGTGTGTCTCCCCCCCCGAGCCAGTGTGTCTCCTCTTCCCCCTGCCCCCTCCCCTCAGCCTGTGTGTCTCCTCTTCCCCCTGCCCCCCCCACTCAGCCTGTGTGTCTCCTCTTCCCCCTGCCCCCTCCCCTCAGCCTGTGTGTCTCCTCTTCCCCCTGCCCCCCCCCACTCAGCCTGTGTGTCTCCTCTTCCCCCAGCCCCCCCCCCCACTCAGCCTGTGTGTCTCCTCTTCCCCCAGCCCCCCCCCCCCCCACTCAGCCTGTGTGTCTCCTCTTTCCCCTTCCCCCCCTCCCTCAGCCTGTGTGTCTCCTCTTCCCCCCCTCCCTCAGTCTGTGTGTGTGTATCCTCTTCCCCCTGCCCCCCCCCCTCAGCCTGTGTGTCTCCTCTCCCCCCTGCCCCCCCCCCCCCTCAGCCTGTGTGTCTATTAATTTAACAGGAGTAGGACTATTCATTTATTGGTGACAATTAATTTAATGGGAATAAGGGTTATTAATTTATTGGTGGGGCTATTCTTATACTTGTGGGATGATTGTGGTGGTGGGGGCTATTAATTTAATTTATTACTGGGGATTTTGGGGTGTGTTTTCATTGAATGTGGAACAGAGTTGGTGTTGAATAGGGCCTATTTGTGAAATGGGAGTGCTCTTAATTTAATGTTGGTTGGTAAGACTGGAAATATGCCTTTTTTAATGTAATTTTGAGAAGGAGACCTGATTATAAAACATGGGTACTTTTATTTCATGTCAGGGCTGGTTAGAGGAAGGAGGCCTGGACTATTCACTTGTTGCTTTGCTTTCCTTTCCTTGTGGTGAATATTAAAAATATTTTTTCCAAACAGGGCCCCAGCAGGATCCGGCCAAGCATCAAGTGAGCGGAAGATGACAGCAGCAGCTCCATGTGGTCATACTACAAGAACAGGTACGAGAAACTTGTACAGGATTGGAGACCAGTCCAGTACTTGTAAAGTGCTAGGTGTATTCTCCCCCACACAGGGCCGTAACGAGGGTGGTACAGGCGGTGCCGTTGCCCAGGGCGCAAGGCCAAGGGGGCACAGCTGCCGCCCGGTACCTGACTCCATACCTTGAAGAGAGAGAGACTAACTTACAAGAGCTTGGTGCTTCTGCCCTTAAGTTCCGCAGTGGAACGCATGTTCCACCGACAGGAAGTTCGTCATTTGGAACGCTCTTCTTTCTCACAGACCCACAGACTGGATACTATAAAAGACTGAAAACACAGATGGACGTAAGAAAGACAAAGGAATATACTCGTAAATATAGATCGGCACGTACGAAACAGGGGATAGTCATTTTAAGTTGGAAACACACTTTGAATTTTTTTTCCTTTCAGTAAAGTGCTAGCCACACCCACACATTATGTTTGCCACTCCCACTTAGATGGGGGGCGCCGGTGCCTTGTCTCGCCCAGGGCACCAAGATGTCTAGTTACGGCACTGCCGGCAGCTATCAAATGTTTAAAAATAGATAAAAGGTTTAAAAAAAAAAAAAAAAAAAAAAAAAAAAAAAAAAAAGCCACCCGACCGGCCACCATTAACCCGAGTGCTGCCAGCCTACTGCTGGCTACGTGAAAATCGGGGGAAAAAAAATTGCGTGGGGTCCCCGATTTTCACATAACCAGCACTAGGCAAACCAGCCTGGGTGGGTGGCACTAAAGCAGGGGGACACGTGGCAGGGGTCCCCCTGCCATAATGAGAGCCAACCCCTGGCTGTTCAGCGCTGGATTTCCTAGGGAGTGGGGTCCGTCGAAAGAAGAGCGGGCCCCCCCTCTAGGGACACCTAGCCCAGTGCTGAAAGCACCAGGGCTCTTCCTACACCCCTGGGTGGTGGGTGTAGGATAATAATCGTCGATTATTGTGTCAAAAAAAAACAAACAGACGCTATTTTGTTTTGTGGAACTACAAGTCCCAGCCAACCCGGGCTGCCCTAAACAGTGTGGGCATGCTGATGCTTGTATAACTACAAGCACCAGCATACCCATGGCAGCCAGGGCATGTTGGCACTTGGAGAACCACAAGTGCAAACATGCCCTGACACCCAGGGCTGGCTGCGACCTGTAGTTCCACAAAAGAAAATGTGAAATAAACCACAACACCCTCTTTACAAACCACATAGTTATCACTTTCTCCAGTAGTGTATCTAAGATGACAGCTCTTTCTTGAAAGGTGCTCATTTTCCGTCAGAACAAAGTAGTATTCTTGATTTTCTCCCCAAGCTGGTTTCTGCTTTTCAACTGAACAGCCAGGAAATAGCTCTTATAGCATTGTGTCATTGCAGGCAGGACATGCCATTACATTTTATAGACATTCTATAGGTGTGAGCCATACAGTATTACAGCTCTGACACTGGCATTCAGACTCTTTTCTGCATCAGGTGATCAAGAGGGTGGGGTGGCTTCTAAAACAAAGATACCTCCACAGATACAGCAATACATTCTTCAGACATATTCTGTGAAGAGGAAGGATCTCCCTTTAGTTCTCAAGCTAACTCTGGCTTCTTTGTAACTGCTGCACAAGGGAGAGACTTCTGGAGACAGCAGATGTCTGCTCTGAGAACAAGGGGTTACCGGCTGTGGTATCTAAGGCCTGCATCATATTTTCACGTACCCATTACATTGTCTCCTAATGCAACACATGAGAAAACAGGATTTTTGTGATCACATTAAATCCATTTCTTTTGTAGCTCACTGGGTGATGAAGTGCTTTTTTTGTGGTTTGGCCCTTGACTGGCTTAAACATTTTCTCTTGTGGTTGGCTTGTTACCTTCTGTTTGTTTTTTTGTTGATGGATGTCATTGCCTTGCATCCTCTCCCAAGTCTTCTTTGGCATTTGGCTAGCACAATGTCTAATGGTAAAGCCTGAAGGTGGAGGTGTAACCAATTCTTTAAATCCAACCTCCTGGAGGCCGGGACTATACCCCACCATTATTATAGCTCCCAATTAACTATATGGAAAAAGTATTTAACGATGAGTACAATAATCCGGTTTTACTTTTAACATTTGATTAATGCAGGGTGGTAAAACTCAAAAGAAGATTTAAATTAAGGACATTAAAATATGCCTCTAAGCTCTATTTTGGGAAAATATTTGGGATTACAGTGCTTTTCAGGCTGCTGAGCCAAAAAAAGGAATAGTGTATTTCACCATCACAATCAAAAAAAAACAAAACACAGTTTGACTTTTCTTTAAAATAAAAAGCACCTATAATTTATGACAATTAGCTTGCAATCAATTGCATCTCATGTTGCAATCTCTCCCAAACACCTCTAATGGAGGGTGGTCTATTAAATGACATGCTTAACCTATTTCATTGTATTTCCCTTTGCTCTTGTCTGACGCACCTGCAACAGCTTAATGTATACAAATTAAGCCAGGAACTTTTTGTAGCTTTTGTTAAGTGCTAACACACAGTTGGAAAAGCCCACCAGAGTGCTTCTACAATGTTATTCATGCTTTAGAGTCCAGAAGATGATGTAACTGTCCCAGCTGCCTGAAAATCAGGAAGCCTAAAAGCAAAACTATAGGTTTTTGCCATGTTGGAGCCGTTACCTGTAATTTAATTGCATTAAACTATAGTTATTAAGTCAGAAAAGGTGCATAATAGTCAAAATCAAACTCAACAGCCAATTTTCAGGTAAAAAAAAAAAATCACTTAGAAGTTTAATTTGGGTTAAGAAAGTACTGCAGGGTAAAAAAAAAAAAAACAAACAATGGAATTTTGTTACAAATCTTATGATTACAGTGGAATTTTATATTGACTTTGTAGTTAAATTGCTGTTTTTGTTAATGTTTTAGTAATTTGTACCTATCTATAAGGCTGGCCACACACACTGGGTGAGTGTACAGATTGGCAATACAAGATGGTGAACAAACTGAATGAGATCTGGCTGGTTAACGACTTTGGGGAAGGTTTGTGTCATCTACTAACACTCTCAATGATCATCCGATCAAATTACTTTCGGGGCATCAGGATTGTATTATAGGCACATACATTTCGATATAAAGAAAAATGTCCAACTTTGTGACCAGCTTGTCATATTATTCGTTATATTCTTCCTTTAACCATCAAATTATAAAGTGTATAGTTCCAGGTCAGATAGTTATGCAAATTGATCATGTTTACTTTGGAAGAGACAGCTTGATTATTTGTAATAGATATAAGCCATCACTGCAGACTCTTGCGATTCATTTTCTGCAAGAGTGGTGAGAACGTTACACCGGGACTATATATGGCTTTTAAACAATTTAATTTATAGGAAGGTCTTTCTACAGTTCCATGACTACTACCACAATACTAATAAATTAATGCATTAAGGCTTTTTCCTACGGACAATGTGCTTAAAAGACCAAGTTATACTATCCTGTTCCACATACAGATATTTGATACTATCGTAATGAGCTTCCTTTTTAAATTAAGCTGTTTTATTATAATAAACACTACCTTTATATATACACTTGTTTCTGGAATAGATAATACTGATGTTATTATTTACTGATTTTATGTTTCCTATATAAAATTGATATTCGGTATAATTTTAACGCTGACAATTTTCTCCTTTTTGAGACTGCAGCATCTCTTTTTCTAGCAGCTTGCTTTGCACAATATAATCAACTATATTAAGCATTTTTTTTATTCTTTAGTGCCTAAGGTTTCCTATTTTCTGTAAATGAATGTTTAATACTACAACTCATAGCAAAGCAGAAAAAAATTAAAATTATTTCTAACTAACATATATTTGCACTCCAATTCAGTCCCCATTCAAATTAGATATTTTAATACAATTGTAATACCATCTTACCTCCAGATATAAAAGTGTCAAAGATTATCTGTGCACCATTGAAGAAATCTCCAAACTGTGCCTCCCAAATTGGCAGTAACTTGGGGTTTTCTATACTCATGCCATATTCAAAACCCAGGACAGCTTCTTCCGATAATGCACTATTGCTTACCTGAGGAGAAAGTAAAAAAAAATATAAGCAAAATACATACATGCACACACACACACACCTAATATTTTTATTACCTTAATGATAAAGGGCTTTAATACATGGAAATAATTTAAATGATCAGATATTGTTAATATTTTCAATAAACAGGAGGTACCAAGCAAAACCATCCTCAAAAAGGGCTTCATTATATTGTAGGCAACCACCTAAAAAAATACTACTAAAATTGTGAATTGTGTGAATAAACATAAAAATAAAGACTACAAAATGTAGCTAACAGCTAAAGAGAATTTTAGCTTCTGAACCACAATGAAATAAGGAAACTCTGGTGGACATCTGTTTTAGGGAGTGCACTCATGACAAAGAAATGTATAGTCATCTTGCGGTCAAGTAGGCAAGCTGCTTCCAGACCCCAGTTGTGTCCAACAACAAGCCCGTTCCTGCCTCACTCCTGAGGAAGGAGAAAGAAGGTTAGCACATAACCTGTGGCTTTAAGGTGCCAAACCAGGACATTGGAGTTTCCCAGTTGCTTGCAACAGGATTCAAGCAAAAGCCTAACTAGTAGCAGAAATTCTATGTTAGGTGTATCCGTCCTCTCTCTGAATCTAGTAGTTGGCAGTTTCATCATAACCTCCCCAGTTCCAGAATGGCTATTCCCACTCACATTTTGGAGAGTGCAATTTCTCTGACAGCAATCAATGTCAGTGAGATAGCTCGGGCCATTCTTCACCTGCGCATAGTTCCGTTACCAATGCAAGTGGGAGCGAATCATAACGAGATCATCTTGTTCCATGTCATTTCTGTGACTATTAATCCCATCATCCTAAGACTTCCAATATATTCTCCAGTAACAGATAGGTACGCTAAGCAAGTACTTGCTTGGGAGCCCTTTTGTCACTCACATGGTCTGCAGAAGGTTAAAAGTTTTATCTGTGAACCTGTATCCTCCCCATCTTTTTCCTCCTTAATACAAACCTTTGTGATTTTTTTTTTTTTTTTTTTTAAACAAGCAGAGAAGTTGCCCCATCACAGCAAGTGGGACCTCTTACCAGGGCATTCTACTGCATCTGCCCGTTTATCCGTTGTCCTTATTGGAGACAAAGGCTAGGAAAACTTGGAGAGGAGTTTTACATGCAAATCCACCTCCTTGTCAAAAAGAAGTTCTGGGATCTGCGTCACTGCATTGACTACAGAAGTTTGAACGCTATCAATGTTAAGAATCAGTGACCTCTTCCCCTCATATACGAGTTTCTTGATTACATCAAGGTGCTTCTCTCTTTACTAAACTGGATCTAAACAGTGCCTATAACATTACACACATCGAGAAAGGGACAAATGGAAGACAGCTTTCAACACCAAAAGATGGGTACCTGGTTATGCCTTTCAGCCTATGCAATGCATCAGTTGTTCTTGAAAACTTTGTCAATAAGATCTTCCAGGATGTGCTATACAAGTTTGTCATGGCATATTTAGACAATATTCTGACCTTCTCTAAACATCAAGAGGGAGCATGTGGCATGAGTCTTAATCCATCTTGGAGCTCATCATCTATATTGTAAATTATCCTTGCGAGGATATAATGTTTCTGGGTCTTGCCTTTGGATGGACCCAAAGAAAGCTGACACCAGTGGTTGAGGACAATTTAGGATTGCTTCAAAGTCATTCCACAGTGGCCGTACTACCTCCACTTTTTACAGTTTACAAACATTTACCGTCAATTCACTAATATGTTATTTGTCTCTGGTAGCACCAGTTACAGCTTTGAAACAGAAGACTGCCAATCACAAAATATGGCCATCAGAGGCCATCAAAGATTTTCTTAGTTTGAAACAGGACTTCACTTCTGCACCCATCCTTAAACAAACAATCAGATGTAACCAGCCGGATCTTCTTGGGAGGTTGACGCCTCTGCTGTCCTATCTCAACCAGCCTCTTCTGAGACGTTTTATACCTGTGGGTTCTTCTCGCTTAGGCAACAACAATCTGAAAGAAATTATACTAATGGACATAGCGAACTATTGGCTATAAAACTTACGCTTCAGGAATGGAGATGAAGATCATAAAAAGGTACTTTACTTTCAGACAGCCCAGTGTCTAAATCCTCGCCAAGTAAGGTAGTCTGTTCTTTTCCTACTTCAATCTTGTCCTTACTTTTTGTCTGGGTAGAACAGCAAGGAGAATGACTCATTGTCAAACGGAGAAACCAAGCAAGACCTCGAGACTTTTTGAGGCTGTACATCACAGTCAGCCAGGACAAATGGATTTATCTGCTACCTTGAGCAGAGATTGTCCCTAACAATCATGGTCACAAAGCTACCACCATGTCCTCAATTTTTAATCAATATGGCTGCCATCCTTCTTTTCCCACATTTGCTTATATTCCAATCTGCTGTTAACTCTCTTCTATAGAGATTTTCTAACATTTGGACTAAAGTAAACCTAACCAAGGCTTATTCCCGTAACATGTCTTCGGTAGACAAGAGGAGTGCTGCTCCAAAACTAATTCCAGGAGACAAAAGTATGGTTATCCACTCAGAATCTTCTTTTACAAGTCCCCAGTATGAAGTTTGCGCTGATATACTGGACTTTTCAAAACCCTTCAAAAGATTAATCCGATAGAATGTAAGATGGATGAGAGCTGGAATTGGACAAATGATTGATCACCAAATATTTTAAAAAGGAAATGTGAATCACCTTAGGGACACATAAAGAAGGAAGCACATTTAACTTGATTGGAACTGTATCTTAAAATGTTAAACAGACAGGGGAGCTTCCATAGTGTATTATTCAAGAAGAAATAGTTTATTGAAATAACAGAGTTTGCACGTACTAGATAAAAAGACAATTCAGGCATAGATCACACAATCAGCTGACTCCTGTTTTTCCGCTAACGGACACCATATGGGGAGCAGCTCTTACGGACAGTGATCCACAACTATTTCATCTTGGATAATAAACTATGGAAGCGCCCCCGTCTGTTTAACATTTTAGGATTCAGCTTTTCACCATGGAGATCGGGCTGTGGAATGGGAGGACGTGCAGATCAGACTCTGCTGGTGTAATACTTTGTGAGAGAATACAAGTTATTGCAGACATTATAAAGCACTTTTACTAGTCTATTTACACCGTGGATAGGTGTTACAGAAACTAATTGTATTGGTTGTGCGCACTGTGTGTTATATATTTGTTGGAATATAGAACTATATTCGAGAAAGAACTGGAAAGAAATGTATTAATGAATGGTGAAATAACTCCTACAACACAGTGTTTATAAAAGTTCAGTGTAAGCCAAAAGGTCCACCAAGCCGTTAATCCGGCCACACACAGACCCATCCTTCCACACAGATCCATCCTTCCAAGTTACAGGATCACTGTCCAATTTGACTACACATGATACATGTATAGACAAGATTTAGTAAAGCATAATTATCTTCTACTTCTAAGTAGTATATAGGAGTGCTCTGCTCATTTAAGTATCAAATACCTCCAAAAAACCTTTCTGGTTGGGTGCTATATGGTTCAGAGGAATGTTGGTGTCATTAGTCTGTTGACAAACCACCATGGCATGTCTGTGACTGAAGGTTCCACGTCCTACATCTTGTCCACTTATTCGAACATAAAACCCTTGAAAAAAATCAAGGAAATAAATCAGTATGTAAGCCATGACTATTTATATATGCTTCTTGACATACTTCATTCACAGCATTGAAGGTTACAATTTAAAATATATGCTATAAGCAAACAAAAAATCATGTATCTGATACGAGTATCAAAGTAGTATAGATGCGAGATGACATAAGTGTAAAACTCACCTTGACAAAGCAACGAGCCAAAAGCTAAAGCTTCCGCTGTTGCCCAGTCCAACTTTGTTCCTTCCTGCAACTTCTGTATTCTAGACTAAAAATGTAAGGAAATATTTCCAGTAAACATATTTCTTTCAATTCCAAACATTGCATTAAAAAAGATCAATGATGGGAGATGAATAACATTTATTCCTTTTATTTCTTTGGGGGAGGTGGGGCAGCAAAATCTACATCTGAGATTATTTTCAGACCCAACCTGTGCGTGCATCTTGAGAAGATGGCTGTGCATTTGAATTTCCTCAGGAACTTCCACAGACTTTGCCCCAACAAATTTGAGCAAATCGGCAGGAACGCCAGTGTCCCATGTCGTGATGCGAGCACTGGGTTCCACCATCTCACTCCAATTAGCCTGAAGGTTGGTAGGTGGCGGTGTGTACAAGGTCATATTCGCAAGGTGGTCATTCAATTTGGAGTAATAAGACGTTTTTATGCTTTTGCTTTCCTCTTCAGCCATTAGCCCTTCAGCTATTAATCGTTCAGTGTATATATCTGGGATGCTTTTTCGAGACCTGAAGAAAAAGATGAAATATTTGAAAAATATATTGGCTTTGTCATTTGAGTCGCACTGTACATGATTACAAGGACACTATAGCAATTGCACACTTGTTGGTGTTTTTGTATTTTTATTTTTTTTAAATAAAAATAGGCCTGCTACTATGGCATACAGAGTGTAGAGTGAAATTCTATGCTTTCTACTATGACAGACAATATTTTTCTCAGAAATAACAAACTATGAACAGAGCAATACAAAAAAAAACATTAGTTTGCCCAAGTTATCTACCGCAATGATCTAAACAACTTAAAGAAAATCTTAACTCACCGGATAATTTTGTACATTCCAGGATTAGTAAAGAATGGTTCATCCAGCTCGTTATGGCCCCATTGTCGGTAGCACAATAAATCTACAATCACATCCTTTCTAAAAAGCCTCTGATATTCAACAGCTAGCCGTGTTGCTCGCAGAACTTCCTCAGGATCATCTCCATTTACATGAACTACAGCACAGCCAACGATTTTACCTAAATTCACAGAAATCAAAACAGAACACTTGTACCTTGCAAGCAACAGGGTTGCAAATATAACTATGGGTGAATGCAATCTGTAGAGAAAAATAATAAGGTAATTATAAGTAATAGTAACCCTTGGTTGCAGTTTCAACTAAAAGTCAAGTACTGCTTAAAATGTCTAACTTTTTTCCCCCCATTTGTTGGTGTTGGTAATATTAATGTATGTGCCAAACAATTTTTCCTGTTTAAGAAATAAGTGATTTTTTCCCCACTTTCCCTTATTTGATCAAATAAATTGAGGGCTGCATGGTTATTTTTTCTATCTGCAAGAAGAAACAATAGGTGAACCAAAGGAGTTGTGTATATGTCATGTAGGTTTCTTTATATGCTATAAGAGTCTTTAGGCAAGGATGAACAACTTTAAACAGGATGCAGAAAATGTGTATACAAGACACAATGGCAGATGATCCTTTGCGATATAGAAAAATGTTCAGTTCTGTCATGTTTTAGTAAGAGTTCCCCCATAAATGTCACCTTTTGGCTAGAAAGCAAAATGTAAAAAAGACACTGCGGGACCTCCATCATCTGTGCTGTGGCCTTATCTGGAGTAAACCGCAGTAGATCGCTATGCCCGCCCTGCCTCCTGCTCCTGTCACCATATCACTATAGGCTATAGGAGTCCACGATTAAAAAATACTGGGATACTCTCATCACCTTACCCTCATATGATTGAAAAACACCATGAACAGTGGCAGACTCAGCTTCCTTGTTTTAGCCTTCCATATGAAAAGCTCTACAAAAGAAAATAGGATTTTTTTATACTCACTATAAATCCTTTTCTCTTATTCCATCTGGGGGACACTACAACCATGGGTTGTAGATGGGGAGCGTGGGAGTTGCCACTTAAATAGTTAATTCATGCTGACATACCCCTTCTGTCTGTAGCTCCTCAGTGTAATTCTAAAGCCCCAAGGAAGGGGAGAAAAACAACCAAAGACCAAACAGCAGAAGAGCAGGAAGGAGGGAAAGCAGTGTCCCCCAGATAGGATCAGAAAAAAGAATTTATTGCGAGTATAAAACTCCTATTTTCTCTTTTAACCTATCTGCGGGACACTGCTACCATGGGGACTTACAAAACCAGCCCCCTTAAGGGACCGCTCTGACTGCCCGGCTCGTAAAACACTGCGGCCACTCAAAAACATTGAAGTGGTAGAATTTGGTAAATGATTGCACTAAGGACCAGGTAGCCACCTGGCATAGGTGTTCTGCCGAAACCCCATTCTGCGCAGTCCCAGAAGCTCCCCCACTGACCGGGTGGAATGGACGGTAATGTGACTGCGTATAGGCCGGGTCGCACTGATGAAAGCATATCTAATTGTTGAAATAAGCCATCTAGCAATGCTCTGCTTGAAAGCAGGCCAACCCTGTTTATGGGGATCCTACAACACAAAGAAAGAGTCTGACCGCCTAATGCGTGAAGTCTGATGAACATAAATGCGTAATACCCTGACTGCGTGAAAGTACTCAATTTGGATATACCCAGAGGGAGTAGATGGCTCCTTAAAAACTGGAACTACAGTTTCTTGGTTTAAGTGAAACCCCGATACTACTTTAGGTTGAAAGGACGGAAAGGTGTGAAACCCCCGACTGACCGCCATGGATAGAAAGTCTGCGTACCAAACCCGGCACGGCCAATCGGGTGCCACCAGTATCACTGGCAGGCCTCCACATACCTGACCTGCCAGAGAACACGTGGAATAACTGGGATAGGGGCGGGGCGGGGGACAGGTAACACAACCCGAATTCCCAGCGCATTGTCATGACATCGACGTCCACCGCCACGGGGTCCCTGGTCCTTGAGCAGAACCTGGGAACCTTACGGTTGTGCCTCAACACGATGCGGTCCTTGAGGTGCAGAGGTAGCCTGACACCTCCTTGAAATGCAAAGCAAGTGGAAGCATGTCCGAATCCTGTAGTCCTGCAGCGAGTTGGTCAGTCTATGTTTCCATGGCCCTGGGAACCCATGCCGAAGACAACATGGGTCTGAATGAGTCTTCTGCTGCCACTTAGATGGATTTTAAAAATCCTTCCAATTTCCGGTCAGTAGCGTCCTGAAGGGAGGCTGTGCCCGGAACAGGCAGAGTGGTTGGTGCACAAGTCGTGCCACCGGAGTGTCTACCCTTGGAACCTGCTCCCAACGGACAACGTCATCTGATTGTAAGGGGTACAGGGCCACGAACCTCCTAGGAACTACTACCTTGCTGTCTGGCTGTGAACAACCTGCTTCCGCAATTTCCCTCAACTTTGTAGAAGAAGGAAAGCAGACCGTGCATCCCTTTGTTTTTTTAAAAAGACTCTGAACCGCTGCTGTGGACTCATCAATGTCTAAGAGGTCCAAGGTCTGTAACTGCCAGGTTCAGATCTTCAATGGCCTGATTTCTATGAGATTCATGAAGATCCGTGACCTGTGAGGAGTCTGTTTCGTAAGAGAGTTCCCCATCCACTTCGGATGATATCTCTGAATTGGAGACCGTTTCTGTTTAGACAGAGGTGGTCTTGGAGAGTCCAGAAATCTGTTCAGTCTGTCTATGCCCCTAACCAAGGATGTGGACTATGCAGGTTCACCTACAGGGGCCTCTTAGAGAGCAAGAGAAGCTGAAGGGCCAGCTGGTCCTGAATCTGCATTGTCATTGACTGGTTGTGGAAGTACCGCTGTAAGGGGTGCCCTATCTACTAAGGTAGAAGGAGAACCCGCAGACAGCGCCGCAAACTCTGCCTGACTGCCGAGTAGCTGCACCAGAGTGCCCACCAACTGACAGCGATATTGCCGACACCGGTTCATCCGCTAACAGCGCAGTACTACACTGGCTCTGACCCTGCCTCACAGTCTACGGAGAGCGCACCTGGGTCCTGCTGTACACTTAGCGATTTTACCTTGCATTTGGAGCAAGTAAAGTATTTTGCTTTAGATGCTTTCCTTTGTCAGATATTTTGAGAGAAAGAGTAATTACAGATTAGAATAAGAGAGACAGAGCAAATATACAAGACAAGTCTGTACAAGATACTATCTAATCTCGGACTATCAGTCAAAAGATGTATCGTTACTATATGTAGTTTGATATATGTATACAATCTTATGTATTATGCCCCAGCAGGAATGGGTGATGCATCGACTACCTTGTATATGCTGCTATCACAACTGTAACAATACAATATACCTATGCTGTATGGCAGAATGTATATTTGTAAAGGATATATTCTGCCTCACAGCACTGGGGTCATGAGTTCGATTCCCGACCATGGCCATATCTGTGAGGAGTTTTTATGTTCTCCCTGTGTTTGCGTGGGTTTCCTCCGGGTGCTCCGGTTTCCTCCCACACTCCAAAAACATACTGGTAGGTTAATTGGCTGCTATCAAAAAATTGACACTAGTCTCTGTCTGTTTGTCTCCCTCTTTGTCTGTCTGTGAGCGTGTGTCTATATTAGGGAATTTAGACTGTAAACTCCAATGGGGCAGGGACTGATGTGAATGAGTTCTCTGTACAGCGCTGCGGAATTAGTGGCGCTATATAAATAAATGGTGATGATGATGATATATAGCCCTCCAGACTAATACAGATCTGCAGCAGGAGAGGAGTCTCAGTAAGCAGTGTTCTCCTTCCTAGGGAGATTTGGCACCCTAGGAGATACCATTCTACAATCTTCTGCAGGGGAAGCTCTTTTATCCAGCTCCTCTCCTCTTTCCAGCCATTGTTTCTGCCAGGGTCTATTTTAGCCTCTGAATTAATGCTTCTATTATATAAGCGCACTTTCGGGTCCTCAATTGCTGCTGCAGATATAATTATTTTATATATCCGTGTATCTTCATTCCCCCCCCCCCCCTAATCCCTGAGGTAAACTTGGCATTTGGAGGCTTCTGGGGTACCTCTTTGGTAAGTTAGCTCTCAATTTAAAAACACATATGTATGGCCCAAATATATAGCCTATAAATTGATTGAGCAACTTCCACTTCTTTATTTTAGTGGCCATAAGATGGCAGTGGCCATAAGATGGCGGCCGCCATTGTGCTGAATCGCGCCACTCTAGACCCAGAGGTCATCAGGGACCACATAGTGTGACAACGGCTTATAAAGTCGCTTGTGACACTTCTAAAATTTGTGCTGTCAGTGAGAGTCTGTTGGCTCTTATCCGGAGACAGGTCCTTCACAGCTGCATTTGTCTTTATTTTTTTCCATAGTGTGCCGATTTTAATCGCTCACTGAAGCAGGCTGTGATATGCATTTCTAAATAAAAACAAGTAAAATAATGAAATAAAGAAAAATCCTTACTAATTATTACTAGTCATAAGAAGGTAAGCCCTGAGGAACTACAGGGAAGTTGCAGAGGGGAGGGGTCTGCCAGCACATTTATAATTAACAAATTAACTAGTTAAGTGCTAACTCCCACGCTCCCCACAACCCATGGTAGCAGTGTCCCCCAGATTGGTTGAAAGATAAATATTATTTATTGTGTCAAATATACCAATGTAATAACATCAGTTAACAACGAATTTACTTTATATTTCATTTATTTTACTATGATGCACAGAATTAGAGTAGTACTTTTCTTATTATCTCTAGCATATCACCCATTTTTATGAATTGTGTAAAAGTGTGTAATGTGATCTAAAATTTAGATACTGTTAGAGTTGCTCATAGTCCATGATCTGTCGGTCTTGTAATTAAGGCAAAGCCTATAGTAAAACATATGTAATGTTGTCTGTCCACTCTAATCATAACATAATTTCTCAATCATATTTATCTAAAAACTGTATGTGGGCACATAACATGAATCCCCATATACTTATCAAATAACTACAATGAAAGCTTATCCACATCATGCTATTATAATGATTAATGCCGTCACTCTTATGAAAAAATGCAACACATAATAAATAAAATAAAACATCTATACTGTAACAAGTATAAATTCTGGACTTACCAACATCACTACTATATAATGAGGATCTACCACGATCAGAGGGAGTAGTATACCCAATTTGATTGTTTACAATCAAATGAATACTGCCACCAACTTCGTAATGAGGTAGATTTGCAAGTGTAAAGGTTTCTGGAACAATGCCTTGACCAGAAAAAGAAGCATCACCATGCACCTGAAATAAAGAATAATAAAAATAGGAATTTATAGTGTAATAATAAGCCTATTAGGAAAAAGATGGCATTTGGCTGCTTAGAATAGTTATCAGGGATATTCAGCAGATCTCCATAGAGTGCAATGAGTCTCCACTTCAATGGGCTATTCACACTGGCACTTCTATATACAGATTCATATTCGTAATATTGTGGCATGCAACAAAATTGGGTCATACATTTTATCCTGGGAATGTTATGGCAGTTATAAGTGGTGATGCAACTTCAGATTTTATCAGTGCCCTTATCATGTGTGCTCACTTGCGGATCTCATACTATAACTGGAAACATAACCTTAGTTTTGAATAAATGAAATACAATTTCCTTCAACAAGTGCAGGCCTGGCCAAATTGTGGCCCTCCAGGTGTTGTGAAACTACAAGCCCCAGAATGCTTTGCCTGTAGATAGCAATCTGACAGCTGGCAGGGCAAACAGACTTGTTTAAAGCCACAGGTTGGCCAGGCTTGAACTATTGCATATAGTATGGATTAAAATGCGATATTTAATCTTCTTCGGTAAAGTTACACGTAAAGAAACAACCTAAAAAAAAATTAAAAAAATCTATCTGCGGTGTAAACACTTCACTAAAACGATTTTTTCCGTAAACATGATTTGAACAAGCAAAAGTGAATTACTGGTAAGATGTAGAGCAGTTCTATTTCAGTTATTATATATAAATGATAGCAATAACTGGTATTACCTGAAGGCACACAACTTTGTCACTAGGCTGTGCAGAACTATCTGCTGAGTAAACTCCATCAGATAAGGATTGCTGTCTTGCGCGAGTTTTGCCAACAGCGACCGGGTTAATTGCTTCCAAGTGTGAAGGGTTTTGTAACATAGTAACATGAAGAGACTTGTGGGAACCAAAATCCAAATTTACAGAGGAAGTTAAGTGGGAAAGTACATCACCTATAGCCAAGGAGTCTTCTGGGAACTCACTTAAGCCACGCATTTTACGGAACATCAGCTAAAAAAAATAAAATGAATGTTGTACATAATACTTAGTACATACCTTGCAGACAATTTGTATGGATTTTCACATATATAATATAGGAGCTTACACTTTGTAAACACTCACTACATCAGTTTTATGATTTGGCATATTATAGAACACAGAAGCTATATGAGCTGTATTATAAAAGGGAATTAGCTGTATACATGAAAAAGGTGCAGGTGAGTAAATGTTTAAGTGGCGGCTGCAAAAAAGCAATGTACACGAAACCCTCCTATGTCCCTCCCGTAACTCCGACGGCCAGTTCATTCTGTGCCACTATATTCACTTTCACCACCCCACTCGCACGTCTTCCTAGTAAATGAGAAGATAACGTGTTTCCATTGATACCATTAGTCACCAATTACCCTAGGCCTCATTTTACGTTGGACATACAACAATTTTGCAGCATGATGTAAGCATGTCTGCACTGCGGATGCCCACCAAAAATGTGTCCATATCTACATTTTTGTATATTGTATACTTCTGTCTGTTTACTTGTGGAGAGGTGGAACAGTGACGGCCAAGTGTAAGCGGAGTGTAAGGCAATTAAAGGGTTAATGATCTACTAATAGCACTGCTAGCGATAGGGTTAATGATTTAGTGGTCAATTTATCATTGGGGCGGCAGTAACTATCATTATGCATTACGGTTTATTGCAGCAATCCACCATGCCTGTGAACACCAGCCTCCTCCACAATTTTTTCGCATTCAGCAACAGCCTAACAGTGCCAGCAAAAGCGCTATGTGTGGCTTATGTTGGCACATGTGCATAGCGGCTTGAGCTAGATCCCATGTTAAAAGCTAGTAACCCTATCTGAAGAGATTATTAATTTGCTGTGAAAAGTGAGGCCCCTTGAATCTAAACCTGCTATTATCTAGCAATATCCTAACCATTCTACCCAATATTCAACTGTTGACCTTTCCTGTGCTCCCACATACAATACTTCATTGAAGTGTACAGTGAATTCGGTTAATGAGAAGGCACAACTAAAGTTGTTGCTATTCCGTTATACATCTACTTCATCATTTATATAGCACCACCAATTCCACAGCGCTGTGCAGAGAATATTAGTCGCTCAGTCCCTGCACCATTGGAGCTTAGTGTAAATTCACTAACACGCACACACAGAGACTTGGGTCAATTTGAAAGCAGCCAATTAACCTACTAGTATGTTTTTGGAGTGTGGGAGGAAACCGGAGCACCCGGAGGAAACCCACGCAAACACGGGGAGAACATAGAAACTCATGGTCGGTAATCAAACTCATGACCCCAGTGCTGTGAGGCAGAAGTGCTAACCACTAAGCAACCGTGCTGCCCAACTTCACACACAGATTATTCAACATCCTCTTTCTAACCATCTCTTAGCATTTAAATGACGTTTTGTTCCTGTCCCCCACAAGGGAGATATGTCTTAAATGTCTTTCATGGTTTCTATTAATATATAGTTCCTATAACTACCTTGTACAATGTAGGGGAATGTGTCAACGCAATATAAAAGTAATATAAAGTCTAAATGTAAAGGCCAAGTATGTCAGAACTACCTCTGGTGGAAATTGAAGAAGTCCTGTGAGGAGGTTGAGTCTCCCCCTGTGAGGCATTCCTATAATCACATCTGTAACTCCGCTGAAAGAACACATTTTAAGCATCTCATAGAAGAACCCCATCATGCTCTCTGCCCCTTCTCCTCCATAACGCTTTACAGTAGAAAATTTGGTAGCCAGAAAATGGTCAAACTCCTGTGTAAAATAAAAGCAACATATATGTAAAAATGAAAAACAGCCACACTTAAAAGAAATTGTAACATTATAAAAGCCATTTGCTTAATCAGGCCTAGCAAAGTCTTGCACTATGCTCCATGCAGGCTTTATACACACTCAGAAAGGGCATGGAGGAAGAGGTTGTGTCTGCTACCTGTTCTCCATCATACATTTGATCCTTACTGGACCTGGCCACACCTAAACCTACACCATACTCTGCCCCATTGAGGCCTTGCCATTAGGATTATCTGATTAGGATTGACATGAGAGCTCTGAGAAAAGAAAAGGGGGGAAAACGTGAAATTAAACACTAGCAATGCCATCACTACTGGATGGTGAGGCATGTAAGACACAGCTCGTAATGTTCACAGAAGAGAGGTCCAAAACAGAATATATCTCACTTTAACACAAATGTTACACTGAATTCAGTTAATTTCATATACATGTATGAGGAAAGAATGAGCACCAACTTATCTGCCTCACTTAAGCCAGCCTCTCACAACTTAAATAGTTTTACAAGTTATATAGACACACATATGTTAAAGGTTGCAAACTAATACATAATCCATGTTAGAGAAGTGGCCACTCAGACCTGTTGCCAGAGGTGTATAAATTCAAGCACCTAGCCATGCAGTCTCCATTTGCAAACATTTGTGATACAAAATGGGTCTTTTTGGAAGAGCTTAGTGGTACTGTGATAGGATGCCACCTTTGCAATAAGACGGTTTGTGAAACTTCATCCCTGCTGGATATTACATGGTCAAGAGATATTATTAAAAAGTAGATGCATTTAGGAACAACAGCAACTCAGCCAAGAAGCGGAAAACCATGTAAAATCAAAGGAGGTCAACCGACTGTTAAAGCACATGGTGCGTAAAAGTCTCCAACGCTCTACTGATTCCATAGCTAAAGAGTTCCGAACTTCCATTTGCATTAATGTAAGCACAAAAACTGTGCAGCGGGAGCTTAATGGAATGGGTTTCCATGGCCGAGCAGCTGCATGCAAGCCTCACATCACCAAGACCAATGCCAAGCGTCGGATGGAGTGGTATAAAGCACACCGACACTGGACTGTGGAGCAGTGGAAATGTGTTCTGTGGAGTGACAAAGCAAGCTTCTCTGTTTGGCAGTCAGATGGGCGAGTCTGGGTTTGGCGGATGCCGGGAGAACGTTACTTGCCTGACTGCATGCCAACTGTGAAGCTCGGTGGAGAGGGATAATGATATGATTTTCAGGGTTTGTGCTAGGCCCCTTATCTTCAGTGAAGGGCAAACTTAATGCTTTAGCACACCAAGTCATTTTGGATAATACTATGTCTCCAACTTTGTGGCAAGAGTTCAGGGAAAGCCCTTCTCCATTCCAACATGACTGTGCCCCAGTGTACACAGCAAGGACTACAAAGACATGGTCTGATGAGTTCGGTGTGGAAGAACTTGACCAGCCTGCACAGAGCCCTAACCTCAACTCCATCAACACCTTTGGGATGAACTGGAATGGAAATTGGGAGCCAGGAGGCCTTCGCGTCCAACATCAGTGCCTGACCTCATAAATGGTCTACAGAATGAATGGGCACAAATTTCCACAGAAACACTCCAACATCTTGTGGAAAGAAGTATTTGAATACACTGTCATTACAATGCCTGTTGTGCCCGAGTATACAGTATGTATGTATGTATAAGTATAAATATAAATATATATATATATATATATATATATATATAACTGTGACAGTGTAATTTTGTCGGCTCAGTCAAATATTGTTTTACCTGACATTCCAACATAAGCTTGGCCAAATGTTTCCTCTCTTCTGTTGAAAATGTTTCTTGTTTCAACTGTTCAAATCTTTTAGAAAACCATTTCTGTTCTTCTAAGCTTTGTAACTGACTTGTTTCAATGGAAATACTTCCACAATAAATGTGATCCAGGTATGCCAAGATCTCTTCAAGTGTTGCTTCCTCCTTTCCAATATTTAATAACCCTGTTTATGGATAAAATTAAAAGTTTACTAAAATTAACTTATGCAAAAATCTCTCCCAACTTTTCAACCTGTACTCTAAGAAACAATACAGGGATAGTAACATCACAATGAAATTGACAATTAGACTTACCAGTAACTCAATGTCCAGGAATTTTCCAGGACAGCACCCAAACAATGAGAAATAGGGTCCCACCTACCTGTGGACAGGAAGAAGACGAATTACAAATCCACACCTCACTACCCCTTTTAAGGACTTTGCAATACCAACTAAGACCACCAAGGTGCTGCTCAACATATTTTTATTAAAGGGTGTGAATACAGGGGTGCCATCCTGGAAAATGTCTGGAGAAGAAACTAATGGACCCAAGGCTGAATTTACATTACAGTCGTAGGACAACACCAAACCAATGAAATGATATCAGAAGTTGAGAAGTTAGACTATGGCTATCTAATATGTTTTAAACATTGATGTATCATATGGATGCTATTTCCAAGTAGCAACCCTGCAAAGCTGTTTATTTGTGACTCCAAGCTGCACGACACAAAAAGTATTGAATGGTCTCCTGGAGTTAGTATATATTTTGCTTATATTTGTAATGTTTTATATGCTTCCACGAATGTCTGCCATTTCCTCCTGACAGAAGATTGCTACAATGTTCCGTTGTCTGTAGACATCCATTTGAATAAAACCAATGGTCATCTTTTTTTCTGTATGGCCGATTTTTCTAATAGCAATTTATCAGGCAACACCTGACACCTAAACAGTGGTAGCTCTTCTCGCTTTTGTTAGCAGGATCTTGTCAAAACGAAGGCATAATAATAGCCTGTGGACTTATGGAAAGCAGTGCCCATTCTTGGAAGTCCTGTGGTGTCCGTAGCTGCCAGGCACCCGGTAAAGAGATAGTTCTGCTACAATCTGCACCCACAGTCACCTAAGAGTCTGTGCCTAAACAGAGCTTTGGTGTATATGATGAGAGGTGGGCTGCCGGAAGACGGACTGTATCTCCAGGCCCCAAAACTGCAATACTAATTCAATTAAAAATAGGGTTTTTTATAGCGCTCGTTTAAAAATTCTGCCAGCTGGACAAATAAAAAAAAAAAAACACAAACTTTAAGATGCTAAAAAAAAAAAAAAAAAAAAAAAAAACTGTCCAGTCTCTAATCCTGTTTGCAAAAATGATAAAACCACCTGTGTTTTGTGAATTCTGATACCCAAACTCCTGAAAGCATCCATATATTGAGAAATATTTTCCAATCTGTCAGATAAATATTTCTAGGGTGTTCAGGACCCAAATGGATCTATACCCATCAACTCAAAATTTTCATCATCAACGAGAAAACCTGAAAGTTTAAAAAGCAATTCCTCCTGGTCTAGTTAATTCACTCCAGAAGTCTGCCACCATATTAAGATTGTCTTTTAAATGAACCACTGAGAAAAGGAGAGAAGATGTGACACTGTCAAAAAAAGATCTTCGTTGGCAAATTATGTTATCCAATAATCTTCTGTTTGTTTATAAATGCAAGAACAATCACAACGTCTGACTGAATGTGCAAGGTCCACCCTGTTATTATCTCTGAGAAGGATTTAATGCTTTCTTAACTTCCAGCTTCCAGAATTATTCACTCCTTGAATTAACAAACTGAAGATGGACAACCCAGCCCCAAGCACTGGCATCTGTGGTGGTGATCATTAGAATCTGAATGTACCAAGGTATTGCCCATTTAGGTTCTCCTCCATCTTTAATAAAGCTGCAGAGACTTTTAATGGCCCTCAACTTCCCATCTAGAAAGTACTTTTTGTTCCACATTACGAGAATTGCTGACTGAAGTGGTCTTGAGTGATACTGGACCGATGGGACAGTTGGACGTGTTGCCTAGTAAGGACATGGTTTCCCTTGTAGAAATTTGAACCACAGAATGAGCTATGGATGTTGCTGTGTTGGCCCACCATGATTCTCCTCAGTAAGAACAGTCTTTTGTTGATTGGAATGAAGAGGGACATCTAGACAACCCTTACTGTTTGGGAAAAGTCAGCCTTCAATTTATTAACAACCTGACTAGGATAGAGAGTGTCTGACATTCTCCAGCTAGCCCAGCAATGGAATTTTCTTATTGTAAATGAGAAGAAAGCAGTGGCTGGGGGCGCAGGGGGGAGCTTTCGCCCCCTGCCTGGTTCCATAGAGGGCTACCTTGGGCTGGGTCAATTGGCTACCTGCATATTTGTGTTTAACTTAACATGTTCATAATAGGCTGCTGAGCAGAGTCTTGGATCACAACATTCTTAATCGAAACAACCAGATATGCCTGCTTGCACCAAACAGTAATAGCATAGTGAGGTAGTTCAGTTCCAATTTATATTACTCCTGCTCCACTGGGAGGCAAAAATTTTCACCTTCCCTCCCACCTGATATCTTGTATCATTGGATTTTTGAACCTCCTTTAGATGTTTTAAAAGAGGAAGTCAGTTCCAGGAAATGCATTTTTATTTGCGCTGTTTAGGCCAATTGTCTCATTGTGCTGGGTTTGAAAGCTGCAGTTTTGTACATCATCCTAACAGAGTTAGGAGAAAATGAAAATATGACAATTTATAGCTTTAAATATAACTTGGCCCTTAAACGTATCCCAGAGCAACCTTTAGTGACCTAGCTATACATGTAAAAGTGATGCTTGGTTTGAGTAATGTTGCTACCAACTGAAAAGTCTCAGTACTGAAACCACTTTTTGCCCACAGGATTATCAAGTGCCTCTATCATCAAGAAGCAGGAAACATTTCTTAGAAAATAAGCAAGTGCTGTATCTACTTTAGAATATTGAATCCATCTAAAAAAACTAACTAAAAAAAACGTCATCTACATAATGTAGCGATCAGAAATAAAAAACAAAAAACAACAAATTTAGAAACCAGTAGGATTTTTTAAGAATTTGGAAAAATTACATCCATTAACATCACTGACATCAATAGGAAGACTTCAAAAATTAGGTGACCGTGCTAATGTTTTATGCTAATTAGCTACCTGACAAACACTTTGAAAGAAGCAAAAGGACCAAAATATGCCCAATACAGTCTCAGATTTGCTTCAGTAGGTTGGTTCCCCCCCCCCCCTCCCCCCCATGATATATAAATTTTAGATAATTCAATACATTTCCTTACACATCACACCATCTACAAAAATGGGGATAACTATGGTAAGAAAAGTAGTTCTGCCCTCTAATCTGCTACTGCTTAATATTATATATTTTTGTTTATTTTTATGATTAATTGTGCTTTTCATATAGAGTCTGTTTTTATGGTTGTGTTTATTGTACAATAAATCTAATTTGTTTATATACCAATCCCAGAGTATGAATTCTTCCATCTATGAAAAGTTGATTCTTTGAAAAAGAATCTTAAATATATTTATATCAGTCCTATCTTGGTTTCTACTACACCTAGTATTTGGTTAGATATATATTCTTCATGTATCATTTCTAGTGCTTTCTGCTATTGGTGTGTTTTGTTTTGTTTTTATTTTATTTTTAGGGAGCAGCAACACTTCCCTGCAGTGTAGCTGATTGACAATATTAAATAAATAATTTAACAGCGCCTGTGAACATTTTTTTCTTTATTTAATACCATAAAAAAAAAGAACCATGATAATTGTTATTCATTGTCATTCAGTCCTCAACCCTGGTTGGAAGAAATTTCAAGTCTAGATTGTGCCACGCTCCAAGCTCAGAAGCATAGTTCCGTAAGTGTAGACCACCTACAGTTCAACCCACATTATTGCATTTATACCATTCAAAACAAATGGGGAAGCGACACTAGCCGATTGGTACCTATACTTCCTTAACTTCTACTGAACCGGTAGAGTTTGTCTGCACAGAGTAAGTCCCAAATCTTTTAACAGTATATATTGGAATCACATTTCTCAGAATCTTTTCAAATAAATTTCCCCCCTACAGAAGTCAGCCTCACAGGTCTAGAATTTCCTGGTACCAATTTTGTTCCCTTTTCAGGAATTGGTACCACATCTGCTTTCCACCAGACTTGTTGCACTGACCTGGTTATGTGGGAGTCCATAAATATACCAAACTGATCTACCAGTTAACACACATAGTTCCTGTATCACAGGTAGGTGTAACTGCGTGTCCCCCTGACCACATATTTATATCAGAGCAATAATAGCTACCAAATTAGCCTTACCTGCAGTACAAAAGGGTCCATGGAGTGTTTCTGCCAGCACCTGTATTTCTGGCACCATATCCATGACTGGTTGATCAGGAAATAATGGATTAATTTTTGCAGCTTTGTGACCATGCTCACGGTAAGCTGTAACAAGCCGTGCCAAACCATGATCCACTACAAAAAAATAAAAAGACTGATAATTAAAATATACAAGAAACATAATTATATCCACCTTGGTTTTTTTTTTTTCCCCGGAGGGCGATAAGGGCACCCCTGTGACCAAACGCATAAAAGGGTACATAACAATAGTGACGAAACCATATATAAAACAACTTATAAAATAGGTGGGATTTCTAGTACATAGCAAAAAAGCATACAGATTGCTATAAGGAAAAACTACTTATTATTATTACAATTTATTTATATAGCGCCACTAATTCCGCAGCGCTGTACAGAGAACTCACTCACATCAGTCCCTGCCCCATTGGGGCTTACAATCTAAATTCCCTAACATACAGACACATACAGAGACGGACGGACAGAGAGACGGACGGACAGAGAGACACACACAGACTAGGGTCCCGCTACCGCTCCTCACTGACACGGTCGGACGTGATGACGTCACGCCCGGCAGTCAGTGAGAACAGTGAGGTGGAGGATCCGGCGCTGGATTGGTAAGTTTTTTTTTGTTTTTCTTCTTTTTTCTCCCGAGGGCGATCGCGGCACCCCTGTGACAGTTTGGGAACCGCTACCTTAATCTCAGTAACAAATTAAAATACATTTAATCAAAGAAAGAGACTCCTATCTCTAATAAAATATCAGCAGGGGGGTTAAACAAGTGGTGCAAGCTATAACAAAATAGGAAATAAAACAGGAAGGAGCTGGGGGCTGCAGGTGAAGGCTCAGAGAGCTACATGTGGCCCTAGGGCCACCTGTTGCTCACCACCAGGGTTGTAGTCTTATAATATTGAAACTAATGGTTTCCAATCAGGGCCGGACTGGGACTAAAAATCAGCCCTGGCATTTAAGGTACACAGGCCCACCTCAGTTCCAGCAGGAATGAAAATATGTGCCGCCGCGTAGCGGTGGCGCTGAACACGGCGTGACCTCATTGTGTTGTGGGTGTGGCCAACATGGGGCATTGATACATACATTATAATAATACATTACATTTAGCATTTTAGACAAATACACAGGCCCTACTGTTAGAAGCACACAGCGTTGCCTTCACAAGCAGTACGTTGTGAAGCGGGACATACCTCCCAACTGTCCTTGCAGTCGGACCAAATCCTGACTAAGGGAGACAGTCATCCAAATTCAGGACTGCCCTACCAGATTCAGGACAGTTGGCAGACTGTCCTGCTCTCTCCTACCTGTCTTGGTCACTTTCACCACTTGTAGCAGATGGTTTCTTTAGCTCAGTTCATTCTTGTCTCGAACCTGGAATATTGGATGCCCTATTTTGAAAAAAAAAATGGGTACATGAGATTTAGAAAACTCCAACCAGCCCCAATGTTAAAACAATAGCACTCACGTTTTATAATTAGGCCTCCCTCCAGTCCCCACAATAATAATATTCACATTTAATAAGTAGACCTATTTCCCTCCAACCAGCCCCAACATAAAATTAACAGTATACCCATTTACTCAAGACATATTTTCCTCCCTCCAAACAGTCCCAGCAATAAATAAAATAGCATTAAAATGTAATAAATATAGCCATTTTCCACAACCAATCCCGACAATAAATAATTCATATTCAATAAATAGCCCTTATCCCCAAAATCAGCCCCATATTCAATTGATAGCCCTAAACCACCCCAGCATTAAATTAAAGGTTCTTTCACCTAACCTTAAATAATTAGCCCCCACCTACACTCCACCATTAAATAGCCTACCTCCCACACTATATTAAGATCCTCCCTTCTCTCACATATTATACTAAAATACTGCGCGCACGCACACACATGCTATATTTAAAATACTGCGCTCGCGCACACTATATGAACATGGCCAAACATGCACGTACACTATAGCAACATGGGGCCACACATGCACAAAATTAGCCCTACAGCCACACTGTTAGCCCCACTGGTTGTTAGCCCCACTGTCTGGTTGTTAGCCCCACTGTCTGGTTGTTAGCCCCACTGTTTTTCCTCCACTGTTTGTTAGCCCCACTGTTTGTTTGTTAGCCCCACTGTTTTTCCTCCACTGTTTGTTAGCCCCACTGTTTATTTGTTAGCACCACTGTTTGTTAGCCCCACTGTTTGTTTGTTAGCCCCACTGTTTTTCCTCCACTGCTTGTTTGTTAGCCCCACTGTTTTTCCTCCACTGCTTGTTTGTTAGCCCCACTGTTTGTTTGTTTGTTAGCCCCACTGTTTGTTTGTTAGCCCCACTGTTTTTCCTCCACTGCTTGTTTGTTAGCCCCACTGTTTGTTTGTTTGTTAGCCCCACTGTTTGTTTGTTTGTTAGCCCCACTGTTTGTTTGTTTGTTAGCCCCACTGTTTGTTTGTTTGTTAGCCCCACTGTTTGTTTGTTTGTTAGCCTCAGTGTTTTTCCTCCACTGTTTGTTTGTTTGCCCCAGTTTGCCAGCCCCACTGTTTGCCACACTATTACTTACTTACACACACAGACACTTACCTTTTTACATCCAGCAGCAGCAGCACCCTGCGCGCTGGTCAGCCAACGGAGAATCAATGACTGCCGACTATGCAGTAATCACATGGGACGGCGCCTGTGGCATGGTGCCGTCCCATGTGATTACTCACATAGTCGCCAGTCACTGACTCTCCGTCCGCCGAGCAGCGCGCAGGGTGCTGCTGCTCGGCGGACATGCGGACCGGCCCTTCTGGCCATCGGCCCTTCTGGCATTTGCCAGAAGTGCCAGATGGCCAGTCCGGCCCTGTTTCCAATTATCTGTGCTACACAAGCAATTATAAATCCCTGTTAAGTGGGGTGATGATGTTCATCCATAGAGTTCAATGGGATAGGACATTAAAATCATACTGGCCAACTCTCCCGGAATATCCAGGAGACTCCCGCATTTCGCGAGAGTCTCACGGACTTTCAGGAGAGTGTGACAAACTCCCTGATCTGCCCCCTTCCTAATGAAGTGGGCAGATTTAGGTCCAAAATGCCGCGATTCACAGGGAATCGCGTCGTTTGGGCTGGCAAATTTCGGAGCCCCGCCCCCTGCACGCCCCCGTCCCCGGCAGGCTCCCGGATCATACTTGCCATAAGTTGGCAAGTATGATTAAAATCTGATCCCAAAAATGTTAGACAATTCTCTGCAGTAAATGCTCATTTGAAAAAATAGAATGCAGAATTTCCTTTTTTAGACAATTCAAACACATCATCTTAGATATGTTATCTCACAACTGAAATTCTGTGGGGCAAGTACAGTCACGCTTTTAGCCTTCTAAGTGTACATTAATGTGTAAAACGTGGCAAAAAAAAATAAAAAATACTTCTATGACAAACTATTTCCTATATTAAAATGGCATTTTCCTAGTTAGTTTTCTGAAATGTCTGTTAAATAATGAGAGTAGTTTGTGTGGGAGTTCAAATAACTAAAGTGCAGCCTCAGCAAGTGATCTTTGGAAGAGGTCAATAACTCACTAGCTAGTACTAGGTTTTTCCTTAATCATCATCATCTATTTGCAATGCACCACAAAACTCTGCAGCACCAGTCAGTTACAAATCATATAAAATACAATCACATATTAAAAAGAACAAGTACGGACGAGATTGACAATAAAGTAGCAGACGTGACACAAAAGGTAGAGTGGAGACTGTTCATGTGAGTTTACAATTGAGGAGCTAGTGGAACAGAGTGACCAAAGGACTGGAAGTGGTAGAACATACAGAGGTGGTTGTATCAGGTGGGGTAGGATAGGCTGTAGTGAAATGTTGGGTTTTGAGAGAGCACTTGAAAGATTTAAGGTTGGAAGAGAGCCTGGTCAGGTGGGGGAGAGCATTCCATAAGGAGTGAGTAGCACAGTAGAAGACAACAATGTGGGAGTCAGAGGGTGTTACCAGAGAAGAGGAAAGGCATTGGTCAGAGGCAGATGACAGAAGGTGAGAAGGTATCTTGCATTGAGGTCAGAGATGTAGGAAGAGGAGTTAGTGAGGACTTTGAATGTGCCAGATAGTAGGAGGTTACAGTACCAAAACCAGGAGATAATGAGAGAATGGATTATTTTTCATAATATCCTGCATGAGAAATGGGCATATTATGGAAATGTTTCCAAGAAGGAAGTGACAAGACAACGCAAGGAACTGGATATGTGGAGTGAAGCTGAGGGCAGAGTCAAGGATGACTCCAAGGCAGCAGGCTTCAAGAACAGGGGAGAAAGTAATATTATCAACTGTGAGACTGTGGTAGTAGCTGTAACACTAGAACCTCACTGTTATTAAATTCTGGAACGTACATATCCCAGTCAGTACTGCTGATCAACTACCAGCCTATATGCAACGACAGCCAGATGAATACAGCTGCAGGCTTAGAGGAGAAATAGATCTTTGGATGTAATGTGAAGCAAAATTCATTCAAAGGCAATATGACCAAAGGATCACAGCTGTCACCAATATAAGCTACAGCTGTCAAAATGTAATGGTCAGCTTCAGTATAAACCAAGGGTCCTGTAATTTTCACCTTCTGGGCCAGGTCTAGGTCCTACTTGCCTACTCTCCCAGAATTCCAGGGAGGCCCCGTAATTCCGAATTACAGGGAGTCCTCCCGGACTCCCAGAAGAGTAGATAAACCTCCCGGATTCACCAAAATTGACGGCATTGACTTTTAGGGGGGGGGGGGGCTTAATCGCATCATTAAGCGCCACCCCCATGAATTTCTGTATTTTATAATGCGGCGGGTCAATGGTGATGAAACATGACGTCACCATGCCCCCTCCTACCCCTTTTTCACATTACTTCTCCCCCAGGATCTCCCGGGTAAGAAGTTTTGAAAGTTGGCATGTATGGTCTAGGTCACCAAATATCTTGGGGTTCCAAAGTGTTGGAAGCACCACCTTAAGAGGTCAATTCTGTTGCACCAAAATGAGAAAAGAGGATGGCAACAATCATCTATCTTTTCCAAAACAGCTTAATTCTAAAAAAAATTAAATAATTACAAATCTCTGACAAAAGTGTATTTTTATGAAAACACACAAGGAGATTGTGTAGCACAGCTCAGAACCTAGATTTGGATAACAAGAAGCATAAGGCTAGATACACACTGGCAATTGCGTTTGACACGTGGCGATAACCATGGCTTCCACTGCTAAGGGAATAGTAAATATGAATTAATAGAGCAAGCAGTATCCAAAAAGCATAAATGGTGGCACTGGAACCAATAGATTCCATAATAGTTAGCATTTTTTGAGATACAGTAAACAAATGTTAAAAATGAAAATACAATACACACCTATTGCATAACTTCAACATATATTTAAAACTTTGTTCATGACATAATATTCTTGTGGCACATAAATATGTCCCAATCCAGGTGGATTCACATTGTTAGCAATAGATTTTTGTAAAATCCTTGAAGATTATAATTACTGCAAAATTAAATTTATTGTCTTTAATATGCCTAAAACTTGTTTGCCCTCCACATGGAGGAGCTGTGAGCAGCACTTTGATGCTAGTTAAGGCTGGCTTGTTGCATTCTCGCCACTGCTGCTTCGTGTGACCCGAGACCAGTCACTTTATTCAGCCTTGTCTTAGAGGAATTGGCCAAGTATGCAGGAAGCACTGTTCATCATAATCCCCTTTTCAGCGTTAACAACGTAACAGACAACCAGCGCAAGTAAAGGGGTAAAATGAATCGAATGACTATGCAAAGAACACATGATTATTCACTAGATGACACAGACAAGCCATCCCCATACCTTCACTGCTACCAGCTGACTCGCAGACCGGTCCTCGCATTTGGCTGCCTGTGATACCACTTTTTATCGGTCGGTATCCATACACCCCGCGCTCCGTGCGGTAGAACCTGTACACAGCTGGGCGCCATAGCCTCGTAGTAGCCCGTACCGAGTGACTAAGCCAGGCCGACATAACAGATTACTAAATAACAGCAGCCCGCACTACAGCAACGAAAGAGTTAACTGCACAAGATCACCAGACTTGTGCGCAAACTCAACACAGAAAACGTGGTACGCTGTTATAGCCAACTCCCCCTACGGCGGATTGGTTGGCTCTGGGGGCACGATGTTGACAAGTGTGGGTTCTTCCATTTGATCCCTGATAAGAGGGAGTAGCCAGGTTGTGTTTTTTATTGCCAGTCGAGGGGAATTGTCACATAGTAGGAGACACTTCTGCGAAACATAGATACACCCAAGAACCTTTAATATTCAGCAGATATTAAGGGTTTAATAAACACAAGTAGATGGCTCTGTATGATATTTAACTTTTAGTTGTTTACATGACTTTTCATTTATTAGCAAAAATACTAGTTGTTGGAGGAATTAAAAACAGAGTAAGGTGTAATATTAAAATAAACACATGGCAACTAATTATAAGCTTACATACTTTGTAAATGTGTACCATACTTGCCAACTCTCTCGGGAGACTCCTGGATTCTGGGTAGGTCCAGGAGAGTATGGCAGCCTCCCGCATCTACCCACTTCCTAGTGAAATGGGCATAATTAGATAAAACAAAATGCCACGATTCTCATGGAATTGGGGCATCTGGCTGTAAAATGACGCAGTTGCGTCATTATGTCACAGGGCCAAAATAGCGCGTTCTGCATAGCCCCGCCCCCAAAACGTCCACCTCCCCCACGCAACTTCCGGACGCCGACGTTTGAAAGTTGGCAAGTATGATGTGTACCCAATTAATAAGGACCCTGTGGGCCAGAATTATTAAGGAGAGCAAAGCAAAAACAAAAGGAGTAACTTTGCACCTTGGCAAACCCATGTTGCAGTGGAGAGGGAGGTAAATTTAAAATGTGGAGACAGATTTATAGTATGGTTTAGAGCATGTCATAAATCAACTTTAAATTTCAGTGTAAAAATAAAGTTATCAGCTATTTGTGAGTTACATGACAATAAAGGCAATATTTTCTTTATAGAACGAAAGTAATCTCTGGCGCTAATATGAATATCACAGATATAGGTAAAAGAACACAATTTCTGACCAGGTAACAAATACAGCAGCTCTCAAAAGGAGGTAGTGTTAACCCTCCCAACAAAGCATACAAAAGGGAAAAAGGAGAGTTGCGCAGAAGTACCTAATAGGTTTTTAATAATAAAAAATGTCAGACAGCTGTGTAAAATACATGTATCACATACTGACAACCACAAAGTTAAGGTGGAACATATACTATGTAAAGATATAAATAAATCTCAATAAGAAACAGATCACATGACCTCATAGACATGTATATACATACATATATTGTGATGTAACCCAATACACCTATCTATCACCAGCTGGTAAATATAATTGGGATATCCAGATTTAGTTGGATCCTGCAGGATAAGAAAAGCAGAAAAATTTGCTCTTCAAATAGATAAATACAGTTGAAATTGAACTATTACATGTACATGCAAAAGATGTTTCTTTTGGAGTTTGGATCTTCAAAAAACTGTCCTTATAAGGATCAAATATAGATGATATCCAGTTATCAAACAGAGCAAGAGAATAATAAAATGCTGTTAGTTATCCAAAAAGTGGAATCTCTTGTTAGAAAACAATTATGATCCTATATATAGAGAACCACACTGTGTGTGTAAAACATCAAACAGAGGCACCGCTTATTAGTGCTTCAGCGGCTATTGGCAATCGAATACCACATGTCTCCGAGAATAAAAACAGTTCCGTTATTGTTGATCTAATGTGAATAATATCCAGTAAACATACAGATGAAGGGAAATTAAATGATATAAATCATCAGTAAAATAAAGTCTCTTGTCGCAGCCGCAACTGAAATTCAATAATAATTCCGTATATAGAACCATACTATGTATGTAAAGCGTCCAACAGAGGTGCAGCTTCTTTCCGCTTCAGTGGCTCTATATAATCAAAAGACCACATACCTCTGGGGATCCAAATCAGCTGATGATGAGTGTCTGTCAGCAATGGCAAAGATTAACCACCTTACCAGAAAGCGGGTCTGGATAAAAAACACACAGCAGTTCCTTCGGTGCGCACCAAATCCGGATCCGGACACACAAATGACGTGTGGATGATAGGTCCCAATAATAATAACGTTTCAAGCTCGGTAATAGCAATCAAATTACTCAGGCACTCAGATAGTGGTAGGCAACATAAAACAAGGCGACGCGTTTCGTCTGATAAACAGACTTTTTCAAGCAGTATTATTCCATCTGGATAGTTGCCCTTTTTAAAGGGAGTATTCCTTCATTTAATTACGTTCATCTGTTCAGATCTTTGAAGTCTTAAAAGGTACAAATGTCCATTAATGCACTTAAAAAATGCATAACATTATCCGATCTTTTAGTACATATAAATGAATCCGTACATAAGGATAATCAAAAACTGACAAGATATAAATCATAATAACACCAAAAATGAATATATATAAATTTAAGAATAAGTCTGAATTCTATCCTGTTCATCATAGGAGTCCATCTATACAATTATTTTATAAAAAAACATTGGATGAGTTTAAGATATTGTGTAGTAAGTCCCTTGGGAGAAAGTTAGGGAGAAACAATTTATCTTTAGAAGAAAGAAAGGCTCTATTCTCCCTACAAAATGATGTCTCAGTGGTTATTAAACCGGCGGACAAGGGGGGAGGAGTCGTGATTCTGGAGAGAGATGACTACTATACAGAAGCTCTTAGGCAACTTCAAGATGCCAAGTTCTATAGAACCTTAGATAAAGACCCCACTACTTCTTATATAAAAGAATTTGAGATTTTGTTAAGTCAGGGTTTATCGGAAGGTGTTATTACTAAGGATGTTCATAATTTTCTTTTCATGCATCACCCCATCACACCAGTGTTTTATTATTTACCCAAGATTCACAAATCCCTCACCACACCTCCCGGGCGTCCCATTATCTCTGGTATTGGTTCCCTCACATCCAATTTGTCTTACTATGTGGATCACTATCTCCAGGATTGCGTTGTCTCGCAGAGATCTTACCTACGAGATACCATGCACTTTTTGAATTTGATTCAGAATATAATCTGGCGTCCAGGTTGGGGGTTCCTGACACTGGACGTTCAATCATTGTACACACATATTCC
The DNA here is from genome assembly GCF_038048845.1 of Mixophyes fleayi. NCBI lineage: Eukaryota > Metazoa > Chordata > Amphibia > Anura > Limnodynastidae > Mixophyes > Mixophyes fleayi. The sequence continues at coordinate 153,728,759 of NC_134405.1, read as the reverse complement.
CCATCAGAGTGGGGCACAGGCAGTTAAGGAAGCTTTAACTAAGAAAGGTGAGATCTCTGGGAGACATCTTGATTTCATTATTGATGCGATTTTATTCATTCTTACGCACAATTATTTTTTGTTTGAATCGGTGTATTATTTACAAATACTTGGGACGGCCATGGGCACCAGGTTTGCCCCTAGCTTCACCAACATTTATATGGGGGCGTTGGAGGACGACCTCATTTGGGGTGGCCCGTATGGGGCGAACCTGGTGCTCTATGGTGGTTAAATAGACGATTTATTTATTATTTGGGATGGAGGTGCTCAATTGGCCTCAGAATTTATTTATTTTTTCTTAACACTAACACTTATAATTTATTTTTCACTCATGAGTTCAGTTGTTCCACTGTAAATTTCCTAGACATTACCCTTACGATAGAGGAAACTAGTAATAGAATTATTTCCAATAATTATAATAAGCCTGTGGATTCTAATACGTATCTACATTTCAAAAGCGGCCATTATAAACCGTGGATCAGAAATATCCCCAAGGGACAATTATGTAGGATTAGAAGGAATTGTACTCGAGAATGACTATGAAACACAAGCTAATAAAATGCAATTGGAATTTTCTGAAAGAGGATATCCGTCAGATTTGTTAGAAGAAGCCAAAGAGCATGCTTCTAAATTAAAACGAATTCATTTATTAGTTTCAAAAAATAAAACTCAATCTGATAACTCTACTAAATCAAAAGGTTTCGATAATTCTCTCATTTACATTTCAAAATATAACAATAAATCTCATCTGATCAAACGGATTATAACTAACAACTATAAAATCCTGCATCAGGATAATATTTTGAGCAATGTTCTGGACGAAACTCCAATAGTAGTGTATAAGAAAAATAATAACCTAAAAAACTTACTAGCACCAAGTGTTTTGAGATCTAATAGAAATAATAAAAATGATCAAATAGAAAATGGAAAGAAGAACGCCCAATCCTGGTTACCATCTAAAAAACCAGGATGTTATGGTTGTAATAAGAATGTTTGTTTAACATGTGACTTTATTCAGAAAGCAGTCACTAATATTAGGTCTACAGTGAATAAATTGGTTTTTCCTATCTCACAATACATTAACTGTGAGACAACTTTTGTCATCTACGTGCTGGAGTGCCCTTGTGGACTTCAGTACGTGGGTCGCACCACTCGCTCTCTGAAAAGTCGTTTCAGAGAGCATAGGCAAAATGTTATGAAGGGCTACATGAAACACAGTGTTTCTAGACATTTCTCGGAAACTCATGGTAACAATCCGAAGAGTTTGAAGATAACTGGAATAGAAAGATTTTGTCCCACAGATAGGGGGGGGGGGGGGGGATCATTATAAGAAATTGTGTAAAAGCGAGGTATCATGGATTTTTAAATTACAAACATTACACCCAGAAGGTTTGAATGAAACCTTGGAATTTAACGATTGGGATACTTAGATCTTACTTTATGTATTTATTTTTATATATTTTTTAATTTATTTTACTTATTATATTCATTTTTGGTGTTATTATTATGATTTATATCTTGTCAGTTTTTGATTATCCTTATGTACGGATTCATTTATATTTACTAAAAGATCGGATAATGTTATGCATTTTTTAAGTGCATTAATGGACATTTGTACCTTTAAGACTTCAAAGATCTGAACAGATGAATGTAATTAAATGAAGGAATACTCCCTTTAAAAAGGGCAACTATCCAGATGGAATAATACTACTTGAAAAAGTCTGTTTATCAGACGAAACGCGTCACCTTGTTTTATGTTGCCTACCACTATCTGAGTGCCTGAGTAATTTGATTGCTATTACCGAGCTTGAAACGTTATTATTATTGGGACCTATCATCCACACGTCATTTGTGTGTCCGGATCCGGATTTGGTGCGCACCGAAGGAACTGCTGTGTGTTTTTTATCCAGACCCGCTTTCTGGTAAGGTGGTTAATCTTTGCCATTGCTGACAGACACTCATCATCAGCCGATTTGGATCCCCAGAGGTATGTGGTCTTTTGATTATATAGAGCCACTGAAGCGGAAAGAAGCTGCACCTCTGTTGGACGCTTTACATACATAGTATGGTTCTATATACGGAATTGTTATTGAATTTCAGTCGCGGCTGCGACAAGAGACTTTATTTTACTGATGATTTATATCATTTAATTTCCCTTCATCTGTCTGTTTACTGGATATTATTCACATTAGATCAACAATAACGGAACTGTTTTTATTCTCGGAGACATGTGGTATTCGATTGCCAATAGCCGCTGAAGCACTAATAAGCGGTGCCTCTGTTTGATGTTTTACACACACAGTGTGGTTCTCTATATATAGGATCATAATTGTTTTCTAACAGTGACTGTGACAAGAGATTCCACTTTTTGGATAACTAACAGCATTTTATTATTCTCTTGCTCTGTTTGATAACTGGATATCATCTATATTTGATCCTTATAAGGACAGTTTTTTGAAGATCCAAACTCCAAAAGAAACAACTTTTGCATGTACATGTAATAGTTCAATTTCAACTGTATTTATCTATTTGAAGAGCAAATTTTTCTGCTTTTCTTATCCTGCAGGATCCAACTAAATCTGGATATCCCAATTATATTTACCAGCTGGTGATAGATAGGTGTATTGGGTTACATCACAATATATGTATGTATATACATGTCTATGAGGTCATGTGATCTGTTTCTTATTGAGATTTATTTATATCTTTACATTTTTATTTTGATTTTATTTGCTTTTTAGAAGAGCCAGTGTATACATAGTATATGTTCCACCTTAACTTTGTGGTTGTCAGTATGTGATACATGTATTTTACACAGCTGTCTGACATTTTTTATTATTAAAAACCTATTAGGTACTTCTGCGCAACTCTCCTTTTTCCCTTGAGTATTTTCTTTATGTGCAAAAAAATAAACTAATCTACACCCCTTGCATTGTAACATGGTTTGCTCAGGATCAAATTTACTCTTTTTTTTTCTTACTCTCCTCAATGACTCACTCAGACCCACAGGGGCCTCTGTGTGTGGTGAGGGATGAAAATGAAACACCTGGGGAGAACATCAAAGTTCAACACAACCAGGGCCCTGGTTGGAATTGAACCCATAACTAATATAAAAGTAATTCAGATATAAAATCACAACTATATACATTGTAATTTATTTCAGCTATCTATCTATCTATCTTCACAGACTAAATAATGATGCATTCACATTATTAAAACAATACACATTTGTTTGATATCCACACAAACATTTTGTTCATGCAAGTATAAGCCTTTGCTCTAAAAATAATTTAGCATACAAACAATGTTACATTTTTGTTTTCATTATTGTTTTATTTTCCAAATCCTCCTCTTCCTCTACGCTTCAGCCCATTAAGGGCCCTGGCTCCCTGAACAATTCAAGTCCAACCCTCTCTGTTTCTTGCTGTGATCATCCATCTTCCTTAAATCCATCTGAACATCTTCCAACCACCTAGTTGTGGACCTGCCTCAATGACACCATCCTCCTGGGTGTCCACTGAACACCTTCTTCACTATCATGTTTTCGGGCATTCTTTTCACATGACCAAGCAGTCTGGGCCTATTTTCTTTCATTTTGGACACTATGGGGTATATTTACTAAATTGCGGGTTTGAAAAAGTGGAGATGTTGCCTATAGCAATTAGATTCTAGTTAGCATTTATTTAGTACATTCTACAAAATGACAGCTAAAATCTGATTGGGTGCTATAGCCAAAATATCCACTGTTTCAAATCCGCAGTTTAGTAAATATACCCTATGTTTGTATTGTTACAAAGAGCCCTTAGTTCATCATTCATTCCTAAGCACGGTGGCTTAGTGGCTAGCACTTCTGCCTCACAGCACTGGGTCATTAGTTTGATTTTCAACCATAGCCTTAGTTGTGTGGAGTTTGTATATTCTCCCCTTGTTTGCGTGGGTTTCCTCCGAGTGCCCCAGTTTCCTCCTACACTCCAAAAACATACTAGTAGGTTAATTGGCTGCTATCAAATTCACCTTAGTATCTCTCGATCTGTGTGTGTGTGTGTGTATATGTATGTATTAGGGAATTTAGATTGTAAGCTCCAATGGGGCAGGGACTGATATGAGTTCTCTGTACAGCGCTGCAGAATTAGTAGCGCTATATAAATAGCTGATGATGATGATAGATGATCATTGTCCAAGCTATGTAGCTCCTGTTATTCTAGTCTAGTTCTCTAAAATTATAATACTATGTAATAACTGACCTAAGATGCTTAAAGCTTAGCTACCATTCATAGTTGGTTCCATCCATTCAGCTGAATAGGCCAATAGGCCAATCACCTCCTGTCTGTCTTCTCCTAAATTAAAGCATATATTATTAGTCCAAGGTACTGCCAGTCACATTTCGGACCAATAGCAGACTGGCTATCCATCCTCCAATAACGAAACACTTCTAGTTATGGTGCCTTTTTTCCACCTCTTAATACCATCTATATCCATGATGAAGCCTGGAGGCGAAACGCGTCAGTCCTACAGCCTTTTGTGGACACCACATTCACTGAACTTTCAATACTAATCAAAGAACGTCATTTCTACTTTCAGCCACATATGCAGCTCGGGCCTAGACGCGGCTACTTTGTCACCAAAGCAATAACTCTGGAGTTTGCATACTCGTCGGCTGTATACGGAAGGGACTCAAGGAGACTAGAACATCTGTAGTCCTACAAGGGTTGTCCTACCACTCGTCCTGCTACCACATTACTATAGTGGACCTGCCTACAACTTTGACATTTGGACTAACGAGCAGTGTTTCTGTTACCATTCTGTGGCTTTATCGCTTTCTGCATGGCTCTGTGGCTACTTCGCGATTAGATCACCTTACACATGGTTATTGTGGACTTACCTATCTGCTCCTACGCAAGGGGCTATTATATGCTGGACAGTTTACTTATCACAGATTCTACCTAGAGACTGAGACATCATCATCAGAGAGGGAGAGACTAGGGTCAATTTTTTTTTATTTTTTATTATTGCAGCCAATTAACCTACCAGTATGTTTTTGGAGTGTGGGAGGAAACCGGAGCACCTGGAGGAAACCCACGCAAACACAGGGAGAACATACAAACTCCACACAGATAAGGCCATGGTCGGGAATTGAACTCATGACCCCAATGCTGCGAGGCAGACGTGCTAACCACTACGCCACTGTGCTGCCCTACTACTGTGCTGACATACTGGGATATGATATTTCCTCTCTGGGTTTGATACTATACTAATTGATGCTACCATTATCATAGAGATTGATGATTTTTTGGATTGATGAATAAGTACTTATACTATAAAAACAGGTTGCAACCTTTGTTTATTTCAACACTGGTCTTTATGCATGCATATAATAAAATGGCATTATCATATTGTGTTTTGCTACATATCTGCACAGCTAAACCACTCTACGTCACATTACTGTGCCAAGGGGATCTCACCTTTGCAAAAGAACCAAGATAGCCTGTCCATTATGGGATGTCCCTGATTTTTCTCCTAGGATAGTACTACACTTGTGCCTAGTAGATATTTGTTAGCATATAGTGCTAAGTGGTTAGCACTTATGCCTCACAGCGCTAGGGTCATGAGTTCAATTCCCGACTATGGCCTTATCTGTGAGGAGTTTGTATGTTCTCCTCGTGTTTGCGTGGGTTTCCTCCGGGTGCTCAGGTTTCCTCCCACACTTCTAAAAAATACTACTAGTTTAATTGGCCGCTAACAAATTGACCCTAGTCTCCTTCTGTCTGTGTGTTAGGGAATTTAGACTGTAAGCCCCAATGGGGCAGGGACTGATGTGAGTGAGTTCTCTGTACAGCGCTGCGGAATTAGTGATGCTATATAAATAAATGATGATGATGATGATAAGATACTGCACCACAGCTGTTACCGCAATAAGTAGCTGAACTGTACAATTTAACAATTAAAGTGCAGACTGCATAGAAATTTTACTGGGACTCCATATTTTTACTCAAAATAGTTCAGATTTGAGGTTTAAACCTAGCCTGTAATGTAGCACATCTTGTATGCTAATTGTCTGAATTGTTTTCTGAACTAAGCTTCATGCTTTTCCCCATCCCCATGGGGTTCATACATCACAACCCCACTACTAGCCAGTGCCTAGGGGGCTGATGTAGAGTTGGACGCAAGTTCAACTCTTCAGCACAAAATGTGCATGTGCAGTAAAATGGTGTAGTAAAAAACTGTATTCAGACTTCAATGTATTTGCCTGTTGCACCTTTCCATGCCTAGGGGCACATTTATCAAGTCGCAAAAAATGACTTATAAAAAAAATGAAATAGTTTTCAATCCTTATCGCATTGATAAGGATTGAACTATTTTTTATATTTATTAAAAGAAGCTACACAGGAACAGCAGTTCCGAAAAACTGCTGTTCCTGTGAAGTGGAAAACATATTTACCACCGTCTCTTCACTTCCAAAGACGTTTGCGATCCATGGGGGTCCTCTTCTCACTCCAGTGCGCATGTGCCGACTGAAAACCTTGAGCATGCGCACAAACCTCCCTGCAATTCACTGTTGCGGAGAAAGTGGTGTGAGACAGGGAAGGATCACGTGATCCCTCCACACATGCGCTGTGAGGCTCTGCTCCTCAGAGCAGAGATTCAGTGTTGAAAACTGTCAAAAACAGTACCATAAATGTAAAAGTATTTTTGAAAATTGTTACATTGCGGTACATAGCAGCCCCCATAGACATCTATGGGGACTATGTATTTTGAAAAAAAATGCAAGGCAGCATGCGAGGCAGTGTTTATAAATGAGAAAAACACTTAAATATGCGTCCATTCCCTGAAAATAGCTGTTTTCGGGGAATTTACAAGTAAATTATCTATAATAAATAGGCCCCTTAGAGAGACGGAACAGATGAGGGAAGGAGCAGGCTACCATAGTATATGTACAATAAGTGCATTACGCACACTTTATGCAGTATGTAGAGATGAAGGCAGTGGGTCTCCTTGCACTAGTGTCAACTAGCCTTAAGCAGGCGCGGGCTGACATCCGTCAGCTCGGGGGCCACACGCCGCCGCATTTCGTGACACGGGATGCGGCCGCGTCATTGATGATGCGGCCTTAAGCCAGTCAACACTGGACTGCATTCCCTATGGGGTTCAGGCCTGTAAAAAAAAGAGCACCCCTTCCCCTTTGAAAAACCAGCTCCATGCTGAAAATGGTTTAATAATCAAAATTTATGTTGTATTAAAACATTTTCTTACATGATGCTCTACTAATCCCACCATACCCTGGCCACCTTAAACTGTTTGGGTTTGCTGGTGCTTGTAGAACTACAGGTACCAGTATGCCCAGGAATCTTGGAAAAATGCAAAAAACCATAAATTTTTACTAAATAAACGCACCCGTGGGCTATAGCCCTGGCGCTTGCTGATACCTAAATCATGCGACTGCGCCACCGTCCTCTGGCCGTGCTCACGTAAAATATATGTGCGTGGAACTAAAGCTGCGCAATGACGTTGGAAAATTGTTTTGGTTTTGTAACCAACCCGTTCTCCATAAAGCTTCCTCTTCGGCAGCCAGAGAACCCAGATTCTTGCCTTGGGTGCAGGCACACACAAGTCTATGTAGGTGATTGATATGGTAACTGGCAGCAGGATGACAGCACCTGTCAGTAATTCTGTACACTTCCGGGGTCTTCACAGTGTTGTCAACTAACTACTGGAGACCTGAGAGAAAGGGTCCTCTTATTGGCTATCTTACTTGCTGCCTGATGGCAGACAAACACCTAACAATCATTTATCTGGTTGTAGTTGGCATACTTAGCAATTCCATTACTCTATTCTAGGCCTTAGATTAGGCTGAGGTCGTTGCCTTACTCGGCGCCTTGTGTCATTATGCCACTTCCTGACAGGCGGTCTGGCGGTTGCCTTAGTGGCGGGGTCCTAGTGCAGTAGTCGTGCTAGGAGCGGAGTGTTTACAGATTCAAAGGTAAACGGTTCGGTGTCACGTATTCGGTTGCTGTATTTGCACTGGGGGTGGGTTCTTCTATCCAGGGATAACGTTTACATTCACTGTCAGGAGTAGGTAAGGTTCACGGTTACTTTGCTTCCTGTCACCTTCTGGGCCGCACATGGGTTGTTGCTGTGCCTGGGGGTGTGAGTGGTACGAAACTGCCGTGTGCCCGAGGGTGTGTGAGTGGCACGATAGCGCCGTGTGCCCGGGGGGGTGTGGATGGCACGATAGCGCCGTGGGGTAGTGGCACGGAACTTGCGTGTGTCGAACTCGGGGGAGAGTGTTTGGCACGATCTGGCTGTTGTGTACCCCGCAACGAGGGGTAAGAAATATTAAGTTTCCGTGAGCGCTTGATTACCATGGATATGACGGGTATTGTGTAAGCTGTGTGCACTGTTCCTAAGGTTGTGAATAGAAGTATAAAGTTTATGTGCCCGTATGTCTGGGAATGTGAGAAGTATGAGACTCTGTGTCCAAGCAAGTACGTGGGAATTATGAGACTGCCAGCTCCATCTGTGGGATAGGAGATCATATGTTGCTAATTACCAGCGCTTGTGTGACAATGAGGCTGTCGGTGTTTCATTATTTCCTCCACAGGGGTCTTACTGGCAAGCTGGGTCTGAATTGTTGCTAGTACTTTCAATGTTGTGAAAATAGGGTTACTCTGTAGAGTAGAAACATGTTATTAAACTTTCGTTGCACCAGCATTAGTTTCCAAACATACCTAATTGATCCAGCAAATAAATGTTGTGGTAGATAATGCATAAGTTGTTGGATACTTAATATAGTCTTTTTTTGGTTTCTAGGTTTGAGAGCTAAGGGTCTTGTCTGAAAACCAGTGGAAATTAAATGCTAATTTGCAAAGCAATCCATATTTTTTTTTAATTGTTGTTTTTTTTGTAGTGATTTTTAAGTGAGACTACTTGATTTGCAAATTATGAAGGCTTAGAGGGAACTTTATTACTGATAACACTATTTACCCTAACAACTGTCTCAATCTCCAGCCACGTTTGCTCCTCTTGTTTCAGCTGTGCCCTCTTCCAATTCAGCTAGGTACACACTACAGGGTTTTCGTCCAATAATCGTCTCAACCAGCCGACATACGAGCGCTCGTTCAGAAGTCGGATCAGTGTGTGTAGTGACACGATGGTCGAAAGTCTGCCCAAATGGACGATTGTTGCCTCATTTGGTTGGTCGTACCGTTAAATATTTTCGTTCCAGTCTCCTTTCTGTTGTCTAGTGTGTATAAACTTCCGACCGATCCACGACAATCCTCCAATACTTCCTTGACCTGGGGGGCGTGTGTATGTAAATTTGTGATGCCTGTACCAGTCCCACATGGTGCGGTATCTGCACATCACAGGCTTGTGTTTTGTATAGATGTATATTGCACCTGTCTGACTGCAGACCATTACACTAGTATAAAGCATGTGTGTTATTACCCTTTGCATCTATGTTGTGAATCTATTCATATTTACCCTTTATAAACTTTAACCTTTTATAAACTATTCAACTTATAAAATCATATTAACCTTTATTAAGTAATATTTGTAAAATGCCCAGAATAAATCAGTGTTGATGCAACAGTTTTATTGTAGGTAAAAAAAATTAAATTTTTTTTTGTATAGTACAATATGACATGTGAAAAAAAACAACCAGTATTACACTTAAAGGGTGCTACTGGTTTGTGGCACAACAGCTGCAAACAGCATATACATGTCATCAAAAGTATTATCAAGGTTTTTAAATTTTTTTTCTTGATGTTGGCTATATTTTCTGTCATTTCTTTAAAATATTCCTGGAGCTTTGCAATATTTTTTTTCTTCCTCTGAACTTTCATCGGATATAATGATGGTATCTATGAAACAAGAAAATCAAAAATGTTTACCATTACACTTATAGCTGTAATAAAGTTAATAAAAGTCTTAATCCAACAACAGAAATGTGCTCACCTTGCACACTGCTCAAGAGCAGGTTGTGTTGTGGTCCCTCTGGCACATTTATTTTTTCTTGTTTGATAACAGGTGTTGCATACAGGTGTTACATCACTGGCCTTCTCACCGTTAATTCTTAACTATAACTATAGGGTGTTAAGCTCTGCCCCTTTATGCTAATGTCTTTGGTATATCGTTATATGCCCCACAAATGTTGATTCAGTGTGTACGAAATTGCAATCATTGCTCACGACAACATGGCTGTAAAAAGTCGCTGAAAGGACGTCCGCTCTTCCCTTTATCGTCTTAAACAAGGCTAGTGTGTATGTAGTCCATGAACCGAGCGATCGGACCATCGATCGCATGTAAAATCGATCGGCATAAAAAGTTGGTGGAAAATTCTGTAGTGTGTACCCAGCTTTAGACTGTAAGCTCTATAATGTGCAGGGTCCTTTATACCCTTTGCTTTCATGTCTGTATTTATTTTGTCTACCATATATGTCTCTGTTTTATGTATGTACTGTTTTCCGTATTGTATGGCGCTGCGGAGCACTTTAGAATCTACGGTAATAATAAAGCTTACTTTATTGGCACAGCAATCTGTCTTAGGAAGGAGATCGTGACGAGACAATAAACTGGTGCATCATGTATGTCTGTACATTTCTATTCATCACACATTTATCAACTGAGACCACCATCTCAAAGTATCTACTCTTTAAAAGTACTTCAACATTTCCTCTCTGATCCTACATGTATATGTATGCTCCAAAGTTACCTGCTTAGTAGTTTTGCATTGCAATGCTCAGCATGCCTGCTTAAAGCTGACTTACCACCTAATTAGCCCAATACTTCCCTGGGGGCTGATACATGCATGTGTTTTCGACAGGACTTTGTGGTTTGTCTCATAGTCCTGGCCAAAATTCATAAGATAATGTTAACATCCTTTCCCCCCACCCCCCCCCCCCCTCCCCAAAAAAAAAAAAACCAAAAAACCCAAACAAACATTAAATTGCTGTAAAAATAATATATAGCAAGTGGAAATTAACAGGTACTCGCTGCTTAGGTGTTATGTTAATGTACAAAAGGAAGCACATACCTTTTGAGATAAAGCATCCACAAACTGGCATTAAACAACACTTTTGTATTGCAAATAACCAGGTGTGTTTTTTATGTTATGTGTATAATCTCTATCTCTTATTTATAAGGTGCCACAAAAGGTCTGCAGCGCTGTACATGATATTTACAGAACGCAATATATCTCGTACACGTTTATGTTTAAATGGTAGACAGAATATAGTCTTTCTTATTATTAGCAGTAGTGACAAAAATTATGCATAATTCAAGAGCCTTTGAGTGAAACTGTAAAACAAGCAGGATCTTTTTAAAGAGTGACAAGTGATGTCTATATCAATATAAATGATTTGCAAAAGCTAGACTTTTTAGGTGCGTTTTCGACATCACATGTGGCTCCTGGGATTTGTCCAGTCCTGTTTTTTTTTTATCTCTGTCGGCATCACAAAAGGGGTGAGTGGGGTAGTTGTGGTACCTCTAGTATGACAGACCTATAGCGTTCTATGCACATTTTATTGGGTTAGCTGCTATTTCTGTCCATTCAGGTTCTGCATTTGTTGCACACTTCAGGGTAATGCCACTTGAAAACATTTGCTACTGCAGAACTGTATTTTATTTATTTCTAAAACAAAAATGGTTATTGCCTAGGGCACAGCAGACCTCTCGAGACTCTCCTCACTCCTGCAGACCCGGACAATTTCAGCAAGGCAGCATGTTGTCATCCAAAGATTGCTTGCTTTGTGAGTATGCAGGAATGAGCAGAGCAGTGGTGGAAATGTGCAAGATGTTGGGGGTCTGCGGGTAAGTAACCTTTTGGGACCAGATTTGAGATAGGATATTTTAACCAACACTGAACTTTCAGTTTTGTGTGGAATTATTCTTTAAATGATAATTCTGTTGCTGGGCAAGGTATTGATACATTTGTTACTGCCTTTAGTCTGGTAAGAGGCAGCTCTGATAGGAATTCCCTTTGTAATCATGTATATCTGGGACAGCACGGTGGCTTAATGGTTAGCACTCCTGCTTCACAGCACTGGGGTCATGAGTTTGATTCCTGACCATGGATTTATCTGTGTGGAGTTTGTATATTCTCCCTGTCTTTGCGTGGGTTTCCTCCGGGTGCTCTGGTTTCCTCCCACACTTCAAAAACATACTAGTAGGTTAATTAGCTGTTATCAAAATTGACCCTAGTCTTTCTCGGTGTGTGTGTGTGTGTGTGTTAGGGAATTTAGACTAAGCTCCAATGGGGCAGGGACTAATGTGAGTGTGTTCTTTGTACAGCGCTGCAGATTTAGTGCCACTATATAAATAGCTGATGGTGGAGATATTTCAAAAGTGTTAGATGTTGACTTCTTACCATTTTCGGGACTAATGTAATTACACTTCCATTGTTTTGTGGTTAGATACAAAAAGTTAGTACAGATACATAAATCTAGATCTCAATCTAGATCTGTGAATTGTTCAAAACACAGGAAAGAAATGTAGAGTGAATTTCTCTTACCCAAAGCATTATTTTTTTTAACATTTATATTGCCAACATATTCCACAGCACTTTACAGTTTGTCACAGATTAAAGCTAGGTACACACTACAGATTTTTCCACCAACTTTTTATGCCGAGCGATTTTACATCCGATCGATGTTCCGATCGCTCGGTCCATGGACTGCATACACACTAGCTTGTTTAGGACGAAAAAGGGAAGAGCGGACGTCCGTTTAGCGACTTTTTACAGCCATGTTGTCGTGAGCAATGACTAATTTCGTACTCACTCTTGTGGATCGGTCTGAAGTTTATAAATACTACACAACGGAAACGAGATTGGAACGAAAATATTAAATGGTACGACCAACCAAATGAGGCAACAATCGTCCATTTGGGCAGACTTTCGACCATCGTGTCACTGCACACACTGACCCGACTTTTGAACGATCGGTCGTATGTCGGCTGGTTGAGGCGATTATTGGACGAAAACCCTGTAGTGTGTACCTAGCTTAAGTGGAAGAGGGCACAGCTGAAACAAGAGGAGCAAACATGGCTCAGAGTGGAGATTGAGACAGTTGTGAGGGTGCATTAGGATAAATAGTGTTATCAGGAATAAGGTTTCCTCTAAGCCTTCATAATTTGCAAATCAAGTAGTCTCACTTAAAAATCACTACAAAAAAACAATTTAAAAAAAATATGGATTGCTTTGCAAATTAGCATTTAATTTCCAGTGGGACTTGAGTAACCAGAAGAGTGCAGTATTCCATTGACATCTTGCAAAATGATAGAATGTTGGGCCAAGTCCAAAAATTAGTTTCATGGTCCCAAAAGTGTTACAACCGCTGTGCATGAAAGGGCTGCAGTGGCAAACATAGGTTGGATGTCTAAACTGGGTATTGTATTATTTAAAAAAAAAACATGACTACAGAATCTAAAATTTAGGTTTAACTATCCTAAAAGGGATTTTTGTAAAAATCACACATTTTGTATATAATTCTTAACATATCATGACATTATGGTTGCAAGGCCAGCAATTTAAAAGTACTCATATGAGACACTATAGTTGCTTTGGAATTTATTTTGAAATGTATACTATATTTTAAGGTTAAGGTAATTTTTCCAGTTTCCAGCCATAAGTTATAAACTCACAACTCCAGTCTGTACATTACTACTTTTATGAAGATTCCTCCCTTGGCACCCAAACCTTATGCTCAATTAGTCTTCATCCTTGGTGTTACAAAATGATATTCTGTAGGTATAATTTGCTAATGAGTGGCAAACTAAAATTACAGCTAGCTCCTCATTAAAACAGTATAGTAGCCATTCTGCCAGCTCCCCGGTAATAATAATATTATCTGTTACAAGTTCCAACATGCACCTGAAACTTTTGCAAAAATGTTTGTGAATGTTTCTAGTAGTGCATTGGTTTTATTATGTAACCATAAACATTTCTACATCTATAGGCAGATTCAGTTAAGCGAGAGGTGCTGATGAACATCGTCTCGATGCGCATCTGAACATTGAGATGATGTTCAGCAGCACCTTGAGCTGAACTGAATGTGCCTGTTCGAGTGAAGTATGTGTTTTTCAAGGTGCACAACTGAATATATTAAGTTTACCAATCAGATTTTGAGTTTGCCAGTTGTCTGATTGTAATTCCTGTATACCTCCTTACATTGTATATTTGACTTATACTTGGATGTTGTATTTATCCTGAATAACATGTATGAAGCTTTACGAAGTTTACCAATCCAGAGTGTGAAAAATTCAACATACAAATATAATCTTCGTTCTTATTTTGGCATTGGTTAGAGGGCTCTCTGAGCTTTAATCAGTTACACATGACATTATTACAGTTTTTTATATAAATAAAATGATGAAGCTGATTGGGCTTGATTACAGGGATCTAATACATTGAGTTGAAATTAATGTTATTGGTCCATTTTAAAATGAACCTGCTGCCTACATGCAGAGAGCCATGTTGATAGGATGTGTTCTCGTGCCTTTCTTTACTGTGTGTAGGTGATGGGTTCTCGTCAAAGCTTTGGAACAGTGTGCTCACATTGTAAATTGCTTAATGGTAATGTCAGATGGGAGTGTTTAAGGCAGCATTTTTCTGTTATTTAATTTTAACAAGCAATACTTTATAATACAATACTACTTCAGTAGTTGTCACATATAGCTTTAGTCACTCGTACATTGTTTTTAAAATGTGCCAAAGTAGTTAACACTTATGTAAAAAAAAAAAAGGCTAAGTTTTGATGGTCTTAGATGGGTATTTTCTGCCCCTATTGTATACTTGTTGTCGGCAGGGTTTATAGAGCATATATGTGGTAGAGTGACAGTTTTATGTAGAGAAAGAATTCTTGGTTTATGGAGCAGGTATCCATTGGCTGCAGAATGAGCCCATCTGACATCTCGCCAGAGTTTTCAGATGATGTTTTGTTGCTTAGTTTGTCAGTGGAAAAATGCTCATAGTAAATATGCTCAATAATGTAATTGTTTTTGTTTTTCAACTGTTTATCAGCCAACTCCAAAGCTGTCTTCTGACACTAGCTTAATGGTGGTGTCAAATGAGCTGAAAGCAATACAGTGCCTAATCTCTACAGTTACCCATTGTATTCCATGTGCATTGCTCCTGTCGTCACAACATTTGCTCTTATGGGTTGTATCACACGTGCTGAAAAACGCAGTTTCTCTGTTAATGAAATGCAGCATTTGTGATACTACCAGTAAGATCACATATTGTATACTTATATTTTGTCAATGTGTACTTGTACACAGATAATGTGCTTAGATTATCCTAAGGAAATGTATATGTAAGATTTTATTTGTTTACTGAAGATCCATGCATGTTGTTTATGTACTTATTAATGTTGACAATTAAATATCAGGAAAGTGGTGCAATGTAAAATGTCACATAGTCTGACCTTAGATTTGCTTTTTTTTTCTCCCCACCCAGAAACTGTATACCTATGGATTTAATCTTCATGCGTTGAAACATCCATACTGTTCCGGTGGAATTGGGAATCATTTTTTGGATAACTTTTCCTCAGTTTTAATGGAACCAGGTATTAATAAAGTATGTTAATGTAATATGTAACAACTGGCTTTTGAGACCTACAAATAACTTTTTGATTAGTTTTGCTTTTGTCTTTTTTATTTAATATTTTTAGCTGAAATATTTGCATATTTGTCAGTGTTAGTAACTTTACAGTATAATACATCTTATATTTATGTAACTTTGAGAATGGCCACAAATATCCATTTTTATTGTATGCATTTGGATTGTGAAAAGTATCCTTGTCTTTGACAATCTCTAACATCACTAGTCATCAAACAAAATTTCTTTAACTACTATGACCATGTCGGAGAGTGAAAAAGATAATATACGCTGCATTTCTTCACACTCCTGTCGTTGAACAATATGTACAGCTTGTCTCCTCCATTTCTGTATTTCTCCTTCAAATTTACCTCTGACAGATATTATATTAATCACAAATCTGCCCAACCAAAGCACTTCCTTGAAAGAGAATCCGGTCACAACCCTTTACCTCTTTAAAAAAGAAAATACAGTATTAGACAAAGGGTGTGTTGAAACATAATTTCATCGCTCTTCCATAGAGCTTTATGGAATGTTTTTTTTTTTTTTTTTTTTAAATACACACATGTTGGCAGTGCTAATTGAACCCCCATTCCTTTAACCAGACCAGCTTCATTCATTTTTCACTTGCACTAACAGTTGGGGGACACTGCTCACCATGGGGTATTGAGATGCTGTGTGGAGTAAGACACTAAAAACTTGTCTAGCCTGCTCCCCCTCAACACTCTGCCCCCTCCGGCCTTCAATTTAAGTACATGTTTTTTGTAGTTTAGCCTTATTTATTTTCATTTTTCTTTTACTTGCATGAGGTTTATTGCTTAGCTACGTTCACTTGGTGAGTGCCGCGATCGCAGTTAGGGAGAGCACCAACTACACTTTAGTACCGCCCTGCCGCAACTTCTGCGGGCTTCTAGAAAAACGGTCACCAGTGTCTCAGACGCTGACTAGGCAGTGAGGACGGTCACTCTGGGGGCTGCTTCTGCATGCAACAGTCTCCCATTACAGAGGGGATGACTGTGCTGCTGGCGGTCCATGCCCGCTATGCTCCTCAGATAAGAACATGGGAGGAGGACAGTTTACATTGGAATTTGAGGTAGCAGGGACATATACCTGTGAAAGGCTGTCACTTGATCGCAGCCCTCACTAGGTTGTATTTTACTGTGTGGTGGGTGATATTTTCTGAGGGCGGGCCATGTTACAGTAGGTGTAGCAGGGCTTAAGAAACTCCCCCCTGCTTTCCCGAGCTTTTCTGCCTTCAGACCCCATTACAGTTTACTGACACACAGAATACCTGGGGGGCAGTTAGCTAGAAATATCTAAATAACTAAAATATCTATGTGATTGGGTTGTCTGTCATTCTTCTGTGCTTTTATCTGTTTATACAAGGGTACACATTTCTTTCTCAAGACCAAGACTCGGGATATATATACAATTCTGTGCAAAAGTTTTAGGCCAGTGTGGAAAAAATTCTGCAAAGTAAGAATGCTTTAAAAATTAGAAGTCTTAATAGTTAATTTTTTATCAATTAACAAAATGTAAAGTGAGTGAACAGAAGAGAAATCTAAATCCAGTTAATATTTGGTGTGACCACCCTTTGCCTTCAGAACAGCATCAATGCATCAATTCTTCTAGGTACACTTGCACACAGTTTTTGAAGGAACTCAGCAGGGAGGTTGTTCCAAACATCTTGGAGAACTAACCACAGATCATCTGTGATTGTAGGCTTGCTCAAATCCTTCTGTCTCTTCAAGTAATCCCAGACAGACTCGATGATGTTGAGATCAGGGCTCTGTGGGGGCCATATCATCACTTCCAGTACTCCTTGTTCTTCTTTGCGATGAAGATTGTTCTTAATGACATTGACTGTCTGTTTGTGGTTGTTGTCCTGCTGCAGAATAAATTATATGTATAAATAAGTACATAAAGAGAATTGAGCAAGCCTCCCTGCCGAGTTCCTTCAAAAACTGTGTGCAAGTGTACCTAGAAGAACTAATGTTGTTATGAAAGGTGGTCACACCAAATATTGATTGGATTTTGATTTCTCTCCTGTTCTTTTACTTTGCATCTTGTTAATTGATAAAAATAAATTAACACTTATGTTTTTGAAAGCATTCTTACTTTGCAGCATTTCCACACCTACCTAACATAATAGATTATATATATATATATATATATATAATCTATTATCACACACACTGTTAAACTGTAGAACAATCCATAACAGAAATAGGTCTATCTCTCATATCTGTTGCTCTTTGCTATAATCAAGTCAGAAAGAGGGACAGGTACTAGGTTCCAAAGCTGTTGCAGTAGTGTGTTTCACCCATTCCAGGTGCCAATCCACACTGCCTTGTGGACACTGTGACCCAAGCAGCCTGTGTAGTTCCTGTGAGTCCAAGGAGCTGCTAAGGTGGTGGAACTGACTTGGGCCAAGGAACTAGCGCGGTTCATTGTAGAATTTGAGAGACATCCCACACTTGGTATCGGTAGGTGCTGAAACCTTTACTTCCCTGGCTACGCAGTCTTCAGATGCTTTTCCCTCAGGACAGGCATCTCCGTTTCTACCCTCGGCGTCAGGGGTCTCCCAGATACCTCCTTGGATGCAAAATAGAAAGTTCGGTCCAAGGACTGTCTAGAGTCTTCTTCTCTTGAAAATATTTTGCAGACCTCTTCTACCAGTAGACTGTGTAAGCACCTGGGTCATCCTCTCTCTCAGTATTTGGGGGACTTAGATACTGGTCCATCATTACAGGAAGATGGATTTGTACACAGGGAATCAGATCACGAATAATTGTCAGTTACGGGAAGGACTACTTTAGTAAACAGGGGATTGAGGACTTGATACTGCAAGTGAGGCAGGTTCTCAATATATCTGATATATAACAGCTGCTACCACAAGCATCCAGGTTCAAAAGGCCCAAGAAAAGAACGTTTTTTGTTTCCTTCCATCCCCCCAATTATTAGAAACCAGACAGTAAGTTTCTGATACCCAGGAGGTATCGGCTTAATTACCCATTTCCTGAGTCTGAAGTAAGGTCATGGGAAAGTCAAACTAGTGTAGATGCTCCCATTGCGCATTTATGAAAGAATACTATTATTCTCTTGCCGAGCACTGCTTCCTTGAAAGACAACACTGATGAAATCCATTTATTTGGGTGGGGTATGGAATAATGATGATCATTATTCCGACAAGGCTTACCTCGACGTCTTCACGTTGAACGGCTCCTTCCCGACCAGGCTCCAAGACAACTGATGGGACCAACAACTGCAAGGCATCGCAATGAATGAATACACCGGGCATGGACAATCTACAACGCTTTGCAAAGTACATTGTCCATGCCCGCATACTTACATTACCCCCTTAACAGCACCGATAATAGTGACGTCCTCAACTGTCGCTGGCGTCATTCGTCGTGATGCCTTGCAGTCATTGGTCACCTCAGTCATCCTGGAGCCTGGTCGGGAAGAAGCAGTTCGCTGTGAAGATGTCGGGGTAAGTCTCGCCAGGGTAGTCAGCATCGATATGCTAACTACCACCGATTTATTTCACGTCTGGAGCTTCCCTGCAGCCCATTATGGCGGCAGCATGGGTAATTACGGTGGTGAAGTGGGCCCTCAACCTGAGTCAGGGTATTTAGGCAGGATTGCCTAGAGCTGAACTGTTCCCCTTGGCAGACCATATTAAGGAGGCTGCCGGTAGAGAGAGAGAGAGACTGAGTTTCTTCCTGAGGCTGCTTCCAAAATTAAAGGGAGACATTTTTGTTCCTTTCGGTTTATCTGGAGATTAAAGTATATACCTCCACAAAGTCAAAACTCTGCTTCTCGGGGAATGTGGGTGGGGGTTAGAGAAGTAGACAGCCTTGAACCGGACGCCGCGCCACACTTAAGTCTACTGAGAAATCCTCGGCATGACTCTTTGCTCTCCCCACCAGAGACCATGGTGGTGGGAGCTTGCTTGTTGTGGATCTGTTCAACCACAGATGCCTGGGTAAGTGGTGTGGCTTCCAGTTGCATTACATTTTGGACCTGGAGGGGCTGCCACCCAAGGCGTTTCTTAACTAAACTTTCCAGGGACAAGATTCAAAACGTTGCACTTCAAGGGGCAGTCGTGTGGTGGCATCGGGAGTAATTATGCTGGTCCCAATAGAGGAAAGGAATCTGGGTTATTTTTCACACCTCTTCCTTGTACAAAAAACAGATTTGTCTTTCCATATGATTGTCAACTTAAAAGCTCTCAACACCCACTTGAAAGTTCTCAGTTTTCAGATGGAATCCATCTGGCCTGTTATTCGATGGAAAAAGACGAGTTTTTGACGTCTTTGGACATCAAGGATGCTTGCCTTTATGTACTGATATGGTCGGGTCACTACAAGCTTCTCAGGTTTGCAGTGGCTCAGGATTACTTTTCAGTTAAAGGCCACAGCACTGAGTCTTCACCAAGGTGATGGAGGTCATGGTGGTGATACTGCGCTTACAAGGGGTAACGATATTATTCTAACTAGACGATCTCCTGATGAACGCAAACTCGGATGTTCGCCATCGAGCTCATCTGTGTTTGACGGCAGACATGTTGCAAGCCCACAGCTGGATCATCAACATCAATAAGTCCAGTTTGATTCCCACTCAACACACATTGTTTCTGGGGCTTTTATCAACTCCAAGTGTCAAATGAGTGTTTGCCTCTAGAGAAGATTTGGCGCTGCAGAGCCAAGTGAAAATGTATTGGATCTAATGTGGGATTCCGTCCTTCAGTGTATAAAATTGATGGGCTGCATAATGTCTTGTTTCGAGACCGTTTAGTGGGCACGGTTTCACTCTCGCCCCTTCCAGCAGGTGATTCTGGTGCATTGAAAAAGATCATACACCAGGTTGGCTGCTCAATTTTTCAGGTTATCGCTGGCGACATGGATGTCTCTAATATGGTGGCTGAGAACTGTCATTCTCAACCGGGGGTGTCCTTTCTTGTTGTGGGATTGGAGGGTGGTGACCACGGATGCCAATCTTACGGGCTGGTGAAGCGCGAAAGAAGCGCGGTTGCCTATCAGTATTCTCGAACTACAGGCAGTTTTCAATGCCCTTGTTCAGGCTCAATCGTGACTCGTACACAGGCCCATTCGGATTTAATCGGATAACGCCACAGTAGTGGCTTATATAAATCATCAAGGCGGCATCCCATACATCCGGGGGCATCTTCTCTCACCCGGAAGTGTTCGCAAAACTAGTTCACAGGTGAGGTCAGCCAGAGATCGACCTGATGGCCTCTCGCTTGAACCACAAGGTGAACAAGTATTGTGCCCGAACAAGAGACCCTCTAGCTTTTCTGATAGACCACATGACGAGCCATTGAAATCTCAGGTAGGTTTATATCTTCCCTTGAATTCCAATGTTAGTTCGAGTGTTAAAAAAGCTAAGATGCAGAAAGTTCCAGTGAATCTTTTGGCTCCGGATTGCTCAAGAAGGTCCTGGGACGCGGATCCTCGTTGACCGCCACGCAGGGTGGACCTTCTTTTATCAGGACCTAGATCAATTAGCTTTAATGGTTCGGAAGTTGAATCCCTGATCTTTAGAAGAAAAGGTCTCTTGGATAAGCCGTCGTCTTCCAATAATTAACATCGCATATGGAAGTCCTACATTGGTTGGTGTGAGAAGCAGAAGGTTTCCACCTTTTCTTTTTGTTTGGATAGTGTTAGCATTTCTTCAAGATGGTTTGGACAAGGGTCTGCATCTGGCTTCCCTTAAGGTGCAGTTTTCAGCTTTGTTTGTCTACTTTCAGAGATGTTTGGCTCTATTGCCAGACGTACACACTTTTCTCTAGGTTATCCTACATGTACGGCCAATGTTTCTTCCTCCGGTAGTGCCATGGGATCTCAATTTGGTTCTCTCTGCACTGCAGAAGTCATCATTTGAATCCCTGTAGTCGGTTTCCTTGAAATTTCTTACTTTGAAGGTTTCCTTTTTGTTTGCCAGGCCAGGCGGGTTTCTGAGTTTGCGGCTCTCTCCTGTCTACATCCTTTTCCTCATCGTGAAAGGACGTACTTCGCCTTCTCTTGAGCCAAAAGTGGTGTCTATATTTCACATCAATCAGGATATTGTCATTCCTGCGTTACCTTGTAACATGCAATCCAAAAGTCAGGGTTCTGGTCCACTATTGGTCGAGTTAGGGCCTTACACATGTATGTAGACCGTATTTCTTCTGTACAAAAAACTGTTTTCTTGAGTTATATGATAGCTGGCCAGCCAAGAAACAGACGATTGCTAGATGGATTATTGACACTATTCGTCAGGCATATATTTTGGAAGGATCTCCTGTTCCTGAAGGTTTTGCTGCCCATTCCACCTGGGTGGTGCAATATGGGCTTTAGTTGACCAGTTGTGCAGGGCAGCTACCTGGTTTTCTGTCCAGATTCTACAGGGTCAACGTCTTTTGCTTCTAAAGACGCTAATTGCGGCTGCAAGGTTTTACGTGCCACTCTGTCTGAGCATTTCCACCTATAGGGGAAGCAGTGTTCTTCAACTGTTAGTGCAAGTAATAACAAGATTTTTGTACTTACCGTAAAATCTTTCACTTAACACAGTTGGGGGGGTCACTGTGCTCCTTCCCTTTTGTTCTGACAGTTTTGTTTGTTCTGTTGGTTTTGTTTTGCCCTCTCTTAAGGCTTTGTTAAATAAACTGAAGTTGATGACCGGAGGGGCATAGAGAGGAAAGGAGCAGGCTGGACAAGTTTAGTGCCTTACTCCACACAGCACCCTCTATATCCCATGGCGGACAGTGTCCCCCAACTGTGTTAAGTGAAAGATTTTACGTCCAGTACAAAAATCTTATCATACACATGAATCACCCTGGACCTTGTCCAACTTTTTTTAATATTGCACTTGGGCTTTTGGGAGGGGTGGGGGTTTCTATCTTTTCAACTCCTATTTAAAATATGTTCCAGGGGACCTGCTCTGGGTTCTAGTGTTCGCTCCAGTCCGAATTCTACTCCACAGGGATGGCAGCAACTCAGCTTTGATGCTTCACTCCCTAGGACCTCCAGGCGGCAGTGAACCTTCAGGATTTGTTAGAACAGCCGGCAAGGCTGTAGAGCAGTGGTTCCCAAACTTTTTCAGTTCGCGGCACCCTTAGAGTCTTCATAATTTTTTCAAGGCACCCCTCCAAAATAATTACCGAGCAGTCCCGTGTTTATGTCAGGACAGAAATACTTAGTAAGTTGTTTGCAAAAATATTATACATAAATCCAAGGGAAAAGAATATTTTTATATATTTTTTTCAATTCTATTTCTGTCAAAGAATAATTTACAGCTAATATTAAGAGGAATAAGATCAAACAAAATAAAACATGTACAAAAATCATCACAATGTGCCCCTTCACCTTTTCACTACTGTGTCCCTTCATCCACACACACTGTCTGCCCCTCTCTGTCCCCACACACACACACTGTCTGCCCCTCTCTGTCCCCACACACACACTGTCTGCCCCTCTCTGTCCCCACACACACACACTGTCTGCCCCTCTCTGTCCCCACACACACACACTGTCTGCCCCTCTCTGTCCCCACACACACACACACTGTCTGCCCCTCTCTGTCCCCACACACACACACTGTCTGCCCCTCTCTGTCCCCACACACACACACACTGTCTGCCCCTCTCTGTCCCCACACACACACACACACACACACACACACACACACTGTCTGCCCCTCTGTCCCCACACACACACACACACACACACACACTGTCTGCCCCTCTGTCCCCACACACACACACACACACACACACTGTCTGCCCCTCTCTGTCCCCACACACACACACACACACACACTGTCTGCCCCTCTCTGTCCCCCCACACACACACACTGTCTGCCCCTCTCTGCCCCCCCCCCCCCCACACACACACACACTGTCTGCCCCCCCCCTCCCCACACACACACACACACTGTCTGCCCCTCTCTGCCCCCCCCCCCCACACACACACACACACTGTCTGCCCCTCTCTGTCCCCACACACACACACTGTCTGCCCCTCTCTGTCCACACACACACACACACACACACACTGTCTGCCCCTCTCTGTCCACACACACACACTGTCTGCCCCTCTCTGTCCCCCCCCCCCCACACACACACACACACTGTCTGCCCCTCTCTGTCCCCCCCCCACACACACACACACACACACACTGTCTGCCCCTCTCTGTCCCCCCCCCCCCCCACACACACACACACACACACACACTGTCTGCCCCTCTCTGTCCCCCCCCCCCACACACACACACACTGTCTGCCCCTCTCTGTCCACACACACACACACACACACACACACACTGTCTGCCCCTCTCTGTCCCCCCCCCACACACACACACACACTGTCTGCCCCTCTCTGTCCCCACACACACACACACACTGTCTGCCCCTCTCTGTCCCCACACACACACTGTCATAGTACTGCCAAATAAGCCACAGTCCCCACTGGATCACCAGGTTGAGTTTTAATAGATACATTTTATTAGTATAGTTTATTTTTAAAATGTACATTTTTGCCATTTACATAAGGAGCTCTGTGCCAACAATGCTTTTATTAATGTATCCATTACAGCGATGAAACATCAGTCTTTAAAGAGTGTCCCTCAGCATGTGGGTTATGGGGATTTGGATACACCACTAAAACTAGCAGCCTTGATTTACTGGCTACATTTTGTTTGAAACAGCAGTTACTGCTACATTTTAATACTGTAATCTGTTTTTGCACCTTTCTTTTACACATAGACACCAGGGGGTAAATGTATCAATATGCGGGTTCTTCAACACCCGCGTGTTCAGCCTCTTCCGCGATTAAATTTCAAGCGGCGCTGCATTGTAAAGGGAAGTTAACCCTTTACAATGCAGCGCCGCTTGAAAATTAATCGCGGAAGAGGTTGAACACGCGGGTGTTGAAGAACCCGCATATTGATACATTTACCCCCTGGTGGTAAATGTATCATACTCCGGTTTCTTCATGTTGCCGGAAATCGGCGAGATGACAGATAAAATTTAAAGCGGCGCTGCCTTGTAAAGGCAAGTTTCCGTTTACAAGGCAGCGCCGCTTTAAATTTTAGCTGCCATCTCGCCGATTTCCGGCTACTTGAAGAAACCGGAGTATGATACATTTACCCCCTGGTTTTCTAGTGCAGAACATGATGTTTTACTTTTGTGAGATATTGATGGAGCTCAGTAATTTACTGGAAACTTTACATACTGGACTCCCCTCCATAGAGATTTTGTAACGAGATAATATTTTGTAGGTGGAAAGGTAATAAAAACTACTATTAAATGCATGCTTTAAAAGGCGCTTCACTTGCTATTTAAAAGGAAAAAAACTCCTATGTGCTATTGCTGCTTTAAGACGCAAAAATACCAGATTTCATTCTTGATGTCTGCAACTTTTGTCTCACATCTGTATACATATAAATACAACTACTTACACATTTGTTGAAACTTAGTCTTTTACATAGATACTAAACATATTTTGACTTCATGTTTATCTCATGTTTTTGGAAAGCAAATGTTTTTTCTTACCCCACTTTTGTATTGAAAGGTTTGTTTTCGATGAATAATGCCAGCAGAGCGTAACAATCCAAGCATGGAAGAGAGAGAATCTACCTGCATGTCAAAAGATAGAGACTGCACTGACAAAAGGCCAGCAAACAGCAGAGAGCGAGCCAAAGATGATATAAAGTTGAGTAGCAAGAGAGACCAATCAAAAGTTACAGAAGAGAAGAAAAAGAAAACAGATGATGAGAAGCGTAAGAAAGAAGACAAGGATAGTAGGAAGGAGGATGACTTGTTGAAAACTGAGGAGGAGGAAAAACGCATAGAAGAGGACAGAAAAAAACGGGAAGAAGAGCTTGGACATCAAGAACAAGCTGCTTCCCAATTAAAGTAAGACAAATGCTTGATTATTTACAGTTACAAAGTATGACCTGGATAAAACTTTTCTGAATTAATGATGCTGTGCGTCCTCTGTTTACCAGTAGCATTTAATGATAATTCCATTATCTTTTAGAATATGGTTGCTACCAGTGGTCACACTACATTTTTATTCTGTGATATTAAATTATTCATCCTAACATTTTAAGGGTGATACCATGTAAAGAGGAGTATGGCATTATAGTGGTAATTAAATTTTTTGGGGGTAAAGAGGTTTATGATGTTTATACCTCTGCTTACAGATAGGACAGCATCCTAATAACAAATACATGTTTATTATTGCATTCATAAAATAATGTGTGTATGTATATGTATGTATATATATATATATATGTGTGTGTGTGTATATATGTATATATATGTATATATATATATGTGTGTGTGTATATGTGTGTATATATATATATATATATATATATATATATATATATATATATATATATATATATATATATATATATATAGTGTATGTATATATATATATATATATATATATTATATATATATATATATATATATATATTTTTAATGTCTTTACCAATGAAGTTAAATTGCAGTGGCTGGTTTGCTCATCTTGATGTATGAAGGCTGAGGACTTACCCCATGCAGGTTGTAGCAAACAAACCTTTCCTTCTCGATAGCCGCCAAGGCGCTGTTTTCGCATCCAGGTGTAATAGTATGTAATTGAAGCCGGAGAGTCGCGGCCGCAGCTTCCGATGGTTTGTGCATGCGCATGTGATGTGGAAAAAAAGGTAAACAGTCTTGTCCTCTGTTGGCTTCACTCGGAAGCTGAGGAATTTCAAATAGAGGAACAGCTGATAACCTACGTGTTTCGCCGAAGCTTCTTCAGTGATTGTAGTAGAAGGAAAAGTGCCAGTTACTTAAGGGTAGTCATGGGGGAGGTCCGCACCACAATTGGTCAGTCCTGGTGGTCTCCGATTGGTTCTGCTAATGATTGGCATGTTCCTATGCTAACAGCAAAATAATAGTATCATTGGTGAGACCTAAAGTAATTACGAGTTCATTCATAGAGACAGATTGATTAATGCATATAGAAACAGCCACAGTAAAAGAGTAGATGTATCAGTAATGTTTATAGATCTTGGAACAGATCTGGAAATACGATAAGCATATACATACAAAGAAACCAGGGCAGTAATAAAGCTTAAGGGAGGAAGTCACAAAGTGGTTATAAAAACTGATTCAATTCAAAGTCTGTTAATACCTTGTGGGACCAAGGTTTTTAAGCTGAAAATTAATTTGTAAAGCTTAGACCAGTTACAACAAATTGTCAGTCTTTTGGGAAAATCAATCCACATTGATAAACTGTCCATCTTCCTGGCCAATTTCCCATGGCACAGATTATACAACTCATGTAAATTATACTCTGAATCTAATCCTTTTTATTTTAAACTGCTTTGTTTGTGTGTTATGTTAATTGTTTTTTTTTTGTTTTTTTTTATATCTGAATGCACTGTACCTTTTGTATACTAAATCTATAAATTTAGTAAGTGGCGTCCTTGATACTCTAACAAATCCATTAGCCTGTTAAGAAGAATATAGCTCGACCAAGTTAACCCTTTGAATGCCGGTGTGTGATATGTTGATACATTTGATTAACAAGCTTAGTGTGTGCTTGCATTCACATTTGTGTAACAGTCTGGAGGTGTGAAGAGTTAACCCTTTGATTGCGGGAGGGGGCCTTGCTAACCTATGGGTAGCCAGAAGCTATATGTGACAGTATGGGAAAGTATATTGGGGTCATATTGCCTGTAGTCAATAGGTGGAGGCAAACCTGAAGTAGGGGTGAGAGCTCTGTTGTGGGCCGATTCAGTAGGTTTATAACATGTGTGATAAGTAGAGAGAGACTGCGGGTTAGAATTGTCTGTAACCTCATACAGCAAATACCCAAATTCACAGCAGGTGGGAGCGCATTCGTGACACCCTTCAACACAAACAAACATTAAGGTCCATTTTGTAAGAAGGCAACTATCCTACCAGTATGTTTCTGGAGTGTGGAAGGAAAGTGAGCACCCAGAGAAAATCTATGCAAACACGGGGAGAACATGCAAACTGCTCCCAAAGAGAGCCTTGGTTGGAATTGAAACCTGTGAACTCAATACATTTCCGCATCAATGCACTAACAACTGTGCAGCTTTTGACCAGATCAATAAATTAAGTACAAATGGTGCCTCTCAAGATTAACTGACTTAACAGGATCAGCACAGGAAATTGGAGGCAGTACTTCTGTAGCAACGTGGGCCACAGAAGGAAAGACAGACGGTAACTGCTGGCCCACAGATAGTGAAAGCAACGCTCCTTTTTTTTTTTTTTAAACTCTTTATTTGTAGAGGAAACAACAGGAACAGTACAGATAACATTTGCAACGCTCCTTTTTGCCATGTGAACATTCAGACAATTCAAGCCTTCTCTTCTAACAATACATTCTTACATTTAAATCTGTATTATTCCTTACAAATCCAAAGAAAAGTGACTTGTGGCTTTCCTGCTGCAGTGGATTTGTAGTGCCACAGCAGCTGCTTTGCCCAATCAAGCAATAACTTTAAGTGCTAATAATTTTTCTTTCTTATCACACCAGCCACTCCAGAGCAGTGCTCCAACCAATTGGCTTTGGCAACAGGCAATTTTGTCATTCTCACTGTTGGCAACATGTGCCCAGCTTGACTAATCTAGACAACTGCAATGATTCTGCAAGGCCTCAGGGTTGCATGTAAATATGTTAATGCAGTCTCTGTTAGCTGCTTTTTCAGTAAGTGGAGCAAAGTGCTCAACTTGCAGCAGTCAAGTTTGGGTGAGTATTTCGCAGTTGTCCAGGGTGGTTAACGTGGCATCGAAGTGAACCGGACCAGTGTTGCTGGGTTCATTACATATAGAATCCCAGGGTCAGGTTGTCTTGTTCTTAATGTACAGGAACTGGAAAGGTATTTGAGATGAAATGCAATTATTTACATCACTTTTCCCGAAATCAATGCTTTATCGATTTGTGACTAATGTAGATGTAAGCTTCCTTTTTTTTTTTTGTAATGGAAACGAATTAACAATATATCTCTTGTTGTACAGAGAGAAAGAAGAAGCACATCAACTGCACCAGGAAGCCTGGGAACGACATCAGGCCAGAAAAGAACTCCGCAGCAAGAATCAGAATGCTCCTGAACACCGGCCTGAAGAGCACTTCTTTAGCAGGCTGGACTCTAGTCTCAAGAAAAACACAGCCTTTGTGAAGAAACTTAAAACCATTACTGAGCAGCAGAGGGATTCCTTGTCCCATGACTTCAATGGCCTTAACTTAAGCAAGTACATCGCGGAAGCTGCAGCTTCAATAGTTGAAGCGAAACTAAAAATTTCTGATGTTAATTGTGCAGTGCACCTGTGCTCTCTCTTTCACCAGCGTTATGTTGACTTTGCCCAGTCTCTTCTACAGGTTTGGAAAAAGCATTTTGAGGCCCGCAAAGAAGAGAAAACACCTAACATTACTAAACTGAGAACAGATTTACGTTTCATTGCTGAGCTAACCATTATTGGCATCTTCACTGACAAAGAAGGCCTATCTTTAATCTATGAGCAGCTGAAGAACATCATTAATGCTGATCGAGAGTCTCACACTCACGTTTCAGTAGTTATTAGCTTCTGCCGTCATTGTGGTGATGACATAGCAGGTTTGGTCCCAAGAAAAGTGAAGTGTGCATCTGACAAATTTAGTCTAAACTTCCCACCAAGTGAGATTATCAGTCCAGAGAAACAGCAGCCATTTCAGAACTTGCTGAAAGAATACTTCACATCTTTAACAAAGCACCTAAAGAGGGACCACCGAGAGTTGCAGAACACAGAGCGCCAGAACAGGTAACAGGAACACACCATTGTTTTGGTTCATGTGGATTTGTATGTGGTTACAGTAAGAAACAACTTGACATCTCTTGGCTTTATTTTTATTTTTTTTACTCTGCACAATACATTTCCATTAGAGACACTGTACACCTACCTAGTATTGGTATCAAACGCTTCATTGTCAATGTGATGGGCCACCACAGGTGTGAAGTGAAGGAGCATGGAAAGTTTATGTCTGACAATCAATAACATGCTGCCCTTTACTGCATTGAATGCACCCTTCTTCAAACCTCTGCTGTCCGGGGAAGTAAAAGGGATTAGCGTTTATGCTGGATAGGTGTTCCACTCCATTTAGATGTAAAGTTGATGCATGGGATAGAGAGTTTGTATTATACAGTATATTGGGTACCAAATAATTAGGAAATCCCTGCCAAATTTTGCTATTTAATTCAGTTGACCTGTGACACCATCTGAGTTCATGCAAAGTAATGTGTTTGTCATCTGTGTTGACTTTATCAAAGTTTTAATTGTTTTAGTACATAATGCTTAACAGCAAATGTACAAACTATTAGCTAGCTAAAAAATTCTCTGTTTTGTTTTCCTGGTTGTTTGACAGGCGCATCCTTCACACAAAGGGGGAATTGAGTGAAGACAGACACAAGCAATATGAAGAATTTGCAACATCTTATCAGAAATTGTTGGCAAACTCTCAATCTCTTGCTGATCTCCTGGATGAAAATATGCCTGAACTTCCTCAAGATAAACCTGTACCAGAAGGTGTGTGTTCATATAGGAAAAACATATTAATATAATTTATCACTAGTAAAAGTAGTTTTAAAGTCTGATTCATTTTGTCTAATGTTGTAGTTCTTGTAATATGTAAACTTTCCATGTCTTGGTTTTAAGGTTTTCAAGATTTTCAAATGAGGTCCTCTGCATACCTAGTTTTGCATTAATTGCTAGTTAAGCATGGACATAATTGGGCAAGGGCACACTTTCTTTTGTCCTTATGCATCCTATGTGCAAAAGGCCAATACTATAATAACACAGATGTCATCATCTGAATCTAATTTCCATGTGTGTCTAACCATGTTGCTTGTTGTAATGTGTATGCAAACATTGGTGCAGGACAGTGGGTCATGGCATTTTCAGAAAATGTAACTTTATTCTTAATCCTTATTAATCAATAACTTATCCAATAGAATACAAAAGGATAGCACAAATTGCATCTTTTTATGGAAAATTGCACTGTACACATTATAAAAATGTATTCACTCTTATAAAATAAAGGTATTTTCAGGGACCAATCTTCAATACTCAGCATTGTCCCTGGAAATGAGTCACAGTTGACAAGTGTATGTGTTTTGGTTTTTTTCTTCTGGATGTTACCATAACTATATATTGCTTCAGGATTCATGTTTTTGACATTCTTTATGTGGTTTTGCAGAACATGGTCCCGGCATTGACATATTTACACCTGGAAAACCTGGTGACTATGACTTGGATGGAGGCATCTGGGAAGATGAGGATGCTCGCAACTTCTATGAAAACTTGATTGATCTTAAAGCGTTTGTCCCTGCAATTCTGTTTAAAGACAATGAAAAGAGCACCCAAGGCAAGGACTTTGGCAAAGATGACATAAAAGGTAAAGCTTAGTGTTGGTATGTTTTCCAATATACAGTTTCCTATTTGAGGACATCCTAAGAAGCTGTCAAACAACATGCTTGAGTTTGAAACAATCAGAGTAGTTAATTACTCATTTATGTGACGCCACTGTCCATTACAGGATCATGATTATTTTTAAATTGCTTTTGACTAGGGTCAGCACACTTTATTGCAGGGCTTCCCAAATCCAGTCCTCAGGGAGAACAGGTTTATTCATTACCTACGGACACATTTTAACAGACCCACAGGTGGTAGTATTTATTTCATTTGTCACCTGGAGAACCTGCACTGTTAGGGGGCCATGGGATCTGGATTTGGTAAACCCTTCCTTATTGCATTCAGTCCTCATATCTTGCTTGTTCAGGATGTTCTCAATGCAGCTTATTAGATTATGTGAATATTCGCACATAATTTCGGGAGATGAGTGTGTGAATCTTGTAGAAAGCAGTAACTTGTCCATTTGTGCGATTCATGTTAGTGAGGAGAGAGCAGTGGTGTGATAGAGGCAGTGTCCTGATGTGAGATGGCAATTGAGACCACAAACTGAGTACTAGATAGTAGAAGGAGCAGAGTCTCCCAAGAGCACATATAAGTAAAATTATTAGGATATTTATTTTATGTTTTTGTGTATTAGTATATTAAGTCTTTGCATGTGTAAGCATGGTTTTTATATTTTGTGTATGCAGAAGCAAACTTTCATGGGTAAATTATTGCTACCGCTCTCACTTGGCTTGCTTTTCAGATCTTAGTCTATGTATGGCCCATTTTAACTGAAATGTTCAATGAAAGCAGGCACTCCATTTCAGCTGGTAAATGCTTTTAACTTTGTTTTATGTACATCAGATGTCCAAGTATCTGGTTTATGGAAAGAGAACATATAAAGCTCAAAATGTTTACTCTTGTCCTTCACCTACCCCACATATAACCACCTCTTCCCAAAAATCCCCCTGTGTTGGATGCACTAACCTGATTGGTCTTGTTAATTGGGATACTGTTTATGGGATTGTAATATATTTTTATATACAATGTTGTCAGATTCCAAGGACTGCAAAGAGAGAGACGTGTCCACAACCGAAGAGCTAGAATTGGAATTGGAGACTTTGGATATAAATGATGAAACAATGGAGCTGGAAGGTGTAGAGGAAGCTGAAGACCTCACTAAAAAACTTCTTGATGAGCAAGGTAAAATAAATGATAAAACAACAATTGAAAATCAAGATCTTTTAATTTGAGCGCCAAGGCCTCAAGTCAGGCCTCAAGACTAGAGATAATCTTGGTGACCAAGATAGCCTACTTAATATATTTTATACATGGCCTGGGTATATGTATCCACAAGTTAAGGACCTGCAATGTTTTTAGCTAATAAAATGTGGGTCACCCAAACCTTTTTAGGGGCAGTACTATGCACATTTGCAGGTAACTGTGTAATACTTGACAATGACCAGCAGATTACTGTTTGTTTTAAATATTTTATACACGTCAAATGACCAACAAACTGTAAAATTTGTCAGGCACTGGCTCTATAAACAGCCATATGACTGTATTTCAGCCAAACCCCCTCCTAACTACATTGCCTTAAAGGACATGCTGGGAGCTATTAGAATTGTTTTATAGCTCACGATAACATGCAAATGATTGTTAGAATACTGTCAATTATACAGCTGACATGACCAGCATATTTTACACACCCCGTACCTAATACAATAAACCATGCTATACCAACCTGTGTCCACACGTGAATTTACTGCTCCCTCTTACTAGTTCCTTCTGTGCACCTGCTCAGAATCATTACATTTGTTTACAGGCCTGTTTGCTAATGAAAGCAATTTGGGCCATTGTAATAGTTATGATGCTCCACTGTTCTGTACGCTGTGCCTAGAATCACTTTTAGGATCTGTTAGGCAGTCAAGAGATGATCATGATGCGCAGGAGTGGGCTGATGAACAACACATACTCTTTTCAGGCCTTTAGCACATTTTAGAATTAGCCCTTGCACTAATGATCATTTGATGTATGCACAGAACTTTGAAATCATTATTGGGCACGCACTCTGATCTTAACTGACAGCACGGTTCCATAAATTGACTTCTGTCCCTACTGCTAATTTTGCAAACTAAAGTGATGGAAGCCCTTTCCAGACTTCTGCTTGATCACACCATAGCTAATCTTTTGATTGGGCTCCTGTCTTTGTTCATAACCAAATGGCAAATACTTGTTGTTTTGTTTTCTACACAAAGGTACCATTCCTGGTTTCTGTTATGATTCTTGGATATCTGCATTGAGACCTAGTGTGATCTCCTTTCTTGAAGGAGTTTTCTACAAAGTGGTTGACCGATAGTTGACCCTCTATACAATAGTTTAATTATCATGTACAATAGTGGTGTCTGTTGCACCTTACAAAAATCGTTTTGCTGTTAATTTCAGTAGAAAAGTATGTATGCTTTGTGGGGGATTTTTCCCCCTCTTAATTTAACCACAACTGTACAAATGACAAATGTCCATCTTCCTGCGTTGAATTACTGAAATAAACACTCCTAAATAGCTCTTTGTTTCTTTTTTCTCCCATTTGATACAGTGGACTTTTAATTGCTTGTATATGTGTAGTCAAATATAAAACTTGTTTTATAAAATAAATATATATATATATATATATATATATATATATATATATATATATATATATATATATATATATATATATATATATATATATATATATATATATATATATAAAAAATATTACACATAAAATTTTTCTTTAGTGGTTGAGTTGTCGTCTTTAATTGTTTTAATCTACTTTTCATTTTTGCAATAGAGCAAGAAGACGAAGAAGCCAGCACTGGTTCTCATTTGAAGCTCATCGTTGATGCGTTTATACAGCAGTTGCCCAATTGTGTTAACCGTGACTTGATAGATAAGGTAAAGTTGATAGATAGAGATATAGATATATAGAGCGAGATAATGAGTTTGTTTTTTTTTGTTTGTTATGTTTATTGTGATTATTTGAAGACTAGTAGCATTTATTTTTGTACTTCTAATGGTCAAAGCCTGGATGACGTTGACTAAATATTTACCATAACACTGAAGGGTCTAGCAAACTACAAATCTTTATATTATGGCTAACAATAAAATAAAAAAATAAAAAAAATATTAAATCTGGGTTATCTTTTACAATGGTTGTGAAAGTCTGTAATTAAAACATTATGCCTACCAAAGTGGGGGAAAAACATGTTGATGACTGCTTTTGACTTCTCCTGGCTAACCTCTTGAAGGCATGGGCAATGATGAGAAGAATATGTGAAATAATGCCAACAAAGATTTTTAGAATTGGTGTGGCATGTTAACTATATTTATGTTCCCTCTTGCACAGCCATTTGGGACACTGTTGATCATATGGTATAGTGGGCACTGACTGGCCTGCTTCCCTCCACTCTATGCACCCTGGACGGAGGACAGTCTGTTTTTACAAGTTCCTACGGCGTAGGGTACTTTTCAATTTAGATATATATTTATTTTTTTTCTATTTTAATTTGAGGACTGGTGGTGTTCATGACGAGAGTCGGAATGGCGCCGTCGGCACTCCATTATTGACCCTTGCTGTCTAAACTTTCCCAGCAAAACGGTCAGCTGGTCGCTGGACACAGTAACCGGGGACTCAGAAGCTGCACCAGTGCAATGACAGATCGCTGCACAGCCTCAGTTTTCCCCAATGGCGGTAGAGATGAGGCTGCAGCCGGTCTCCACCCCTTGGCTACTGAGGACCAAACATCAGTGGCACGACAGGTAGGGGAGATAAGTCTGGTAAGCGGCTGTAGCTATGACAGCTCTCCCCAGAGTCTTTTGGCACAGACAGATCCACTGCGTTGAGAGGGGCAATAGAGGTGCTTCTTCAAGGTGGGTGGCTCCTCCCATATTCCCGCAGTTTTCTCTGTGAGGATGTCCGCCATTTCAGACACTGCGGTGCCTGGTCTCTTATTTTACCTGTGTAGTATTGTTGGCTGAGTTAACTGTCACTGTTACTGTACTATTTCCATTACTGTTTGATTATTTTTTTTCCTCACTTGTGTCATTGTACTCTGTCTATACTGAGTACTTACTTTCCCATGTTAGGATATTTTACTCTCTTGTATATAGAGTATTAACTTGCTGCCAGAAATTTGGTGCTATTTATAATATATCTATGTATACCATTGAGGGATATCATTTATATGTGCGTAAACTGTAAGATTACGCTCTGTCATAAATTTTGTTTTCTACGGTTTTTCTCTTGTCCTCTTTCTCTTTCAGTGTATTTACATTTCAGAAAAAGGGTAGAGTTCCAGTTCCAAGGCTGCCTGTGCCAGCTCGGTGGTGTGCATCACCTGTTTTAGGTGTCAATCAAGGTTACCAAGTGGACATTGCAGATGCGCGACTTGGAAGTCTGAGAATCCATGTCTGCCTTTGTCTGGTGGAGCCGACCTGGTCTAAGAAATTGGCTAGTTCCATTGCAGAGCTCAGACTGGAAAATGTGCATCCAGCAACTTTAGGTGACAATGTATTCCTGACTCTTTCCTTAGGGGCTTCCTCTATTGATACCCTTCTTCCAGGAGCGATGTCTAAGCAGGGCCTTGATGCCTTTGCGGTATCGGAAGAACCCCTGTGGATGCAAAACCTAGAAAGGTCAGATCAGGGGCTGGTTTAGGGTGTTTTCCTTTCTAGAGAAGATGTTTGAGGCATTATTTTCATTGGGCACTTGTCAGGCTCGTTCCCGGGTCCAGGGATTAGCAGAGTCTGAACACTCCCTGTAGGAAGAGGTTGGAGATTCTCGAAGACTCTTGACTACGAGGAACAGACAACCTGGGAGGATGATGCTTCCAATACACGGGGTAGAGGACATTTTTTTCACTGTCCGACAGACCCTGAATATTTCTGAGGTGGAACCGGTGGTTTAAACGAAAGAAGAAACTGCTTGTTCTTTTTTTCCTTCCCCAAAGTGATCCGAAATGTGATCACTTGGGATCAAAACCTGATGGCAGATTTCAGGTTTTGAGACAGTTCTGATTCTCATAACGATTCTCGTACATAGACATTGCATCATGGGAGAAGCAGCCGAGTGTGGATGCTTCCATTGCACACATGCGAGGTCCACTACTATTCCTATCCCTACTGCTGCTACCTTTGAAATCCATTTATTTGGCTTCTAGTTCTTTGCTTCAACCTATTGTGGCATCTGCCTGGGCGATCAAAGTGATAGTTAAGGGGGCATGTACACTTGGTGATGGCATACTAACTGGGATGCCTAGATCTGAATTATCGCATTTAGTTGAGCACATTAAGGAAGCCTCTGAGTACTTGGGATACGCTGTTCTGGATGCAGGTCTGGATATGTCCAGGATCTCTTCCTGGGCATTGGTGGTCATACGTATTCTCTGGCATAGATCTTTGGGAGGCAGATGCAGAATATAAGAAAGCAGAGGAGTTACCCTGTGGTGGAAGGGTTCTCTTTGGTCCAGAATTGAAGAAGATTGTTTCTCAGGCCACTGGCAGGAAGAGTTCTTTCCTTCCTGTTAATGCCTCTAGAACTAGGGGCCCGAGATTTCGGTTCTTTTGCTTTGCCGGTAGATCCTTGGGAGCTACTGCAAGAGGTCAGTCCTTTGTCCCAAGGGGAGTGCCTCAGAGGGGTGGGCAGGCTTGGACAGGAAGATGTCTTGAAACAAAGCTGGCAGACAAATTTGGAGGAAGTTCGGTGGTGGGGGGCTCGTCTCTTGCTCTTTAGGGACAGGCAAAGGACGTTGTGAGCTTACGGTCTGGATCTCTTGGGGATGCCTCTGCAGTTTTGCGCACTCCTTCCACGAGACGCCACCAGGAGAATGACCTTTTAATCCCTGTTGTCATCAGAAGTGATTGTCCCAGTCCTGAGAGAGCAAGAGGTTTGAGTTATTACTCAAACTATTTTCTTGTACAAAAACAGGATTTGTCCTTCCAGCCCATCCTGAACCTCAAGTTACATTTGAAT
Source organism: Mixophyes fleayi (assembly GCF_038048845.1). NCBI lineage: Eukaryota > Metazoa > Chordata > Amphibia > Anura > Limnodynastidae > Mixophyes > Mixophyes fleayi. The sequence goes on along the minus strand of NC_134405.1, from coordinate 153,691,655 downwards.
GTAGCAAGCTTCAGGATTGAGTTGGTTCGCTCCATGATAAATTTCATGAAGTGGAACGAGTTTATTGCACCCTTAGATATCATGGATGCATACTTTCACATCTCATTATGGGAAGGCCACCACAACCTTCTCCAGTTTCGAGTCTGGCAGCAGCACCAAGGGAATTTTCAAGGGGGATGGTAGTCATGGCAGCCCTCCTACGTCAGAAAGGGGTGACTGTTCTGCCGTACCTCGATGATCTCCTGATGAGCTATATTTGTTCCTCTTCTGTCCCACTTGCGCTTGACAGTGGAAACGCGGTCCTGTGGTTGGGTCATAAATTTCAAAAAGGCCAGCTTGGTCCCGACTCGTGGGTGTCCTGTTTGACACCAGATGTCAGAGGGTGTTTTTGTCCCAGGACAAGATTCTGGCTGCTCAAAAACAGGTGAAAATTTTGTTATTCCTCAAGCACTTTTTTGATTCTTCAGTAAATGAAATTTATGGGGCAGATGATGTTTTGTTTGAAAGCTGTACATTTTGCTTGCTTCCATTCACGTCACTTCCAAAAATTAGATACTAGCAAGGTGGTCGAGGTCCAATCCTTAATTGGCGACCGTTCTTTCATCTGTCACCACTGTCCCATAGGTCTCTCTGAAGACAAGGAACTTCAGCCAGGGGCATTCCTTTTCGATGTGTATCTGGACAAAAGTAACCACAGACACCAGCCTGCACAGCAGGGGTTCAGTGACGCTGAACCTCAGTCTTCGGGGGCTTTGGTTCCGAGAGGTGGAAAGGCTGGCAATCAATGTTTTCAAGCTGTGAGCAATTTTCAACACTCTGGTACAGGCACAGTTCCTTATGAGTAACAGACCCATTTGAGTCGTCAAGTCTGACAACGCCACAGCGGTGTTGTGTATCAACCGCTAGGGGAGACCAGAAGTTCTTTTGCTATGAAGGAGGCAACCAGAATCATACGTTGGGCAGAACATCATGTCCCATCCATATCAGCGGTCTTTATCCCAGGGGTGGACGATTGGGAAGCCAACTACTTGTCTCAATGCCATTCATTCAGGGGAATGGTCCCAACACCCGGAAGTGTTCACCCAGATTGTGCACCGGTGGGGTCACCCAGTGGTCGACATGATGGCATCTCGTCTGAACCACAAGGTGGCCCATTATTGTGCCAAGACCAATGATCCACAGACATTCCTAGTGGATGCCACGACTGTTCTTTGGACTTATAGGTCGATTTATGTATCTTTTCTGCGATTCTTATGTTACTTCGGGTGCTAAAGAAGGCCAAGAGGGAGGAGATGCAGGTTATTCTGCTGGCACCAGACTGGCTGAGGAGGTCCTGGTACGCCGATATTCGAAACGCCTTGGAGATTTCCCCCTCAGGGAGGATCTTCTGCGCCAAGGTCTGTTCTTCTATCAGGACTTTGTATGGCTGGCTTTGATTGTATGGTGGCCCTGATTTTCTGCAGAAACAGTTTCTCTGACAGGGTCATCCAGATGATGATTAAGACCAGGAAACCAGCATCTTCAAAGAATTATCACAGGGCTCTTTCCTCCAGGATGGCATGGACAAGGACCTGAGTTTGGATTCTATTAAGGTTCAGCTCTCAGGCTTGTCTGTTTTTTTACAAAGCTGACTGGCTGTGTTGCCAGAGGTCTACACCTTTCTTCAGGGGGTCCTTCACATCCAACCACCTTTTGTTCCATTGTAGGACCAGAATTTGGTTATTTAGCGTTGCAGAACTTGCCATTTGAACCTTTAAAATCTGTTCCCTTAAAAATTCTGACCTGGAAGGGTTTCTTTTTTTACTCGCCACCTCATCTGCGATAAGTGGTTTCCAAATTTCACATCAACTAGGAAATTAACTAATTTAACTAACTTTGTTAGCTAAATAAACTGTATCACTGCCTTCTAGGGAGCATAGAGGGGAGGGAACAGGCCGGTCAGGCTGTTTAGAATTTACAGGGACAAAAAACAGATATCATAGAAGCGCAAAACTTATCCTAAGGTAAGAAATATATAACCGTAGAGTTAAATAGATATATATTAAAAATATTTTTTAATAACAAACCCCCAATTTAATTAAGTCAATATCACGTGATAAAATAAAATATATAACGGCTAAAAAAACTGTGATCCGGACCTATTAAACTAATAAGTATCTTGCATGTAAAAGTCTACTATAGTGAACATATAGGGAAAAATATATAAATCGTGTCCTCCAAAAAAACAGTATTTTATGCCTTGATCCTGGATTGTTGCTTATATAAAATCAAGGGACCATTCCACACTTTCCAAAATACGATCGTGTTAGATATAATCCATATAGCAATGTCAGTCTTCTGTGGATAATAAAAATGTTAACTAACACGACCAGTCATATAATGTTACATTCCATACATCATTCAGGAGGTGTAGCTCTTACATGGAATATCCAACTCATGGAGCTCTGCTGACGGTATATGAAAACCGCATAGCAAGTTTTTCTGCTGAAGTAAAGATTTCTTGCTCACAGCAGTGATCTTACTCCACTCAGGACTTTATGAAGAAGAAATTTTAATATAAAGGTGGAATCCAGATGGTAATTATGGTCTGTTATTCTGTTACTGCATCCAGTAAGCACAATCCAATTCAGGTCCTTTTGATCACAATAAATGGTAATAAACTGAAGTGTTTCTCCACTAATATTCTATGTTTTCATCAGAGGCGTCAGACTATTTCTATTTAAGATCACTGCTGGGAGCAAGAAATATTTATTTCAGAAGACAAATTCATTAGGCAGTTTTAGCATGTGGACTTTGTCATATACTCTTATACTGTCAGCAGGGCTCCATGAGCACTTAGTCCTTGCGCCCAACATTGGGCATAAGGACTGAGTTTGTTAGAATTTAGTGCCATACTCGCAGCATATCCGACTATACACCGTGGTTAGCAGTGTCCCCCAAATGGGTTTAGAGGAATGGATTTTACATTGAGTACAAAAATCCTCTTATGGTCAATATAGATTTCAAATTGAAATCTCATAGCATAAAAACTGAATATTTTTTTTTTTATTTTTTTTTTTTAATCAAAGCCTTCCTTTGGAAACCTACACTATATGGACAAAAGTATTTGACCACACCTGTTAATTATTGAATTGAGGTGTTTCAATCAGAAACCGTTGCCAGAGGTGTATTAAATCAAGCACCTAGCAATGCAGTCTCCATTTGCAAACATTTGTGATACAAAATGGGTCGTTCTGAAGAGCTCAGTGACTTCAAGCGTAGTACTTTAATAGGGTGCCACCTTTGCAATAATATTTCACAGTCAACTGTAAGTGATATTATTAGAAAGTAGAAGCGTTTAGGAACAGCAGCAACTCGGCCACGAAATGGAAGGTCACGTAAAATCAGAGCGAGGTCAACGACTGTTAAGGCGCACGGTGCACAAAAGTCGCCACCGCTCTGTAGATTCCATAGCTGAAGAGTTCCGAAGTTTCACTGGCATTAATGTAAGCACAAAAACTACGGCGGGGGCTTAACGGAATGGGTTTCTATGGTCGAGCAGCTACATGCAAGCCTCGCATCACCAAGACCAATGCAAAGGGTCAGATGGAGTGGTGTAAAGCACACTAACACTGGACTGTGGAGCAGTGGAAACGTGTTCTATGGAGTGTCAAATCACGCTTCTCTTTGATTGACAGTCAGATGGGCGAGTCTGGGTTTGGTGGATGCCGGAGAACGTTACCTGTCTGACTCAATTGTACCAACTGTGTCGTTTGGTTGAGGAGGGATAATGGCATGCGGCTGTTTTTCAGGGTTTGGGCTAGGCCCCTTATCTCCAGTGAAGGGCAATTTTCATGTTTCAGCATACCAAGTCATTTTGGACAATGCTATGCTTCCAACTTTGTGACAACTGTTTGGGAAAGGCCCTTTTCTATTCCAACATGACACTGCCGCAATGCCCTAAGCATCATCATCAACATTTATTTATACAGTGCCAGCAAATTCCGTAGCACTTTAAAATTGGGAGCAAACATTAATAAAACAATACTAGGTAATACAAACAGACAGAGAGGTAAGAGGGCTCTGTTGATGGCCTTGTATGTTGAAGTTTTTTTTGATTAATTTGATGGTAATCCCACAACTTCTGGTTTAATTTATATGTAAGATTTTGACTACACAAATTGGTTTTATCACACCATCTTATCATGCGAATAGATTTCATTTTCTCATTTATTTTATTGGAGGATATCGCACCATGGAGTATATAACCAAATGCTAAGAGTATATACACTAAGTAAATTTGGTAAACATGGCAGTGTCTCTAGAAAGCAGGCCTGATCCTGTAGTTTATATTCTATATTCTATATATTTTTTATTTATTTATTTTTTATATCTTTCACCTTTCCTCAAGGAGGTTTTTTTACAGAGTGGTTGACCCTAAGATAGTTGATCTTACAGGTATCGGAAAATGCTACTAGTCCCATCCCTGATACAGAGCCTGTTAATGGTCAGGTAGGCTTGAACCGGATATCCATATTTGCCAGCACTTGGCTGAGGAAAGTCTCAATTGGCTGCAGCAGCTTAAAGCGGGTATTATGTCAGAGCACCTTACATCAGATTGCTAAGGTGAATACATTTATGACAATGCCCTTTGAAGTGTGTGAACTAACTGTCAGGTTTTAAAAAAAGACAAAAAGAACTGCTGTTTCCATTAAGTGTTTTGTGCTTGTTTTATAGCTGGCCAAAAGGTTTGTAGAAATACAGAATTCAAGTAACTGCTAGGGGTTTAAACAGATTGGTAGTCCTCTATTGGTCTGTGTAGCTGCAGTGTTTTTATTCTCTCAACTTGGCCTCCAAATTCTCTCATGTTGACACCCCCTTTACAGGTCACTAGCAGTTTGACACTTTACAAAATTATCTTATTGATGGGAGTTAAAAACACCTCCAGGATGGTTTGAGCAAGATGTTATGCAAACGGGACAAGAACTGAAGACGATTAATGACAAATGATGATATAGGCTGGAGGCTCCTTCAGTTTAAGGAGAGATCAGCTCATAGTCTCCACCTAGCCATCATGGAATCTGAGGTATTAAAGGCCAGGGGTTTGCCATCCAGACAATGCTGAATGCCCAAAAGCTGACTTTAGCTCACATTTACTGTTGGACCTGGAAGGTTTTTTTGAAAATAAGCATCTCACCCCTCCTTTCATGGGCTTTTCTTTTTTCCTGCAATCAGACATCAGTCTTCTGTAGAGTCAGGTCTCTGCTCTTTTAGTGGTGGTTCATACCATCTAATCTCAAGCATCTCTTCGCTTCTTTTTCCCATGTTTATACACTTCTTTGGGAGGACTCATTTACAGTAATGAGGGCTACTCTTCCTGGTGCCTGGTGTCAAAACTCCCAAGTTATGCCGACAGCCCTGGTATAGTGGCTACATGTGCCTCTGGTCACAAATTCACTTAATTCTCCAAAATTAATATGCTTGATTGTGTGGAGTACAATATTGATTATCTTGTTGGTAACTATACTCTATGGCTCGTTGCTTGCCACGTAATATTGTGTTCGTTTCCCACCCTAGCAGGGACTGTTTATGATTTATTCACGGTGCTGTGCCCTTTTGTGAAGTAAGCCAGAAAAAAGATGTGGGGGTTTTGTTGTTAAACGGGCTGCACTGAGACGTTCAATTGTGTTTTGAGTTCCAACTCGGTAGTATACTGTAACCATGTACTTTTCAGTTATCAGTAACGAGTCATTGCTTACATGCTTACTATTATTCATCTTGTTTCAGTACACACAAAAACCTTGTCCTTATATGTTTGTTTTCTGTGTATTAGACATTATTGTAGGTTTTAACCAGTTCAACTTACAGCATAAATTGATCCTTTAACACAGGGATTTGTGAACTATGTTCCAAAGCTATAAAAATATTTCCGTAGTGACATAGTTTTCGCTGAAGCTCTAGAGGTATCAAAACATGAATATGAATCACACTGAGGTACCAGGGAAACACTAGTTTTAATTTAACATTATGTACTTCTGTTGGAGTGTTTCATTGCTGAAGAGTTGCTGCCTTTTTTTGGCTGACAAAATATTCCAATCAGGAACAACTGTGTGACACAGCTCATGGTAGCATGTTGTACTGGAGTGTGGTGTATATAGTGACATTTCATTATTTAAATAATGCTCGTCTTTGTGACCTTATTACTTTTCCAAATGAACATGAGGTGCTGTAAAACTTAAATTACAACTTTGATTTATGTTGTGTTATAAATTTTTAGGCTGCAATGGATTTCTGTATGAATATGAACACCAAAGCAAACAGAAGGAAACTGGTTCGAGCACTTTTCATTGTTCCTCGACAAAGGTACAGCTAAATGCATATTAGTATTTATTGGATTTCTTCAGATGTCATGTATCCGTGTCCATCAATGTTTAACTTTGCAATATAGCTGAATTTTAACTGAGGTGGATTACAGCCAAATTGCTGACTCTGCAATATGCTCGCAGCAGGGATAGGAGCAAGGCTGCAGTGAAAGATAGAATTGTGATTCTATCTGCCTTGTAAGTTTGAGCAAATTTAGTGCCCTGGAGTTTATTAGTTAAAGTAGTTTGCTAGTGAATGGTGGTAGACTTAAAGCCCTTTCAAACATTCATAAAAAAAAGAAAGTAAAATTGTGTAAAGTCTCAATTACGGTATTAAAAATAAGCCTGATGAACATGTGTTAATGTGCATAATTATAGCAATATGCACATTCTTTTTAATCTGCCATGGCAAGTGCTGAAATCCTACTTTTGCAGTAAGGCGAGATAAAAAAACACTGCATTTTGCATTGCATCAGTAATAATGTGAGAATGCAGGTGTCTTTCATACAATTTGCATATTTTAAAAAGAAACTGGTTTATGCAAACCTGAAAGTGTCCTTTTTGATAAATAAAACTAATGTCTGTCTTTTGTCTGTCTTTTGTCTGTCTTTTGTCATTTTCAATAGATATTGCTTTGTAATGATCAGCATGTTTTTGTACAGTTTTACCTAGAAATTTAAAGTTTGACTGGAGGAATTTCATTTACATTTGCTAAGCAGTACAGCAACTCCCAGTCATGTTAGAACCCCAATATTCTGCATATTTCAATTTACTATGTGCAGATAAATGGCTTATATCTACGTCTAAAATGAACTGTTCAGGTAACAATCTGCTGAAAGATATGTTTTTGTAATATTGGGGTTAAGGTATTTTGTTACATATTGAAGTCCTCTCACGATTTAACCTAATCTTTATTAATTTGTTAGCATGTAACCAGTGTTTCTGGCAGCAGATGACATGCGTGACACAACTTGGCAACAGCAATAGATTAACAGTTCAGTGCTTTTCATCAATAATACTTTAACAATACTCTGCAACAGTTCAGTGCTTTTCAACACTATGCTTTCTTAGCTAAACAGTGACAAGATAGCTGCAGTAAGTGGTTTTGGTGATATTATATACTTGGCTTTAGCTTTTCTTTCTTTACCCTGAACTGCTCCTTTCAGACTAGCTGTATGTTCTTTTCCCATGTTCTCCTTTTGTTCATCTCCATACTTCTTATTCAGCTCAGTTTCTCTCTTTCTGATTGTTCTTTCTCTTTTCAGTATTATTCAGCTTGATTCTCCCTTTTTCTAAGCCATATCCTTTCCTTGAGCAGTTTAACTATCTCTACTATCAGCACTATTTTCTTGGTGGTTCAGCTTTACACTCTGTTCTTTTTCAGCTTTATTCACTCTTTTTATTTATCTTTATTCCTTTATTTGCTTACGCCACCTGAGTTTGCCCCTGTTGCACGTATTTCACCCAATTCCCTAATGTCACTTTCTTTATCCTGCTGGCTCTAGGAAAATGACTGCTTGTTTCCACAGACATAACATTCCCTTATGTGCATGCCCTAGTGTCCATTCAGAACTCTGCTGGATAGAACACAGCTCTAAAAAAGCAGCCCACTCAGTGATGAAAGCAGGGTAAGACCTAGCCCCATGTATCAAATGGGCTGACTATTCACCAGTGCCACTGTTCCTGCAGCAGCTACAGCAGAAAAGTGAGGTGCACATATATTATATTTTCGTAACCAGCAATACAAACACACATATATAAATATAACATCAATACAATAAAAAAGATCACATTTAATAATAATTGTGTTTTACAAGCGATTGTGAAGTTTTGTAGTAGTGCCAGTTACCATTGTAACAGCTCTGTCTGTGTTGAGCAATAGTTTATCATTATCCAATTCTTGACCTATTTTATTTATTTATTAATGGTCAGAAAATATAAAGCAACAAGAATCGGATACATTTTAACACCAAGTAGAGTGAATAAGTTAAAGACCTCCGTACGACAGTGACAGTATTCAGACTCTTTAAAGGGATGAAAAAGGGAAGACCGGTAGTTTTCTTGAATTAAGTGAAAAAAGGAAGAAGACCTATCTATTTTTGTATGTTGTTTTTTTTCTCTATTTCAAGTTGAGTGATTTTGAGTTTTTGTATGAATCCGTGTCACTTGTACAATTACCAGTCTCGTTTTGGGCAGGTAATTTTCTAAAAATAGAAGTGGTTTGAACACTGCAAATAACATCACTACATAGTTTAATAGGAGGAGCCAGAAACTACTTGAGATCTGTCGTACATGTAATTGTGGAACCAGTATGGGCCACTGTAACATTACAGTAGTAGACTATTCCTACATTGGATGGCAGGAACTAGGCACCTTCTCTTGAGATATAAAGTAGAGTAAATATTACAGCTGTTCTTTTTCTCTTTCATCCGGTGTGGGGGACACTGCTTACCATGGGGTTGTGGAGGGGAGCTTGGGAGTTGGCACCTAACTAGTTAATTTAGTACTGCTGGCAAACCCCTCCCCTCTACAAACCCCCTGCCTCTTCCTGTCCAGTTTTTTTAGGTGCCCTGGAGTTGGGCAGCCTTATTTTTTACTGCTTAGTTTAATGTTTAAAAATTTATTTTTTTTCCTTTACTTTTTTAGGTGGCAGCGCTGGAGTGTGTTCTAATATAGAGAACACACTCACAGCTTGGCAGCGCAGGCATTCCCCTGTCAGCTGAGAGCCAGCGGTTCTCACTGACAGGGGCTGAAGACAAGGTGCCTGATTGAAGGGAGTGACAAGCGGTCTCATGGACCGCTGCACTCCCATAGCCTCCCCGATAACGCTGCCATTGCAGGCATAGAGCGCTGGTTATCGGGTAATGAAGATGGCGGCGGCCATCTTGGATTTCGGCAGAAGCGCCGAGGAGAAGGGGCTAAACCAAGATTCCCCCCTCAGTCATAGGAGGGGGGCGTCGGATACCTTCCGCTGCGGAGACCTCTGTCCTAGAGGTCTCCACCACTCTGCCACTATTATGATAGTTCTTTTGAAGAAGAAGGAGAAGACATGAAAAAAAAGAACTACAGGAAGGGGGAGCTAATACATAGAGTTCCCCCCTTCCTTCAGAGAGAGAGATGGTCCTTCCTAGGTCTTTTGGCGCCAGCACCAGCCCGGGAAAAGGAACAGAGCTGAGGAGAAAGCACAGACTGCTGTCAGATCTGCTCCCCAGGGTGGCCTTTGGCTAAGTATCACCTTTATTTACACACATATCTGATGTGGTTATACTGGGCTAGCAGGTTTACTATTATAGCCTCCTACTAGCCATTGATATTTATGGTGTTTACAATTTCAAGTACAACTTTTAGAATATATCAGTTGTTTACTTATTATTGCTCTGTTTTTCATTGCTTATTTACTCTCTCTCTATATTAACTATCTGTATATTCAGCTAGATTTTTTATTACTCTGTGTGCTTGGTGTACCTTCCTTTATAAATATGACAGATAAGGGAAAGGGCCCTATGCCAAAATATTTCACATGTTCAAAATGTAATGTTAAATTACCTAGTGCTCAGAGGGACCCGTTGGCGCTCTGCACGACATGCGAAGCAGAGGCTTCCACTGCACAGATACCGCAGGTTTCAGTCCCACCGTCGGTGGAACCGGCCTGGGTTACCTCCCTTACGCAGTCGGTTAGCTCTTTAGCTCAAATGGTCCTTCAGTCTAACCAGTTGCTGACTACTGTGGCAACTTCTGTGGCTAGTAATGCAAGTTTACAGTCAGACCCCCCCGGCTTCCTCAGGTTCTAGTGCTTTGAGTTTGCCGGGACCATCCTCATTACAGACTGACCCAGCCCTGGTTGCTACAGAACCGGCATGGTCTACAGCTTTTATCAGAGGGCTGAATAAGCTTAACCAGCTACTTGACCCCTCTAGTACCCCGCCTGCTAAAAGAAAGAGGCCTAGATATGTTAATCCCCTATTGACCCTCTCAGATTCTGAGGAGGAGTCTGAAGAAGAAGGGGAAATTTATTCGGACACTGACCAAGGTCATTCCTCTGAGCAGGGAGAAGTGTCTAAGGGCCAATTTGTAAACAATTTGGTTTTAGCGGTAAGACAGGCGTTGGATCTCCCGGAACCGAAAGATGTAACCCCCAGAGACAGAAGTCTCTTTAAAAAGGCCAAGAGGAAGGCCAGCCGTTTTCCTCCCTCCGCGGAACTTAGAGATATCGCTGAAGGGGCATGGAAACATCCCGATAAAAGATTTTCTATCCCCAAGAGGTTCTCTTCCCTGTATCCCTTACAGGAAGAAGTGGCTCGCTGGGAAAGTATTCCCAAGGTGGACATTCCCATTGCTCGCTTAGCAAAACATACTTTACTCCCAGCCCCGGGTTCAGCGTCCCTGCCGGACGCCAATGACCGCAAGGTTGAATCACAGCTCAAATCCATATTTGCGGCTGCGGGTTCTGCCTTTAGACCCACATTTGCCTCGGCCTGGGTGGCTAGAGCCATGGAGGCATGGGCAGACCAGCTAGCTGAGGCCTTACAGGACTCCGAATTTCTTCCCCCTAGCCTTACACCTAAAGGAGGCTTCGGGGTATATTTATGAAGCAGCCCAGAACTCAGCGGCAGTCTCCTCTTCCATTCAGGCGGCCTCCATTTCAGCCAGAAGGACGCTTTGGTTGAAATCCTGGGAAGGTGATGCGGAATTGAAAAGGTCCATTGAAATTATCCCCTTCTCGGCTGCAGGTTTGTTCGGCCCGGAATTAGATACCCTTATTTCCCAGGCCACGGGGGGCAAGAGCACGTCCTTGCCAGTCTATGCTAGCAGGAGCCGCACCCCGAGGGGTAGCTCCTTTCGTCAGCCCTTTCGTGGGGCCTCTCCCCATAGGGGACAGCCCTTTAGAGGCAGGCAATCCAATTCCAGAGGGAGGTCCTCGTTTGCATCCAAACGCCAGGCCCCTAAATCTCAGGAGAAGCCTGCGTCCTGACGACCACCCTGTATTGCAGGGGGTGCCTGTGGGGGGACGTCTGTCTCTGTTTTATGAACAGTGGGCAGCGTCTTCCCAAGATCCTTGGATTCGGGGAATTATTTCAGAGGGGTACAAAATAGAGCTTTCAGGCCCGGCTCCACGCCGTTACTTCCAGGCCCCTCTTTCCCGAAATCCAGTAAAAAGACAGGCTATACAGGATTGTGTAGCTTCTCTTCTAGCTCAGAGGGTCATCGCCAAGGTTCCAGATTGCCAGATAGGAACAGGGTTTTATTCCAACCTATTCCTAGTCCCGAAGCCGGACGGCTCCTTTCGCCCTATCTTAAATCTAAAGGGCCTCAATGTTCACTTAAGGGTGGACAAGTTTCGGATGGAATCTCTAAGGTCAGTGATAAACGGCCTAGAGAAAGATCAGTTCATAGCGTCCATAGATATAAAGGACGCGTATCTCCATATTCCCATTTGGATCCACCATCAGTCCCTTCTCAGATTTTCGGTGGGATCAGTTCACTATCAGTTTCGGGCCCTCCTCTTTGGCCTATCAACAGCGCCAAGGGTCTTCACAAAGATTATGTCAGTGATGGCAGCATGTCTTCACCTGCAGGGTGTTCAGGTCGTTCCTTATTTGGACGACCTGCTAATCAAGGCTTCCTCAGAGAGTTGCCTAAGCTATCACCTATCCCTCACCCAAGCGGTTCTCGAGAGCCACGGATGGCTGATAAATTTAAGGAAATCCCAGTTGGTTCCGTGTCAGCGCATGGTGTTCCTGGGACTCATCATGGACACCAGCAAACAAAGGATATTTCTCCCAGTAGAGAAGATCACCTCTATTCAGAAGGTAACCTCCCAGGTTCTGTCTTCTCCCAGACCCTCAATGCTCTTGTGCATGAGGCTACTGGGAAAGATGGTGGCCTCCTTCGAGACCATTCCCTTCGGTCGAGCTCATTCTCGATGTTTCCAGTGGGACCTATTGTCGAAGTGGTCAGGTTCACACCTACGCCTAGATCTTCAAAAGATTTCTCTATCCAAGAGGGCGAGAACATCTCTTCAGTGGTGGATGCGCCAGGATCACTTGAATGTGGGCAGATCCTTCGCACCTTGGTCGTGGATCATAGCCACGACGGACGCCAGCCTCAAAGGTTGGGGGGCGGTGGTCCTGCACCTCCGGCTCCAGGGATGTTGGTCGGTTCAGGAGTCGGCTCTCCCAATAAATGTATTGGAATTGAAGGCCATTCATCTAGCCCTTCAGGGAGCACAATCCCTTCTTCAGGGCCACCCAGTCCGTATCCAGTCCGACAATGCCACGGCCGTGGCATATGTCAACAGACAAGGAGGAACCAGGAGCGCAGCGGCGATGGATATCGCAGCCCAAATATTGGTTTGGGCAGAGCTATATGTTCCGGCAATATCGGCAGTTTTCATTCCAGGAATAGAAAACTGGGAGGCGGACTATCTAAGTCGAAACCAGATGATGCCGGGGGAGTGGTCACTTCACCCGGAAGTCTTCCAATCTCTGGTTCACAGGTGGGGTCTTCCAGACATAGACCTCATGGCTTCCAGACACAACAAAAAGGTCCACAGGTTCTGCGCAAGGGTAAGAGATCCCCTAGCGGCAGCAGTGGACGTCCTGACGATGTCATGGGAATTCAGGATGGGATATCTGTTTCCTCCAATCCCCATGCTTCCTCTTATCCTCAGACGAGTTCGACAGGGTTCCCTACCAGTAATTCTGGTAGCCCCCTTCTGGCCACGGCGTGTGTGGTTCGCAGAAATAATATCTATGGCGGAAGGTCCGGTATTCCACCTTCCGTATCGTCACAACCTTCTTCTTCAAGGTCCATTCCATCACCAGAATTTACATCAGCTCAATTTAACGGCATGGCTGTTGAAGCCAGCCTTTGGAGGGCTAGAGGGTTTTCTTCCAGTGTAATTCAAACGTTGATGCGAGCTAGGAAACCAGTGTCATCTCGCATCTATCACCGGATTTGGAAGGCATATATTAGATGGTGTGAAAGTAGGACATACCACTCGTCCTCCTTTCGCCTCCCTCGCTTGTTAGCTTTCCTTCAGCATGGCTTAGAAGCAGGCCTTATATTAGGCTCCTTAAAGGTTCAGGTTTCAGCCCTTTCGATATTTTTCCATACGAAGTTGGCTGACTTACCAGACATTAGGACTTTTTTCCAAGGAGTTCTCCATATACAGCCTCCTTATGTCCCTCCTACAGCTCCATGGGATCTCAATCTGGTTCTGGACATGCTCAAGGGACCCCCCTTCGAGCCTTTGAACAAGGCGGATTTGAAGTGTTTGACCTGGAAGGTCCTTTTTCTTCTGGCTATTGCCTCTGCTCGCAGAGTTTCTGAATTAGGAGCCCTGTCCTGTCGGGAACCTTATTTGGTGTTCCACGAGGACAGAGCGGTGTTAAGAACCCTTCCTTCCTTTGTGCCAAAGGTAGTTTCGGCTTTTCATCTAAACCAGGAAATAATTGTGCCGGTTTTCTCATCCACTTCTCATACGGATCAGCAATCGATGAAAAAGTTGGATGTGGTTAGAGCTCTCCGCATTTATGTTAAAAGAACTTCCCAGATTAGACGGACTGACTCACTGTTTGTTCTTTATGACGCTAATAAGAGAGGCTGGCCAGCCTCAAAACAATCCATCGCCAGATGGATTACGTCTACCATCAGGCAAGCTTATATTAATGCTAGCCGTGCTGTGCCGGAGAGACTTACGGCCCATTCCACCAGATCGGTGGGGGCCTCGTGGGCAGCAAGGAATGGAGCTTCTGCGGACCAGCTTTGCAGGGCAGCCACCTGGTCCTCTGTCCACACCTTTACCAAATTTTACCAGTTTAATATATTTGCCTCTGCGGATGCAAATTTCGCTCGTAGTGCTTTACGAGCAGGATTTTCAGAGTAGTCCCACCCTTAGGGGGCTGCTTTAGAACGTCCCCATGGTAAGCAGTGTCCCCCAGACCGGATGAAAGAGAAAAGAGGATTCATGTACTTACGTTAAATCCGTTTCTCTGATTCCGTCTGGGGGACACTGCGATCCCTCCCTTCTGTTTTTCTTCTGTGTGTTCTTGTGTGACTGCCCTTTTTTATCTTGGGCTTGTTAAAACTAACTGGACAGGAAGAGGCAGGGGGTTTGTAGAGGGGAGGGGTTTGCCAGCAGTACTAAATTAACTAGTTAGGTGCCAACTCCCAAGCTCCCCTCCACAACCCCATGGTAAGCAGTGTCCCCCAGACGGAATCAGAGAAACGGATTTAACGTAAGTACATAAATCCTCTTTTCTATATCCTACATTTCTGGATAATCGGTTACTTTTTAGAATGTTCCTGCTTGAATGCTGTTCAGGATTGTTGGTGTTGTACCCACACATGTTGATATTTGCAGCAGTTTAGTGTAAAATACACTAATAGATTTTTTGGGAGATATTTATAGAAATCTGCAGGCTGTCTTCAGGTTTTCCTCATGAAAGTAACAATAATACCTGAAAACTGTACAGTGCTTAGCAACTTGACTGGTTGCTGTTTAGTCTGGGTATGTAGGCTGGTCCAATGTCGATAAAGAAACATAAACAAACTGGTTCTGCCTCACATAACTTTTATTGTGTAGGAAGGTCACCCAAGGCAATACCAGTGGAGCGGTTTAGTTTAATCTTTTACAAATTGAGAGGCAACTTCTCTCCTGAAATATTGTAAATATTCTGAATAACAACTGTGAATGGTTGAAGATGCCTTTCTTTCATGTTGTCTACCATGACCACGAGCAAATAATTTACTGTAAGATTAGAATAGTAGAAGACTAGTTAATTATAAATTGTTTATTATGTCAATTGTTAAACATATTCACAAACAGATCCCATTCATAGTTTTAGTTATATTTTTGTTTTTAAGTTATGTATTAAAATGTCTTGGATTAGTGTTATTTGAAGAAAAAGATGAATATAGTATAAAATAAAATTATTAAACTACATGCCCTTTAGATTGACTGACTGGATATTATTTTTGTTCAGTAGTATCTAACTGAAAATTAGGATTCAAAATAAATTCTATTTGAGATCAGATCAGATTTGTCTTGTTCATTATAGAGTTCGTTTAAGGTTAGTTATTCATATTCCTTATTTGGATGTGTGTATTTGTGGCATATGAATAAGTGATTTATGTAGTTCTTTGGTTTGTAATGCATATTTCACATAATTTGTGATATATTCAGCCTTCAATATATATCATGCAGAAAATCTGGTCCATGAGTTAGAATCTAATCTACTCAAATTATATATAAATTCAAAATTCAACATGATATGTATATATATTTAATGACTCCGCATCATAATGCAGTGTCTGCCAAGGGCAAACCAGACAACGCACAGGATTTGCCCAGACAGACATGCACTCCATTTAAATGAAAACTGTATTGTGTTAAGGTTTATGAGGTTGTGCCTTAACTTTATATCAGTCTCAGAATGTTGTAACAAATCCTTTAAAATAATTAGTTATGTTATCTGTTACACTATATAATTATATTGTAGTTTAGCACTATGAGATCACATGTCTTTGTTAAAGGATATGCTTATCAGAGATTAGATGTATTAAGCTGCAGGTAAATTATGATGGGCAGCTAAGTATTCTTTAATTCCTCCTTTTAAATATTATCCAATTCCCCTACATCGTGTTTAGTTCATTAATGAATGTCATAGTTTGCTTGCGTTGTGTGTATATAGTGCATAAAGAGAGCCTGTATGAACATTCACATCGGAAATCAAAAATCACATCCGCATGTATTGTATTCACACATACATTTTTGTCGTTTTCCTACTATGCTAATTTGTTTATCAAACGGCAACTGGAGTATCGTAAGCTGACTATTTGAGCAGGGATAAGTCCTGTCATAGTGAAGACTGTCATAATGAAGACTGTCATTTAAACAGTCATGGAGCCTGTCATAATAAATACGGTATTGAATTGTTTTTGCAGTATAACCGGTATGCGGTGTCTTCGATTAAGAAAGTATGTTAGTCCAGAATCCAGTATATTTATTGCAGGCAGATTTTAGTGAACAACTGAATATTTGTTTGTAAGGGAAGGATTGCATAGGTTTAGGAAACGCAGATTATTAAAATGCCTAAATCTAACAATAACTTAACAATATATGACCACAAGCATGATACACTCCATAACAGGGGTCTCCAAACTAAGTTCACAGAAAAAGAAAGGAATTGTGTCTACATGTGAGACTGCTTGTCCATCGCCTATCTGGCTCATAAACCATTATTGAGCCTGGGTGTCTGCCTCTCTATGGACCCTTCTTATAAGTGGTATTATCCAGTGCCCACAGATGATTAATATTAAAACACCTCCTCTATGAAAAAGATATACTAAGTCTGGGAAGGAGATATAGGCACTAATTACGGTTTTTATTTATATTGCCATTTGAGACTGTACGAGACTGTGCTGCACTTCAAACTTCTGCTACTCCTTTCATTAGCCTTATCTCTCTTACTATTTGGCAGCTATTTTGATGCACCAAAACTTCTACGGAGTACGCCTATTTATATAAATATAATAAAAGAACAAGCTGATGAGCCTAAAAGAGGATGCATGGGAAGAGGCAGATCATAGCCTACACTAATAAGCTCTGTCCCAGATTTTCTGAATTATATGGTTTTAGAAAATGTGTAAGAAGCATTTAGAGCATTAGAACCACACAAGCAAGAGGCTAATAGTCAAAGTGGATTTTTGTAACGTTAAATAGAATAATAGTAGTGGAAAGGGACTTTTATGGGACTAATTTTTTAAGCTAGAAAGATTAGGGTGTTCCTCTCGAAGATATAGAAAGAGTTGGACAAACATTGGACAACATTTGACTTGCTTTTACTCCCAGCAATAAGCAACATCTGCCACAGCCTATTTCTGCACTACTTGTCTATTTATATGGAATACTGCTAAGAGGTAATTCTTAAAATACCCTTGCTTTTTGCTTTTACCCCTTTTTTCACAATGTTTCACAAATTGCTTTTCTTAGTCTCATTTCATGGCATGATCTTTAGGACTGTGTCATCTTTCACCCCTCCACCAACACACAAATTTGTTCATATTGCACCTGCATTACTCCACTCACCTCTATTTAACACCCATGAACTGTTGTCCTATTTATTATCTCTAACAAGTACAGCCTCCACCTGTCGCCAGAAAATAAAAGGCCACACATCTTACAATCCCCTTGCCTATCTTTCGCTCACTCTGCTTCTATTAGCTGGTGATATATCACCTAATCCAGGTCCCCCACACTCCTCACACACACATACATCAGAACACTACCGTTCTATAGCAAACCTCAAACACATCACCTGTCTACCCTCTCTTCCCAAGTCCTTTAAATGTGCCCTTTGGAATGCACGATCTGTTTGTAACAAACTTACCTCCGTTCATGATCTCTTCCTCTCAAAAAACCTCAACCTTCTGGCAATAACAGAAACATGGCTCATGCAATCAGACACTGCCTCACCTGCAGCACTTTCACATGGTGGCCTCCATCTCACCCACACCTCCAGACCTGAAGGCAGACAAGGAGGTGGGGTTGGACTACTTCTCTCCCCACAGTGCACATACACAGTTCTACCAAATGTCCCATCACTCACGTTTACATCTTTTGAAGTACATGCTATTCGCATTTTTAATCCATTCTCCCTACGTGTTGCGGTGATCTATCGTCCCCCTGGAGCACACCAACAATTTATTGAGGATTTCTCTGCATGGCTCCCTCACTTCTTATCTTCAGACATCCCCACCATCATCATGGGTGACTTCAACATCCCCATTGATAACCCACCTTCCAAAGCTGCTTCCAAACTACTCTCTCTAACATCCTCACTTGACCTCTCCCAGTGGATTGAATCATCTACTCATAAGGATGGCCACTGCCTTGATCTTGTTTTCTCTAGACTATGCTCCGTTTCTAATTTTATTAATACACCCTTCCCCCTCTCGGATCATCACCTTATCAGCTACACTCTCACCCCCACTGCTCTAACCTCTCTACTGTCTAACTCAACCAAGCCTCCTCATACTCGTAGAAATCTTAATTCTATTAATCTTCAACAATTTTCCACCTCTCTCCAACACCTTCTCTCCCCTATCTCTACATTCTCATCCCCTGAGATGGCAGTACCTCATTTTCACCTAACCTTAGCAACGGCCCTTGATCAAGTGGCTCCAGCGACACTTCATACTACACGTCGACTTCGATGTCAACCGTGGCACACCAAAGCAACACGAAATCTTCAAAAACTGTCCCGTAAAGCAGAACGTCACTGGCGTAAATCTCGAAGCTCTAATGACTTCTTCACATATACTTCTGTCTACCACTCCTATCGAAATGTTCTGGACACTGCAAAACAAACATACTTTCAATCTCTTATCCATGCTCAGGCTTCTAACCCCAAACGCCTTTTCAATACATTTAATCATCTTCTCAATCCTCCCACCCCGAACCCTCCATCTACTATCAGTGCTCAGGATCTTGCTACCTACTTCAAGGACAAGATTGATAAGATCAGACTAGAAATGGTATCCTCTTCCTCAACAAGCCATCAGCTCATTTCCTTCCCACTACCCTCTGACACCCTTTCTTCATTTGACCCCACAAATGAAGAGGAAATTTCTACGCTCTTCTTATCTTCCTACTCTACCTCCTGTCCTCTTGATCCTATTCCCTCGCAAATTGGTAGATCCCTGTCTTCTGTGCTCATTTCACCTCTAACTCAAATCTGTAATCTCTCACTCTCTACTGGCATCTTTCCTTCACTATACAAGCATGCAGTGATTACTCCTATTCTAAAAAAACAAAACTCCGACCCAAACTCTCTCTCAAATTACCGTCCCATCTCTCAGCTCCCTTGCCCCTCCAAGCTTCTAGAGAGACTTGCCTACACTCGCCTCACACGCTTTCTTTCCGCAAACAACCTGTTGGATCCTCTTCAGTCAGGCTTTCGTTCTCAACACTCCACAGAGACTGCGCTGACCAAGGTTGTTAATGATCTGATCACTGCTAAGACTGAACGCCATTACTCTCTCCTAATTCTCCTTGATCTCTCGGCTGCATTTGACACCGTTGACCACTCTCTTCTCATACAAACGCTGCAATCCCTAGGTCTTCAAGACACAGTTCTATCCTGGTTCTCATCTTACCTCTCTAATCGCTCTTTCACTGTTAATTTCTCTGGAGCCACATCTGCTCTGCTTCCCCTATCAGTTGGAGTACCACAAGGCTCGGTGCTAGGTCCTCTGCTGTTCTCTATCTATACCGCTTCTCTTGGAAATCTAATAAGTTCCTTTGGCTTTCAGTATCATCTCTATGCGGATGATACCCAAATCTATCTATCCTCTCCTGATATCTCGACATCTGTGTTGTCCCGTGTAACTGACTGTCTTTCTGCCATTTCATCTTGGATGTCCTCTCGTCAACTCAAACTTAATCTTTCTAAAACAGAGTTAATAATATTCCCACCCGCCAACAAGAGCATACCTGACATTTCTATCTCTGTTGATAACATGACCATAAATCCCACCCCACAAGCTCGCTGCCTAGGTGTAATCCTTGATTCACGCCTATCCTTTGTTCCCCACATTGACTCTATATCTAAATCATGTTACATACATCTAAAGAACATTTCCAGAATACGCACATATCTCACACAAGACACTGCTAAAACCTTAATTCATGCACTAATCATCTCCCGCATTGACTATTGCAATTCCCTCCTTACTGGTCTTCCCAAAAACAGACTCAAACCCCTAAAATCTATTTTGCATGCTTCGGCAAGACTGATTTTCCTTGCAAATAGCTATTCCTCTGTTGAATCACTCTGTATGTCTCTACACTGGCTGCCTGTCTTCTACCGAATCCAATATAAAATACTTTTACTAACCTACAAGGCCATCAACAAAGCTGCACCAACATACATCTCCTCTCTTGTCTCAAAATATCTCCCAACTCGGCAACTCCGTTCTGCAAAAGATCTGCGTCTCTCATCCACCCTCATTACATCCTCCCATTCCCGGTTACAGGACTTTTTTCGGGCTGCACCCACTCTATGGAACTCTCTCCCTCGCACAATAAGACTCTCCTCTGTTCTACAAACTTTCAAGCGTTCTCTGAAAACCTACCTATTCAGACAAGCTTATAATATTCCTCAACCACCATCTTAACCTCACTACCTTTAGCCTGTTACACAATTTCACACAAGACAACTACCCCCGGACCAACATTGTTGTGTGACAGGATCATTTAGCTTATGAGTCACCCTACCTTTGCAGTCTGGCTGGGCCAAGATGCAAAATGTATACTTAACCTCATGTGTCAATCTCCCATTGTCCCATAGATTGTAAGCTTGCGAGCAGGGCCTTCTCACCTCTTTGTCTGTTTTACCCAGTTTGTTTATTAGTTTATTACGTTTGTCCCCAATTGTAAAGCGCTACGGAATATGTTGGCGCTATATAAATAAATGATGATGATGATTGTCTGGTAGATAAAATTGGAGAGCAGTGATCCCTTTTCAGGGTTTGGACCAAACCCAGCTAATCTAGACAAGTTACCCATTCTTTTTATTTAAGAGTGTGAACTACCAGAAACTGGCAGGAGGAAAGTCATGGCTTCGGTATGATTGGGTTTCGATAACCACATATGGAAGGATGGAGAGCGCATTATGAGAAAGGAAATTTTGCCAGGGCACGTGGCAACTAAACTGGTTAATACTCACATCATATGTTCTAGAATTAAGAGACTAAGAATTAAGGCAGGCGCTGCTGTTCATTCTGGAAAAGATATAAAGGCCAGCAAGTAATGTATAGTTTGAGATCACCACAGTGGTGACATACCTGAGCAAGGTCTGCCTTCCTGATATGCTTAACAGAAAAAAAAATTATGGGAAGAGAAAAATGTTAAACCAAGAGGGATTTCTAGAATTGACAATGCACCTGGGATCTTCAGGGATGGAACTTTTTTGGGGGCCTCTGCTTAATGCAAAAGAAAAGACTTTCTTTCACCTAGGGGCTGTTCATTGGTGGGAGGTGCTATGACTTGGTCATTAGCCATTTCCTCTTGCCAATGTGGTTGCCCCATTGCCAATGCTTCTGATTGTAATCCAGAAGATCGAACACAAGGAATTATCAGTAATACTCCTCAAGATAAAAGTGGATGCTCAGCCGATTAATACCCTTCTGTACAGCCATTTATTTGAATGGAAGGATAATTTTTTATTGGCGAGTTTAGGGCTAGAAATGTGGGGGGGGGGGGTTTTTGGTGTTTTTTTTTTGGGGGGGGGGGGGGTTTAACTTATCCATATCCTCAGATTCTGGGTTTACTATGACCGAAAAATGTTTGTTAGCGCTTAAAGTTGTTGCTGAATACCCAAACCTCTCAATCCTTTGAGGAGTTAGATTCAATCCTTTTGAAATTCCTGTGCTTTTTGGCATTCTTTCTGATTTCTGTCAGAAGGATTATTATTATTATTATTATTATTATTATTATTATTATTATTATTATTATTATTATTATTAATTTTTTATTAATAAGGCGCCACAAGGTGTCCGTAGCGCTGTACAGGGACAAACAAATTACAATACAATGGGCGACAGCACAGTACATTAAACAGTAAGCACAGTAAATCAATAAGCTCAATGCACAGCTAGAGAGGGCGGGGAAGGGGGAGGTAGGATCCGCAAACGATGGGGCCCAAGAAGGAGGGCGCGGAAGACAGGGAGACCTCCAGGGGGGGAGGAGGGAGCGAGAGTGGATGTGGGGTGGAGGACCCTCGAGGAGGAGGGCTAAGTAGCTGGAGAGCAGAGTTAGAAGTGGTGGAAACAGGAGGAGAGATGGCACTGCTCAGAGGAGCGTACAATCTAAGGGGAGGGGTGGACAGACAGAGACGCAGGGGAGAGAGGGAGAGTAGGGGGACGGAGGCAGAAGATAAGGTAGGAAGTTAAGTGGGAGACAGGCTTTAAGAAAAAGGTGGGTTTTTAGCGCCCGTTTGAAACTGGGCAGATTAGGGGAAGTTCTGATGGAGGGAGGGAGCTTGTTCCAGTGGAGGGGGGCAGCGCGGGCGAAGTCTTGGATACGTGCATGGGAGGAGGTTATAAGGGGGGAAGAGAGGAAACGGTCAGAGGCAGAACGGAGATTGTAGAATTGCAGGCCCAAAGTGTAAGGGAAATTTTATATGCTTTTCCTTGAATGTACGGTGGTGGTGTCCTTGTTGCTGCAGTTTTCCCAAAAAGTAACTTCTCTGTTTTACCATTCTCAGGAAGTTGTCCTTCCAGGAGAGGGTGCATTCATTGAACTTGCCGAAATTATTTTATTTATTTGCTATTGTAGGTTCTAGGAAGGAATTCAGGGATGGCTGAAACAAGCAATACACAAAGTTTGTCATATTCGGTATTTCACCTCCAGTGAGTCCATATGTTTGCTCAGTAGGGTTTACTTCCATGTCAAGAGCAGAAAGAGCAGTAGCTTGAGTGGACCAAATATCCAGAGCAGCAACCTGGACAGCACCTAATGCTTTCAGCGAACTAGTTTACAAAGGTCCATCAATCGCAGTCTCTTCTGGAAGTAGAAGGGAAGGGGGCTTTAATCGAAACCATTGGGGGAAGGGGTTGATCTGCTTGTTCATAGGTGGCTGAAGCTTTCTTCATTGTGCTGCTTTAGAAGACTGAAGAAAAAAGGAATTTACAGGTAGAAACTAACAAAGTAGCATGTACGGCCAATAAACCAAAAGAATGTAAAGTCCTCTGAGTTTTATGGGATTTCCATTTGACAGCTTGTTTGCAAACACTGTATACTAAATTTGCAGTTCGGACTCTAGGTGGGGGAATTGTTCTATGTAAGTGACTCCTAAGGTTTTATTGTGACTGACTAGAATTTAAAAAAAAAAAAATTCCTTAACTTTTTCATCTATTTTCTTTTGGTGTTTTTTTTTTTTTGCCTAATCTTAGTGAAAACATATCGTTGGTGTAGTTTTCTAAATACCATTTTTTGTTGTTATGACCGTTCTAAAAACTTCTAAGTAACTTTGAGTGTTACAATTGGCAATGCTGCCATGCACAATGGTGACCTTTTTTCAGTTTTATACAATTTTTGCTTATTGTTACGTAATTTTACAACTGCCGACTTAACACTTAACAAAAACTAGACGTTCCCTCCAAATATTTATGTTCTGCTTTTTTTTTTCTATATGCCATTCTGTTCACATTTAATTATTTGTAGTGATTCGTGAGAGACTTAAGTATTTACATAAGAATTTTAAGTACATATTTAGTGGATTAGTGCTGTATTCTTTGACCTATTTAATTGTGGAGAATTGAAGCCTCCTTCTATATAGCTGTTTTACCATGGTACTTATTTTCCATTTGTATAGCCCTGTTGGTACTCTCTCTGTTTTGCGCCATTATCAAGGTTGGTTTTTTTTTGTTTTTTTGTTGTTGTTGTTGTTGTGTATATTTATTTGTGACTGATGCAATACATCTCTTACTTAAAGAAGCTGGTGTTATTGCTGTATAGTACAGAGTGGGAGATTTAATGAGCACTCAATGCAAGTTTTATGTGTAGAATTATATATTTTATGATTCATGTTTGCACTCTTATTTTGGGCCTGGGTGCAGGAACTCCAAACAAGAGGGATGTAGTATTTGATCATCAGGAGGCACTCGCATAACTTAAGAAGTAAAGCTTTTAGTCCATTGAAACGTAGATATTATTTTCAATTGAATAAAACCTTTATAGACTGCACATGCCGCTATGGGCTGATCTGATTTTGTTTTGCATACAATGGTTGGTTAGTTAAAGCTGTGTTCATTTTTTAATTGTTTGTTTCCTTGTTGGCTTTATATTTTGTTGATTTTTGTTTTTTGTCTCTAGATTGATATAATTGTCTGGTTCAGTTGCTGCAGTTGCAATGTTGAAATAAATAAAAAATGTTGTTTTTAGTCAGAGATATAGACTGTGTGCACCAGGCTGTGGTAGTGGGCAATTATGTGTCCCTTAATTATTAAGTGATCTTCAGTGTTTATGACTTCTGCCCTCAGCACTATGAGCTTATTGTTTACAATACATGATATAATCTGTGATATATAGCTAGTAAGTTATATTTATAGTGTGTTTTCCCAAAGCAGTTCTCTCTTTTGCCTATCCTGGAGGGTAAACATTTGTGGAGATTGTTGAGGTAGAATTTTTTTTTTTTTTTTTTTAAATTGTCAGCTAGCTGTCGCAGTATTTAGTTTTCGCTATACTTTGGGGGGTCCCTGTGGCAATTAAGAGGCTGCTTTTAAACATATAGCAGACTCAGATACAGAAGTTTCACAGAAAATAAGTATTTTTCTTTTGTGGTCAGTTTCCTCCATGAATGGCATAAACTGTTATTAATGTGCATAATAATAATTTTACTCCTTAAGAATTTAGTCAACTTTCACAGACCAGCTTGTGAAGAATTGTAAAGGTCATTATACTCAGCAATTACTGAACGTGTTTAACTTTTTTAGATACATTGAGCACTTTTTTTTATATATGGCAAGTATTGATGCACAGTGACAAAATAAAGAGAAGCTTCTAATTAGATTTTGTTCACTACTGTTTGACAAGTTTGCAACTCGTTTAAGAAATCTTTTATTTCTACAAGATATATAAAATTACATTAGATCTGGAAGTGAAGAAATGGTTATCTTGATGAAACAGCAATGCTCATATTAGAGTCTTCAGGTTTTTATTCATTCACGTTATGTTAGCGACTTAAAGTCCACCCCACTTCCTAACATGTTTACCACTGGCAACAAGTAATTGATCTTATTTGTAAAAGGATTTTCTGACATTATATGGAAAGGTAAAGCAATACATTGGTGCTAAAACAATGCATTTACCCTATACTGCAACATCATTAACATATTTTTTTAAAGTTTTAACAGTATATTGTATTAAGTCATTTATTTGCATGAGCTCGTTGGTTAGTGCATACATTGGTTTTATGGTTTTGGTAAATTTCTCACTGCCTGAGCAATTTTTTCTAAACAAAACAAATAAACCAGTGAGCCATGTAACTTAGCTATAGAAATATTTTTATTGTGTTTATTGTCGGTGCCCCTGTTATTTGGTTATGACTTTTTATTTTGCAATGGTTCTATGTAATGTGAATGTCCGTATTGCTTCTTTGGACAAAGAGAATTGTTTATGCTTTTCAGTATTTATTTTATTAAATAGGGTTTGTCTATAATGTATATAATAGTAATAAAATATGATGAATATATAAGAAAAAAAAGAATGAGGCATAAAGTAAGCTGTACATTGAAAAACCGACAGCAATATAACTTATTTATTACCAAATAAATATAATGTAATGCAACTCCTCAAAATTAATACTAACCCACCCCTCACATTCAAATAAATTACAGTTAGTGTTTTGTTACTCACCCAGTGCTTGATATTACTTCAGCAGCCCCAAAACCTGCAGAATATCACAAGTAACTTACATTTACTAGATTCATAGAAACACTAGAGCAAAAGCAGAAGGACGAACCATACACTAGAACCAAAAGAAAGAACAGTCATACGGGTCATTTTGTTGAAGTCAAAGTTCATTAAAATAATAGTGTATATACAAAATTATGTCTTGGACTGCAGACTGTGTTTATAGGTTTTACGCAGGAGAAGGCGGTGTCTAGAAGCAGATTTCTGGGAAACTGGAACCCTCAGGGCTGCCCCTGCATCAAGATTATTGTAACTTATAAATATCTAAACATCAGTCCGATACAAGAAGCTTTCATGTTTTCTGGTGAGACCAGCATCTTTGACAGTAATAATAATAATGAGTTTTGTAAAGGAAAGTAGCGAGATGGGGAGAGGAGAGTTAGTTAAGTTGGTAAGCAGTGACCTTTAAACATATGGGGACAAACAGGTGTGGGGGTTTTAGTATCAAAATAGCTGCCTAGCTAAGGCACTTGATGGAGAAGCACTGTAGTTGGTTATTATGGATAAAAAAACACCTGGTTAAGAACTCTTTCCTAATGCTTTGGCCAAAGTGAATGTTCATAAATGGCAACTGGATGAAAACACTATTTAACAATTTCCAAGCAATATACGAGGTACAGTAGATAGACCTAGTAAGCCGAATATCCAACCAGTTTCTAAGGTATGTTGTGCTTCCTAAGGGTAAAGATAAGGTGCTCATTGTTCTGAATTTATCTATTGATATGTATATTTAATAATATTTATCTATTATATATTGCATAATTGAAACCTGAATAAAAACAAAGTACAAACTGAATTTCTCTATCTATTAACTAGTGTAAATATATTGTGATTTATAAAAAGCCCAAAAGGGGTAACTGTCTTTAAAATAATTCAGTTACCTTTTGTAAGAAATTAATTGGTTACCTTTTTAGATCTCTCCCTTCCCCCTTCCTCTCCATATCAGAAAGGGGATGCCTAAGTTTTTTTTAGTGATCCAAACCTGAACAACAAAGTTTAGTATTTTGTTTCTCATTAAAAAACCTGCTTTGCATGTGGTGCACATGTTTAATAGAAACCTAAATGGTTTTTGCAAGTCCTCTTGGTTCAGTATTAAATATTTGTAATCCAATTAATAGAATGTGCCAGATGCCATCCCAGTTCTCTGGATTTAGAACATGCAGGTCACATAAAATTATTGGAGAAGTTGTTTGCGTGTTTATAAGAGAAATTAATCGTTTTTTTTTTTTTAAAAGCGGTACAAGGAAAATGTTAGCCATATAGGAAGCAATAGGTTTTAAAATATTGTGCCCACAAGGTTTTTAGTTCATTAGTTCATCTTCAGATTTAGCAATTCTTTGGAATAAAGGATGAGTGACTTCAGTAGGACAGGGCATGTAGACATCTGTGTTTGTTTACACTAGAAAGTGCAGAGTAATTGTTTTTAAGGAAGATGGAATATTGTGGTTATATTTTAAGCACATGAAATACCCAGACCATATTTCTACTTGGACGAAGTGCCTGTTAATTCGGTGTCTAGTATGCCCCTGCTGATCCAAATGGTATTCATATGCACTGATAAGTTATAAAAATGTATGAGAACATATTTTAGAAACTGTAGTACATCCCGTAAATGAAGCCTGATGGCAGCACACTGAAGAGGACTGGAACAGGAGATTTACAGAATAATAGAATAGTATACTAAACATATGGTAACCTTTCATGTTGTCCTAGAATGTTATAAAGATTGTAGAGGGGACACAGTTATTACTAAAGGTCCTGTCTTCTATTGTTTGTATTTATTTATTTATACATTTTTTTAAAAAAAGACTTTGTTGGATTTTGACAAGTGTTAATTTAGGGATATGAAAAGTATGATTTCTAGGATTTGGGCTGGGCTGGGCATACTCTTTGTTGGTGTTAAACTTTCCTGTGCAATATAAATATTTTTTTCTAGCAGGGGTAGTTTGTCAGGAGATGGTTTAGTAATGGTTTTTTCAGTCTTGAGGTTCAAATGTTAACAGAAGAGTTTTTAGCTACAAGCATTCAAGTTCAGAAGGTTGGTCTTCAAAGGAGAGTTCCAATCAAAATATAGTTTTTGCTCTAAGAAACCATCTCCCCCTGGTAGCAGTGTTATAGGTGGTGTGGGTAAGATTCAAATCTGTGTCTGCAGGGATTGTGTTCTGAAAGTATAACCTGTTTGCATCACTGTTGCTCTTTGCAGATTCTTTTTTGACAGTTGTTTGAATTGTGACTTTAGCCCTTGTGAAGTAAAAAAAAATAAAAAAATTGGTGGGACCTGCCTCAGTTTCACTGATCCCATCATTGCCTGACTTCTTCCTTTTTCAGCTTTCCTAAACAAAATCTGCTCTCTTTTGGGGTATACACAGATATGAGCTGTTTTTTTCAAAAATGACAGATTGCCTGACAAAATCATTCATATTTGTATGAGCAACCATAGTTGTTAATGTTTTAGTTTTGGCTTTTTTTCCTGCTTTTTTATATATTTCTTTCATCTTTTTTAGGTTGGATCTATTGCCATTTTATGCTCGATTAGTGGCTACCTTACACCCATGCATGTCAGATGTTGCAGAAGACCTTTGTTCCATGTTGAAAGGAGATTTCAAATTTCATGTAAGTTGATGGCTACTGCAATTTAGCGACAATGGTTTGATCGTATATGTACAAGTTATCTTGAGTCTATTCTTGTCACAATACATTTAATTGAATCAGAGCATTATGTTGCTAACAGCCCATGTTTTTTACAGTGACTCAGTACAACATTTCTTTAAAATAAATAAGCTTTTAAACTCTTTTGAAAGGCTGGTAATTCAATAGTTGTTTGTCTTTAAGGGGTATTATGTTCAAATATCACCTTCATGTTTTATATATTAATAGATTTATTTGTATTACATTTTTGCTATCCTTATTTAAGCAGTTGTTTTAATTTCTGTTTCTTGACTGAAAAAAGAATCACTTTGTGCTGAAAGGGAATATAAAAGCAAATCAAGAAATGTACTATTAAAGATGAATCTTCATCAGAAGGTGGCATGGGGTTTTAATTAATAACATTTTGGTTTTTTTAATGAGTTCTACAATAAACTTAATTTCCCTTCCCTCTTGTCCCCTACCTGTTCCGCCAAGAGAGTGGCTACATTATAGAGTGCCCTATAGGATAACTTGTTTTTGGGTAGTGCAGTCTCCCCTCCTCCGCTAGTAAGTAATGCTTGAAAGGTTGACGTGCAGGAGAAAATCAGCAAAGGTCGCTTGACTTCCATACTAAATCAAATGGGCAAGACTTGGTATCTCAAGTATCGGCCCCCCACCTCCATTAAAGCACCCCCCCACCCCCACTTCTTACTGGGTTGACAGAGGGTAGATACTAGTTGGCATGTAGGGTGCTCTTTATTCTGGCATCCGCCAAAATGGCTGAGTGAAAACACCATTTATTCTAGAAAATTTCATTAAAATAAGCACAAACAATTTTTTTTCCCCGTGCCTTCTCTGTAGGCATAGGGCTTATACAAGCCCAGGATATATCTGAATTCACTGTTTTGTATCTTGTAAACTATCCCAAACCTTTTGCAATTGGAGTTTGTTCCCAAAATCGGGACCCTGGGACCACTACATGCAATTTCAAGTCTGTCTATTCAGATATTACAGGTTCCTAATATAGGAATTGGTGTACCTTAGTCATAAACTGAAGAAACCCTTTTTATAAAGTTAGTTTTTTTCCTGTTTAAGTCCCAGACCTGATCTTTGAGAACACTTATTTTACTTCATACATATTCAAGGACTCTTCTGAATTCACACAGTCACCATCGCTTCTGTAGATTGAGATGAGGGGGACTTCCAATGCACGTGAATGAGTGCCTAAGCTGCATTATGTAGATGTTTGAGAAGGGATTTCTTGTAATTAGAAAGGGATGTATTAGGGAGAGATAGGAGCCAAATTGGGGATCTATTGGAACCTTTGTCCTGTGATTGCTTTTTTAGACTAAAAGATATGATGTGCGTTTTGAACAATCCCACCACATATGGAGAAAGTCTTCTTGTTTTTCCAGCAACAAGAGGGTACAACACGTGAGAATTTGTTCTGTAAGCTAGGTTTCCTGTATCAGATTTTGATACTGTATCTCCATATCTGATATACCAAGCGAACATGCATGAGTCACTTGAAACACTTTTGAATTAATTTCAATTAAAGAACGAGGCCGTTCTCTATTCCAAGTGTCGTCAAATTGGGTTGTGCAGTGTAATACCTCAAGTCAAAAGGTCTAACTGGCATGAATACTTCAGACAGTCGCCGAATACACATTCCCAAAGAAAAAGTACAAACCTCAAAACAAGCCATTTCCTCACATCACAATACACAAAAGGCTTCGTAAACAAAGACCCATTGTATCAGATATATACATCAGAAAAGGCATTTGCTTTAAAAAATTTAAACAAAAAAACAATTTTTCTATCCTGGTCTTAGAAATTATATATACACAATATTAAAAATAAGTGCAATGGCAATTTATATAAATAATTATCCTGCGCTATTTCCTTTAAATCTATACCATAAGTTATTTATGTGATCCAGTCACAACCTCATTGAGCATGTGTCAGGCAAGCTTGTTCTAAGGTTTTTGTGGATTGGTGAGGGCGAAGAGCATAAAGGGTGTTATTTGGAACTGAAACCTTTCTCCAACATAACTCTGAGACTTTTGTTCATTCTTATAGTTTTTACTATAACTTCTTTTTGTTGTGAGTTATACGTTATTCTTTTTTTCTTTTGTGATCAAGGTAGCAATTACATTCAGGGCTCTGCTTTGATATATGTTAAAAGGTTTCTCCACAAAATAGTAAGGTGGAGCTAGGGTCAGCTTGAACTAAAATTTCTCCAAGCTGTGTTGAGATTCCTGACAACAAATCTTTGTTTCAAAATTAAACTTACTGGCTTCCATGCAGCATGATGTATAGAGAACAAAAGGCACCAGTATTTAACTAAATACTGGTGAGTACTATTATAGTACTATGCACTGTCTATGGCCTGTACATAGGATTTACACAAAAGCTAAAAATTATCTGAAAAATATTAATCCTATAAAATATATTACACAATTTTAGGTGAGAAAAAAGGATCAGATCAACATTGAAACAAAGAACAAGACTGTGAGATTCATCGGAGAGCTTGCGAAGTTTAAAATGTTTAGCCGAACAGACACTCTGCACTGCTTAAAGGTTTGAATTCTACTGTATTTATTTGTGTGTATGTATATATGTGTGTGTGTGTATACACACATTCGCCAGTCAGCCACAACATTAAAAGCACCTGCCTAATATTGTGTACGTCCCCCTCGTGCCGCCAAAACAGATCAAACCCAACAATGCATAGTCTCCAACGGACCTCTGAAGGTGTCCTGTGGAACCTGACACCAAGATGTTGGCAGCAGATCCTTTTAAGTCCTGTAAGTTGCGAGGTGCAACTTCTATGGCTCGCTCAGACTTGTTTTTCAGCACACATCTCACGGATGCTCGATGGGATTGACATTTGTGTTAATTTGGAGACCAAGTCAACACCTTGAACTCTTTGTTCAGGAATGGTTAGAGGAACATGACAATCTTTGCAGTGTGACAGGGCCATTATCCTGCTGAAAGAGGTCACTGCCTTTATGAAATACCATTGCCATGAAGGGGTGTACCTTACCTGCAACAATGTTTAGGTACATCCACATGAATGCTGGGACCCAAGGTTTTCCAGAAGAACATTGCCCAGAGCATCACACCGGTTCCGCCAGCTTGCCTTTTCCCATTTGTGCGTTCTGGTGCCATCTCTTCCCCAGGTAAAAAATGCACACGCACCCGCCTGTTACATGATATAAAGGAAAATGCAATTCATCAGACCAGGTCCCATTCTTCCATTGCTCCACGGTCCAGTTCTGGTGCTCACATGCCCATTGCAGGCACTTTCAGCGTGGATGGGGATCAGCACTGACAGGTCTGTGGTTAAGCAGCCCCATATTCCGCAAGCCTGCGATGCACTGTGTGTTCTGACACCTTTCTAACATAGTCAGCATTAACTTTATCAGCAATTTTTGCTACAGTATCTCTTCTGTGGGTTTGGACCACTCGGGCTAGCCTTTCCTCTCCACGCACAACAGTGAGCCTTGGGCCGCCCATGACCCTGTTGCCGGTTCACCAGTTGTCCGTCCTTGGACCATTTTTGGTAGGCACTAACCACTCCATATTGGGAACACCCCACAAAACCTGCCGTTTAATAGATGCTCTTACCCAGCCATCTAGCCTTCACCATTTATCCCCTCTCAAAGTCGCTCCAGATCCTTACACTTGCCCATTTTTTTTCTGCTTCCAACGCATCAACGACTGGCTGTTCATTTGCTGCCTAAAATATACCAGTTGTCATTGTAAGAAGATATGCAGTGTTATTCACTTTGGTTGTCAGTGGTTTTTAATTTTGGGGCTGATCTTTATGTATGTTTGTATAGGTGTGTGCATATATAATTAATATTATAGTTATTACAAGTCTTCAGTTACCTTATTTTTTTCACATATTCAGTTTGAAAACGTCACATTCCCTACTTCTGTTTCAGCAATGTCTGTCTTACGTACCTCACTATTGACTGAATAGCAAATCAGAGTGCAGTAGTATTTATCAATTTGTTGTATTAATCGCAATG
Source organism: Mixophyes fleayi (assembly GCF_038048845.1). Taxonomy (NCBI): domain Eukaryota; kingdom Metazoa; phylum Chordata; class Amphibia; order Anura; family Limnodynastidae; genus Mixophyes; species Mixophyes fleayi. The sequence goes on along the minus strand of NC_134405.1, from coordinate 153,659,169 downwards.
TTTTTGGATTGTATTCTCTCAATCCTTTCATTTATAAATTGGTAAGAAGTAATAAAGGAACTTGAAATGTAAAATTATATGACCTCTTAAGATAAAAGTGCAACAAATATTGTTTCAAGACAATGGTGTTAAAGTGCCCTTTACTGAACCTTTTTTCCCTGTCACACGAGAAATTGCTCAGTTTTCAGTTACATGTCGTTATTGTAATTTCAGAACTGTGTTCTTCTGGAAAGGTGCAGCATTTTAAAATCACTTATTTTACACCAGCTTTAGTCTGTGTGTTCATCATGCTGCTTTGTTTTTGTTTTGTTTTTTTACCCAGAAAAAAACAGCTTTTATTTGGTTTCAACTGCTTCTTCAGTGAAACATTAGTAAATTTAGAATATTTCATATTTTCTGTTCCCTCTAGTTCAATGTGAAAGTGATTTGCAGCAATTGAATACTGCATCTTCCCAGCTACAAAAATGTAGCGTTCGTCACTCTCTCCTGTCTCAAGAGACCTAGGGGTATATTTACTAAACTGCGGGTTTAAAAAAAAGTGGAGATGTTGCCTATAGCAACCAGTCAGAATCTAACTTTCATATATTTAGTGCATTCTACAAAATGACAGGTAGAATCTGGTTGCTATAGGCAACATCTCCACTTTTTCAAACCCACAGTTTAGTAAATATACCCCCCCAGAGTTGATAAACCCATAATTTCCTATAGTTGTAATCCTGTATTTCATGGCTATAGATTACTTTTCTATGCTGGCGTTTGAAAGTAAACATCTTGTGATCATGTGAGATGGAAAATATGTAAAAATGTTAACATTAAGGCTCTGTGGAATCTTGTACTGAACTCATAATATATTACTATCTCATATGTCTACTATCTATCCACACAGATGCTGCTGTCAGACTTTTCACATCATCACATTGAAATGGCTTGTACTCTGCTTGAAACATGTGGAAGATTTCTTTTCAGGTCTCCAGACTCCCACTTGCGAACTAGCGTACTTTTGGTAAGAGTACTCTTCCTATGTATCATGTGTTTATTTAGTCTGTGTTCAGTGGTGGAAGGGGAATTTTGTCCGCTGCTGTATGACATTATTTTTTTTTATTGTTATTGTATCGTTGGCTGCACAAGTGGCAGTCGATGGATCACTGTGACTCTCTGGGTGACTTAGTGCATCACACAAAGCGTGGATGGCTGTGTGATGCTGGAGTGGGGATTGGAAATGCTGTGCCATGGGTGCCGCCTGCCCTGCACCTAATGCTGGAAATCTCTGTGGAAGCCATCACTGCCATCACAGGCTGTGACTGGTGGACCCATGCAGCTGTTATTACCGCACATCGGATGAGCGTGTGTTAAACCCTTGCTGGGAAAGGTTAGGTTAGCAAGCAACAGTGGTGTCTCGTTTTTGAATCATAGGGAGGGCTTATGTTTAAGAGACCCAAAATGTGTCTTGATAGATTATTATTAATTTTATCCTTTATTAGAAGCCAAAAGATTTTCGCAGCGCCGTATCCAATACAAACAGTAGACTTTACAGGGTGAAACAGTACAAAACTATAAAGAAATAGTACCTAAACAAATAGTACCAAGACTTCGGAAGCTCCAAGCATGGCTATTATAGTGAAATTGGAGCAGAAAAATAGGTATAGAGACTGGAGGGAAGAGGGCATTGCTCATAAGAGCTTACATCCTTAGGGAGGGTAAACAGACATCAGGCACAGAAGGAAGTCCGTTACGGAGATAAGGTGGATGACTGGTAGGCTTTAATGAACACGTGAGTTTTAAGTGCCTGTTTGAAGGAGCACATAGAAGCTTTTTCAGTCTCCTTGCAGATCCACCTGGTATACCCATTCCATTTGGTATCCATGCTTCTGAGGGTCTTGGTGAAGTGAAAAAGTCGCCGGGTCATTCTGGTGGATCCAGATTGACCGTGCAGAGCCTGGTACGCTGACTGTCTCAGCATGACTGTGGGTTTGCTGTATTGATTATTGACCAGATCTAATAAGTCAAGGGCTGTTTCTACAACAAGGTTTTGTACAACTAACTTTAACTGTGTGGCTGCTAAAGCCATGATCCTTAAAGTTAAGGGCATTTCTGATCATGTGGTGCAAACCATGCTCATGTCAAGGAACCCTGTTTCAGACAGAAAAAAGCAGAGTGTGGAGAACCTATGATTCCTGGTGCAAGAGGAAAGGATTTCCTACCTCTTTTCATTTGCCAAGGTTACTTAATGTTCCTACAAGAGGAGTTGGACACCGGATTGTGGCTTGTCTGTTATGATTCAAGTGTCTGCTCTCTCCATCTTCTCTCATAGGCCACTGTTTCTTTATGTTGAGATGTTTTTGCAGGGTGTACTTCGTGTACATCCGCCATATGTCCATCCGTGGCCTGGTAAGATCTTAATTTGATCTTGAATGGTCTATAGCATTCTCCATTTCAACCATTGGTCTCTGTAGATTTGAAATTTCTGACTGCTAGAAGAGTTTCAGAGCTGACAGTCTTGTCCTGCAAGTCTCCTCCTAGTTTTCCATAAGGATAGGACAATACTTCGTGCCAACCCTTCCTTCCAACCTAAGATGATTCCACTTTAATCAACACATAGTCATTCCACCTCTGGTCAAGAATAGGTATCCAGTGGAAGTGAGCTCTCTGGATGTGGTCAGCGTTTTGCGGACGTATATTCGTAGGACTGATGATGTGAACAGGACTGAGGTTCTTTTGGTCCTCTCTGATTTTGAGGGGCTGACCAGTTTCTGTCATAACCTTTGCTAGATGAATTATTGCTGTAATCTGTCAGGTTTATAATAGAGCAGGTCAGCCGGTTCCACAGAATCTTAGGATGGCTCATTTCTCCTCTGTTCGCACATTTACCAGACTTTATAAGTTCAATGTTTTTGCTTCTATGGGTGCCAGTTTTGGAAGAGAAGTGCTTTGTACCGTTTCTTCCGAGTGTTCCCACTGGTAAAGGCAGGTTTGGTATGTCCACAAGGTATCCAGTGTCCCCAAATGGATACCTGAGAAAATAGAATTTTTATAATTGCATTAAATCATTTTCTTTTAGCCAATTGGGACACCAAATGCCCACCCATTATTCTCTTGGTTCTCATTTTGTATTACATGTTTATGTTTTTCTTTTTGTTTAGGAGGATATTGTTCTTTATCCTGCATCCTTTCTGTGGGACACTGCTGTTTTGGGGTTGTGGTGAGGGTGCAGGAGCTGGATATCTAAGAATCTCCCAAAGATAGCCATGTCCCCTAGATCGGCTGCAGGAGAATAGAGAATTTTTGCACTTATCTTTAAATCCATTTCTCCAAATCCATCTGGGGGACACTGCGGTCCCACCTAATTTGCTCAGTGTTCAGTTCTGTGTGTTTGTTCTCTTGTGTTACTCTATCATTTTGGGGTTTTGCAAGTTGTAAAGGAACACCGGGATTGGGAGATGGGAGGAGCTTCTGTTCAGTAAAATTAATCCTCAGGTGCTCAGCTGCTGCACATCACCACAACCAGAAGATAGCAGTGTCCTCCAAATGCATTTAATGATAATGCAAAAAAACCTCTTTCTTCCTTTGGTTTCGCTTTCTCTCTCCCTTTATGTGGGGCTGAGATAAACATAATCAAGGTCCTTGCAAGAGCGGGTCTTTGAATGAGATGATTTATGGATATTTTTTGAAAATTTAAAGTGCCTACATGCCTCTATCACCCAACACCCCCACCCCTATATATACGAAGAGAAACATTTTTCACCAAAGTGTTACTACTTTTTTTTGCAAAAATGTGTAATACGGCCATTATAAGGTATCTATTAAGCAGTGACTTAAGACAGTAGTCTTTGGATGGCAAGGAAATAGTTGGATTTTAGATCAAGATATGCAATATGTTGTATAAATTCCTCTACTGCTGCTGAATCTGCAGCCAATTAAATCATAAGAATGGTCACATCACAAAGAGATGAGCAAGTTGATTTTCTATGAGGCAGTGATTTGAGGTTTTAGATAAAGTTCATACCTGTGTTTGTTAACCTTGTTGTTCTGTAGCTTATTTCTAATTGTTAGAATATTTTTAAAAAAAGACAATTCTAGATTCCATTTTATACAATTCCAGTTCAACCTGTGGCTTTATGTGCACATTTCTAACTTTTGCCCTCCTACCCCATTCATGGAGGTTAGGTATTCACTGATCTGTTTATATCTTCATCCCTCAGATTCTTTACACAATGACCCTGAACTTGCATAACTACAGTCTTTATCTTTCTTGTAAACATCTGCCAGTATTTACATAGCCAGAATATCTATAAGCTTCATTAAAAAATGTCTTTCTTCAAGACTATGCTGTTTATCCAGCTAGTACTGTCATTCTATAAGAAAGTGGAAGTGAGGTAAAAGGTTTTGTGGATAGAGTTGTACAACACTAGAAAGGATGTACGCTGGCCTGTTTGCTCACCTCCTTTGGTGTTAAGATTGCGTTTATTTTTTTTGATAACTGATCCAGTTTTTGCAATCTTTCTAACAAATTGGAAAGTGTACGTTTTTATTTATTTTTTTCATCAGATTTTTTTTTAGTGAATATATTTGTAAAGAGAACTGAAACAAACAAAGCCTGTGAGTAACGTTTTGTGCAGTAAACAATTCAAAACTATAAAAATCACGTGAGGTACCAGTATTTACAGTACTATCTGAGAACATAGCACTTGAACTCTGACAGTATGTTGAAGAGTTGACATTGGATAGTATACTCAATTGGATATAGATTGTGCAGGGCTGGACATCCACAGGGGAATCAATCTCTCTCCTCGAGAGTATATTGCAAACCTAGACTATACTAATGGGATCAGATTTTGTGTTATATTTGGGTGGCCTTTCTACCGATCTACATTTAGTTAATTTTTTTTTATTTATTTTTTTAACCCCTTTTATGACATACCACTATGGCACTTGGATATATATATGACATAAGCGTAAATATGCCCATATTTTTAGTTAAGAAGTGAGGTTGTGCGAGGCCAGGAATAAAAGGACAATATTTAGGGACTGACATCATTTTTGGGGCAATGAGGCATTGCAATCTTTTTAGAAGAGTACATAACACTCACTTAGTATAGACAAGCAAATTTTGTGAATAAGTTTAATCATCAAATGCTGGAATTTTCCAGCCTCGTTTGCATTATTACAGGCGAATTATCACCGTTCAATAGGTATAATCTCTAAATCCTTAAAGTACTTAAGTGTCTTGAACATGGTGTATCTTAGTAACGAAGAGATTTAGGAAAGGAAGGAACTTTAGGGTCGGCTCTAATGGATATTACCTGAACACTAACACTATTGGATTCGGTGTTTTGGAATGAATAGCTAATATCGAAGTTACTATTGGCATTGGTTAACACAGGATATAGTAGTTTGTGTTGGGGGGGAAATCTGATGTGGACTGCCCCTACTCTGCCATTGGCTACATCCATGTTTGGTTGTAAGTTCCATTGCGTGCCGTATCTTATGTGGAATAGCTCTGCACGTTCTTAGAAATGGACTTTACACCAATGAACGCAATTGCATGTAATTTATGTCTGAACGCAAATTACACTTTCGATTACCTACGAATTGAAGGACGGAACAGGGGAAAGAAAAGTTGGAAGAATACAGGCAATGTACAGTATGAGCACACCACCATAGATGTGGAAGATTACGAAAGAATAGAGTCCACTTATGTAAAATATTATGTCTTATACATGATTCCGTATTCAGCCATTCGCATACACTTTCTATACATGTGAAATACATAACAGGGATTATTAAAGATACTTAATTATTGCTGTAAAAAAAATCATGATGTGTAAACCGTTCCACCCGGGAAGTAAAGCATACCTGGACTTCGACAAGAGTAACCATGTTTTATTATAATTATTTGTGTGTGTACACCGTGTTCATTACTCAGTCATTTTCCAAGGTCACCCAACTGTGGAAACATGGAGTTAACTTTGCCATCCATGCCCTGGCTATGACGACCTTGACCAATGATGACAAATTAAGGCCTATAAATGTTTAATGGTTTTAACTGACATGGAGTTGGAGGAAATTTCTTACAAATGATGTCATACATTTCTATGTCTGTGTAGGGCTGACGTTAACTTCTCTTTTTAAAAAAATAAAAACTTATCAATTATTCATGCAAGTTAACAAAACAAGAAATGATTATTTGATATGCATTTAGTAGATTTCTTTTTTTCTTTGTTTTCTTTTTTCCTCCACACTTTTTAGTTTCAATGATGGATGAAAGCTGTATGTTCACATACCATTAAAATTAGGGATATTTTTTTTTTTTTTGTTAACTTATTTTTCTCTTTCAACCAATGCGCACATGCCCACAGGAGGCAGTGGACTTGGCTGAAGAAGAAGAGGCTCTTTTTTACCTCTCATTAATCCCCCTAATGTAGCCAGGGAGCTCTGATTTTCCAGGGCTCAGTCCCAGTACTCGCTATCTCCTCAACTCGTGCAGGGACGTACAAACTATCATGTTCATTGTCAGACGTGACCTGGTGCAAGGGATTTCCTATTGAGTCAGCACCTGTAGAGTTTTTCTTCACCTTACATGAGAACCAGTTTTTTGTGCTTCTTCAGACATTGTTCTTCCTCCTACAGTGGCACTGCTCCCCTCACATACAGGTACTCAAACCATCCAACCTTTGGCACAGTGCATTGGTGGTTTCCTCCTGGCTACTGACTCACAAGCATACCCTGCACAGATAGACCCAGATAAGAGCACTTCATCTGCTCCTTTTTCAGAACCTGCTTGGTTGAAATCTCTTGACTACTTTGCTGGCCCATAATATATAATTAGTAGCATCCCTGCAACAAAGTAGACCCAAACACATCACTAATGTGGCACTACTTGACTACAGTTGCCTGCTTTTATATTATTATTTTCTTCCCCCTCCTTCCTTACACGAAGAGGGAGAGGTATTGATGAAAATGAAAGCAAATACCTTTTCAGTATCATTGTGGAATCTACAGGATCCTTTCCTCTCGAAAAAACTGTTGCAGTGCAGATTAAAACAGTGTTTTACTCTCGACCTACTGTACTTCTATGCTCTGGATACAGCTTCCAGTTTGTTATTAGGTGGCTTGTTTGTCCAGTAAATTCCATATTAAGGACCTTTCTTTAGTTCAGGCACAATGGGAAGTAAGAAAGACACATGGAACTGGTCTTTGTGATCTCTGGTTGACCCTCCTGTGTTTAGACTGTCTGTGCAGACTGCAGTCCCCTACCACATTCTATTTTTTTTTTCCTCCAAGGATCCCACCAATAGGAGACTCATAGGTGTTATAACAATATCTTCACCACAGCAGATTAGACACACTGCAGTTCTTCTTGTGGGAGCCTGAGTTGCAAAGAGTGGTTAAACTATACTTTTATAGTGGTCTGGCTTCTTCAATGAAGTGCCCTGCCTCCTCCGGGTAGCACTTAATACAATAGTGAGTTTATGTCCTCCATTTGGCCTTAAAGAAAATTTATTGACAAGTTAAAACATTGTTGAATTCCTACAAATATTGTTCCCCATGCTGTCCTTGTTCTTTGAATCTACAATATTGTGTTTAAATATTGCATGATTTATTATTGCTTTATGATTTCACAGTGCAAAGGCCAGTATGTGGTGAGCCATGGTCAAGAACATTCCCTTAAAATCTATCGCATACTGCTTAAAAGTAAAATATGTGACTGTATGATGCCAGTGGTGGCCTTCTTTATAAATGTTGGGGAAAGGTTGCCACCAGGACTCTTATTTACCATATGCACTGATTTCAAACAGCACTAAAATTGTTTTAATTTTCATTGTCCTAAAGGCTTAGTAGTAAGGAGTCTTCAATAATAATTTTAATATACCAAATTTGCAGAGAAGGTTTTATACACGGTATGTGTCTTCTGCATAGTTTCTTCTATCTACATGCTCCTCTTTACAATCATAGTACCTCCTTTAGTATATCTTTTCAGTATAATTAACAAAGGAAAGAAGGTAAAAGTCAACAAATATAAGGTCATCAGTTCACAAGGATATTCAATTAACCATTGGGTTAATACGAAGACAGCTTCCAAAATGTAGCACTTTGTGCATATTGACAAAAAGGTAACAGAATGTTAATGGGATCAGATGAATGTTCTGTTTATAGCCGATATCAGACTCTAACAGGATAATCTCTCAAAATAGTTTACCTTTTTTTTTTTTTTTTTAATTTCTATGTTAATCAACATCTAAAAGTATGTAGGTCTTTTTAATCACTTGGCTGATAACTGAGTAAAAATATAATTTGATTTTTTAATTAAAAAATGGATGATATACATGTTAGCACAGCAGTGGCAAAATCTTAACTTAACAAAAAAACATTCTTTTCTTTGGTTACAAAGCCTTTAGAACACAGGAGTAGAAAGAACATTGGGTGGGTAACTGCCAACTGACACTTGTGGCAGTCTTATTTCCCAAAAAGGCTCACTTAACTATGTATATTTAACTGGCCACCTGGCGCAATTTAAACAATATTTCTCAACAGGGGTACAATATTACTAGGAACACTAACTATGTAACCAAATAAAGGCAATTCCATATCCTAGTTTAACTTTCTGTGATGCGCACTAAATTTACAGTCTATGGGGTAAATGTATTATGCTCCGATTTTTTTCAACTCGCCGGAAATCGGCGACTTTGCAGTTAAAATTTAAAGCGGCAATGGCTTCTAAAGGCAAACTTGCCTTTACAAACTTGCCTTTTCAAGCCATCACTGCTTTAAATTTTTAGCTGCAAAGGCGCCGATTTCCGGCGAGTTGAATAAATTGGAGCATAATACATTTACCCCTATGAGTTGGTTGGCATAACAGGTACCTGACAGGTTTAGCTCTATTATGTGCCTGAAGTATACTGCTTTCCTCACAATATGCATAAAACATGTACTTTGGAACGGATTTCAGTTTCTTCATTTTCCATGGCTCAGGATAATCACATAGGCAGCTACTCTGTCCTCAAATTTGTTTGGACAATCCAACATTTTCAGCAGACTCTTTTGCCCTAATTTCTTCTGTTGTTAAACATGGTTCAATGTGGTCTCCAAGAACAGCTTTACAGGACATTAGGATTTGTAATTCACTCTTTGATTTTTATTTTAAATGTGGTTTAGGGTGCACATTCCCCAGAACCAGTGGGATATGGGGATAGTTACTTCCTGATATTTCTCTACATTACTTGGTATCCAAGCTTGACCATTTACACTTCTAGTGTGGCAAGTAAATTATTGCATTAATACAAAGTCTTTCACGCACTAAAGCTGTTATTCAGGTCTGGAATACCTGTTGCATACTTGGTGCCCCTTTTGTGAGGCGATAACATGATTCCGAAGTGCTACATCACCCTAATGCACTTTGCCTAATAACTGCTAGTATAGGCATTTGCTATTGAGCTAAGAATTGTGTCTGAACTATTTGTCTACTTCTGGCTAGATCTTTTGTGATGGCTGACTGCAGCACATTATAAATAACACATTGACCAACTTTATATACTACTCCGCGACTATTCAGTGACAAGGTTATCTAAATTTAACCAGAAATTTGATCACTATTGCCTTTTATGGAAACATACTCTACTATCTTATCTACTATGTAACTTACAACTGTGGTATGATATGTAGTTTCTGGCAACAAATACATAAAACAGTGCAAGTCCCTGTTACAATTGGCAATATATTGTGTTGCTGGGAATTATTAAGCCTTTGATCCTCTCCTGTTGCTAGAAAACATGGTGTCTTAGACACATACATTAAGCCAGAAATTTAGTGGTTAAACACAGGATCTCTCATACGTTCCCTTTTCTTATTCAATGGCTAGCAGTATTAAACACTCTCTTCACTAGTAAAAAGATGTCTCTCTGCCCTGAGCTGGCTGAACTAACCTGACATTGAAACATCCAATCTCTAATTTGCTTGGGCAGCCAAATGCATGCCCTTTCTTACATGCATGGATTTCCCCATGTTACCACCATTAGGTGTCTACCCTCAGCTGCTTGTGTGAATGTTGTATAACTCGCTGTATTGAATATTTACGTACATATTGCTATGCTGTCAAGAATTTTCAGATGTGCCTAATTGTATGCATTGTGTTCCTGCTAGAGAAATTCTGTTTTTTTTCTTAAACTTGAAGTTCTTATTTCTATTATTTTATTATCTACTTATAATATCAGACCTTCTATATCTAATAAGATCTACATCTTCTAATATACCATAGTATTTGTTACTCCAAGCATGTTCTAAAGATTCATTAATTGGTATACTGCTAAATGTCAATTAAATGTCAGCTTTTCTTTTGTATGTGAAAATGTCTTGTATTTGTTTCTTTATTGTAATATCAAACCTAGTTTTAAAACAAAATGTAGGAGAGGGTGCTGTATATAGGGCATGAACATGTGAGGTGTATAATTATTATTAGAGCATATTCACGCAATGCATAAGTCAGTTGTAACTATTAATACTTCCCTGAATGTAAGTAACTAAGCCACTTCATGACAGTCAATTAATTTTGTGTGTATGAATTCGTGTTAGTCTTAATTGTATATAATGCCAGCATTTTATGCAGTGCTGAACAAACTTTTTATTTTCTTTTTTTTTTCTTTTGGCACTTCAGTCCTTACTACAATCAATGGAACTTAATTACTTTAATTACACACACACACACACACACACACACACACACACGCACACCTTTGTCAGATTGTAGGGGAAAACCGCTACACCCACAAAAATATCCATGCAAACCTACAAGCACCATATTTTCATAATATATTTAGTTATAAATGAACCGAGAACTCCCAACACTGCAAAGTAGCAATGCTAACCAATGTTTTCTTATTTAAAAATATTAGTTTACTTTAGTCTTAAAGTTCTTTCACAGCTAAATTTGGTGCCTTGCATATACATAGTGTAACTTTATAGTGCAAAGTAACATCAAGAATTACATAGTCATATTTCTGTAAACTCTATTTAGGAACAAATGATGCGCAAAAAGCAAGCCATGCATTTGGATGCACGATACGTAACAATGGTGGAGAACGCCTACTATTACTGCAACCCCCCTCCAGCTGAAAAGACTGTGAGAAAAAAGCGGCCACCTCTGCAAGAGTATATTAGAAAGCTACTCTATAAAGATCTCTCTAAGGTTACAACTGAGAAGGTCAGTCATATTTAATTGTGAAATATGGAAAGTCGGTGACTATAGAAATTCTTATGTTTGAGTATTTTTAGCCAGTTTTAGTATGCCTTTTGCAGGTATATGAAACCATAGGCTAAAACAAAGTTTCAGTACTGCTACTATTGGATTTTCTTCTTCAGCAGCACGTTGACAGACAGTGCGGTTTAGTTTCACTCACCCCCCAAACAGGAGACACTGTCTCCATCTGTTGTGCTTTCATGGTGGGCCTCACCTGCAGACCAAGTGGGCCATTTTACCACCTAATATAAAGAAGGGTTAGTCACTGCCACAGACCTCTTCAGCAACTGCCATCGCTCTGTCTTTGTTATTGCAGTGCCCTGAACCTATATTATTCTGCAGTCCTAGATGGCACTCCCATGGCCTTAAACACTCCCAGATAATGCTGGAGTACTGGAAGCTGCATAGGCAAAGTTCCTAATTCAATTAATTCCAGTACTTTTTTAGGAAAGTTGAAGGACTGCAGATCCCTCTTTCCCTGAAGCACACACATTTTCCTTCTTTGCTGATTAGATTCCTGGGAACTATTTTGGGCAAGCGTGTTGGACCCCACCTTTAAGAGTGAGAAATACAAAACCAGGAAAGACTATGAGGATGTGGCAGCCCCTCCACAACATGAGTCCCATGCTGCTACTGATACTGTCAACGATCTCAGCAGGGCAGTACATTCGGAATGGGTGGATCCACACAAAGTTATGGAGCACTTTTTGCTAGTTGCATGACTATAAAGGAGAACTTCCAATTAAATTATTGTCCCTCTATAGGCAGAAGCTGGTCTGAAATGTCAGAAGATATGTGATATGTTTTATAAAATTTACTCTATATATATATATATATATATATATATATATATATATATATATATATATATATATATATATATATATTGTGTGTGTCTATCTATAGTGTTATCCTAATATCCCACTGCAGCACTATTGAAAAGTAAAGTTAACTATGTATATCTTTTAAGGCACTGTCATTTACAGAACCTGTTTTTGTAAATGCTTGATGAATCTTTTAAAGAAAATGTAGCTTTCCTTTACTCAAGTATGTCCATTTTAGGTTTTGCGGCAGATGAGGAAGTTGCCTTGGCAGGACCCAGAGGTGAAAGATTATGTCATCTGCTGCATGATCAACATTTGGAATGTGAAATACAACAGCATCCATTGTGTGGCAAATCTTCTGGCAGGATTGGTGCTTTATCAAGAGGATGTTGGCATTCACGTGGTAGATGGTGTGTTAGAAGACATACGTCTAGGGATGGAGGTAAAAAAAAAGAGGACCTACAGAGTATATGAAATATACTGATTCTGGCAATTGCATGTGATCTTTATTATCCTTGGATCTAATAAGATTGTATTGGAAAACCCAAGTAAAAAAATCAGATAGCATAGGAAGAGTGCAAAAATAATGTACTTTCGTTTACATCATACCGTCTTTCTTTCCCAGTTATACTTATGGGAGACAACTGGACACAGGGAAATAGAGTGTGATGACAGGAGCTTGGGCACTTTAAATTTACTAGCAAAAAGCTCAAGCGTCTCCCCCTTCTACACCCCTTTGGCTGCCTGGGAATTCAGTTTTACCAAGTCCCCACAACCGCAGGATGCTTTCTTAATGGCTACTATATAGCATTTTGTTTTTGTTGCGTTGTAATTTATATTTAATCAGAGTGATTATTTTTTCGGCAAAAGCTTAACCACAGATGGCTGCAAGATAGGAGAGGACCAGGTAATTACAGTGTCTCCTGGGGCTAGGGGCCGACTTACTCGCGGTTCAGCCCCTGGCACAAGGGCACTAGGCACACGCTATGGACAGGGGCAATCTTCGTGCTGGGGGGGGGACATCGTCATTCCTGCCCTGACTAAGTGTGGGTCTTCTGAGGGGGAGGTTCCTATCTGTTCTCTCAAACATAGTCCGTGCTTTGCATACTTATGTATGTAGGACTCTGGATGTGTGCAAGACTGAGGATCTTCTGGTCCTCTATGGTGCACACAAGCGAAACTGGCCAGTTTTTAGGGTTACTATTGCTAGGTGAATTACAGCCATAATCCGTCAGACCTATAGTGGGGCTGGGTAACCTGTTCCAGATACTCTTCGAACTCTCTCATGAGATCAGTGAGTGCTTTCTGGGCAGCACGCCATTGTGCCTCTACTGAGCAGCTGTGTTGGGCTGCCACATGATCTGTGCACACTAGATTTTACAAGTTTAATGTGCTTGCATCCAAGAATGTGCATTTTGGGAGAAAGGTGCTTTGTACCAATTCTTCTGAGAGTTCCCTCCTGTGATGTTGCTTTGGGATGTCCCCAATGTCCCTGGTGTCCCTCAAAGGATGCAAGAGAAAATAGGATTTTTATACTAGCCTAAAATCAGTTTCTCTTAGTCCATTAGGGGACAATAGGCGCCCACCCTTGACACTATAGTTTCGCCTGCTGTATGACATGTTGCCTTGTTTTTAAGAAAGTGTTTTGTTTTTTTCTTTACCTGTGTCATCTCTATCTCCTCTTTCTGTGGGCCTGGTTAAACATTAACTGAGGAAACAGGAAGTGGTGAATCGAGAGGGAGTAGCTACGGCTAGTTAACAGAAGTTTTAAAATGCCAGTTCGCCAGTGTCCCTTCTCTATACCCCAAAGTCCCTGGTGTCCCAAAGGGACACTAATTTAATTTTACATTTTTTATTTTTTTTAAACCTTTGGTAACTTCGAACCCTATTTGATCCTTCGTTCTTTTGTAAGGATATCCTTATGTCTATCCCAAGTATGTTTAAATTGCTCTACTGTATTAGCCTCTACCACCTCTGATGGCAGGCTATTCCACTTATCCACTACCCTTTCTGTGAAGTAATTTTTCCCTCACGTTTCCTCTGAATCTACTTCCTTCCTGCATGTCCTCATGTTCTAATACTTCTCTTCCTTTGACTAATATTTCCCTCTTGTACCTTGTTAAAAACCCTCTATATATTTGAACGTTTCGATCATGTTCCCCCTTTCCCTTCTATGCTCCAGACTATACATATTAAGATCTTTTAGTTTTTGTTTTGGGCTGTAGGCCATGCATTACTTTAGTTGCGCTTCTTGTTTGTACGGTCTCTAGTGTGTATTTCTAATTTTCTGGAGATATGGCCTCCAGAACTGAACACGTGTTCTAAATGAGGCCGTACCAATGACCTATACAGTGGCATTATTTGTTCTTTTTTTCTGCTACGGACTCCTCTCCCTATGCAACAAAGGATCTGACTTGCATTTCTCATTGCTTTGTTACATTTCTAACCTGCCTTTAAGTCACCTGAAATAGTGACCCCTAGATCTCATTCCAATATAGTACCATTAATACTATATTTAGGCTTACACATGCATGATTTTGCATTCACTGTTGTTGGTACACTCTGGACCATTCTTCTAGTCTACCTAGATCATCAATCATTTGTTTTACCCATCCTGGTGTCTACCCTATTGCATATCTTTGTATCATCTGCAAAAAGGCATACTTTCCCTTCAATACCATTTGCAATGTCACCAATAAAGATATTAAAAAGCACTGGTCCAAGTACGGATCACAGGGGTACTCCACTGATAACATTTCCCCTCCTGTGAACGCACTCCCATTTGCTATAACTCTCTGTTGGTTGCAGGATAGAAATCCTGCAACCAATATATTATCCATTCAACCATCTTAGAAGACTTCAATCCCAAGACTTTGAGTTTATTTAACAGTCTGCAATGTGGGACAGTGTCAAGTGCCTTACTAAAGTCTAGAAAAGCTACATCTTCAGCTCCCTTGACCTATTACTATATTCACACAGTCAATAAGATTTCTTTGACTTATCCATGCTGTTTGGGATCCTGTAAGTTACTGCATTTAAGATATTTTACAGCTGTTTGTTTTGAGTGTTTCCATCAGTTTCCCTACTACTGATGTAAGGCTCACTGGTCAGTAGTTGCTTGTCTCTTCCTTGCTTTCACTTTTTAGCAGTGGGACTACATTCGCTCTATTCTAGTCTAGAATTACTCCTGTAACTAACCATTAACAGAACTATTCAATTGGTCACTAGTGTTACCAGCAACCCTTTGCTCTTTTAGTATCCTTGAATGTATCCCATCTGACCCCATTGATTTATCCAATTTAATTTTAAGAGTTCTGTTAGGACTTTATCCTCTGTAAATGTACTTGTATCTGCCTCGTTTTTATGAATATACTTGCAACTTAACTGTGGCCCCTTTCCACTCTCCTTCTGTAGTGAACACTGTGCAAAAATAATTGTGATGATCTGCCATTACCTTGTCTCCCTCAACAAGACTCTCACTCTGTATTTAGTCTTATTCCTCCTTTTGTTTTTCTCCTTTTACTTTTATACCTAAAAAAAAAAAAAAAGTTTTGCCCCCTTTACCTACTGACTGGGCCATTTTGTCTTCAGCTTGTGCCTTTGCACATCTGATTACCTTTCTTATACTCCTTCTGTCTTGTCGTCATTATTCTGAGTCTGCTTATATTTCCAAAAGGCCATCTTTTTTGCTGTCAAAATCCTTACTACTTTTGCAAACTACTCTTCCTTCTTTTTCCTTGTGCTTTTTCTAACCTTTTAGATATAATTGTCTGTTGCGTACAGCATTTCAGTTTTTAATTTTACCCACCTCGCCTGCACTCCTTTCAAGTTCCTCCACTCTGCCAAAGAGTGACTTACACATTTTCTCTTCTTTACAAAGTCTGCCTTCCTAAAATCCAACACCATTGATTTTGTATGATAGGAGTCAGTCTCGCTCTATATACTAAACAATACTGCCCATGGTCACTGGATCCTAGGTTCTAACCCACATTTACATCAGACATTCTGTCACGATTCGTAAGTACAATTCCTGCATGCTAATTCAACCTATCTACAGTGCTGACAGTGTTTACCAGGATTGTGGCAGTCAAGGCTGCCCTTCTGGGATACTGGGGAGTGACTGTCATTCTCTACCTGGACCAACTGCTAATCAAAGCGGGCTGTCCAACCTTATAATTGGCGCCCGTGCAAGAGATGACCCATACCATAGAATCTCGCTGTTGGATCGTAGCCTACAAAGCATCCAGCCTCATTCCTTCCCATCGAAAGGTCTTTTTAGTGCTGGCTATTGGTACTGGCAGCAGAAGGACAGGATAGAATCATTACAGAGACTGGTGTACTCTCTTGTAGCCCGCAGGCTTGTGTCTGTGCACTTTCGCACAATGGTTTCTCTACCTGTGAGATGATAGTTTGCACAATTTTAATTGAGATTCCCTGTACTAACACATTTTGAAATGGAACAAGTGTGACTGGATCATTTATAAGTAACTTATGGTATAAATATATTTAAAGGAAATATTTATATAATTACAAATGTACTTCTTTTTGATATTGTGTGTATTTTGGTAAAGGAAATATCTTTATTTCTGAGACCAGGGGAGGAAATTTGTTTTCTTGTTTTAACTTTGCTAGAGGAAATGCATTATTTCTGAGGTATATACCTGATGCAATTAGCCTTTGTTGAGGAAGTCTTTTGTGTGTTTTGGTAGGGAAATGACTTGTTTGTTGGGGTTTTGCAACTTTTCTTTGAGACTGTGTATTCTGCAACTGTCTGAAGAAATAACTCATGTTAATTGGACCGGATGTGTGAGGATCCAGCACCTGAAGCCACAGGAAGGCTTAATTAGACTTGCTCTTAGATGTCCTGTTTCTAAAACAAGATGCAGGAAATCACAGCAAGTTTTAGGATATCACAGATAAATGTAAATATTGTTAGCTTTGCGTTGCACGTAAATTCATGTTTGGGTAAACAAAGTGCATCTTGATTCTACAAATAGCTCAAACCCCAGGGGCCTGGCTTACCCTGTGAGGCTGTGTCCAAAACTGTATAAAAAGCACTGTTTTCTATTGAAAATTGTACTTCTTGTTTCATCTGACCTTCTTACTGGTATCTTCAACCAGGGTGAGCAAATAAACGTCACCTGCTTCAAAGACCTGTTTGGAAACTTATCTATCCCAGTGACCTACAGTTTAGACCCAACTCTAATCCGTTCCTGGCTGTTCTGAAATTTGCACCCAGCTTTCCGGTACCACCGCTCTGCCCACTGCCCAGCAGCTCTGGCCACTGTGATAGGCCAGGGAGGATCCATCCACAGCAACCCTGATCCATAGGAATAGGTCAGGGGTACCAGCTTAGGTACACCAATAACAGGGTACACTAGCAGCATCGGTTACCCATGAGAAACCCAGTACTGGATGCCGGTAAGGAGTCCAGTGGTGGCAGCATTTGTAAGTTCCTTTTCCTGTGGTTAGAGGGTGCATTTGGTAGAACGAAAAGGAATGGTGGCAAAGTAAGCCCAGACAGTTCCCAGCAACAACAGACAGGGTGGCATAGGTGTCCCATCCTTTCCCTACAAGCCTCACACTATCTCCAGGGTGTGCCAGTCACTTTTTTAGGTGCTAAGGGGACTCTCATTCATTCTTTGGTGTTGGACACTTTTGACCACAGATGCCAGCCTACGAGTGGTTCTCAACATCTTGGTCAGAGCTCGTACAGTCGGAGAGCGTACTGGCCAGTAGAATATGCGTTGAGTGGAGCTAAATGTCCATCTCGACTGTGTTCTTCCCGGGCTTAGGGAATAGAGAAGCTGACTTCCTCAGAGGACTGGCCCTTCATCCCACTGTAGTGGTCCCTTCACATAGAAGTCTTCCAGTAGCTGATGGACAGGTGGGGTCAACCAGATTTCGACATGATGGCATCTCGGTTGAACGATAAGGTGGAGTATTAAATCTTCACCTTGTTCTTTAACTGTGTTTTTTGTATACATCATATAGGCCCTGGCAGTTTCAATGATTTACCTGTTCCCTATGGTAGGTTCTCAAGAAGGTAAAAAGAGGGGCACTCCGGTATCTAGTGCCTCCTGATAGGCCTTCTCAGTCAATCACACAGGGCCTGGACATTCAAAATCTCTGTGTGTAAATGAAAGTGATTCCCCTGCATGTTCCTTTAGATTGGCTTGTTCACTCCTCTCCCCCTATCCAGACACTTCTCTTTTTGTAGGCAAGTCTGCCTTATCAGTTTTTTTTAGAGAAAACTAACAGTTTTACCAGATGTGCCGACTCCATACATATTCACCCCCAGTTGACCCTTTGGAATTTAACCTGGTGCTGAGAGCTTTGCAGCACCACATCACTTTGAGCCACTGCATTCAGTGGAGCTAAAGCTCCTTTCCTGGAAGACTGCCTTTCTCTCGGATGTCTCCACATCTTGGAGAGTCTCAGAGCTGGGATTCTGTCTTTTCTCCATTCTTCATCATTCTCAAGGACATGACTGTGTCCTTCAGACTAAGCCTTCCTTTTTGCCAGGTCATTGTGGTTTCAGCCTTCTATCAGAGTCAGACTCCAGATGAAGAGGGGTCTCTTGACTACATGGACGTGGTGAGGGCCTTAAGGACTTGCACCCATTGTATCTGACAAATGATCTCTTGGTGCTCTCCTCAAGAGGTGTTGGCGAGGTGGATTACTTTAGTAATTCACCAGGCCTAGATTAGGACAAGACAACCTGTTCCTGAAAATCTGAGTGCACATTCTGCTAGATCAGAGGTGCCTCTTGGGCTGTGAGCAGTTGTGTTCAGTGGCCAACTGATCCTCAATTCAATGCTTTTGAGTCCAAATATGTTAGTTTTGAACTTAACGTTCTATGGACAGTAATTGCGGAACAATTCAGTGTCCCCATTAGGATTGAGAAAATAGTATTTTGTACTTAAAACATTTTCTTTGAATCCAATGGGGGACACTGGGCATCCTCCCTTTATCTACTTTGTTACTGTTTGCTGTTCTGGTTCTTTGTTCTTTCAATGTTCTTGTAATATTCTCCTTCTCAATGTTGTTTTTCTCCTCTCTCTCTCTTCTATAGTCCTGGTTCTGCCCTTCGGGGCTATGTTAAAATTAATTTTGAAGTCCAAGGCAATAGAGTACAGAGGGGCAGGAGCTTGAGCCTTTTGCCAGTAAATGTAAAGTGCCCAAACTCCTGTCATAACACTCAATACCCCAGTGTTTCATTGTCCCTCATTAGATTCAGAGAAAAAGACTTAACAAAAGAACAAAATTCCCATTTTTGTGCATTCATGTCAGTATTTAATAATACACTAATGGGCTCATGTAGAGTTGGTTGTATTTGTACATGCATGAGAAAAACGTATATGTTCAGGTGGACGCATCTCTTAATGCATCCAGCTCTACAATAATAGCATATGTGACAGGTTTACAACAGTGTTATTAAAGAGTTGCATGTACCATATAAAATACAATTAAATACAAACGCAAATTAAATATAAACATTTGTGTTTTTCCCCCGTCAGCAAAGTGTTTTTAACATAGTCCAAATGGAAATTAATTTCAATTTAGCAATACGTATAGACAGCCACAACTTCATAAAATATAGCAGCCATAATAATGAATGATGTTGTATCTGCTGGATAGGCGATTCTGCAATCAGCCAGTCAGAAGTGGATAGTCATTTTGTAGACTCGCCCAATTTTCATGAGAGTACAACCTGATTCATTTGGAACCCTTTATATTGCGGAAGCACTTCATGACATAAAAATTATGAGATGCTGGTTCCTAGTGAATTGATTGTTGCATTCTCATGAAAATTGGTTTAGCCTGCAAAATGGTTGTCTAAAGGAAATTGGTATACTTTAAGGTTAATGGGCAATACCAAAATCATAGTTTTGTAAAATTGAAATTAATGTTGTGATTTTTTTTTTTTTTTCTCTTTCTAAATAGGTTAATCAGCCAAAGTTTAACCAGCGCCGGATAAGCAGTGCTAAATTTCTTGGAGAACTTTACAACTACAGAATGGTTGAATCTGCTGTTATATTTCGCACACTTTATTCCTTTACATCTTTTGGTGTAAACTCAGATGGCAGCTCCAGTCCTCTCGATCCTCCAGAGCACTTATTTCGTATCCGATTAGTTTGCACAATTCTTGATACTTGTGGGCAATATTTCGATCGAGGATCCAGTAAGCGCAAACTCGATTGTTTCCTTGTATACTTCCAGGTATGATACAAGGGTTTGTATATCAAGTAACAACACATATATGCTAATGTTCCAAAAAATTTGAATATTTTTGGTGATACTATAATTTGAGGCTGCCATTTTCAATGCTTAGCTGGCTCCCTGTTTGACTACCTAAGAGGTGGTAGGGCTCATTTACTATTATTGCATTTAGCTGCACATTTTACACTAGTCACAGCATCACATCAGCAATTCACATTTATCTGTCTAGTGTAATCTAGATAATTAAAGCATTGTTACAATAATTTAGTGCAAATTGTAAAGCCGTAGCAACAAAAATATATTTTCTGATGCCAATAATAGCTTGGATTGGATCTTTTGTGCATGCTATTATTAGATCTAACTTGGATTTACTAATGACTAAGCGTGTTGTAATTAGATTCTAGATCTAGGAGTGAGGAACATCCTTCAGTCTTCTGAAACATAAACTACAAAAATTAATTTAAGAATGTAGCTTAAAAATTTCTTTGTATATGGCAGGATCATGCTGCCCTGAAAGAAGGTGGCCCCAAATGGCCAAACGTGGCTTCAACCTTCTTAATTTTTTACATCATTGTACACATGAACTCTTGTATGGACCTATGCAAAAAAAAAGTGCATTGTATTTAATGGTTCACTTTAAGAAAAAAATAATAGCTTTGCCTTTTTTGTGACCTTGAGTAAAATGCACATATTTGACATCCCTCTCTTCAGGAGGCGTTTTGTGTCTTCGCATTTGCCTAAAAGCATCCATGGTTTCGCACTGGCTTTAAGCTATCTATAGTTGCTAAGGAGTTTAAGGGGCCTATTTATGAAGCAATGCAATGGGTCAAAATAACCCTTACCGTGAATCCACCGCTAATCTAAGTGTCCTTCAAATTCATGAACATTGCATCGCAGCAGATATTGTGGATATCTGTTGCTTTGCATGTCATTTTGTTGTTCTGTGCAGTCCGCATAAGAGTATGGGGACTGCTGCTTAACACAATTCAACAAGTTCCGAAAAAGACAATTTTTCGAAATCTTGTTACGTTAATGTACGCTAGCTGAAGCTGGCGTATATTTTCATAATTGAAAAGTTTCTCGGCTGTGAGCTCTGGTACAGTCAGTGATCCCTCCACACAGCACATATGTGGAGGGATCATGTGATCCCTTCCAGTCTCACTGACTGTATTGTTTTCTGTGCGCATGTCAAGTAGCTTCGATTGGCGCATGCTCACAGAAAGGGAAAGTAGAAATGAAGAGGCCAGCTAGGATTGCATTCCGAAGATGCCATGGTAAGTCTATTTATTTTTTTCCCCCACAGGAATAGCAGTTTATTGGAGCTGTAGGTTTTTTTATGAATATGAAAAATAGTTAAATCCTTATAAATGCAATAAGGATTGAAAACTATTTTTCATGTTTTGCTGTCCTTAAATAATAAATAAAAAATAAATAGACTTGTGTATATATAAAATGTATTTTTATTTTGAATCATTTTGTTTTAGATTTTTGGAACCACCTACTAATTGCCCAGTAAATATAAAAATCTGATTATTTAAAACAACTTAAAAGGTGCTCTATCCATGTCATCTTCCCTTTTTTCATGGCCAGCCTTTACAAAATTTATTTTAATAAGGTGTACTGTTGCCCAGTAGAGGCAGCCATTTTGTTGCCTGAACCAATATTCATTAGACTGCAACTTTGCAATTAACTTTGAATTAGAAACATCATTAAGGCATGAGGTACAAAATACTTAAATGTCTCCTGCCTTGCCAGTTCACAGTCCATTTCAAGTCTGCATTTTCATGACTATTGGCACTACTTCAAAATGTTTGCTTGGACGTTAAGAATTTTTACATTTTTAACATAGTTTTGGGATGTTTTTATAGAATATACCACTAATATATATATATATATTTGCACTGCAAATTGTGTTTTTATTCTTAGCGCTATGTTTGGTGGAAAAAAAGTTTGGATGTATGGACAAAAGACCATCCCTTTCCAATAGACATTGACTATATGATAAGTGACACTCTGGAGCTGCTGAGACCAAAGATGAAACTGTGCAACTCTTTAAATGAAGCTGTCCGGCATGTTCAGGATCTGGAACGAGAGTTTCTGGTCAAACTAGGTGAGTGGTTTAGGATACATTTGCCAACATTCATATGATATATGGAATTACTGTAAGTAAGAATTAATAGTTGTTAAGTAATTCAAGTATAAATTGTTCTAATAAAATTCCTATACAGGTTTGTATTAATATGTGAGAATTGCTATATTACTATTGTTGCCAAAATCCATATGCAGTAGTAAAACTTTGCCATCCCTTGACTAGATCATGTAAATAGAAAAGAACACTTAACCATGTATAAACCGAGGACCATATTAAAACAGTGCAGTGGTTTGTTAGCTGCTTTGTGGTGTTAGCTGTTTTCAGTGTGATTCCCCTTCAGTGACTTACCAAAGACCTGATCATGACAAGTAATGTTATCATCACATGTCTTCATTGTAAGGTTATGCTCCTGTAGACTTTTATTTTATTATTTTATTTTAGTAATGAATTTCCTTGCTGCAAATTCTTCTTAGGCATTGACTAAAAAATACAATGGCTGAAAGACATTCATCTTCCAAGATTTTATGCTTTTCTGTGAATGATTTTATTCAGAGCTCGGGTGCTTTCATCCTTTACTGTAGTTTCCAGGGTATGTGATCCCCAGCAGAATCATGTGCAGGTAGATACAAAATGTTCTGACAAGATCAGTCATGTTCATACCAGCGGTGGAAAACTGGGAGGCAGATTACCTCGGTAGACACGCGCTGCACGCTGGAGCTTTGTTCGTCCACCCGGAAATCTTTCAATAGATTGTGGAGAGATGGGGTCAACTAGATATTGATATGATGGCATCTCCGTTGAACAACATGGTGGAAAACTTATGCTCAAGGACCTAGGACCCGCATGCGTTCATTGTCGATGTCATGATTGTCCCGTGTTGTTAGTGGCACCAGATCGGCCACTAGATATTCTCAGCATGTTCGTAGGTCCGTTGTGGGGTTTTTCAAAGAAAGGATCTGTTAACCCATGGACCGTTTTGCATCCGGGATTAATGCTACTGATACACTAATTGTGTGGGGATTGAAGCCATGGTCCTTAAGAAAAGATTTTTTTTTTTTCCTACTGTGTGGTTAGTACCATGCCTTTGCTATTTGTAACCCTCCTTCTGCTTAGGGTTACAATTAAGTTCCTTAATGGTTCAGGCTGCCCTCTCTGCTTTCTTCCAGAAGAGGAAGCATTTCTATCAGATGTTCAGCCTTTTTTGCATGGTGTGTTGCATGAGTGACTGCCATTCAGTCCTCTACTAGTCCCTGAAGGCTTTGCAACAATCTCCTTTTGAACTGCTTCATTCAGTGAAGTTAAACTTTCTCACATGGAAAACTGTTTATCTCTTGGTTATTTCCACAACAAATGGTTTCATAGCTGGAAGCTCTGTCTTGCAAATCTCCATGGTTGGTTTTTCATGAAGATAAGGTATCCAGATTTCGTTTAAAATCATATAATTCCAGTACTTGTTCAGATTTCGTCTACAGATGAAGAGGGGATCTCTTTTCCTTCCATCCATTTTGCAAGGACACTAGTTGTCAGAAAATCTAAAGATCTTTTGGTATGCTGTGTTTAAACAAACAGTTGTTACATGGATCAATGCTGTGGTTCACTATGGTTACAATGAGGGAGTAAACTTCATTCCTTACAATGTGAAGGCCCTTTCTACCAGAGCGGTGAGCGCCTCATGGTCGGAGTAGCACGAGGCTGCAACTGAACAACTGTGTCAGGCAGCCACGTGGTCTGCACATGTTACAAATTCAATGTGTTTGCTGCTAAAAACACAAGTTTGGGATGTAAGGTGCTGCGCACTGCATTTACAGAAGTGTACCCACCCGATAGGGCAGGTTTGGGATGCCCCCAGGGACTTGTGTCCTTCTTCCGCCATGCTCTAGTTCTTCTGTTTAAAGTTTACCAAAGCCAAATGTTTTTTTATCAGGGAATTGTTTTTCTCTCTCTTTTATTTTGCTCTTCTTCTGTCCTGTGAGGCTTGGTTTAAAATTAACAGAGTGTCCAGCAGGATGGGGATATGGAAGTGGAAGGAGTTGAAATGTTTGTGTTCTTGAATATTTAAAGTGCCAACATCCTGTAGGAGACTCTATGTCCTCAGTGCCCCCCAATGGATTTAAAAAAAAAATGCAATAAAAGTATAAATACCTGTTTGTTTGTTTTTTCTTATTTTCCTACTTTTTTCCCATGAAATATTGGCAGTAATTGTCCTTATCTAAACATTAATTTTGTATTGTCTGCATTAATATTGCAATTGAACATTAAGTGGTAAGGCACAATTTATTTATTTTTATTTATTTATTTTAAATATAAATGCTCTCTATGATTAAAAATAAACTGATAGAATGTTAGAAACAAAACTTTATATAAAAGTCATTCTATAGATACCACAATCGTATTTCCTATATTTAACATTGTAGAATAATTGTCGTAGATTTGTAAGGCGCACAGTGCTCTGCAGCACCATACATTAGGGAAAACAGTACATACATAAAACAGGGACATACGAGGTAGACAAAATAAACGCAGACATGAAAACAAAGGGTATGAAGGACCCTGCTGATTAGAGATCCTACATTCTAAGTGGTTTAATTGTTTCGTTCTGATCCACAGGTAAACATGTCACGCATATATTGTTAGTCACTTGTCCACAAGTGTCATTAGCAAGTAAGGCTGGGTACACACTGGAGGTTTTTCAGCCGATTATTGTGCCAATCATCCGATTAACAACCGCTCGCGTTAGTGTATGCACTCACGCAATGAACGTCAACTGTTCCGAAGTGCCGATTGTCATTTTATTTGGTTGGTCGTACTGTTTAATAATTTCGTTCCAATCAGCTTCCGATCATGTAGTGTGTATGCATTCACGATCACGATCTCCGTAGAGTTTACAGAGTTATGATCTTTTGAGCCGATGCCGGCCATGAACATGTCCTGGGGACTTAAATGTAGAGTGCTGTAGATGGAATAGTTTGTTCATTCATTGTGAGACTGAAAAGTTTGTTTGAGTCACAGAAGGACATGTGGATAGCTATAACAGGGCAGTTGTAATTAGTGTGACATGAATGAATGAGTGACTATTGTGCGACTATTGTTAAAAAAATTAAAAAAAAATTTTTTTTTTTTTTTTTTTTTTTTTATTTCTTAAAAATGTCTCTTGTTCAATCTACCAGGTCTTATTCATGACAAAGATTCAAAGCATTCTATTGCTGAGGGTGAAGGTCTAGAGGATGAGGATGATGAAGAGGAGGAAGAAGCTGGAGCAGAGACAGAGGAGCAGTCTGGGAATGAAAGTGAAATGAATGAACCAGAAGATGATGTCAGTATATTTAGGCATTTGTTCCCCAATATTAGTCGTAAATATGCATATTTATAATTATGTTAAATTTTGCGTTTATGTAATCCATTAGCAGATTGTCATAAACTCATAGTTTCAGTAGATATTGTCAATGTATCAGAATGTATCAGTAAGCACTGATTTCGGTTTCCTAATCACTAGTATTTTCCAGAAATTTTCCTGTGATTAGAAACGAGTATCCTGTGAACCTGACATGAAACAGTGGTCACAAGGGTTATTGAATAAGTAGAAGCCTCTCTGGAGCACTTGGCTCTTTTCAGCACTTAGACTAGTGGGGTAAACGAGTGGATGATTTCCCATTTTGCCTTGAGCAAAGTCCTATTGTGTTACTCATAAACCTGTTATCAGTGCTAGACTTCAGTTTGGAGTTTTCTGTCCTCAAAGATGGGAACAATTAAAAGGAAAGAAAAAGGCAGAAGTTTACAAAGAAAACACTTGTTATTAGCTTTACATTCTTTGTTCATATACATACTAACTTTTGTTCCACTTGTACAATAGCAAGCAGGGGACTTTTCTAGCTTTACCCTTAAAATAACTCTGAATGTTGTTGTCTTTCTTGGTATTTTTATAAGTTGTTCTTAGCAGAAAAACTGGAACCACAGTAATGTGGAAGGTTCTCTTGGGTGTATTGCTTTATAGTTGAAAGCTAAAAGCATACCAAACTATGACAAAGCAAGAAAAAGTGTGACTAAATTGACATTTAAATTCTAACAATAAGACTAATGTTCACAGAGAATATTGTAGCATATCTGTTTTTCCCACCTGCTTCTCAAGTATACTGCGTAGCTTTGGTCCTTGCTCAATAATTCAGTAATAATAACCTATGTATGCACATTTGGCTTAACGTTGCAAATGTTTCTTACAATGTGTGCTAGTGTTTCAACACATGATATGCTGTACATAAAATGCCTACATTTTAGGATGCTTCTGAAAATGAAGAAGATGAAAGAGAAGAAGAGGAGGAGGAGAATACAGATTACTTGACTGACTCGAACAAGGAAAATGAGACCGATGAAGAAAACACTGTATGTACAAGGGGACATATATTGTCTGAATCCTGCTGCATCTGTTGCAGAAGAAATAGTTTATTTTTTGAACATAGTATTCTAACATCAGCACCCCTTCTGATACTAAACCTGAAATAAAACGAGCACTCTTTTGGACTGCTGAGGTGTAGTGCATTCCACCAGCTTAAGATGTAAACCACTTTGGTGCCAAAGTCAAGGAAATCTTCTGCTTGTCCAGGAAGACCTTCCCCAGAGGGGTCCTCCCAGTAGTTACTTCTGCTCCTAAGCTTGAGACCTAGCAAGTGGTAGATATAGATGGTATTACTGGTCCTCTGTTTTGTTTTTTGTCTCTTCCGCTTCTCAGACTCCAAAGGTCTTAGTGACTATTGTACTTTCTGCAAGTTATACATCATATATGTGTTTTAGTTTTAAAAATAAGTTCCTATATTCAACTTGTTTGTCTCCTCTCAAGTTCTTGCGCTACTAAACCTAGTGTAAGGAAAAGTTATACTACCGCAACAACCGTAGGACTATATCCCAGTATGTATAATCGTAACAGGAGAGATATGGCAATGACTTTCTCCCTCTTATAGCTTATAACTGGGATGCAACCTAAAATTCGAATATAGTATTAAGGGGGGGAAAAAGGGGACAGGAGTTGGGAAACTAGGTATACTAGAAGTCCCTAAATATTTGTTGAAATTACAAGATCCTTCCACTTAAAATATAACTTATATTATATATATTTAAAAGAAAAGCGAAATATAAAATGATATAATTGTAATAAAAACACAATGCTAATAAAATGACTGGGTGCACAACATACTTATACCTATATAATCAAGGTGAGGGATATGCAGTATTGAAGTCTTATAATTAAATAAGTGTGCAGATCAAACCATTAAGTCAATATTCAAATATCTGCCACTAACATAGTCATAAATAAGACTATCACTATGATAAGAGGATTGGAAATATATAAATCCATTCTTAAGTAGTTAAAATCAAATGCCTGTAGTCTTCATCAAGGATAAAAACCGGAGAGTTGAATATTGACGATAGTTTGTCCAGCCAGTTCATTACACTGTCCTCAAGGGTGAATCAGTCTCTTATGTGATGGCTAGATGGTGGCAACTTCCACAGTGGTCATTATTTCAGATTGGACAATTGTAACAGCCTTCAGAGCCGGGGGTTTGTCGCATTTCATTGCCGCTTTCAGGAGCTTTGGATTCCAGATGAGTCTAAAGGATTACATAAATGTGCAGCGTGTCCTAAAGAAGGTTTAAAGAGAAGGCAATTAGGTGATCCTGGTAGCACTGGACTGGGCATGAAGCTTGTGGTACACAGACATTCTCAACATGGCAGAAGTCCTGTTGTGGTGTCTGCCTTCAATAAAAGACTGTTAATGCAGGGGCAGTTTCATCACCCAAGTTTAGCTTGGCTGGCTTTAATAACTTGAAGCCAACTTCAGACCATGCTTAAGGTTAGAAAGCCAGTTTCAGCCAAGAATTATCACAGGGTGTGGAAGGTTTACATCTCCTGGTATGAAAATAATTAATTTCCTACCTTGTCTTTTCAGTTGGGTAGTAGTTTGAGAATCGGCTCTCTGACAATTCAAGTTTCGGCTCTCTCAATTTTCTTGGAAAAAAAAAAACACTTTTTCCAGAGCAGCAGCCTTTCTTACAAGGAGTGCAACCTCCACACCTCCCTCCAATAAGAACTTGGTGTCTTAACCTAGTGTTGAGAAGCTTTCTGCATTCTTCTTTCAATTCATTGGATTGGGGGATTGACTCTGTATTCCAGGTAAGGAACATTTTTTTTTTATTTTTTTTTGCGATCGCCAAGCTAGTATAGTTTCCAAGCTGGGGGCTCAGCCTTGTAGGTCTCTAGATCCCATCTTTCTTGGAGACAGGGCTGTTCTTCAAGCTAAACCTTTTTTTTCTCATACGTCCTATTGGGGGACACTGCGATACATTGAAGTATAGGTGGTACCAGGAGTCCAGGCACTAAGCAGTTAAATCTGTGAGTGTAGCTCCACCCCTGCTATACCTCTCCCAAAGGAAGGAGCCTCAGTTTAGTTTTAGTGTTGTGTCGAGTACGGCATGTTTTCCCGGGCTCCTGCCCCGGAGTTTACTTTTATTTTTTTCCAATTATTTAATTTTTTTACTTTTATTTAGGGGGGAATACCTTGCTGGACTCAGGATGCCTCCCAGGGGGTGGATAGCCTGCGGCCTTCCTCCACCCCGGGTCCCTGAGCAGGGGTTAGTAGCTTTGACAGCTATCTCACCCCCAGCATAGACGGACATTTAATAATCTATGAGCAGCTAACCGGCAGTAAGCTGTCAGCGCTAACAGCAGCGACCGCAGCTCACAACAGGTGCTGTGGTCGTGTCCGCCTCCCCCTGAGGCAACGAGCATTGCCAGATAACAGGGGGACCAGAAGCAGCCACAGGCAGATCTCCGTTGAATCAAAGAGCACAGCTGTGGTTACTACTCACACAGGAGGGCACAGAACGAAGATATCTCCGTTTAACAGCGCGGTAGCAGTCATTGTACAAGAGAGGAAGAGGAGAGACTGGCGCCTTCACCGGAGCTTTCAGTGCCATTTGTCATCTCTTGATAATCGGAACTGCTGTGCCCCTCCATATAGGACAGGTTTCTACTTATTTTAACACTCTTTTCTACAACTGATTGTTTCTAAGAGTGTATGTGTGAGGCTGTCCTTCCTTGGGAAAAGATTTGCATTCTCTCCATCTTTAAAGATCTGATATATTGTACAGTTTGCAGAAGCTGTTAAAATAACAGAAAGGGGGTTACCAGATATAAATTGTTTTAAATACATCCTGGGCCTTTGTTGTTGTTTCATGCAGACCGGGCGGTGCTTTGCATCAAGCCCCCCTTTGTTTCTAAAATTGTTTCTCGTTTTCATTTGAATCTGGAAACTGTAGTTCCTACTTTTTATCCAGGTTCTAGGTCTTCTGATCAGTCCTTACTACTTTTAGATGTGGTCAGAGCCCTTAAGTGCTATATAGACCGCACTGCGGGATAGCGCAAAACTAAAGATCTTTTTGCGCTATAGGATGTGCACGAACGCAGTTGGCCGGCCTCCAAGGTGTCTTTAGCTAGGTGGATCACTTCCACCATCAAGTTGGCTTCCACGAGGTCAGCTAGGCCACTGCCAGGAGGTTTGTCAGCTTATTCCACCAGGGCTGTGGGTGCATCCTGGGCGGCGTGTCGTGGAGTTTCTGCCGGACAGTTACGTGATCGTCTGTCCACACCTTTGTGAAATTCTACAGGTTGCAAGGTTTTGCATCTCGGGATGCCAGCTTTGGCCGTAAGGTTTTGCGTGCAGTTGGGTAAGAGCAGTCTCTCCCTTAGGGGCAGCTTTGGTATGTCCCCAATGTATCTGTGTCCCCCAATAGGATGTATGAGAAAATAGGATTTTTGTACTTACCGTAAAATCGCTTTCTCGTACTCCATTGGGGGACACTGCACGCCCACACTTGCTCTGAGTGTTTGTTGGGTTGCCTGCGTGTTGTTGGTTAGCCTATTTTTGGCCTTTCTTCAGGCTTTGCTATGTATAAACTGAGGCTCCTTCCTGTGGTAGGGGTGGAGCTACACTCAGATTTAACTGTTTAGTGCCTAGACTCCTGGTACCACTTACTATACCCCAATGTATCACAGTGTCCCCCCAATGGACTACAAGAAAGGGATTTTACTGTAAGTACAAGAATCCTATTTTTCAGCCCTAATTGGCCTCCCAAGTTCCACCTAATTGAGGACATTGTATTTTGGCCTTAGACTCTGGAAGAAGAGAACTCTCTTTACTCTCTGGACATTGTCAGGGCTTTGACAGCCTATGTTCATAGGACCTGTGAGGTGCGCAGGTCGGATGACCTTTTGGTCCTCTGATGCCTTCAAGAGTCTACATCCAAGCAGACCATTGCTTAGGTTGTTTACTACAGGCTTGCTTTGGAGTAGTGTAGCCTGTTCCCAAAAATATGATTGGGTCATTCTGCCATATCAGTGAGTGCCTCCTAGCCGGCATGGCATGGGGCCTCAACTGAGCAGCTATGCCGGGTGGCCACCTGGTCTTCAGTCCACACGTTCACTAAGTTTTACAGATTCCAAATTTGTGTGCCCGAAGATGCCAGTTTCGGACGGAAAGTGCTGCGCACCACATCTTTAGAGGAGCAGCTTTGGAACATACCCAGAGACCCGCATAAGAATGAAAATGAAAGATCTTGACCCGCAGCTGACGGAATTCTTCAATGAGGTGCTGAAGGGGGCTTCCTTCGACTCTACCTGCTTAACACTAAGGCCAACATTGTCGTGCCGAAGCTGGGGAAATACCATTCTCTTTGTGCTAGCTATAGGCCTATATTGATACTAAAATTTGTTTCGAAACTTTACGCCAAAATCCTTGCCTCCAGATTGAACTTGCTCCTCCCTTCTCTCATCCATCCTGACTAAGTGGGCTCTTCATTCCAGGGCGTCAAGCCCCTGATAATACTAGGAGTGTCGTTGTTCTGATACAAACAACTGTCTCTTTTGGCACTCAATCCTGAAAAGGCGTTCGACCACATGTCCTCGTCCTTCATAGATGGGGTGTTCAGAGCAATGCGGCTTTCTAGCAACATTCAAATGGTATCTCGTCTCTTTATCGCTCTCCCTCAGCTACGGTCTCTGCGAATAATCTGGCCTCGACCCCTTTTCTTTCTCAAATGGCACCCGTCAGGGTTGCCCCCTCTCTCCACTTATATTCACTTTTGTGATTGAGCCTTTAGTTGCCAGGATCCGGGCCAATCAAGAGATTGCTGGTATACCCGTAGGCCCCTCCGTTCATAAAATTGCATTCTACGCAGATGATGTCCATTGCTCGCCCAACTGTATCTCTATCTTCCCACTTGGCTGAGTTGGACCTTTATGGCCACTTCTCAGTATACACGGTTAACTCAGACAAGACAGAGGTCCTGAAATTGCATATAGATTATATTATGGATAAGCGCTCAAATTTAGTAAACATAACCACTCTGGCATGAGCAGCTTGTAGAATGGACTCTCCCAAGTCTTCAGTATTATGTCTAGATATCAATTACTACAACGCTCTAATGCCAAAGTATGACATAAACACACATCACATTTAAAATGACTATCTGTGTAGAAAAAATGAACCAGCAGTTTGTTGTTATACTATGTCAGCTTGTTAAATAACATGGCCAGAAAAACTACTTATTATCCACAGCTGAAACCCACATATACCACACATCACAATGGGATGACTATCTGCATAGAAATTGTGAATCTAGCAGTATAATATTAACTATGTAAGCGTTGTAAATAATGAACATGGCCACAGATAGTTTGTTTGAAACTTCCCACCGCCACTGGTGATTTCAATAAGTTGATTAACTTTGCAATGTTACATGGATAACAGTACCGTTATAAGTTTAGCCTTGTGGTTGACGCTGTTGTCATAGTCAATATATTCCTCCGGTGATTGCAGGTATAATGCCAAATGATCACACCTTCCCTCCCGGGATTCAGATGTAACACCCGATATGACGTTGATGTATAACCTCCAGCGGGACTTAAGACCAACACTGTATAGTATTCCAGTGCTTGTATACTATGTCTCCCGCGAAGTTGTGTCTGTCCAATTCTCAGCTTGATGTTAATAGCTCCCCTCACCGGCGGTGCGCTCCAGCCCACGTGTCCACAGCATCTAGACCAGGAGGTGTCCAAGTTCGGTCCTCATAGCCTACCAACAGGTCATGTTTAAAAAGGTTCTTGTCATGCATTTGGGGCTAGGCCAGGCCTCCTCAGGGGAAGAGCGTTACTTCCCGACGTAAGCGCCCTTTTTTAACGTGGTTTTGTCCACATGTCACCACCTCATCATTCTTCTCTATCACCTCATCCTTCATCTTCATCGCCACATCCTTAATATCCATCATCTTACTGTTCTAAAACCTCTCAATACACAATGTTTCTGCTAAACGCCTAATCGCTGTGCTCAATCAGTCTTCCTTGAAGGGCAGTATTCATAACCTGCACTTTCACATCACTGCTTCTCCGTACTCGTGAAAATGCGACATACAATTGTCCATGACCAAAGACAGGCTCTGGTAAATAAATACCCACACGGTCAAGTGTTTGACCCTGTGACTTGTTAATGGTCATAGCAAATGCCGCCTTCAAAGGGAACTGCCGCCGTGCCGTCTTAGCTTAAACGGCAGTCCTGTTTCGGATGGACATAAGTCAATCCGAGGTATCGTCATTCTCTCCTTCAGCAGATCCAGTCAAAACTTCTGCTTGTGTCATATTCGTTTTCAGTGCTGTCACTACTAATCGAGTGCCATTGCACAGTCCTCTCTTAACATTCAGATTTCTCAATAGCATAATAATGCTTCCAACTTTCAATCTTAATCTGTGCCTTGGCATTCCGGAAGGAGTCAAGAGTTTGAGCCCTCAACTCGTAAATTTAGCCTTTACTACCCCTCCCACGGGGGAAAGGGGGATGATGGAAGTTAACTGACTTCACTATTATAATTTTTTTGTCAAATAATGTCAGTATACCAAATTTCAGGTCAATTGGATGAGCCCTTTCTGACAAAATAGTTTTTTCCACACACACACTAACACACGCCACTAGGCTTATATATATTAGAGATAATTAGATATTCTGTCTGGTTCAGAGTCTCCTCATTCAAAAGAAGAAAATTGTTGGGCGTTTTTGCGAAAATACCAAATCTACAGTATTGTGTTTTAAACCTTAGAATCCAAAACAGTAATTTTCTTTATTTATTGTTTTTAATATTCAATAATAATCTGGTTGAAATCCTATATTCTACTGTTTGTTCTAGATGAATTTTGCTTTTACAGGAGGTGATGATTAAAGGAGGTGGGATCAAACATGTACCCTGTGCAGAAGATGAAGACTTCATTCAGGCTCTTGACAAGATGATGCTGGAAAATCTTCAGGTATGTGGCTATTTGCCAAGTATGTATATTTTTTTATTTTAGTTTTTTTACAGTTGAAGGCCCTCGATCAAATGATCCTAGAAATGTCATAGCTTCAAGTATGGTAGATTACATTTGTCTGCTTTCATCTTTGGGAATTTGGTTAATTTTATTCCTTTGCCATGTACACTAATGCGAGAATGCTGTTGTATTTATTTTTGTGTGATTTAGTTTTCATAACTTGGCGTAGTATGTACATTTCTTTAGTGCTTTGAATTATTTCTTTATTCAGGTCTATTTCGATAAAATTCTTTTTCCTTTTATTAGTACAGTAATTCCACTTGTTCATATCATGTAATCCTTGTTTGTATTTTCGGCTATTTTTCAGCTGTTAAGCTATAAACTAAGTGCATACATCTTAAAGCTATATGTAATGAACAGAAGTTTAGTTAACAAACTGCTTCTTTTTGGTGCTTTTCCATTTTTTTCAGTGCTTTGTAACAATCTTCTCTTCTTTTTTTTTTTTCTTTTTTTTCTTTTTTTATTTAATATTTATTTTAGCAGCGTAGTGGAGACTCTGTGAAAGTGCATCAGTTAGATGTTGCAATTCCTTTGCACCTTAAAAGCCAGCTGAAGAAAGGACCAACAATGGGAATTGGGGAAGGAAATACAGAGTGTGGAGATACAATGCCATTTGTAATGCTGACAAGAAGAGGCAACAAACAGCAGGCAAGTGGTTATGCAGGACATAAAATAAGAGATGACTAAAAGCCATATTTATTTTTACATATAAGGCACATTGTGAATTTTTCTCTTCTGTCCCAGATTTGCAGTCATACAGATTCACTTTGCTATCCTTTTGATATTGCCGGAAATGGTATAGAATTTTAAAGGAATAGGAAGGCTGTGAAAGCTTAGTACAAGAATTGGACTTGTAGCTAAGATATTTAATGGCTTCTCCCATACTTCACATTCTCTCAATTCGACACTTTCCAAAAATGTATACGGCCATCATTTTCCTTAGTATGCAGTTCTGTGACATTATTTTGCAAGGTCTGTGAAATGAGATAGTCAGGAACTGTCATTGCGAAGCAGGCTGCTAGCTTATGCTGGCAAAGAATTACTATGAAAATGTAAACCTGACTGTTCTGATAAATATTTTTTCACAGCTGAGAGTGAAGTCTAGGGAGGATTTCATTTGCAGACTCCAGATCTAGTTGTTGATACTCAGGAGGATCATTGTATTGCATTACCTGATTCTTGTCATATTAAGCTGTACTTGCAGTCCTGACAAATAAAGACTCTCTACATTAAAGATTATCTCTTATACAGAGTATTATTTACAAAAAAACGGAAACACATTCATATAACAGAGCTTAGATGGCCTAATGAATGAAAAGGATTACATGTGACATATCACCACCTTCCGTTTTCTCTGATTGAGAGATGAAGCTTGTAAGTTGATTACCTGCACACTTCTGCATTAGTAGTTGTAACTTGGCAAGAACAATGCGATTTGGAGAACTGGAATAAAACATTTTACTCTCTAATTCTTAATAATCTTTTATAATGGGGTCTTTGCTCACAAAGGAATTTGATACTTTTATAGATGCTGTCTTTTGAAATGCCATAATTTTGTTTGCACCATTTTAACCTGAGTAAATTTGTTTTTACGTCTGGCAAACAAAACAGAAAATCATCAGCACTCTTGGGGTACAGTGCAAACATCACCTGTACACACACTCTGAATGAATGTAAGGGAAAGTTGAGCAGAAATGTAGACATTTTTCTCACGTAAAAATGTGTTTATATGTCATTTATATTTAATTGATGCATTTAAAATTTCATTGCTTTACAGTTTAAGATTCTCAATGTGCCCATGTCCTCACAACTAGCTGCAAATCATTGGAACCAGCAACAAGCGGAGCAAGAAGAGAGGATGAGGATGAAGAAGCTCACACTGGACAT
Organism: Mixophyes fleayi; assembly: GCF_038048845.1. Taxonomy (NCBI): domain Eukaryota; kingdom Metazoa; phylum Chordata; class Amphibia; order Anura; family Limnodynastidae; genus Mixophyes; species Mixophyes fleayi. The sequence goes on along the minus strand of NC_134405.1, from coordinate 153,623,513 downwards.
TAATGAGCGTCAGGAACAGGAGGATTATCAAGGTACAAATCAGATATTGTTGTTTGTCCATAATTATTCTCAAAGGACAATTACCATGTTAAATGGGAGAACTCTAAATCCACCCCCCTCACCTCTAAGTATGTTTTGTGTTTGTATGTGTATCTGGGTGTGTGTATGATCCCCATTAAGTCATAAAATATGATAAACCTGACCTTCTCCTTTATTACTTATTCAACAACAAATAAGCCTACATTAAGAAGCTATGTGTGAAAGTAGGTATGCTATACCACACCAATAAAGAAAGCAATTTGAGCCAGGTCCTGGTAGACAAATGCACTTCAGCATTGGATCATCAGGAAGCACTACAACCCCCAATGTAAGGGCAACCCCTTTGGTAGTTCAGCCTGGAGCATTCAGATTTGTGTTGCTAGCTGCAAAAAAGAAAAAACATCTGTAGTCATTTCTGAAAACCATTTGTTTCTGCTCACCAGATTGGAAGTGTTGTATGGCCATTTCCAAACAATTTGTATATCATTAAACATAAGATAATTGCCAATATTCCCAGAAGTGGGCAACCCAGCAAATTCACCCAAGATCAGCCCATAAGATGATCCAAGAACTTGCAAAGAACCCAAAAGATGCGAGTGTATCCTGGAATAAAAAGCAAAATACTGAACAAGTATGGCTTTTTTAGAAAGGTAGCTAGGCAAAAGATCCTTGTTTCCCAAAAAAGTAAAAAAAAAACATAGTATGGTTTAGGTTTGCAAAGTTGCATCTGAACAATATACAACAAGAACAATGTCCACTTGACAGACAAGACCACAGAGTTTTTTGCACAATGCTATGTTTGTTGAAAACCAGCATATCACTACAAGACGCTTGTACCAACTATGGGCAGATTGGTAGAGTGTAGTGATGGTTTGAGGTTGTTTTGCAGCCACAAGATTTGAATGCCTCACAATAATTGAGTGCACAATGAACTCCTCTTTTATACCACAGTATTATAGATGAAAACTAGGTGCCATCTGTCCGACATCTGTAGCTTGGATAATGCTACAGGACAATGATCCTAAATACAACAAAGCCCAGATTTAAACCCATTGAAATGATGTGGTTGGGACCCTAGTAGACCTGTACATAAATAAATGCCCTCAAATGTTGCCATTATCATTTTTCCCCACATGCAATTGGGGGACACTGGGAACATTGGGGTATAGAATAGGTGGAATAGATGTGTGGCACTTTATGGAAGTTGTTGGGCAGCCCTTGTTGATTTTTATTGTATTTTATTTTTTGGTGTTATTCTTACTGGCTGGTTTGCATTTGGGGGGCCGCATCAGGGGCTCAATGCAAACATGTCTGCGGCTGCAATTGTTTCCCCCACCATTTCTGCCCAGTACCCCTCCCCCCCTCCCTCATCTTGCACCACCTCCACCCTGACTGCGCGCCAGTTGGTAGGTAGGAGCGCGTCCTGCAGGACTCGATCATAGTATATTTTAAAGCCTGGTCTTTTTTTATGCTTGATATAGTTAATTCGGTATTCTTATGTGGTAATAACATATTAACAGTTGTTTATTGCCTGAGATATGATAGTTTACATATACATACAGTTACTTATCTGAAGGATACAATGGCTTTTCCTAGGCACAGATGTTTAAATGGGTTTAATATAAGAATGAAGGTTATGGGCGTCAGTGTAAAAGTGTGAGAACCAGTGCATTTATATATTAGTAATAAAAAAAAATATATATGTAAATCACTAGATATATATAGTCTGAATAATGTATGCTTGTTAACCTTTTAGTTCTTTATATACCAGATTTTCGGTTATTTATACTTTACACTGGGTCAGCTCATTTCTCTCTCTCTCTCTCTCTCTCTCTCTATATATATATATATATATATATATATATATATATATATATATATATATATATATATATATATATATATATATATATATACACAAATATAAAATTCAGATTATTATGGGTTTGCAAAGACCCTTTTTCTAAGGTCTGCAGCAACACATCGCTCTCCCGATAGTTGCTGGCGGCCATTTATAAAAACAAAACCACAAACCCTGCTGTTCCTGAATCTTCATTTATTATGCAGCGCAAAGTAAGGACAGCTGTGCGCTGCTTTAAGCAGGGGATCGGAGGTTCTCTGGTCATGCCTCCATCGCTTGCCACGTGGGATTCCTCACAGACACCGCAGGCTGTGTCCGGTATCCCTAGCAGCGGCTGCACACAGGTCGCTGTGCCAACCTCCAGGCACTGTGCGCATAGTGATTGGCAGCACCCTTCACAGCATAGTGCTGAGAAGGGTGGGGTAGAAGACACAGTGGGCCCCATGACTAGCAGCCTTTAGCATATTTACGGGGCTGGGTCATGTAGCAGTTACACCATGGTGAAAGCACCTGTTAGGCACTGGATTAGTGGAGGGGGCTGTCCTACAGAACAGCTGCCAATTCACTGCTGGGCCCTTGGGGGGGGGGTAGTGCTGCTTCCCTCTTCCTGCACTTCCTCCCTGCTGGTTTCCACTAAGCTTCACGCATGTCCAACTAGGTGACTGGCTCTGCCTTATGCCGTCTGTTAATTAATTGCTTATAAAGTTGTATTCTGGTTCCAGAACCTCAAAAAGTTTGCTTTTTTGTATTCCCACTCAGGTTCAGGTGCGAGTTTTCGCCTGCAATAATTTCAGAGTAGAACACATCTCGTCTACGCAGTAGCGTCTGCTGTTCTGTCTTTAATCTTAAGTGTGTCAGTCACTCTCTTGGTGGAAGCAAAACAAAGATATCTGCATATTCAGCCATTCTCGATTTCGGTGTGGGCCTTGTGGACAACCGCTGCAGGTCTTCAAGGTTCGGGTGACGTCTGTCTTCACGTCTGGGCTTTGCAGGGTTTAGTTTCTGAAATAATCCAACCTTCCTTCAGGGTAATGGTACTGTGAGTGGTGTTTCGCACTCTAGTTGGCTCGCATTATTTGCTGCGGAGAAGTTGAAGTGTCCGTTGGACGATGTCACAAAGGTGCCCAACTTTGATTTACTCCAGGACAAGAGATTCTTTGGCTGTCAGTAGCAGCTATGTCACTTCTTTGGCAGTTTCTGCTTAGTTTACCTATTCCCATAGGTAGCCATACTTCCGAGAGTCTTGAAACAGTTAATGACAGAGGGTGTTTGTGTGATATGGTGGCCCCATGTTGGTGCTAACCATGCTTTGGGCTCGCCAGTGGGGTTAAGCCAAAATGTTTGTCTTTTCTGGAACACATGTATTGCATGGTGTGGATTAAAAATGTATTCTATCTTTTCTTTCGGGTGTCCAGGTTCCTTGTGTTCGTGTAGGACAGGCTGGGTTGCATCCTAGTTTCTCTTACGTTCAGGTGCCAGAGTGATTTTAGTTTAAGATTGGTGTTGAGTACTTTACATCATTTCTCGCTTGGATCTCTGACACTGTAGATTTGATGTTCTCAGTTATCGATCAGGTTCTCTTTAGTCATCTCGTTGACTAGTAGATTTTCCAAGCTTACTTCCATATCTTGCAAGTCTCCTTCCTTTTATTGCTCATAAAGGAGATTCTTGACCTAAGCCTTCCTTGGGCGATGTCAAAATTTGATATAAGACTGTTCCGGAAATTCTTCGGGCTCTTTCTGAGAGGTCTGTTTGTACCTCTTGGGTGGCACGGCATGGAGTTTCTTTTTAGCAGCTGTGTCTGGGGGCCAGTTGTTCTCCTTTTCACATGGTTACTTATTTTTATAGGTTCATGTGTTTGCATCTGGAGATGCTAGGTTTGGCAGAGCGGTGCTTTGCACTGTATGTTCTGAGCGTCCCCACCCGTAGCTGCAGCTTTGGGGCATCCCCATTGTCCCTGGTGTCCCCCAATTGAATGTGGGAGAAAATAGGATTTATATACTTACGTAAAATCTGTTTCTCCTAGTCCATTGGGGGACACCGGGCGCCCACCCTTGACGCTCAGATTCCTCTCTTTCTCCTTTTCTTTGAGGCTTGGTTAAACATAAACTGAGATTTAGGCAGGGTGTGTGGTACAGGACCTAGGGCTAGTTAACAAGTTTCTTAAAATGCCACACACCTATTTCACCTACTCTATGCCCCAGTGTCCCCCAATGGACTAGGAAAAACAGATTTTACATAAGTATAAAAATCCTATTTTACTGGACCAGTATTGTAAGTAGTTGAGCAAAATTCTTTAACTACAATGCAAGAGACTAACAAGTTAATTCTGAAAACACCTGCTTCAAGTTATTACTGCTAAAAGTGATCCTACAAGCTATTGAATCATGAGGTGTACTGAACACTTTTGCAAATTTTCTTGATGGCTTAATTGTTTGTTGAATAAATGACCTTGTGTTATCACAAGAGGTTAACTTTATGAAATGCATTCCACTATTCTATTTCTCCCAAGCATCAGTGATATAAACAGAAGACATGTTGGAGACTGATCCCATCTCCATCATCTCCACCAAGGAGAAGGGAAAATAGTGGAATGCTGCAAGACGGATGCCTAGTGGCAGATTTTACAATAAGAAATCCCGAGTTGATTTGAGCAGACAAAACCTCTAAATCTTGTTTCACAACTTGCCTGCTGCTATGATGTTCTCGGCTATTTAAAAGCATACAAACATACACATAGAACAAGGAAACTATTGTCTGTCTAATGCACACAAATGTTTCATTGTTTTGAACTACCATTTAGCTGTTTACCTTTTTGATAGGGAGTTGAATTTTAAATAATTGAGGTAAGAATACGATATTACCATATCTGACTACCCATAGAGAATTATAAAGCACTCGTATTAACTTCTCCCATCCTATGGGCAGCTGGGTCACAGATACATGGAAGGATTTGGAAATGTTTTAGACTAAACTTTGCTATCAGGAATATGTTTTAAAGGACACAAAGCATATGGTTAATTTTAATCACTAGAACTGCCATATGCAAACCCCCTACCTTCCTCCACACCCACACACCCTTTTTCCTTTTGACCCAATGTTTCAGCCCAGGGTATGGAGAGTAACGTCAGTGCACATAAGGTGTGAAAATGCAATCACAATTGTGTCTCCCAACGTAGAGGTGAAGCCAGCAATGTTGCAAGATTTCCAGTTTCTGCAATTGCTTGCTAGAGCTAGCTATTGTGGTACACTGTTCTTCTCCACTAGTTCAACTGCCCCCATTGTCTGTACCTGTTCCTGGTGTCTTTCTTAAACAGAGGTTCGCATTTCAATAGGACTTTCCTTGAGCTCTGTCTTTATGTATAAAATGTACTAATCATAGGATATGTTTAAATTTTATTACTCTGGTTATCTAAGTAGCCACCAAAGGTTGCAAATGGTTGGAACCAGTCTGCACACTGGGGGATTTACTAGGTGTGGTAATTTGAACCAGTTTCAGGCTTCTATCTACCTTATATTGTGCAGTATGTAAGGATTTGTATACAGTGTGTGCCTGCTAATTTGTAATGTATAAACATTGTTTTGGGAAGCCTAATGTGTGTGTTTTTCTACCACTATAATGTCTGCCCAGGCTTATATGCTGTAAATCATCTGCTGTAGTGGTAAATTGCTATGTGTACTCCCAGGTCACATTAAGCTTCCTCAATGTTACCCTTATCCAATTTGATCATCTTGAATGCTTGGCATTACCTATCCAGTTATTCTTCTCACAAGACTGCAAACTTTTCATTAGTAATCAACTGCTCTAGACAGCAGTGATACGTGAGCTGATCTAAATCAGTGAGGACAGGGATTCTTCTTGAAACTGTACTCAATAAAGGTGGGTCATACCATCCTTCATTTATAGCTGTGGGCCAGGAAGATTTCATGGCATCCTTGGACTCCTCCTCCTTCAGTCTCACTCAGTGGACCTCATCCACCACCCACTGTATTGGTCACTCCCTTGATCTTGTTTTCTCTCATCTTTGTGCTCTTTCCGACTTTTCTAATTCCCCCTTTCCACTCTCTGACCACCACCTCCTTTCAATTTACTCTGTCATCCTCCCCTGCAACCCCCCGGCCTAAATCCACCCTCACCAAGCGCAACCTTGATGCTCTGGACCCTACCTCCTTCTCCTCTTCTCTGGACACTCTTCTTGCCCCACTTCCTACCCTGGTCTGCCCTGATCAGGCGACCTCCCTCTATAACCTCTCCCTCACCACTGTTCTGGATGTCTTTACGCCACTCTCTTCTGTTAACTTCCGCCATCGGCTACCCCAACCTTGGCACTCTAAATTTACCCGCTTCCTTCAGAAGTGCACTTGCGCTGCTGAACGTCTATGGAGGAAATCTAGCTCCCAGGCCGATTTCCTTCACTTTAAGTTTATCTCTCTCTCCCCCCCATCCCTCTCTCCCTCTCTGCCACTGACTTCGCCTCCTTTTTCTCCTCCACAATTGAGGCTATCGGATTGGACATCTCTCACTCATCGCATACTCCAGCCACTGTCATTGTGCCATCTTCCTCCAATAACCAGCTCTGGTGCTCCTTCTGCTCCACATTGGGTGATGAAGTCCACTCCCTCATTCTCTCTTCTCCTCCTTCCACCTGCCTACTGCATCCCATCCCCTCTCACCTCCTTCGCTCCCTTTCCCCCTCTGTCTGCGCCCACCTTGCACACCTCTTCAATCTGTCTCTCTACTGACATCGTCCCCTCTTCCTTCAAACATGCCCTTATCTCCCCCATTCTTAAGAAACCTTACCTTGACCCCACCTCTCTAGATAACTACCGCCCCATATCACTTCTCCCCTTCGCCTCCAAACTACTTGAGCGGATTGTCTGCAACCGCCTCTCCAGTCACCTCTCTGCTAAATCCCTACTTGATCCTCTTCAATCTGGTTTCTGCCCCCTCCACTCGACTGAAACCGCCCTGGCCAAAGATACTAATGACTTCCTCTCGGCCAAATCCAGGGGCGACTTCTCCCTGCTCATTCTTTTGGACCTCTCTGCGGCCTTTGACACCGTGGACCACCCCCTCCTTCTGCAGACCCTTGTCTCTCTTGGCCTCTCTGGCACTGTCCTCACTTAGTTCACCTCCTACCTTGCTAACCTCTCCTTCTCTGTTTCCACTCCTGACTCATGCTCACCCCTCTCCGCCCTCCTCGTTGGGGTCCCTCAGGACTCTGTTCTCGGCCCTCTTCTTTTCTCACTGTACACCACCTCCCTGGGTGATCTCATCTCTTCCTTTGGTCTCCAGTATCACCTCTGTGCTGATGACATTCAACTCTACATCTCCCCTCATGACCTTCTACCCGCCCCCCCCCCCCCCCCCCTTCCACCCTTCTCTCTCTCGTGTCTCCGACTGCCTCTTTGCTATCTCCTACTGGATGTCTTCACGTTTTCTCAAAATCAACATTGCGAAAACTGAACTTATTGTTTTCCCTCCTTCTAAATCTTCTACCCACCGTGAACTTTCCATCACTGTTAGTAACACTACCATCCCTAGTGTTCTCCATCTCCGCTGCCTGGGTGTCACCCTGGACATCTCCCTCTCTTTTGCCCCCCACATTCAATCTCTTGCCCACTCCTGTCGCTTCCAACTACGGAATATTGCCCGCATTCGGCCCTTCCTCTCTCAGGAGGCTGCTAAAACCATCATCCATGCTCTCATTATTTCCCGTCTCGATTACAGCAAATGTGAAAACATTGCTGAAGGCCAGTTATGAGGCAGACATATCTTAATTCTATATGTAGTAATTACTCATTTGTAGGTTTAGAGCATTGACTTATCAACATTACATGTGTCAATACTGCTTTAGTGGATGTAAGGATTCTCTTTGGTTGACTTGCGCATGTGCCACAGACACACATTTATTTAACATGTATTTAGATTTCCTTATGATTTTATGTAATTATTTACACAATGCAAAATTACAGGTAGAGTTAAGCTTGTTTTTACTTTGACTACAATAAGCCTTCTTGTCTTGTTTGTCCTCTGTACAGTGCTGCGGACCTCATGTGGCGCCCTATATATAAATCTTAATAATAATAATTGGAAAATAAAAATTCAATAGCTAGTAATTGGATCTTGTATGCATTCCAGGTCAGAGTAGTAGATGTGCACAAATAGACTTATCTCCCGGTTTTGTTTTTGCAGAAATGCTACAGTCTCTGGCTCAGCGTCCAGCACCAGCTAATACAAACAGGGAGCGCCGACCTCGGTACCAGCACCCAAAAGGGGCACCTAATGCAGATCTCATCTTCAAGACTGGTGGCAGGTGAGTGTTTAATATAAAGCAAATACAGAATTAAAATGTTAAAGGGCATGTCCACACAACAATATAGTTTCTACTTTACAGAATGCAGAAAGGTGGGAGCCCTCTGCCCTAGAACCGCCCTCTGCCCTGATAGGCCTTTGAGTTAGTTCTAAGCTCTTTCAAATCTGAATAAATTATATACAATATACAAAACATAAGAGTCTAGGCATAACATAATCTGTGCCAGATATAAATTAAAGATGAAAATATAAATAATTAAACTATTGGTTTTACCAAGGGAAGCAGTTTTTCACTTGCTTTGAAAGACCATTTTCTTTTGTAAGTAGTAGAAGATACAACTAGATACGTGTCGGCTTCATCTCATGGAGGGTTAGGCATGCCTAACAAATTATTTATTTTTATGAAGAGGTAAGTTGAAAACTGGTTCTTAGTAGTGCAGTTGATGTTTGTTTCTATATTTGGATTTTGCAAAAATGTTCTATATTGTAAAAAAAAAAAAGAGCAGTCTGGTAAATGAGGTGAGTGCTTGGTCATGGGATGCTATTGGCAGCCCTTCTCTTTAATGGGTGCTCCTTACATTTATCATCATTCCTGTTGGCTGACAGGAAAGTGTTGTGGTAATCGGCAGCTTCTATAGCTCAGCAGAATGCACATGAGTGAAAATCACCTGCAGATGACACAATTATTTTGAATTTGTTTGTAATGTAATGAATGTGAATATATTTAGCATCAAGTGTGGTTAGAATTCAATTTGACACCGCTGTTCTAGAAGACTTTGAGAGTAAGGTGTCCATATTTGCAGATGACACTATGCTTAGTTTTTAACAGAGCAGGATAGTTCGCTACTGCAGGAAGATTTGCCCAAAATGGTAATCTGGACTGTGAAATGCTAGTCAAATTTAATGTAGATAATGTAGCATTATTACCAAGGCCTAGGTGCCTAACTATGCTGCTTGTACATGTAATGGAATATGATTGTAAAAACTGAGGTGGAAAAGGATTTGGTGCAGAAATGTGGCTGTCAGTGAAATTCCTTGTCATATGAGGTGGTGATTGCAAAGTCACTAACCTAATTTAAAAATGGATTGGATGTCTTACAATAAATTCTATTTGTAGCTATATTTAGTACATTTTGGGGGTGATTGGGCTATTTAGGTCATTTTTTTAAAAAAAAATAATTAAAAACCTTATTTACTATGTAAGTACTAAAGGGAATTATGTATCAGTCAGAGAAATGGAATTACATGTCTTTGTGATGGACAATAAGGGTTCAATCACTCTCGCAGATAAAGACTTCCTGTTGTGTCTTATACGGGGTCTGGAGATGGTATGTGATAGTTTATTCTGTTTTTTTTGTTAAGAAAGCTAGAATTAAAAAAACAAAAGGGTGGAAAAATGTATCACTATTAGAATAACCAAAGTTAAATCCACAGCTTAACATAGAATAGTAACACATGTAACAGGTTACTGCTTAAATTTTTTTGACTCTATGGCCATTTAAGCATAAAACCTAGACTATGGTACTTATCTTTTAGGTAGAGAGAAAAGTCTATTGTTGTCAATACAATTTGTTTTTGTGTTCTTTTGAATTTGTTCAGATGCAAAAATGAAAAAATGAAAAAATGAATGAAAAATGAAAAAAAACCATGAAAAAAAAAAAAAGAAAATTTACATTAGTCTAAAGTTAATTTTCCCTTTTATGAAGTGTAGGTATGAGGAATCTTCATAGTATATGAATATTACATTGTGATCTTAAAATGTCTTTTGTAAATTTATACAATTATACTCTTTGGAAAACTTATACAATCTCTTAATTTGTGAAGAAGTTATTTTTTATATTCAGAATCTTTTTTTTTTTTTTTTTTTTTTTTTTTTTCTTTAAGTAAATTCTAGCCCTACTAGAAAAACACTTATCGACGTACTAAAGTTCTGTGTTAAAAGTTTAATATATTTTTCTTTTTCTTATTAATGGTGTGTTTACAAATAAACATTGTTTTCTTTATTTTTTTTTTTATTGTGAAAAACCACCACATTCTTGAATTACATTTTTTTTTTCTCTTCTTTTGTATGTTATTTCTCTGTTACAAAGGAGACGTTGATCCAGTGACAAGTGGTTTTCCATTGGGCCCTATATCCGACAACATGGCTAGTGGAGTCCTGCAGATATTGCGTGAGATCAGCAGTATATCGCAGCATGTTGAGAAGAGAGAGAGAGCGCTCGGGACAGAAACCTTGGACAGGGCTAGAAGCAAGGAAGGGCAGAAGCACCAACTTCTGCTTCATTCAGAAGAAGCTTCCAGCATTGACACAACAGAAACACACAGAGTGAGCACTATTTGCTGATAAGGCGTCACAGTGGCCTTACACGGAGAGGAAAGCAGTGTGAGATGGATGACTTTATTTAGCAAGCAGCTCGGTTTTTAGAAGAGATTTTGATTGCAAATATTTTATAGAATCATTTGCAAAGTGGAAGATTTCAACAAGAAGTTGATGTGATGTCCTCTGGAAGATAGTAGACAAAAAGCTTCAAATGGCAGCTGACGCTACACAAAAGGGGCAGACAAATGGAAATCTTAAGTGCACACCATGTTGTGGTAATCTTTAGAAGTGCATAAAAAGTTGAACTTCTTTCAAAAAAAAAAAAAAAACCTACAAAAAAATTTGTTTATGATTTTAGTTTTTTTGCGTGAATAGGAATAAAGAAGTAGAGTTAGTGGGTTAAAAGATTTGTTACTGAGTGCTAGATTTTTTGGGGTTCAGATCAGGCGGCAGAACGGCAGCATGAAGAGGGTTGATACAATACACTTCAGGCAATTCTTGTGGTTTTGCTGGTATTACAGTGGGAGACAAATCTAAGCACTGTGCTTTCATAATATGTCACAGAACATGTAAATACCACAGAAGAATGCAGAGGAATAAAGCAGGTGATAATGCCAGTGTGTATAGACGTTTTGTGAAGATGCAACACACACTCTTTATTTTGAACAGTGAATAAATACATTATTTTCTGTTTCCCTTAGTTTATTTGACACAATTTTTCTTTTGTTGTTTATCATGTAAATACAGTAACTCAGCACACTTTTATGCTTTTTCTTATACGTTTCCTCTTTTTCTTGTTTTATCTTCTTTTTTTCCCTTTTTTGGGGTGGTAATTCTGCATGTTGGAAAATAAAATTGAAAATTATCTTGTAAAGTTATACCATTTCCAATAGAAATGCTTCACGATTTTCACCAGCTTAAGAAAATTTTGCCAGCGCTGTAATAAAGTGTTATAAATTGTACTTGTTCCTACTCTTTAATTTAGCACCTCTAGGCAATGAAGTGTTGACATTTTACATTACCTGTTATAGTTGTTGGGACCTGTTTTAATTGGTTGAACTTACCATGGTACTTAAAATTGGACTAACTTCCAAAAATGAAGGTAACTTAGAGAACCGGTTTAATGATTGATGAGCACAAATTTTGATTTCCACATCCCACTCCTTTATTGTGTACATTATTTTAATATTTGAGTATAACTAATTTCCTCCAACAAGGTCTTTCAGTGGTGGTCTTTGAGTATGGCTCGTTTTAGATTTTATTTTTTTTAAAGGGTGCATCTCAAATGGGGGTGTAATAAGGAAGGAAAGTAAGACAGGGAATTGCTTTTTAGTTTTTATGTGTCATGTTAGTGTGGTAAAAAGTTACATTGCCTTTTCAGTTATGACTATTAGATAGCCATTCAGATCGTCATTTAGAGAGATTAACATGTCATTTTTTAAAAAATATTCATATATATATATATATATATATATATATATATATATATATATATATATATATATATATATATATATATATAATCTCTATCTATATATATATCTCTATCTATCTATATATTTTTATATTTAAAGTTTCAGCATAGTTGTCTTTGGTATCTGATGTTAAAATATAATTTGAAATGACCAGTAACTTAAATTAAAATGTTTATTTAAATGCACAATTCCTAAACTGTTCCCCCAATTCCCTGGCTGTGCAGGGCTTCATGAGAATCTTGCAGGATACATAAACACATTGGTCCTGATTCATTTTCGAACGCCAGTTTGTGTGCCGTATCTTGCATGAAATTATTCTCCGCATGCTTGGAACCTGACCTTATGCCAATGAACGCATTTGCATGCAATGCATCTCTGAATGTAAATGACACTTTCGACTTAAGAGGCGGAACAGCGGGAGGTAAAGAACGGACTAACATAGGCCATGTACAGTAAGGGCATAACGACACAGATGCGGCCGATTCTAATCCTGTGTTTCTCGTTAGTACACCTGGTTTCATCCAGGTTTCTAGCTACAAAGCAGGTGCAAGTGCTGACTGATAGGGATGATACTGCGGCCGAACATGAATTCGGCCCATTATGTTTAGCTGTTAATTTCATTTCCTGGAAGGACTCTATGGCACCCCTAACAAATGGGTACACTCCCTATTCAGCTGAGCAGAGACAGGAAAAGGAATTGACCTCTGAGGGCAGGGGAGGACTGGCAAATTTTAACCTGGGGGCAAGACTCCACTCAGTAGCCTATTAGTAACATTATAAATGGGATAAAAAAGCAGGTGGCACAATGACCCAAACCAAAGTAGTCCACTATTGGACCGGCCTGGGGAGGCAGATGCCCCCCAGCCCAGTCTGCCCCTGTCTGAGGATATATAGTGTAACTCCTCCTATTTCTAGGTGTCTTTAAGTAGCGTCCCAAGCTTCTGAAGAATAGAATAGGCACTAATGGTGGGAATTTTCGGTTTGCTGTGGAGTACTTATAGGATACAAAATTAACAAGTAAACATAATTAGTTTACTTCCTTTTCAGAATACCTGGTAGTCCTAACAAATGGCATGTACCCAAGCATTAATAACATAGCGTGGATTAAATAGACATTAACGCCATATTGAATGCAGCAAAAAAGTATTTATTAATCTATAGTCTGAATGATCTTTTCCCAAACTGAACATCATTCCCTGCTGTTACATCCAGCAGATTCTGTTTTATAAAGGTGTTGAGTTGGACCACCTTTCCACTTTGCAGATTTCAGTTGTTGAGACTTGTGCCCTGCTTGCCCAAGAGGTTGCCGCTGCTTTCAATAAATGTACCCTCAGAAATTTAGGTACTTAAGACTTTTCCAAATATTTGCTTACATGATGACTTCATAAATCCATCTTGCGAGGATATGTTTTAATGGAGCATACCTGTGTGGCTCCTGCAAGTAAGACAAAAGTTAGTCTTCAATTTTTTTGTTCTCTGAGGATACATACAGATTGCTCTCACCACATCCAGTATATACAAGTATTTATCTTCATAATTCTGTTGTGAGCATAATGCAGGTAATGTAATCTCTGTATGTGAAACTTAAGTCAGACACTACTCTAGGTAGGAAAGTTGGCTTTGCCCATAGCACTGATCTGGAAAGATATTCAAGAACTGTTCTTTACACACTAATCCATGCTCTTATCCTTCCGGCAGAAGTAATTTCCACCAAGAATAATGCTTTGAGTGTAAGCCATTTAAGCAGAATGTCCTGCAAAGGCTCAAAATGACTTGATACGAGTGCCTCTAGCATGATAATATCCCATGGTGCCAAGAACTGTCTATAGTGAGGCAGAATCCTTTTTACTGCTTGAAAGAAGCATAGTACTAAACTATTTAATGCACAGTTTGTGTCCAAAAGGGTGCTCAGTCCTCGTGAAGTGAGCAAACCCTTTAATGCTGCTTATAAAAAATGCATTATGTGTGGAGGGTATGCTGCCATTGATTTAAACTCGTTTTGCGTCAAATACTGTATTAAATTGATGATTATATTCTGTTTTGTAAGAGTATCTCAATTACTTGGATAGAGATTCCTTTGTAACTGAGCAGACCTGGTAAGTTTCCACTCCAAGGAGAGGATAGTCTGGTTATGATGCAGAACTGGTCCCTGATGCAAGAAATCCGGTTAAATTGATATAGTATTTATTCAAGAAGCATTTCTCAGGCCAAAATGGAAGGACTATCGCCTCCACTGCTTCCTTCCCGATCTTTTGCAAGGTTCATGAGATGAGAGGGAGTACTTATTGCAAACTTCTGGACCTTATAAAGGCATCTGTCCTTTCTGCTCTGAAATCTTTGTGACAGGTAACAAAAAACAATGATTTATTTTTGTAAAGTCCTACCTGACAGACTTTGTGACAACACCTGTTAGTTTGATTTCCTGATCCAGAGATTCTTGCCTGTGATCCAATCATCTGAGTAATTCTAATACATAGAGATGTGTGTGGTAACAGATATATAGCGACTTACTGATGACTACTCTGCATACAGTCACTTACCTGATACAAAGCAAAGATGAAGTACTGGGTAAGATACAGGAATATGTAACAATGACTAGAAATAAATTTCAAAGAAATCCACTTGCATTTCATAGAAACAATGGTGGTGAAATCACAGGACACAAAATGAAACGCTTCCTAAGACAACTGTTAAAAGAGCACAAGACAGTACACCAGGACAAAATGGGGTAGCCGAAAGAAAGAACAGAACTCTGACTGAAATGATCAATGCATGTTAACAGATTCAGGACTATATGAAAAATATTGGGACAAAGCTGCAACGACAGACACTTAACTTACAGAACAGACTGTTCTATAGAACAGACTGTTCTATAGAACAGTGGTGAAAACCCTGTGTGAACTATGGCATGGCAAGAAACCTAGTGTAAAACATATTAAAGTTTTCGGGTGTAAAGCATTTGTCTAGATTCCCACAGAATAACCTGCAGAACTGGGTAGTAGAGGGGGGATTCTTGTTGGGTACAGGGAATGTTTCAAATGATACAGAATCCAGAAACAGTAACTAAGCAACAGTGACATTTGTTGTGGAACTGATGAAGTAAGGATCCAAGCAGATCCAGATAAAGAGAGCACTAACTCCAAAGACACAGCTAATGCAGCTACTGAACAAGAGATTGAAACCAGATACCAAAAGTGATGAGACACAAGTGCACGACAGATGAAGTAAGGTGCTCAACCAGAGAAAACAAAGGTAAAGCACATGTGGGCCTTTCATAAAGCTGCCACAGTCAATATATGTGGATCCAGATCCAGGGAAATAATATCTGACCTACCAAAAAGGGAAAATGACAAGTGAATGCGGAAGCAACTGCTGAGAGAAGGGATACAGTCTACGTCTAAACAGATTGGAAGCTCCTGGAGAAGAGTGGTGGAACGTGGACAGAAAAGTGCAGAGAGACTAGTGCATTGAGCTGGAGAAAGACATAACAGACTATCTTAAAAAGACTGGTCTAGTGCAGTGGTTCTCAAACTTTCTCAGTTTGAGGCCCCCTTAGGGTCTCTCTTTTTTTACAAGGAACCCCAAAGCAAAAATAATTACAGAGCAATCTTTTAAGTAGTTTGGTCAAAATAACGTAAGAAGTATTTAGGTCAGGACAGAAACGAGTACAATTTACAGCACTCATTAACAGGAATAAAATAAAGAATGTACAAAAATATGCATGGTTATTAAAAAATGTTATAACAATACCAAACATATTTATTAATGGGATGTGTGCGCCTGTTGTGCACCTCTTCCTTTGTTACATAAGATTTCATCATCCAGTGTATTCATTCTTTAATTTGCTCTGGTGGCTCTTTCCTAGTTTCAGGTATACAGTCCACATATAGGGACTCTATGTTTGCTGCCAAATCCCTATCACATGCTCCACAGACCCTATGACAGGTTCTGCAGGTCTTCTTTTTTCCCCCCACAGGCTCTACAAGGGTACTAATTGTAAATTAAAAAAATTTACTTTTATAAAAAATATGTGCACAAGTAACTAAGGATTTACCAAATTTCTGTGCTTTTCTTCTCTGGGGCTGGCTCTGAGTCGATTTCTTACTGCAACTCTCCCTGTGAAGTGTTCCAGGGTTGAAATCTGTACAGTACACCACCAATACATTCATTGGCAGGAAACTGGAAGTGACATGCAACAATGACCCGGTGCTGACTTAGGCATACGCGACCACTGCTTCATATGTGCACAGTATCCAGACAGACCATCTACTCCTAGTATGTACTACCAAATGTAGTCACAATGTCCTGGGGAGCCACCTCTTGCTGTGGTTAGCACACCGCATACATTGTGACATTTAGAAAAAAATCACTTTGCAGAAAGCGTGCAAGAAGTTCTAATTACGGAATTACAGACAGGGCCATCTTTTCCATTGGGCATGATGGGCAGGTGCCCGGGGGCCCCACGGGCAAGGGGGCACCATAGGCAGGGCTCTTAATGAGAATAAATTATCCTGCAAAAGAAAAAACCTGCAAAAAAACCTTCAAGGGTCACTGAGCAAGTACATCTATCTGTCTCTATCTATATCTGTATCTCTATACATATATATATATATATATATATATATATATATATATATATATATATATAGATATATATATATAGATATATATAGAGATATATAGAGATATATATATATATATAGGGGCCCCGATGTACAGCTTTGCCCGGGGGCCCATAATGTTGTTAAGATGGCCCTGATTACAGACATCAATCGGGTGAAGTGGCCCAAATATCCTTTGTATTGCGCACATATTTGAAGGAAACAAAACATCTCATTTGCCGACTGGAACAGTATCTATGACTTGCCGCAGCAGGCGGCTGGACGGGTTAGCTGCATGTCAGGTAATTCAAGTTTTTCATTAATGTGCAATATCTGAATGGAACTGGATTATTATATCCTATTTAAGTACTTTGGATCACTCATCACAAACGGTGCACCTTTTGGATAATATTGAAAGACGTTATTTTATCTATTTACATCCGCACGCTGCCACTTTCCCTAACATGTCATTTTCTTAGTTGTACTCGCATTAGTGATCAATAGTATCATCTTCAGCTCACATTCAGTAATTTTTTATGTGTGTGCTATGTGTATTTTTAAGATACGTTTTCATCTATATAGATGTGATATTGTTTATATACCTTTTTAGCATTGTGCTTGGCATGGTTATATTTTGACCAGTTGCAGCGCTGTAATAATTTTTTTCTTTATTGATAAATTTCCCCCAATGTCTTTATAAAATGTGGATCAATGTTATCTGGACAATAGAGATCTGGGTTTCTAGTAGTTTGAGCATAGTATATCTTCTTTAATTTTTCTTTGTAACCCCGGTAATGTACTTCACGTGACACAATTATTATTTCGCTAGAGTCCACTTACACTTTGCACAGCAGAAATTTGGGATTTCTCACAACTGAATTTTGTACTGTTTGCTGTATAGAAAGTCGTCTTGGTTGCGCATGATGTAATCACTATCTCTGTGCTTGTTACACCTTTTATTGGGTTGGGACAGTATATGTTAGGTGAGCATGTTTGTAGGCTGGTTTCTAACAACAAATCTCAAGTAATAAAGGTTAAGATGTTCTAAAGGAGTTTATTGTTTATAGAGCTGCTCCTAAAACAAGAACAACAACATCAACAAGAAGTCTTATTGTCTCATCACGTTTTAATTTTTTAGTTACAGTGTATCTATTTTATAAATATGGTTAGCACAAAGACAATATCCGAACATGTGACTGTTGGCACATTAATATCAAAATGGCAGGTCCAGAAGATGGATTTATCCTAAATGAGTATTTTTTTGTTTTTTGTTTTTTTTTTTACTAATGCCCTAGGTAAAAATTTGCACTGAACCAATTTGTTTTTCTCTGTCTATTGCAAGTTAGACGATGAAAGTGTGTCAGACGGTTATGATGTAGTGAAAATTTTGTAGTGTTGGTAAATGACTCTGTATTTTATTTCATGTAAACATTACAGTTTCTAATTAACAGAAACCACATTTTGTAATAACATCTTGTTGTAAGGTTGCAGAGCACCTTATGTTATTGTAGATCATGAAAGTACCACACAAACACAAAGATCCTATGAAGTTCAATTTATCCGTTCCAACCAGTTTATCCACTTCATTATTTTCTCTCCTGGAATGTGTTTTCATTTTCATCATGTCCAGTAACAAGTCTGACGTATGAACTTTGATTCACACAATAAACCCCCCTCTTTGCTCATTTGCAAGGAGTCTTTCAACATTACTATGTTCCATTGATAATGGTTAGTTACTTAATTTGACAACTTGTTAGCCTAGCCCTTCTAATTTCAACCCTGCTTACTCATGTAAGTTTTCTGTGGTTTTTGACTTGAAAATACTCTGTGGTGCTACCACTTTTATTGCTTTGAAGGTCCTTGTAATTCTGCACATCTATCTGTAAACCATTTTGGTTGGTTAGGCTAACGTATCCTAGAAACAGCATGCTGTAGTGATGTGAGGCTTCAGTCCAACAAATATGGAAAGGTTGTAGTATTAAAAAGTTGAATGTAGGAAATTTGCTTCATACAATGATGCATTTAACAAACTTAATCCATCTATGTATGTTTTAAATCATACGTTTTAATAATTTTAGGTCCTAAAAGCATTTAGGAAGTTGATTTTTTTTTAATTTTTTTTTGTTTCCATCAAGAGCAAATTTCGACCATTGCAATATCATCCAATACAAGTGACATGTAGCAAAGGTAGCCTGATGCCCCCTCATGCTTGTGTTTAATTTAACCTATAAATTAAACGGAGGAATGTTTTAGGAGAAAAAAATAAATAAAGTTTAAATGAATAAAGCGAGTGGTCCCAAAGTGGTAGGAAGCTGGGGTGTTCAAGCTCCCACCCAGCTCTTTCTTGTGTAGCCACCAACCCATAAATCACACAGAATACCTTTTATGAGAGTAGAGTACATGAAATTTGCATACACACTGTGATGTACTTGACGAACAAGTGCTACATGTCTCCAGATTTTGTGGTTCAGGAATGACCCTTCATGAGGCACTTAGAGGTGGTAAATGGAGAGTTGATAATGGATTTAAAAATTTGCTCGGTTAAGCTTGTTTTAACAAAGCCGCCCATACCCACAGCAAGCAGTACAGCCAGTTTTTAGTATTTTGGGCTCAAAACCACCACCAATCCAGATCCAATGTTGATCAAGACTGCTATAAAAACTGGAATTAGACATATTTGTTCAGAAAATGGACAAAATGTACATTTAATGACCTGATTTCACTGTACAATATGCTAAAAAAAAAAAAACAATTTAATTATAAAAATCAAATCCAATTGGATTAAAAATTTTACTGCAGATTTTAAATTTATAGTTCACTGTTTTTGTTTTTTTGCCATCTTACGTTTAAGCAAGAAGTTGCAATATTATCCTTGACAAAAATATTGATTTAGAGGATTGTGGTAAACAAGTCTGTAAATGAATGAAGTGGATAAATGTCAATGGGTGTTTTACAGGTGTGTCCCAGACATTATTTTCTATCATTCTTTTAAGAGCATAATCTTAGACTTGTTCTGCAGCATTCTGTCACCACCCATGCCATGTATATTTATACATTTCAAAAACCAAATTACAGTTTAGAGGACCAGAAATAAATGCAAATTTTAAATATAAAACTGCAACCTTTCACTAGGTTTATAACCAGCTACATATTGGTCCATGGGATCCTTGTTCCAGTCCCTACCTAGTCCTAGATCTACCAGGTGAATTCTTGGGCAAATTGTGACTGTTTTGCCTCCTGTGTGAATGCACTTAGGGCCTGATCCGTGTTTGGATGTACATACATTTGCTGCGTCATTCCACTCCGTGCATATCCAGAAACAGACACTACACCAGTGAGTGCTATTGCATGCAATTCATGTCCACACACAACTCACATGAATGTCTACGACTTGAGAGGTGGAACTAGGGAGGTAAGGGGTGGCATATCATAGGTCATGAACAATAAGTGCAGATGTGGACAATTCAAATCCTGTGTTTGTCGTAAGTATGCTTGTTTTCAGCCACATCTTTTGCACCCACTACAGGTCAGGTGTAAATGCCAGCTGATAGTAATGACATTGCATCATCTTTGAATTAAAAATGTACACATCTAGCTTGTCACACCCTCTCTGTGCTTTACCCCTCATCGCTTCCCCTGCGCTTCTTCCTCTGATCTATTGCTAAGCAACCTCGCCCTCACTTCCTCACCCTACCCTATATGTCATTACATTCTTTCTTGCCCCTTCCCCTATTCCTTCCCCCAGGCTCCCTAAGTCTCACACCATGTGTGACGATTATGTATTATGTCTAACGACTGGTTGTTATTTTTCCTTGGATTTTCATGTATGACAATGTATATATTGTATGTAACCTTTCCAAAATGTGCTTTGCTGAATGACATGAGTCTGACCTAGGCAAGTGTCTATAGTCTTTTGAAATTAGCCAGGCCCATGGACAGATAAGCATCTTTGAGGAGTTTTGTGTATGCAGAGGATGTGCATCTGACCGACCAAGCAGAACTAGCAGAGGTGAGAATCATGCCCTCTGAGATGCCAGACATATCTCTCAGGAATAGATAACTCATTTTGAAAGCCCTGTATCATTCTGTAAATCAACCTGCCCTGACATTGACAGATTAGGCTCCATAAGTCCTGAAGGTGGGGTGAGAGCTATGTGAAAAAGGTTTAAAATCTTCTGCCTAAGAGAATAACGTGCATTTTCATGAAGGGATAATCTAGATTGAAATGTGCCATTGCTCCCAAAGTGTACCCCAAGTTTAGTAAGTAGAGTTTTATTTCCTATTTTATTTCTGAAACTTTTTTGTGCAACTTATCTTGTATGTCTTGTTATTAACTGTTTTGTAATTAAGCCTTGGAAATATTTTTCTGATTAAATAAATTTAATCTAGCATATTCTCCGTGATTCTTTGTGAACTAACGAAGCCAAGTGAGGATCATGCTACATGTGTATATGATTTAAGTGTGAAACATTAATAAGTGGTTTTGGTAAACGCAAGCACACCATAGTAAATCCTTTGTGGTTGCAGAAAAGTTGTATTCATTGATAAGTGACTCCAGTCACGGCCAGCTGTTCAGATTGCTGTAGCTGAGACAGGCTGGGTGATCGTGACACCATGTCTTGACCACAGCACCTCTATCTTCTTGGAACATCCACTCCCACAAAACTCCATCAAGCTCCTACCTCTCCAAGCCCTCCATCCACTTCTTCCTTCTCACTTTTTCGCTCCACCTATTAATGTCCAAATCTCATAACCTTCTTGCCATCACTGAGCCCTGGCTCTCCTCCACCAACACCTACTTTCACTGCTGCTGCCTCCTATGGGTGTCTCTTCTTTGAGACCATCTAGGTGGTGGTATGGGTATGTTTTTCCCCTCCAACTGCGCTTTGTGTCGTTCCCCCCCCCCAGGTCCCATCCTGTCTTTCTTCTTTTTCGAGGTCCAATCCATCCATCTCATTTACCTCATCCATATTCGTGTCATGGTCACCTACCACTCCCTGGCTCTGCCTCCTTATTCTTTGATAGTCCTGTGACCTTGCGTCCCCACTTCCAGCCCCCACCCTCACTTTCATTCTCCACTCTTCTGCCCTAGTCACCTCTTTCAGCCTCCAGCGTTTGAAATACCAACCTTGGCACTCCAAACAGACTTGGTCCAAACAAAAATGCTCTTGCACCGCTGAAGACAATTGGAGGACATCTCACTCCCTTGTTGAATTCCTTCTTCAAGTTCACTCTCTCGCATGACAGCTCTGCCCCTCAAACTTGCCAAACAATCCTTATTTAAGTGTCTCACCTTATCCCAGGCTTCCTCTATAACAGTTCCTTATCATTTTCTACCTTTGGCCTCTCCCCTCCATCTTCGGGGCTCTGTTCATGCCTCCTTTCTTTTCTCTTTGTAACCTCCTACCTTGGTGAACTCGTCAGCCTCTTTGGTATCCAGAATTCTACTTTTCCTCCCATGACCGCTCTTCCTTTCTTGCTCTCTTTTGTGTCCTAGTGGCTTTCTGCCATCTCATTTTGGATGTGTCACTGTTTTCTCAAACTCATGTCCAAAAGTAAACTTATTGTCTCGCCTACTTCCAGGGGCCCAACCTCTTCTTCACTATTTCCAATGCTACTACCCCCCCCCCTCTCCCCAATTCTGCTGCCTGGGTAGCATCCTTGACTACTCCCTCTCCACCCCCACATCCAATCCCCCCACACTCACCAGTGTCTGTGTGACAAAGGGCCTACGTGACGTGTGTGTCTAAAAATTATCATCACTGAAATGCTATCCCACGTTCACTTTTTTGTCCAAAAACTTCCACCACCAGGAGTTGTTTTTCAAAGCTAACACGTAGTGTGTTTATAAATTGTTCAAGCTATCTAGCTCATTCATTTATTAAGAACACAATGGCAGAAAGTAATTGAATATGACAAAATAGTCCCAATTCTTAAGGTAACAAAAAAGGGAAAAAAAAGCAATCGAAAAAACTCACAAAATGTCTTGATTTCTGTTCTGGGGTAAGCTGAAATATTAGTCCTCAATTGCACCTTGAACCCTGGGATATGAACAAGTTTTGATACCATACAGTGATCTTTTAAACATACTCCTTCAGCCCCGCAGCTCTCCTCAGATGCAAAGTCATTAGGAGAGGGCTGTGTAGATGCTAATGGGATTGTATGACACCCTTTTATGACTTCCACTACAAAAAACAGTTTTCTAAAGAGTTCTTATATAAAATAATTACACTTAGGTTAATTTTATTTCCTTAAAAAAACAGAAAAATACCCCTGATATGGCGCCAATATATTACCAATAAAGGTAAATGGAATAGTGGGGAGACAATTGAATAATAATGATCTCCCAATGTTATATTAGACAGAAGACAAGCTGCTGCATAAACCAAGTGGCTGCGCCCACCAACAAACAGAATTAACAACAAAAAACGAATGCAGCGCTCAAATCTAACTATCTCCCAATATGGGCTAGTGGAGCATAAATAGCAGATCACCAGTGGTCAAATATATTAAATAGTATTTGATGTCACAATAAAATCATACATATACTACCTATTGATGCTTAAATGATGGTAATAGGAGGAAAGATATACAGAATCTACGTCACAGTGCACTGTGACATAGAATGATATAACGATTCATGGACTGTAAAAAAACATGTAAAATGGTGCTCATGAGTCTAAAATATTAGAACCACAACGCTACTATTAGAAATATGTATAACAGCTGTATACCTTGTAGCCGATATTGTGGTCAAAAAATATTAAAAATTGAGCATTGCTCTGCAAATTCCTCCCAGAAAGAAATGCTGATTATTGCCGTAGTTATTAGTCCACATATAATAATGAACTTCTTCCGATGAATAATAATATCTATATAGCCATATGTATAGCTCCGTACGGAGTAAAGATGATCTGAAGCATTTCGCTTCCAGTTGGTTTTATAGTATTAGTTCACCATGAAAAGTGTATTCCACTTCATACCCCATAGATGGAGAAAGACACATAAATGAGTAAGATATATTATAGTACTCACTGTCTCTGATTGGAAATTAGATGCGTCGTTCTACACACCCGTTAATTTATACCATTAGAGAATCATCTCCTTAGGATCACTGTGTGTCCGATGGTTATAGATTGGAGTCCCACTCCTTCATGATGCAGACTGGAATCGTGGGTGAATAATAGTGTAGCCTTTTAGGCTTTAGCGGAATACTCTCACAAATAACTTCACGCACTGCATCAGATGATGGTCCTTGTGTAATCCGCGGTTCACAGCTGCGTGTGTAACCGCCTCACCCACCACTGACTGTGGTGGAAGAAAGCTCCAAACGGAGAGAGGGGTATGAAGAGACCGTAGGATTCCAACGGAGACAATTATTTACTTCTAGATTGATCCGGTGATGTCAACTCCTGTGTATGATGAGTGGAATATAGCCGGCAATTGAAGCATGTAGAAAATGAGTAAAAATAGCACAATACGGTACCAAATGTAATAAGAGACCAACTAAATAGTTGACTCTATGCCCCTAACGCGTTTCATTACGGAACGTAACTTCATCAGAGGGAATGAACATATCGGACACACAGTGATCCTAAGGAGATGATTCTCTAATGGTATAAATTAACGGGTGTGTAGAACGACGCATCTAATTTCCAATCAGAGACAGTGAGTATTATAATATATCTTACTCATTTATGTGTCTTTCTCCATCTATGGGGTATGAAGTGGAATACACTTTTCATGGTGAACTAATACTATAAAACCAACTGGAAGCGAAATGCTTCAGATCATCTTTACTCCGTACGGAGCTATACATATGGCTATATAGATATTATTATTCATCGGAAGAAGTTTATTATTATATGTGGACTAATAACTACGGCAATAATCAGCATTTCTTTCTGGGAGGAATCTGCAGAGCAATGCTCAATTTTTAATATTTTTTGACCACAATATCGGCTACAAGGTATACAGCTGTTATACATATTTCTAATAGTAGCGTTGTGGTTCTAATATTTTAGACTCGTGAGCACCATTTTACATGGTTTTTTACAGTCCATGAATTGTTATATCATTCTATGTCACAGTGCACTGTGACGTAGATTCTGTATATCTTTCCTCCTATTACCATCATTTAAGCATCAATAGGTAGTATATGTATGATTTTATTGTGACATCAAATACTATTTTATATATTTGACCACTCGTGATCTGCTATTTATGCTCCACTAGCCCATATTGAGGCTTTAATTGGCTGGATGATTAAATATTTTGCCTCAAAAGAAGAGTTTTAATCATGTCAAGGGGTTAAAAGGACCAGGTCTCGGCTGTATATAGACTTGGATAGTGTACGAGAGGATGGAGTCTCACCTGAAAGATTAATTTTAAGCTATATGAAAATGGTGTTTTGATATTTCTATGTTCATTGTACATGTGCCAGCTTCAGACTTTACTCTGAACTTCATTTAAGCTGGTACCTTACACAACTAATGTATTACAGCCAATGTTTTATCTATAATCTCTTAAATAACCTAATTGTATTAAACCTAAGCTTTTGTGTGACCCTCATTGGATGCAATTGTTACTGTAAAGACACTCGTGCTGCATGTTTAAAATTAAACTAACTTGTTTTAACCTGATCTTTATAAAGAGAACTTCATTGCCATAAAAACAGTATATAATAACTTTTTTCAAGTGGGTTTATAGATTATTTTGGTGTAGGCTCCTCTGATTGTGAAGAAGGGGGGGGGAGAATGGAGACAGAATCCAAGACATTTTAAGTAGTGGATGTACTGATAAGTTGATGCTGCAATAGCCTACCTTATATCAAAACCTGCTATTCTATTGTAAGATGGAGAAAAGTTTTAAAAGCTTCATAATGCCTGAGGAATGGTAATTAAATCTGGGGTAGCCATGGCTTTAGAATCCTGGGGACTCTGAATTTGGATAAAAACCTGTATAGAGACATTCAAGGGAAAGTAAGTAGACAACAGTTGCTGAAAAGTATGAAAAAAGGAAATGATTTCCTTTTGCGAGGCACTGGATACTATCACACTTTCCACCAGAAGTGTTGGCCAAAAAAGCCCTCAGGCTGCGTCCCTGGGCGGCAGATCAAAAGTATTCAAATTACTTAATTATGTTCATTTTTGAAGGTGGCCTTCTTTTTAGTGACAAACTGGATTATATGATTCAGAAGGTCACATTACATAAATTGCCACTGGATTGTAGAAGACCTATCATGCTCACAAACAGAATGCTAGACAGTATGTGCATCCAGGCAGCCCTCTTGTTCCTTTAGAGCAGGGGTCCTCAAACTTTTTAAACAGGGGGCCAGTTCACTGTCCCTCAGACCGTTGGAGGGCCGGACTATAGTAAAAACAAAAACGATGATCCAGCGCTTCAGCCGGCCAGCCAATCAGCGGCGGCTGCCGCCCCCTCTCCCTCTTCCACCAATGACCGTCCTTCTCATGTAAAAAAAATGACAGGCAGCGGCGGCATAAACACCCGCCGGCAGAGCTGGATTAAGGCTTCGGGGGGCCCGGGGCACTTAGGGGCCCCCCTGTCTTAAGATCTAAAATTAAGGGCATAGTGACACATCCTGCATTACATCACCTACAGCCCACAGTATGACACTTACAGCTCTCCCAGAGGGCCCGCTTAGGTTGTCTGCATAAGAAAAATCATTGTTTCCACAAACTAAAATACTGTACATTAAAACAATTATCAAAACACCACATTAAAATGGGTATTGACACCACACATTAAAACCAGCAAGGATATCACACATTAAAAATACCATTGATAATGTGCACTAAAACTAGCAATGATACCGCACTTTAAAAATAAAATTTATAATGCACATTAAAACTAGCAATGATACCGCAAATTAAAATACCATTGATAATGCATCATTGGGCATGGCCAGGCCACCCTCCTACAGACAAAAAAAACTGCATTGTTGTGTACACCATTGAACGGTCACCAAAAATTGGGATTATCCCACTAGAATCACAACATTTCACAGACTTTGCTGCTCTCTCCTACCTGTTCTTCTCACTTTCACCACCTGTGCTGCAGGTTTCTTTAGTTGCGGCTTGTCTGGATCCTGGAATGGTAGGGGCCCTATTTGGGTACATTTAGAAAATTACAGCCACCCCCGGCGTTAAATCAGTACCACCCATGATTAATAATTAGGCCTTCCTCCAGCCCCAACATTAAAATAATAGTATTCACATTTAATAAATAAACCTATTTCCCTCCCTACAAACAGCCCCAGCAATAAATTAATAGTATTTACATTTCAGAAATATACCTATTTCCCGCAATCGTCACTGCCATTAAATAATTCATAGGCACATTTAATAAAGGGACCTCATTCTCCCCAAACCACCCCATCTTAAATTAATTAATTGTCCCCACTATTCTGTCTCTCTCCCCCCCCCTTTTTCCTCATGCTGTTTCTCTCACCCTTTTTTTCTTATACTGTGCCTTTCTCCCCCCTTTTTTCCCCATGCTGTGCCTCTCCCCCTTTTTCCTTACTGTGCCTCTCTTCTCCCCCTTTTTCCTTACTGTGCCTCTCTTCTCACCCTTTTTCCTTACTGTGCCTCTTTTCTCACCCTTTTTCCTTACTGTGCCTCTCTTCTCCCCCTTTTTCCTTACTGTGCTTCTCTTCTCACCCTTTTTCATTACTGTGCCTTTTTTCTCACCCTTTTTCCTTACTGTGCCTCTTTCCTCCATAGTGTGCCTCTCTTCTCCCTTTTTCCTCCATAGCGTGCCTCTCTTCTCACCCTTTTTCCTCCATAGTGTGCCTCTCTTCTCCCCCTTTTTCCTCCATAGTGTGCCTCTCTTCTCCCCCTTTTTCCTCCATAGTGTGCCTCTTCTACCCCTTTTCCTCCATACTGTGCCTCTTCTACCCCTTTTCCTCCCTACTGTGCCTCTTCTACCCCTTTTCCTCCATACTGTGCCTCTTTTACCCCTTTTCCTCCATACTGTGCCTCTTCTACCCCATTTCCTCCATACTGTGCCTCTTCTACCCCTTTTCCTCCATACTGTGCCTCTTCTATCCCTTTTCCTCCATACTGTGCCTTTTTGCGTTATCCCCCCTTTTTTTTTTTTTGTTACTTACCTTCCTATTAGCTTTTCTTTTCTTCTCCTCTCCGCTCCTCACTGAATGACAGGCGTGACTTGATGATGTCACGCCTGTCATTCAGTATCAACAGTGCAGCGAGGAAGGAGGAGGAGGGCCGCCAGAGCCGCGGTGAGGTGTGAGTAGTGTATCTTTTTTTTTTTTTTTTACTACCCGGCTCCCCCCACCAACGAAGGGAGCCCCGAAACCCCCCCCCCCCCCCCGCCGACGCCGCCACCGCCGTTGAAAAAAATAAATAAAAATAATAATAATAAAAAAAAAAAGCCCCTTAATCCGGCTATGCCCGGCGGGCCAGATAAATGTCCTCAGCGGGCCGCATGTGGCCCGCGGGCCGTAGTTTGAGGACCCCTGCTTTAGAGGAATGGAAGGAAGATGACAAAAAACCCACAATGACTCCTGGCTAACAGCATCCACAGCAGCTTTGGTGGTTGATAGGATTGTAAGGTATGCAGTGGCCTGAGCATTCTCTATGCAAAAATGCCGGGTTTTGGAAACCATAAACAAAGGGTACAAGATAGAGTTCCAAAACAAAAAGTATTTTTTGTGAAATCACAAACTGTCATTTAATGTGAAATGATGGTATTAAGCAGCAATTTACAGACACTCATGAAGAAACAGGTGATTTCTCTAGTAGAACCACTCAGAGAGGCGCACTGGCTTCTTTTCTAAACTCTCTCTGGTGGAGACTTTTGAACAGTCTTGATCTGAGGAAAAGGAGACTTTCTTACATCAATAGATTTATAGGATAATTATTTGCACATTCTAATTACACTGCACCATCATCATTTTCTCAGATTCTTCAGCCTGGGGTACCATTTCTAGTTTACTTGTCTGCCATTTGGCCTCGACATTTCCTAGGGCTGCTCTCAGGAAGCAGGGTACTGCAGTTTGGCCTTATTTGGAAGATATTCTGGTAATAGGGAAATAAAAACACTGCACTTGAACCAAAACTCAAAATAATCTTTTCTAAAAGACTAAACATGAATATAGCTGTAGTTTCTGGGAATACAGATCGACACAGCAAACATCAAAGTATCTGCGTCAGAGGAAAGACTTGCAAAACGTCAACATCTCAAAAGAGCCACAAAAATCTTAAATAAGGGAGTGTCTCCGGCTATTAGGAATGTTTTACTTGACCTTAGCTGTCCTTCTATGGGCAAGGTGGCAAATGGGGGTCCTCGCCTAGAAGTATCAATCAGCAGTCCAGATTGACTGGATCTGCCTATAAGACTGACAAAGGGCACTAGGAAGTCTCTCCACTGGTGGCAAGATCCAGCTTTAAATAAACGGGCAGTACCCCCTTAAAACCAGAATGACTTGTATTAAATAAATATTCAAGATCTGAAGGTTGGGTTGGTCATCTGCACACAGAAGTAGTATAGGGTGCATGGCTTCAAAACAAAATTAAACTACATCCTATAAACGGCATCCTGCGAACATCTTTAAAGGAAGGGGAGTGTGGCAAGCAGTACATGTTCTACCTCAGTTGCAACACAATCATATTTTCAAACAACCAGATGGCAGAGATGTTCATAAACCAACAAGGAGACACCTATAGCAAAACCATGATATCTCTTTCAGCATTTCACATAGACCAGCACAACAAGGTTGTAGTTTATCTCAGTCTGTATCAGATCCACTTAGGATAAAGTGCATTACACAAGGAGTTCAGCATTTGATGGAGAAGTTTGGGGCCTTTCAGATAGAGCGAATGTTGACAAGACAAAACACCAAGACCATTCTATTCCCATCACAAAGACTCCAGAGCAGAGGGAATAGATGCACTGACAAGACCTTGAAACTGCAAACTGGAATATGTGTTCCTGCCTGTTTGTCTTATTGCTAGCCAGCTTAGGGGCTTACCTAGGACAGTTGCTTTTCAGTCTTTTGGGGGGCAAGCTCCAGTTCTATATGCATGGTTTTGACTTCCCAGTAGTGCCTCTCAGGGAGCAAACAGTGCAGACCCAAGTGTCTGCATGGAGCAAACAGTAATGGCTAACCCAGAAATTGTCACACACGCTCATGGTAACCCCAGAGGCTGGCAAATGCATTTTCAGAAGAACACATGCATCAAATGCATGGAAGGCTTGCTTTCATACCTTTACACAGGCAATGGTGTCCACTACATGCGGTATTGAAGGAGACACTGCACTACTGCTGTTGACCTGTAATAAAGAATGCCCTCCTTTTGCTACCTGAAGTATGCAAGAAGCATCACAGGGAAGTATAAACCTCATACCTGTTTGTTCTGAATTAGTGTGCCAAAGACGTCCTCTGGTGTTTATTTTCCTATCTCTACTCAGACAAATGAGGAGGTTCACTGATTTTAAAATATATATATATATATATATATTTATTTGTCGAAGTCGTATAATTGGATGAATGAAAGTATATTGGTTAATATTGTTTTATTGTGCGATTGCTACACGTGGCATACTGCGATCGCACGGTAAAATACGCACGCACACACTCGCATTACAACATTTAGCTATTTATATAATTCATATTCATATTGGTTCCGTTAAACAGTGATTTATGAGCAGACTATCTAGTTTATTATTAGTTTACATATTATGATTATATATACACTTTAGTGTTATTTAAGGTTCAGGTTATAGGAAATGTGTCATGTCTGGTATCATATTAATCCCCTATTCATCAGCAGTTGTTCGGTTCATTCACCGAAGGGATCGCACATTGCATACTTTAGTTAGTGATGTTAGGGAATAAATACTTAAAGTAATGCTGACTATAAAATGCTAATAGACTAGTTGAAACTGGAGCCTTGGCGGGAAAAGTCAGAGCACAACCCCTGGAGAGATGACCCCCACCTTTGGATATTTTGGTTTGAACTGGCCTATGACCTGCAGCAATCTGGACCTTCCTGATACCTGGACCAATAGAAGCAACCCACACCATCTCCATTGTTCTCACTGTAACGCTGAGTGTATATAATAGAGCAGTGCTCCTACTGGTTTTCAGTCATTCTCTGACCACAGTATTTTGGAGTGAACTACTGTTCACTGGTACCCGTGGGAGCGCAATGCGAGCGCAGTATGTATGTATCTTTTGGTATTGGCTGTACTGTATTATAATCATGTATTGAACTGTTAACTTTTTACATCTGCTAAAATAAATTACTTTGTGCGTTGGAAACAAAATACAATCGCTTGGGCAATGCTTATTTGAAAACGATAGAATTACTTTAATAATTTGGGGGCTCTGAGTTGGTGGTTACGTTACCGGAAGGTATGCAACGTTGACGGAATTCGGTTCCTCACCAAAGGGTGGAAGACGCGTCACATACGGGAAAGAACACAATGTGTTCAAAACCTGTTGTTCATTCTGTGTTGAGAAACCGAATGTCCATTGTTGCATAATTTGAAGGAACGCTAACTTGAATCTAGGGACAAGAAAGAAAAATGTTTCTTTTTATTGTCGTTTTGCGTTTTAAAGGTATTGCATTGCATAGGGTATGTGTACTTCCTGCATTGAGTATGTGAACTTCCGGTATTGTTGCCACGTGTGTAAACAGTCATGTTCATAGTCTGTTATATATGCATAGTGTAATCACTTGGTAAAACCTCTAAAAAGATAGTGCCATTGCTTGGGAAAATAATTTTCTGCGCAGAAAAAGGTGTATGTGTTTGTGAATTGTATGATTTTGAAGTGAAAGTTGATTTACTGTTAGAAGGTGGGTGGCGTAGCCTAATTAAATCGTCCACGGTAAATTGAAACGTACTCCCCAATAAGTAATCGCAAAGTTTAGCGATAGCTAGTATCGCTAAGCGGTGCAATTGGATCGCATGGTTTATTGTGCAACCCTGATGGTGAATTGGGTGTATATGCGAGAGAAATCACGCTGGTAAGGCGGGTAAACTCCGATGCTACCAGTTCAGTAATATACTCAACAGATTTTATGTGTTGAGCCAGGATATCGAGGAGCTGATATTTCTGTTGTCCATAGTGATATTTCTGTGTTAGGAGGTGGGTGGCGTAGCCTAATTAAATCGTCCATGATTAGGAGGTGGGTGGCGTAGCCTAATTAAATCATCCACGGTCAAGAGGTGGGTGGCGTAGCCTAATTAAATCGTCCACGGTCCATCTCTAGTAGGCTCTGTTTGAAACAAGAACAGCGTTGAGAAATAGGTTGTTTTCACAATGGGTGCGAAGCAAACGCTAGAGATGGGTGATGTTCTGCTGTCTAAGAAAGGACCAATTTGTTCAGCGAGGTTCCGTATGTTTGAAAAGTATGGTGTGTATACAACGGCATACTGCGACAAATGGGTCAAGATGACCCAGGAGTGTGTGAAACCTTTCCCAACATACAGAGGTGTTAAATAATGTTAGAGATAAAGTGCGGTTGATTAAATCAACAGAAACGAGAATTAAACATGATGACTGTTTAAAATTGTGGCAACAAGAAGGGTACACGTGGCAAGGAAGCGCGTGTTCAGCGGAAGAAAGCATACGGAAGTAAGCGTTCCCGAAGTGTGCGTTGCAAAGCATGGAGAACTGAGCGCAAGCACGCCTCCGACAAATTTGGTCGGGGCGGTAAGTACAGCCAATACCAAAAATTTTAAAACTGTAACTAGTAACTTGTATGTTGTTTTAAGTAATGTTTCAGGACAAAGAAAAGGAACGATCCCACCAGCAGGGGCAGCGGCTGAAAGTGGTGAGAATAATGTAAAGGTTAACAAAGGGGGAGACATCCATTATACTGAAACAGCACTTCCAACAACTTGTTCAGAATGTAGTGATTTAGTAGGCTTACATCCTGTCCGCACAAAAGCAGTTCCCAATGGGAAGGTAGACAGAGATGGTGAAGTTCCCTTAAAATACATAGCAAAGCATGATCCATGGACTAGGTCTGAAATGTTTTCAATTTTGTCTGATTTCTCTGAACCTAGAAAAGATTTGGCCAAATGTCAGAAGTTTATTAAATATTATGGTAATATGTACGAGCCAACTAATAACGATTGGCGAGTAGTGTTGAAGACCTGTCTTCCTCAATACTGATATACAAAAGTTTATTAAGGATTGTATGTTGGAGGAGGATAGATCCTCAACAGAGGGTGATAACCATGAAAATTTTAAACGCATAATTTCTCAGTTGGCCATATACTTTCCTACGATAGTGGACTGGAGTAAAATTTTTACTATCAAACAAAAGGATAATGAAAATGCAACAGACTATTTTTCCAGGGCTCTGACAACAATGGCTAAATACACTGGGGTATCAGACATAGAAGATAATGTACACTACAGGGAGGTTGCTGTTTTGGTTCTAATAGATGGCCTCAGGGAAAACTTTTAAAGAAGGGTGCAAACTTTATTACCAAACTGGAAAGGAATCACTGTAAGTTCTCTCAGGGAGTCAGCTATAGGACATGATAGAAGTATAAATAAACAGAAAGAGACACTAAGTGATAGGGTAATGATGGTAAGTATCCCAGCACTAGAGGACACACGACCAGAGTATAATAACACCTGGTTTAAGGAACAGAAACAATATGAGACAAGAAAGTGTTACAACCGCCATAAAGAGGGACACATAAGGAGATACTGTAAACAGAAAAGATCAAAGACACCAACAAAGAAGGCGTACACAAGTCTCAAAGGTTTCCCAACAGTGCCTGCACACCTCATAGCAACAAATACTTTAAGGAAGAACTATAGTCAACTCTAGAAATCAGGTTATATCTGTAGTCCTACAACCAGGCAAGGTAAGTGGTAAGTATTAGTGTGCAGGTTTAGAAAGAAACTGAATTAAAAGTATACTTTGTTGATTTTGCTTGTTTGTTTTATGTTGTCACATGCTTGCTTTCCTGATCGCTGGCCGATGGTAAAGAATGAAAATGTTTGTTTCATTTGCTGTTTAAAGATAACTATCTTGTTTTTTCTTCTCACAGATAAGGGTACACAAAAGGAATATAGACTTAGTGCTTAAGAGGGTGGGATAGAGAAATAGGAAAATGACTCTTGAAAGACAAATTAACAATGGATCATTGGAACACTCTTTGCTTTAGGCTGCAGTGACTCATGATAATTTGTTTGGCTGAGAATCATTATCCAAAAATGAAGTATGTACATACTTTGCTCCAAAATATCGTTTTATGTATTTCAGAGAAAATATGAGTCACTAGGAGTTAATCTTTTATTTTTCTATTATAAGTCAGAAAGTCCGCTGCAAAGGTATATAGTTATGGTGATACCGAGTTCTTAATGAACAAATGACGGACGACACTGGATTGCACGGTTGATGTAAGACCCCCTAGTCAAGTATGGGGGGGGGTCATAGTTTAGTGAATAGGTAAGGGGATTAGTGGAATGAATACAGCCATTTTCCCATAGTGTCCAATCCAGCTGTCATGTTTGCTGTAAAATCTCCCTTTCTGCATGTCTATTTGTTTTCAAGCCCTTGTATTCAAATCTTTGTATTCTTATTATTCATTGCTCTCCTATTTTCTCATTCTTTACATATATGCTAGTATCTCTCTCTCTCTCTTCTCTTGTATAGAGATACAAAAAGACGTAGACACTGTCCCAGTAATGGGGCTAAGACATTTTTTTTTATATATTTTTTTTACATAAGACGGACTCAGGGATATACACACCAGATTGACATGAGTTACAGAAACAGATTGCATATCTGCTTTTTGCCTTCTGTACAAAGTGTGCCTTTATATTTATGCACAAAGGGTGTAAAGATCGCTAGAGGTTAGGCATACAGATATGCATCTCTGTGTAGAAAATTGGAGTAGAATTTTTTCCACAAGATACGACATAATGTGAAACCCTAGAAAATGCAGCATTTTCGTGTTTTATATTTTTTCACTGTTAGACAGACATGTACTGGATACTGTTATATTTGAAGAAAGTGTTATAGAAATAGATCCCTTTGCCCTTCTTACTTAGTCAAGTAGCTGAATGTGAGGTACTGAGAATGGCATGTGAGTTGGCAGAGGGAAAATCGATTGATATACATTGGTCTTCAGCATTTTTCTAGTCTAGGGGGCGACATTGAGTTGACTGAAAAATCTTTTTATAGCAATACCAGCACATGAGTAGGACACTACATAGAGGACTTTCTACAGTGACACAGTTACCAACTGAAGTCAGGGCCATCTTTTCCATTGGGCACGATGGGCAGGTGCCTGGGGGCCCCACGGGCAAGGGGGCCCCATAGGCAGGGCTCTTAATTAGAATAAATAATCCTGCATGAAAAAACCTACAAAAAAAAAACCTTCAAGGGTCACTGAGCAAGTACATCTATCTATCTCTATCTATCTGTATCTCTATACATCTATATCTATATATGTAGGGGCCCCGGTGCACTGCTTTGCCCGGGGACCCATAATGTGGTTAAGATGGCCCTGACTGAAGTAGCTGCTAGTAAAGTCCACACTTACACACACGACTATACATGGCTGTCACACCAGGGTGAACATAGCTGTCAAATAGACAGCAGGGTTTTATGTGACAGCTGACAAATTTATGTTTTTGTTTTTTTTTCGTTGTATTGTTTTAAAATGTGAACACACACACGCATACACATATTGGTTAATATATGAAGATTTGTGTTGCCTGAAGAACAAACTGTCTGGAAGGTGAAGAGATGTGGTTAGGAGTCTGGCGGACCCTGGAGAGATGGACAAGGTAGACCAGTAGCTCCCAGAATGTATCTTCCGGACCTAGCGGAAGCAGCACATGGTCTGGCTCAGCTGGGTACAGAAGGTATGTGCAAGTTGGTAAGAGTATATTGGGGTGCACCAGACATTTCTTCTCAAGCTAATAGGACGACAACGTCCTGTCTTGTTTGAGAGAATGTCAGGAAGATGATACCAATAGAGCCACCCCATATACCTCCTGCAGATGGGTTTTTCTCCAGGTAAAACAAATCCACGTCATCCAATTACCACCTTGCAGGATTCTCAAGTATACACTGGTGTACCGATTAAATATGTCTGGGTAAAGATGTATTGAAATGTGTCTAATGTATTACTGTGTCATACTCAAAGCTTTTGTTATTCAATGTGATAGCCCTAGAGTTATAATAGGTGATAGGGTATTCATGTTATTGATAATAAATGTATAATGTATGAGTAGTGGTAACAAATTACATACTTTTGATTAACCACAAACCAGTGTGAACATAAAGTAACGGTACTAAGTAGAATGTATTGAATAGAATGAGAGTTGGAACTTGATTGAAGTGGCTGATAGCTGTAGCCACTAGACCTTACCCACTATCAAGATCACTCCTGGGCTGCCTCTTAACCTGTTGACTTATGAAATGTTCTTGACCCCTCTTGGGATGAGTTTGTAACTAAGAGACTAGTTTAGACCTTGAGAGGGAAGGTAAACGGTGAGACAGCAACCGAGAATGTTCAAAACACTGTTTCCTGAAAAGTTACACTAACTGTCAGGATGTTGGACCGGGAGAGTAAGTTGTGGAACAGTAATTTCCTAGGCTCAGGTTATTTGACAGACAGGTACCAGGTGTAGGCTACCAGCATCACGACTTCAAGGGTAGCACAGACACACTGGTGCCCATTTCACCCACTGCAGAGGGGCCAACACTCAGAGAAGGGTCCAAGTGCACTCATGAATCTGTTCTGGGAGGCCTCAAATGCAGTTAGTAGCACCTGAGCCAAAGGCTAAGACAGTTGTCCAGCATGAAGTTGTAGTTTTCCTGTTCTGTGTTTCTCCGATCACATTCTCTTTTCAGGACGGTCAATTCTTTTGATTGTTGACAGATGACAGAGAGTGGTTCAGGTAATGATATTGAGGATTTGGAAATGAAGGAGAAGTTAGTAGCACAATCGGTCCAGCCAATTACTCTATTCAATCAGGGGCAAAGGAAAATTTGGAAACCTTGGAGCTTGGAGAAAGTGTGAGGGGCTATTGTCTGAGTAGCATTACGTCCGTAAGTACGTTGACCCCATAGTTGAAGAGAGGTACACCCATCGATGCCAGTCCAGTAACATTCGGACTTGAGCAGGCATCCTTGAGAATGATTATCATTCTTGGGTGGGTAAGGTTGTAGACCAAAAAGTGCTGGGGGTGCTCTCATGTGCCTCAGTGATTATACCAAGTAGGACTTTCCACTAAATATTCCTGAGGTACTCGAATTATGGGTGGGAGGTCGCTAAGGGAAAAGTACGACACCTAGGTCCCTTAATCTGGAGTATCCCAATGTTTGGCAAGCCAACCGCTATTTCACGTACAAAGAAACCTGAGTATTGGGAGACTGGGAAGAATGAGCAGACAATAGCCCGCCCACAAGTGTTGATGAAAAGAACTGATGACATTATTAGAAGTGTGTATTTTAACGCAAGCTGAAGGTGATTGTATATGACATTATTGATAGACATAGGATGATGTTATTGATAAACATGAAGTGTTTAAATGTATTCTGAGCTTAAAGACATACGTTGGACGGATAAACCTGTTAAACTTGAAGAACTGTAGTAGAGTATTCTGTATAACTGATACATGTTCTATTGTACTCTGTACCCTTCCAAATAATGTATTACATGTTTTATTGCACCCTTGAAGGGCATACAAAAGGTTATCTCCAAGCTCCAGAAGTATACGGTCTATAGTAAAAGAAGAAATCGTTTTGAGTATTAAGACACTCTCTTATGATAACTTGTTTAGATCTACAGACAGCATGGTCATACACCAAGGGGGACTTGCACTACATAGCAATGAAACGTGGTACTGAGAGCCTGCATATAAAATCTTTAAGGTGATAGTTTATTATACTATCAAAGGGTGGAACTGTCAAAGTCGTATAATTGGATGAACCAAAGTATATTGGTTAATATTGTGTGATTGCACTCCGTATGCCACGCTACACATGGCATACTGCGATCGCATGGTAAAATACGCACGCACACACACACTCGCATTACAACATTTAGCTATTTATATAATTCATATTCATATTGGTTCCGTTATACAATGATTTATGAGCAGACAGTATCTAGTTTATTATTAGTTTATATATTATGATTATATACACACTTTAGTGTTATTTAAGGTTCAGGTTATAGGAAAGGTGTCTGGTATCATATTAATCCCCTATTCATCAGCAGTTGTCCGATTCATTCGCCGAAGGAAACGCACATTGCATACTTTAGTTAGTGATGTTAGGGAATAAATACTTAAAGTAATGCTGACTATAAAATGCTAATAGACTAGTTGAAACTGGAGCCTTGGCGGGAAAAGTCAGAGCACAACCCCTGGAGAGATGACCCCCACCTTTGGATATTTTGGTTTGAACTGGCCTATGACCTGCAGCAATCTGGACCTTCCTGATACCTGGACCAATAGAAGCAAGCCACACCATCTCCATTGTTCTCACTGTAACACTGAGTGTATATAATGTAGCAGTGCTCCTACTGGTTTTCAGTCATTCTCTGACCACAGTATTCTGGAGTGAAATACTGTTCACTGGTACCCGTGGGAGTGCAGCGAGCGGTATGTATATCTTTTGGTATTGGCTGTACTGTATTATAATTGTCACGCTGGGGTCCCGCTAGTCGGGACCCGGCTCTCTTACCTCTCCGGCGCCCGGCGGAGTCCCGATGACGGCCGCCATCTTGGATGGGTCTGCGCATGCGCAGACCGGATTTCTGCTTTAGGGGCTTCCACTGCCCTCTATTGGATGGAGGATCTTCCTCCAGTATTTAAACCTCCCTCTACCTTTACTCTGAGCCTGTTCTTAGGTTCAGTTGGATGTCCTAGTGAATTCCTGCTGCAAGCCACAGCTTCTCTACAGCATTCTGCATTCCGCAGCAACTTGTACAGCTTCCGCTATCCCAGCGGTCATCCTACAAACCGCAGCAACTTATACAGCTTCCCGCTATCCCAGCGGTCATCCTGCAACCCGCAGCAACTTGTACAGCTTTCGCTATCCCAGCGGTCATCCTGCAATCCGCAGCAACTTGTACAGCTTCCGCTATCCCAGCGATCATCCTGCAAACCGCAGCAACTTATACAGCTTCCCTCTATCCCAGCGGTCATCCTGCAACCCGCAGCAACTTGTACAGCTTCTGCTATCCTAGCGGTCATCCTGCAATCCGCAGCAACTTGTACAGTTTCCACTATTCCAGTGGTCATTCTGCAGTCCGCAGTACTCCATACAGCTTCGCTGTCTCAGTGGTCATTTCTGTTCAAGCTCTGTTTTCTCCGAACTCCGTGGAACCTGCCCCACTAACAGAGGACCGCGACCTGCGTGGCGGTCGCCGCAAAGTCCATACCACCTTGCGGCGGTTCTTGGTGAAGGCCAGCCGCTACGTTAGACTCCGCGCCTCTGGTGAGTGTTAGTCTTGGCAGGTCAGGGGTCTGTATTCTAGTATAGCATGACAGTAAGAACAGGCCGTAACTACAATGGCCCTCTCCAGAGGGATAACGGGTAAGGCATACCGGGTAACCAGGGACTGAGAAATGAAGTTGCCTGCTGGCCCGGAAACCACTAATGCAGGAGTGGTGAACAGGTTCCCGGGGGCCAGGATGGACACGGGAAAGGAACAGGTTTTAGAGCCAGAACAAATAGGAGAGGATTCGGAAGACCCCAGCCTGACCTCCCCAGAGCAGGTTAGGGTTTGGCGTTTCCCAGTCTCTTGGGGCAAGAATTCAGCAGATGACCCGGGTCAGCACAGTAAATACAAAGTTTGTTTTTCAGTCTGCGCTCTCGTTCCTCCGGAGTTAGGCGAGACCGTCCCAATTCCATGGGCTCCACAGGAGATAATGGGTGTTGGAACCGAGGTGCCATTCTGGAAGAGGAACGGAAGAAAGATTCCTTCTCTGAAGATCGCTCCCGGAACCTCAGATCAACTCTGTTGCAAAGAGAGATTAGGGCGTCCAAGGTGGACGGCAGCTCTTGGGAAGCCAGAACGTCCTTGACTTTGTCAGAAAGGCCTTGCCAGAAGGCGGCCACCAGGGCGTCATTATTCCACTGGAGCTCTGAAGATAAGGTCCGGAATTGGATTACATACTGTGCCACGGAATGAGTCCCCTGTCGGAGGCGGAGGATACTGGAAGCTGCTGAGGAAACCCGACCGGGTTCATCGAAAATTTTCCGAAAAGCCGCGATGAAGGCGGCACTATCACTCAGAAGTGGGTCATCTCTCTCCCACAGGGGGGAGGCCCAAGCCAGAGCCTGTCCGGAGAGCAAGGATATAATATAGGCCACCTTGGAGCGATGAGTGGGGAAATTCTGAGGTTGAAGTTCGAAATGAATGGAACATTGATTAAGGAAGCCCCGACAGGACTTCGGATCTCCCTCGACTTTAGTGGGAGTAGGCAAATGGAGGGTAGACGGAGCAGATGCAGAAAGGCGCTCAGGAGGTTGAGCGGCAACAGGAGGATCCACCCCGACACGAGGAGCAGCGACTTGCAGAGAATCCACACGGGTGACTAGGGCTTGAAAGCACTGTAATAACTGTTGCTGCATTCTATCTTGTTGTTCTACTCGGGAAACCAAGTGCTGGAGCATGTCCCTGGCTGAAGGTTCCGTGGAGGGATCCGTCATGGCCTGTTCTTAGGTTCAGTTGGATGTCCTAGTGAATTCCTCCTGCAATCCACAGCTTCTCTACAGCATTCTGCATTCCGCAGCAACTTGTACAGCTTCCGCTATCCCAGCGGTCATCCTGCAACCCGCAGCAACTTGTACAGCTTCCGCTATCCCAGCGGTCATCCTGCAATCCGCAGCAACTTGTACAGCTTCTGCTATTCCAGTGGTCATTCTGCAGTCCGCAGTACTCCATACAGCTTCGCTGTCTCAGTGGTCATTTCTGTTCAAGCTCTGTTTTCTCCGAACTCCGTGGAACCTGCCCCACTACCAGAGGACTGCGACCTGCGTGGCGGTTGCCGCAAAGTCCATACCACCTTGCGGCAGTTCTTGGTGAAGGCCAGCCGCTACGTTAGACTCCGCGCCTCTGGTGAGTGTTAGTCTTGGCAGGTCAGGGGTCTGTATTCTAGTATACCGTGTCAATAATCATGTATTGAACTGTTAACTTTTTACATCTGCTAAAATAAATTACTTTGTGCGTTGGAAACACAATACAATCGCTTGGGCAATGCTTATTTGAAAACAATATAATTTCTTTAATAATATATATAAGAAATCACCAAATAAGAGATTCCTCACTCCAAGCTTCTTAAACAGTAGCTGTTTTATTTCGGCATAAAACAGCATAACATGAAAACAGTAAAGTTTCCACGGCTTCCTGACAAGCAAATTATGCCCACAATCCCTGTCTATTGTTCGGCTGCTTGTCTGCATCAGAAGCCCTGACCACCAGATCCCACATTCCTTTTATATACACACACATACACACACAGAGCAATCATCACCTGTGTGTGAACTTCTTTTTCCAGGTAACAGCAGTACCATTAACCCTGTCTGTACTTCTCCCTGCTGGACAGGTCCTATTCTGGTTACCTTTTTCACATACCCTTCCCCTTATCTTTGCCATACTTGCGAAGCGGAACTTGGGAAAAATTTTCTCTTCGCCAACTCCCTCTCTTCTGTCCTCGCCAAACGAGGCAAATCAGCCTACCTGAGGAGTGCATCTCTCCACAACAGGGCATCTGCATTATTATGCAGAGCCCCTGGTCTAAGTTCCACATTAAAGCTAAAGGGTTGTAATGCCAGGAACCAACGTGTGACCCTGGCATTTACCTTCTTACTTGTGTGCATCCACTGTAGTGGGGCATGGTCGGTAACCAGGATGAAATCCTTACCAAGTAGGTAGTACCGGAGTGCCTCTACTGCCCACTTAATGGCCAAACACTCCTGTTCCACTGTGGCATACCTCTTGTCTCTCAGGAGGAGTTTACGGCTGAGGAAAGAACCGATTTCTCTTCCTTCACCCTTTGGGACAATACTGCCCCAGGTCTGTGCCGGAAGCATCTGTCTGGAGAAATAACAGCTCCCTAATGTTAGGTGCTTGTAGAACCATTGCAGTACACAAAGCTGCTTTCAAGTCTTTCCAAGCAGCTTCTGAAGACTCAGACAAAAGTAATTTGTCCGGATTATTCTTTTTTTTAACAAATTTTGTCAATGGGGTGGTTAAGGTAGGAAAGTTTTGACTAAACCATTGGTAGTAACCGACCAACCCCAGGAAAGTTCATAACTGACACTTTCTCTCTGGTCTAGGCCAATTCCTCACAGCCTCTACCTTATCCACTTTGGGTTTTATTTTCCGCCGATCGACCACATAACCCAGATGCTTATCCTCTGCCATGGCTAGTGCACAATTCAAGGGGCTCGACGTATGGCCGCAATGCCTTAATGACTGCAAAACCGCCTCTACCTTGGGAAGATCTGACTCCTAGTCCTGACTGTAGATGACTATGTCATCAAGGTGGCGTATTCCCGATGAGGCTTCAACAGTTTGTCCATTGCCCGCTGAAACGTGGCTGGCACCCCATGGAGGCCAAATGGCAATACCTTGTACTGAAACAGCCGTTCAGGTGCTGAATAGGATGTTTTAGGTTTGGCTGAGGCAGTGAGTGGTATCTGCCACTACCCTTTTGTCAAATTTAGGGTAGTCAGATATTGACTTCTGGCCAGATTCTGCACTAACTTTTCTACCCGTGGCATTGGATGTGTCAAACCTAGACACCTTATTCAACTTCCTAAAATCATTAGAGAAGCGAATGGCCCCTGAAGGCTTTGGCACAAAGACTATAGGGTTATTTCACTAGCTGGCGAACTCCTCCACTACTCCGAGTTGCAGGATGTCCTCCAGCTCTCGCTTTACTGCAGCCCTTCGTGCCCCAGGTATTCTATATGGCCGCTGGTTAAATATAACTACTGGTGGGGTGACAGTGTCATGTTCAATTATTTTGGTATGCCTGGGAATAGCCAAAATAAAGTCTGTATTCCGATCTACCATTTCTAAGGCTTGTCATCTCTGAGTCAGCGTCAGAGAAGAAACCACGAGGACTATGCAGTCCTTGGTTTTTAATGCTGACAAAGTTAATGTTGGGGTTTCCTCAACCCATGGCTTTAACAAGTTAACATGATAGACTTGCTCTTTTCGCCATCTACTGAGCTGCCGCACTCGGTAATTTACTTGCCCTATGGGCTCTATTATCTCATAAGGGCCTTGCCAATGTGCATACAACTTGCTTTCCTTAGTTGGTACTAGGATAAGCACCTTGTCACCTGGGCTAAAGGTGTGTAAGGTGGCTCGAGTATCATAACCCTTCTTTTGCCGTCCTTGTGCTTCCGTCAGATGTTGTTTACCCAACGGGCCGACCTGTTGTAGTCAATCGTATAATTAGGCCACAAATTGTACTATATTTGGCTCCTTGGGTCCCTGCTGTTCCCACCCTTCTTTCAGGATATCCAGAACCTCGCAGGGTTGTCTCCCAAACAGCAGGGACTAAACCACATTGATTCCTGAGGCACCTCCCTTATCGCAAACATGAGACAAGGTAACAGGGTGTCCCAATCTCTTTTATTATGAGCCACAGCTAGTCTAGTCATTTGCTTTATGGTCCTATTAAACCGCTCATCCAACCCGTTGGTTTGCGGATGAAAAACCGAGGTCTGCAGTCTTTGTACCCCTAGCAATTTGCATAACTCCTTCATTAAAGCTGACATGAAGGGGATTACCTGTTCTGTTAGCATCTCTTTTGTGATTTGCAGTAGAGTGTACATTAACAGTAACTCTTTGGAAATAGTGTTTGATTTAATATTCCTTAGTGGAATTGCCTCAGGGTATCGTGTAGTGTAATCAAGGACTACTAACACATATTGATGTCCTCGGGCAGACTTTTTCAAGGGACTCCCTAAGTTCATGGCAATTCGCTCGAATGGGACTGGAATTATAGTGAGAGGTACCAGGGGAGCTCGATAGTCTGGTTTAGGGGCAATACGCTGCTATACTGGGCAGGCTTGACAGTATCTCTTGACTGCCATACGGATTCCCGGCCAGTAATATCTCAGGATAACCTGATTTAAAGTCTTCTCCTCTCCCAGATGCCCCCCCCAAAAAGGTGTGTATGGGCTGTGGTTTGTACCTGTTGCACCAGGAGTTGGTGCACTGCTTTCTCCTGTACCCTATAAATCAGATCCCCTTTTATTATAAAGTAAGGTGCTCCCCGGGCCGGTCTCTCAGCCTTCCATTCTCCATTCACTTCCACCACATATTTATAAGCATTCTCCAAAGCGCTATCATTAAGTTGGTCCCTTGCAAAGTCCTGAAGTGACACAATACTGGATAGAGGGTACCAATCTTCACCCTCTAGCAGGGCTTCTGTTCCCTCCTGACTTTCTCCAGCTAGAACTTTCCTCATCCATGTTCTGTAACATGACAGCGGTATAGTTGCAGCCAAAACCTGGTATTCAGGCTCCAGGT
Organism: Mixophyes fleayi; assembly: GCF_038048845.1. NCBI lineage: Eukaryota > Metazoa > Chordata > Amphibia > Anura > Limnodynastidae > Mixophyes > Mixophyes fleayi. Next base: position 153,579,367 of record NC_134405.1, on the reverse strand, counting down.
GTTGCGGTTTCTTGGCCTCTATCTCCAGTTCCGGGGTATGAAAGAGTTTCCGAGGTCTGGCTAATGACTCAGTTGCAGGCATGTCCTGATTGATCTGGTCGGCTATAATTTCCCAGAACAGGGGAAAGTCTTGCCCCAGTATAAGGGGGTATAGCAGTCTTGGGGCTATTCCTGCTACCACTTGCACTGTTTGCCCTTTTACAGTAATAGAAAGATTGACACAGTCATATTCCTCGGTGACCCCTTGAATGCACAGGACTTTCTCTGACAGTAGCCGGGTCGACAGGCCTTCTGGAACCACAGTGCCGGATGCCAAGGTGATTTCACTACCCGAGTCCACCAACGCTAACACAGCCTGATGCCGTATCAGGTCGGTCACCTGGAACATCAGTGGATTCCCCGTGGACGAGGACATGGTGAAACAAGCAGGAAACCTGGTGTCTAGTCGAACCACTGAGAAATCAATCGGTTCTGGATGTTTTGGACAATGTCTCCGGAAGAGCCCTTGCCCACCACACTCAATACACTTTGCTGGGGTCACTTTGCGATCTCCTCCCAACCTCTGGTGTTTGTTTCGGCCTGAGGTCTGGCCTGGCAACTCTCTTGGCTGTCTGGCCATATTTTCAACTGCACAATATCGGTCAATAGCTGTCGCAAGCTCCTCAAACGACTGAGAGGCCGTCTGTTGAACCCATCTCTGTAACTCCAGACTCAGATTTCGCTCACAATGGTCGATAGCCAGGATTTCTAACATTCTGATCAGTATATTACGATCGGGCTCCATCCAACTTTTTTACAACTTTGCCAGGTCTGCCAGCTGGGCACACATTGCATATCCCGATCTAAACTGCCAGTCATGGAATCGTTACGCCTTCTCGGGCCCTGTTATCCCTATCCGTGCCAAAATGTCAGCTGCCTGATCCTCGGGCACATCCATATAAGCATGCTGGGCTTCACCGGTCAAATAAGGAGCCAGATTCTCTACCCATTCACCTGCTGGCCACTTAAGACGTGTCGGCGTCCTTTCCAACAATAATAAAAACGCCTCAACGTCGTCCAAGGAGGTCATCTTTTGCAAGATAGCAAGTTCTTGCTCACTTTGTCTGAGCTGACTGCGCTCCGCCCGCAACAGTCTGTTACTTTCCACCTGAGCCTCAGCGACGGCTCGCATCTGGGCCTGTTGTGTGGCTGCCACATTAGTTAATGCTCGGAGGATTTCCTCCATCTTGCTATCTGATCTGGCGGGATAGTGAAACTGTGCTTCCTTAACATACACTGACAAGCAAATGGGGAAAACAACAACAAAGAAACCTTTTTTTCTTTAATTGTCAGCTTAAGCAATAATGCTACATTTTACCTCCAAGGAGGGACAATACAAACTTTAGGAAAATAAAGAAAACACACAAAACATTTGTTTTTTGGTTTGGTTTTTTTTTAAATTCAAACTTATCCTTTGTTGTCTGGATGGCTGGGTGAACAGCTGTGTTTTTTGGCTGTCCTTTTCAGATCCTACAATGACACCACTTTGTAGAAATCACCAAATAAGAGATTTTTCACTCCACGCTTCTTGAGCAGTAGCTGTTTTATTTTGGCATTAAACAGCATAAACAGCATAACATAAACAGTAAAGATTCCACGACTTCCCGACAAGCTAACTATGCCCACAATCCCTGTCTATTGTTTGGCTGCTTGCCGACATCAGAAGCCCTGACCACCAGATCCCACAATCATTTTATACACACACAGCAATCACACCAATGTTGGGCACTCCTTGCTCCAGGTAATAGCAGGACCATTAACCCTGTCTGTACTTCTCCCTGCTGGACAGGTCCTATTCTGGTTTTCATTTCCACAATAATATATATATATATATATATATATATATATATATATATATATATATATATATATTAAACATCATAGAAACAGAACAATGCATTCAATGAAATATCACAGATTTACATATAACAAAATTACATTAAGCATATAATTTGGATCAGTATTTATAGCTGTAGGTAGGGGTATGCATTTTAGAAATGGCTGGTTTTCTGTTCACACGTGCTATTACTTACCCTTACTGCTCATATTTTGGTGAGCTGCTTATCATAGCCCTACGTGCGCAAGAGGCAAGTCCAAAACATTCAGAAAATATTCTAGTAAATCCTTAAATCAGACAGACCTGTCCTGAACAATTGAATGGATTTTATGCAACTGTTTCTGAGCCAGTGAGGCATTACCAAGGAACAAAAACAAAGGTAATCTATGTTTAAAGAGGTTGTCTACTCATATACACATTCTGCTACACTAACTGTACTATTTATTGCGACAAAGTTGCTATATATATATATATATATATATATATATATACTGCTGCGCCCATGACATTTTGTGTCTTTAAACAGAAATTGTATGTATAATAACTATTTGCCCTGTGATTCTAATAAAACATAACTTTCCATTAAAAAATGGTAAATGTAAAATTTACTGTAAAGGATGTTAATAGTGGATTAAACTGTTATCATGAGTTGCTCTGTAAAACAATTTAATGAGGATGTGTTTTAACATATTTCAGAAATAGTACTCAAAATTACGGAAATCCCCAAGCCCCAAGTATTGCGATGGTGTAATCATATACATTTTATAAAGATTGGGTAGTGCTACTATTTATACTTTATGACCTGTACTGCAGGATGAGAAGTTTGTGTCACCTATATATTGAGATTGTGTAATTTGTTTGATATGAAAGCTGAACAGGCTCAGACAAGTAATTTATATTATGATGAACCACCACACCTGCAAACCTTTTTGAAGAGCTTTTTATATTGTATGTTGGTATAAAATTTAAGGACAATATGGAATGGCAGCACGTGTGGAGTTTGTATGTTCTCCCCGTGTTTGCGTGGCTTTCCTCCGGGTACTCCGGTTTCCTCCCACACTCCAAAAACATACTGGTAGATTAATTGGCTGCTATCAAATTGACCCTAGTCTCTGCCTCTCTGTCTGTCTCTCTGTGTGTGTTAGGAAATTTAGACTGTAAGCTCCAATGGGGCAGGGATTGATGTGAATGAGTTCTCTGTACAGCGCTGCAGAATTAGTGGCGCTATATAAATAAATAAATGGTGATGATGATGGAGTTAGAATGTATCAGTAAGAGTTCTATGTGAGGACTACAATACAGAGGGGAAATTGAGTATTCTTTTTTTTTTTGTTTAGACTTGCCTCTGACCTAATTTTCACCACTTCTCTGATTAACACCTTTCACTTCTGCCTCCAAGGTTTCTCCTGTGCTGTTCCCCACTTGTAAAACATCCATACCCTGCCTGACCAGACCCTCCCCCAACCTTCAATCTTTTAAGAGCTCTCTCCAAACCCACCTCTAAACTACTGCCTTTTCCTGCACCCCCTAATTGCAGAAAAGCCTTTGGGTTTTGGTGCATTTACTATGTTTTCCAGCTCATCCTACTCCTGTTTTGTGCATTATCTATTGTGTATTTGTCTTCTGTTTAAGGGAGGTTAGCTGTAGTCACTTCCCACCTTGCCTATATAAATAATAGGTGTGTGAACAGCACTAATTTGCTGGTATCAGATAAAACAAAAAGCTTGGAAATACATCGAAGACTAAAGAGATACTGCAAGCATAGCAAATACATTTGTTAAGCAGTAGTCTGGATCAGTATATATTTTAGTTTTTTATTTAATTATGACCTTTTGTTTTATCTGATACCAGCAATTTAGTCCTGTTCACACACCTATTGTTTCTTTGTCTGAGTTATAGAGAATACATAATCTCTCTAGAACAGCTGCTTCTTCTTGTATCTGTATTTTTATATTTTTAGCACTGTGAGATAATTGTTTTGTTGCGTATATAAAGCTTGCTTTTACACTGGCAGTTGCTGGTGTATTAATGACAGTGTCTCTGTCTTTAGCCTATTGTTACCTTGTTTGAGTCTATGAATTGCCCTGAGCAATGGTTTTGTCCCTTCTGTCACAGTCCTAGTCTCAGTCTTGTTCTAGTCTGTTTAAATCTTTTGTACCTTTTGAAATGTTTATTCTGTCCTTCTCCTTTGCAATATCTTTGTATCTATCTTATTTACCTGTTGTGCTCTTAACACTATCTGGTCCCTTTAATGTCTGCTTTGTACTAGCTATGACCCTATCACTCTCACTTGCCCTGGTGTTGTGTAGTATAGATATTCCTCATGCTTTAAAGTCCTGTGAATGTGGCTACTATGGGTCCAGTGCAGAGCCTGCGAACACCTGGGGGTAAAAGTATTATAGTCCGATTTTTTTCAAGTCTCTGAAAATCGGCGAGTTGACAGCTAAAATTTAAAGCGGCGCTGGCTTGTAAAGGCAAAGTCTCACAAGCCAGCGCCGCTTTAAATTTTAGCTGTCAACTCGCCGATTTCCAGCGAGTTGAAAAAATCGGAGTATAATACATTTACCCCCTGGATTCCACCAGTGGTCAAATTGTAAGGTAATTGTAATCCCTCCGTAGTGTCCATTTCTGTTTTGTTTTGTTAACCCTTGTTGTTTCTGGGCTTCCATGTGTTCCTAATGATAATCTAATTCTGACCTGTGGCCTGGCTGACTACTTGTTCTGGTTTTAACCTTTGCCTGTTTGACTGCCTGCTCCAGACTTACTACCTTTCTTGTCTATTTACCTTTATTTTCTTTAACCTATTAAATCTCTTGCTTACATACATCTTTTCTGGATTCTCTCACTGTCTTCATTATAGTCCTGCATCTTAGGCTGAGTACACTCTACAGTGTTTTCAGCAGATTATCGGGCAAATCAAATGATAAACAACTGATTGGCCGATATCACAGTAGTGTGTACGTTGCAACGAACAACGATTATTGCTACAAAGCACATAACATCATTGAACAAGAATGTTAAACTGAACTAAAAATCCCATTAAATGATGGAACAATGTAGTTCCAATTCTTCAGTGTGTATGCACTCTGCAGAATTGGAACGACAATTTAGCTGATAGTGACAGACCCAGAGTGGCAAGTATACTGTGCTTTTCAGAAGTGTCTAGTTGTTGATCGCCAGTCTTAGCCTGAAGTCTTCCATCTCGACTTGCAGTCCCTGCTTGGTTCTTTTGTCATCCTCATGGAGACTCCTGCAGCTAACGGCCGGCCACATTGATACTTTCACTCCTGGATTCATGCTGTCCGAGAGAGTGCACTTGCAGACCGAGGAGGCACTCACAATGTGGAATCAACTTCTATTTAAAGCTGTCACAGAATACTAGCACATTACGCAGTGCACATGTCCGGTACATATGAATGACACTGGAAGTGGGAGCACATTGTGTCAAAATTTAACTCTATAATTTTACATTGGAATATTTGTCACATAAAGCACTTGTGAGAGATGAGTATTACTCCATGATAAGGGTGCGCATTTACAGCAAGGTCGCATTATGACTGTCACGCCTGGGCATTTGTCTGTAACTGGACTGGGTTGTGTCTCTGAACATACTGGTGGCTATATGCACAAAGCTGGCTGGCCTGATTACATCCTTTCGCATGAGAGAGAAAGAACAAGTGTAGATGATGGTTGCTGAGATTTCAGGAGATCACTAAGTATGAGTGGCATAGGAGACTGGCAAGAAGTCAAGATTTGCAAGATGGTGATCAGATTAACAAAGAAGACTGGACTGGAACAGAAATGCTGGACTTGATCTGGAATGCTGGAACCAGAATGCAGGCTGCACTGTCAGGGCAGAAGGAACTGAGTAGACTGCAGACTGCTAGAAACCAGGTTGGTGTCTGAGTAATCAACATTGCACTGGCAACGGGTTAGGGCTCCAGGAAGTCCTTTTATGGTAATTGCTGTCCTCTGATTGGAGGCTGTGGTCAGCTGAGGTGAGACAGACTGGGCAGCAGGTGACTGAATCCAAGATGGCAGCGCCCATGCAATGGTTTTGGAGGGATCTCTGGACTGGAGACAGACTGGGCAGCATCCTGCAGAGAGATCTGAGACCAGCAGAGCCTGCGGACCACAGGGACAGCTTCGAAAGACAGCGGAGGGGTAAGTAACAAGTCCTTCTTGCCTGGTGCGTGACGGTACCCCCCTTTTTTGGGTGTCTCCCCCACCCGCTTTATACTAACATATAAAAATAAGCAATTAAATTAAACACTGACACAAGAGGTTATACTGTATAGTGTACAGTAGTCATATCCAGCACTCTGACGTTAAGTGGCCGATTCCCACACCCAGAAGTACAGAGAAAATACAGTAGTAAGGCATAGTTGCAGTGTAATAACATAATACTAATTGGCTTTCTCTTAGTCTACCTATCCACTACTGTAGATGGCAGAACACCAGAGAGCACATTCAAAATCGGGGCTAAGCATTTTGCTCACTCCTAAGAAAGACTGATGAAAGAATAGGACAAAACGTGTTTGAACGCATTTTGGCCTATATGGTCACCTTATTGTTACGAGCCGCGGCGGTGCCCAGACGCCGCGACTCTCCTACCTCCGTCCCGGGCCATCACTATGGCGACCGGGACGTCACTTCCGGGGCCAGTCCGACCGTTGCCGTAGCAATGGCCAGACGCTGAGTTGTTCAGCGCCGCGTCCCGGCACAGTGGGCAGCCGGGCGCGTGCGATATTCTGCAAATAGCCTGTGGGCTAATTAATTGTATTAATTATTGTAAGTGGCACAGTCTGGGGGCAGTTTCAGAGCTAGGCTCTGTAGTCTGCAGCCAAGTCTGTCCCCACCACTAGGGGCTCCAGCGAACACCTGACTATCAGAGTAGACTCCGGGTGGTGTTGTATTAGTTGGAGGGGTTCTTGACATTATTACCGGCCCAAAATCATTGGAGAGTTCGCTTCAATGGAAGATAGCGGGGCAAACCTTTCTCCAGCCCAAATTCTGGCAGGACAGATCCAGTCCGTCTTACAAGTGGTCCAGAACCTGGTTCAACGCCTGTCTGCTCAGGAAGAGGCCACCAGAGCCGCTCAAGCCCAAGCCCAGCAAGACCCATCAGCTCCTGCTGTGGAACCCAAGCTGAATTTGCCGGATCGATTTTCTGGGGACAGGAATCTCTTCCATAACTTCAAGGAGAGCTGTAAATTGTACTTCCGTCTCCGACCCCGTTCCTCCGGCTCTGAACAGCAAAGAGTGGGTATTGTGATTTCCTTGCTTCAGGGGGACCCGCAGTCCTGGGCCTTCAGCTTGCCTTCCGACAGTCCTTCTCTGAGGTTCGTGGAATCCTTTTTCGAAGCCCTAGGCCTTCTGTATGATGACCCGGATCGGGTAGCTTCCGCTGAGGGTCACCTCAGATCCCTAAAACATGGCCGACGTTCTGCAGAGGAATACGCTGCCGAATTCCGGCGCTGGTCCACTGATAGCGAGTGGAATGACCCAGCTTTACGCAGCCAATTCCGTTTGGGGTTATCGGAGCAAATAAAGGATTCCCTGGTACAGTATCCTTCACCTACTTCCCTGGAGGGACTCATGCAGCTTACAATCAAAATTGACAGACGCCTCAAGGAAAGAAGAACTGAGAGGGAAGCATCCATTCCCAGTACGTTCCTTTCTGCGCCTCCTCCTAATATGGAAGCTGCGTAACCGATGCAGTTAGGCGCCTATCGCCTCTCTCAGGAAGAGAGATCCAGGAGACGCACCTTAGGCCTCTGCCTATATTGTGGAACCAAAGGCCACCTCCTGCGCTCTTGCCACAACAAGTAGGGAAAAGATCAGGCCTAGAGAAGGTGGAAGAGATTCATCTAGGTCTGCAATTCATTTCTTCCAAAAATGCATTAATAGTTCCCGCTAATCTTTCCTATGGATCACACTCTTCTGATACCTCAGCCTTTATTGATAGCGGAGCCGTTGGCAACTTTATGGATACAAGTTTTGCCAAGTCCATTGGAATTCCGTTCATCAAAATGGATTCCGCTATTACTGTCTGCGGTCTGGACGGGGGTCCTTTACCGGGTGGCAGGATATCCTTCAGGACTCCGCCCCTACGTCTAGAAACCTTGTCTCTTCTCCTCATTGATTGCCCTTCTGTTCCGCTAATTCTCGGTCATCCATGGCTTCACCTCCATAATCCCGTGATGGACTGGAATCTTGGAGAAATTACTCGTTGGAGTACTCACTGTTCTTGAAGCTGTTTGACCATGTCTCTGCGGCTTCTGCAGCCGCTCCCGGATCAACTGCCCTCTGCATATAGTGAATTCCAGGATGTGTTTTCCAAGAAGGCGGCTGATTCTCTACCTCCACATAGAGACTTCGATTGTGCCATTGATCTGCTTGCAGGATCCAAGTTGCCCAAGGGAAGGTTATACTCTCTTTCTGGCCCTGAGACTAAGGCTATGCAAGACTATGTGGAGGAAAACTTGCAAAGAGGGTTCATCAGACCTTCAAAGTCTCCTGCAGGAGCGGGGTGTTTTTTCGTTTCCAAAAAGGATGGTAGTCTACGCCCGTGCATTGATTATCGTGGCCTGAACAAGATCACCATCAAAAACACTTACCCGCTTCTGCTCATCTCTGTCCTGTTTGACCAATTGAGAGACGCTACCATATACACCAAGATTGATCTACGTGGCGCCTATAATCTTATACGCATCCGGGAGGGCGATGAGTGGAAAACGGGCTTTAACACTCAATCTGGCCATTATGAATATTTGGTCATGCCCTTCGGCCTGTGTAATGCGCCTGCAGTCTTCCAGGACCTCATTAACGAAGTACTCCGTGAGTTCCTGGGTCAGTTTGTAGTGGTGTATCTGGACGACATCCTGATTTATTCAAAGTCTCTTTCTCAACACCGTGATCATGTCAAACAGGTCCTGCTTAAATTCCGAGAACATCATCTCTTCGCCAAGCTTGGAAAATGTGAGTTTGATGTTAGGAAAGTATCTTTCCTAGGCTATATAATTTCTCCCGATGGGTTTTCTATGGATCCTTATAAAGTTCAGGCTATCCTGGAGTGGGTACGTCCCACGGATCTGAAAGCGATCCAAAGATTCTTGGGCTTCGCGAATTACTATCGGAGATTCATTCAAGCTTTTTCTGATCTCGTGGCTCCCATTACTGCTCTTACCCGCAATGGGGCGGATCCTTGTAATTGGTCACCGGAGGCCATCGCATCATTTGAAGCTCTTAAAACAGTGTTCACTATTGTTCCGGTCCTCAAGCACCCTAACCCACAGTTGCCATTTATTCTGGAAGTAGATGCCTCGGAAGCAGGCGCTGGTGCTCTCTTATCCCAGAGGGACCCCGGTGATCGTAAGGTGCATCCATGTGCCTTCTTCTCTGTTTTCATTTTCGTCTGCCGAAGTCAACTATGATGTGGGTAATCGGGAACTTCTGGCAATCAAGTGGGCGTTCGAGGAATGGCGCCACTGGCTTGAGATTGCAGTTCATACAATTTCAGGCCTCAACGATCACAAAAACCTATTGTACATTGAGTCTGCCAAACGGTTAAACTCTAGACAAGCTCGGTGGGCCTTATTCTTTACCCGCTTCAACTTTATCCTAACCTACAGACCCAGTTCTAAGAATACCAAGGCAGATGCATTGTCTAGGAGCTTTCTACCTCATCAATTACCCACTGGTGAACCATCACCTATCATTCCGGCTTCTATCATTCACGCTGGGTTGACTCAGGAGCTAGGAAACACCATACGTCACCTTCAGGACGTCTTTTTGTTCCAGTGCATCTTCGCAGAGTGGTTCTTGCTGAGGCCCATGAGAACAAATCAGCGGGGCATCCGGGTATCTCCAGAACCCTTGAAATTCTTGCACGTTCTGTATGGTGGCCTTCCTTGTCCTCGGATGTGGAGAGCTTTGTCTGCACCTGTGAAGATTGCGCAAAAAACAAAACTTCCAGAATCGCTCCGTCAGGTCCACTTATGCCTCTGTCTCCGCCTATGAAACCCTGGACACATCTGTCCATGGATTTTATCGTGGATCTGCCATGTTCTTCAGGAAACAACACAATTTGGGTAATTGTGGATCGTTTTAGTAAAATGTCCCATTTTGTTCCACTAACCAAACTCCCTAGCGCTCAGGATCTGGCTGTGCTGTTTGTGCAACATGTTTTTCGTCTTCATGGCTTACCCATTGATATTGTTTCCGACCGGGGTTCCCAATTTATCGCCCAATTCTGGAGGTCTTTCTGCAGTCTTCTGGAAATTAACATAAGTCTCTCTTCGGCCTATCATCCTCAATCCAATGGGCAGACTGAGAGAGTGAACCAGTCGTTGGAGCAATATTTACGTTTCTACATCACAGAATTTCAAGACAATTGGTCATCATTGCTTCAGTGGGCTGAGTTTGCGTACAATAACGCATCTCGCTCTTCCACCCAAGTCTCTCCTTTTTTCTACAATTTTGGCTTCCATCCCAGATCCAATTCATTGTCATCCCTCAATTATTCTGATCTTCCGGAGATCCGTTCCACAGCTTCATACCTCAAAACCGTTTGGAAAAAGGTTCACACTGCACTTGTACGGTCCTCGTTCCAGTCTAAAAAAAAATTTGACCGTCACCGGAAGGACTGTTCATTTAAGGTGAGGCAAAAAGTCTGGTTATCCACCCACAATACAATAGATAACTCCGGCGCTAATAGGTAGCATGAAAAACATGCAAATATCAGAAAAACATTAAATGCAGCAAATCAAAAAGAGGAAGTGCAAATCCTCTAATAAACATACAAAACAAACCAAAAAACAGATTGCGTATGAGATGTTCAAATCAAATTTATACACATAAAAAAATATAAAAATATATGAAAATAAATGTACAAACAGCTCATAATATAATAATACCTCTGTTTACTGAATATAATACCTAAATAAAATCAATAATCACATAAGATGATCCACAAGCTCATAGGGACCTAAAGATATATATGTGTACACAGTGAGACAAATATCTCTATAGAGTAACAAAAAAATAGGCTTTCAACAATTGGCTCTATGACCAGAAGAGTGGTAACTCTGTATTGAAATGTTGGCAAAACAAGCTTAATTCCACCTGATTCCGGTGTCCTGATTGGTTGGCAATTTCCCGCAATCAGAGCGGTGTGAATGATGTTAAATGTATAACTCCGTAAAGTCAACTGTATGTTGATACATTAGTGATGGAGCATAAATATAAAAGAGTTGGTCCGCTGTATAAAATATCAGTTATCCACCCGCAATATCAAGCTCAAACAGCCCTGCAAGAAACTGGGCCCTAGATTTATTGGCCCATTCCTAATTACCAAACAGGTCAATCCTGTCGCCTTCAGGCTAAAGCTTCCTCAGTCACTTAGGATGCCGAGTACTTTCCATTGTTTTCTCCTGAAGCCGGCTATCCCTGCACGTAAGTCTAGGCTCCGTTACTTAGGCAGATCTCAGTCTGTCATTCCAGAGGGTCACAGGAAACTCCTGGTGGAAAAGATTCTGGACTCCAAAAAGGTCCAGGGGCAATTCCACTTTTTAGTTCAGTGGAAAGATCGTGGCCCGGAGGAAAGATCCTGGATTCCGTGGAGACGCTTACATGCCCGCAAACTTATTGAAGAATTTTTCAGACAATTCCCTGAAAAACCTGGATGTCGGGGTGCCTTGACCCCTCCTCAAGGGGAGGGGTACTGTTACGAGCCGCGGCGGTGCCCAGCTGCCGCGACTCTCCTACCTCCGGCCCGGCCGTCGCTATGGCGACCGGGACGTCACTTCCGGGGCCAGTCCGACCGTTGCCGTAGCAACGGCCGGACGCTGAGTTGTTCAGTGCCGCGTCCCGGCACTGTGGGCAGCCGGGCGCAGGCGCTATTCGGCAAATGGCCTGTGGGCTAATTAATTGTATTAATTATTGTAAGTGGCACAGTCTGGGGGCAGTTTCAGAGCTAGGCTCTGATTGGTCACACTGGATATTTAAGGCAGAGAGGGCTTAGCCTCCCTGCCGGTTATAGCTTCCAGTTTCCTGTTTTGCTGCCTGCTGCTGTACTCCTATACTCCTGGTGTTACCTTTGGATTGTTGCCAACCGTGTATGACCCCTGCCTGTTTACTGGATTTGCCTTTTTGCCTGTGCCCTTGACCTTCTGGCCTGTACCACCGTTTTTGCTGATTTGCCCGTGACCTCGACCCTTGGCTTGTTTCCTGACGATTCTTATTAGCAAGTGACCCCTGACCTCGGCCTGTCCTTTGGAATTGCTGTCTGCCATTATCCTCTGCTCCCGGGTTCCCCACAGCTGGTACATGCCACACGACCCTCTGTAGTCTGCAGCCAAGTCTGTCCCCACCACTAGGGGCTCCAGCGAACACCTGACTATCAGAGTAGACTCCGGGTGGTGTTGTATTAGTTGGAGGGGTTCCTGACACTTATGCAGGAACTTATTGCATTCCAATGTGCATTTCTTCCAGTGCACAGGAACACAGTGCCTCCACACTGGACTACTCTGTGGTCCTGCACTTGACAATTTAGGCGACGACCGTAGTGTGACTCAGAATATAGTATATAGTGCACCTTGACACTTTTTACTAACTAGTCAGTTACAATAAGTATTTTATAAGGAATTCCCCCCGATTGGGAAATGTAAGGCATTTCATAACTATATGACAGCATGAGGCCAGAGACCAGGTGCCTTTCTATAAGCCATGGTGATCTTTAATATCTTTTATATTTCAATACCTAATACACAAGTTTAAATTTGAAACAGAGCTAGTTGTTTTTTTGAGGTGATCCTCACATCCAGGTGTTCTTTTTACTGTTTTGGTGCCAGTTAAAGATTACAAAAAAGGCCGGGGTTCCATGGCGATTTGTGTCCATCCACTCTGGAAGGTCCGGCACATGCACAGTGAAGGATCTTTTGTGTTTTCAGTTCCACTGTGATCATTGTTAAGGATTAGAATAACTATCATAGTGGAACTGTAATCCCAAATGGGGCTCCAATGTACACATGCCGCCCTCATGCATGCTCAGAGAGCAGAGCCTGGAGCGCCAAAGCAAAGTCGATGTGTCTGTTCAGCCATCACCCAAAAACATTTTTGCACAGTGATTGCTAGAAACAACACTTGTGTAAGTAGTTTGGTGAGTACTTGCTAGTCATAATTAAAAAATGTGCTTACTTGCTGGTCACTCTCCCAGCATTACAGTGCGTGTGAATATATTTCACTTCCTGCTTCAGTGTATGTGTCATTTGGTTAGAAGCCTAGGACTGTATCTTCATGCTTAAAATAGTTTAAGTTTGATTTGTTCAATAGAACACTGTGTTGTTCTGAAATTCTCTGCATATTATGTCCGGTTTATGTAACTAAAACATACCTTAAATACCACCCATTAATGTACTATCAAGCTGTTTATGATGGAAGCTCCTTTCCAGCCTCTGAATACTGTGATCATTGTATTGTGTAGACAAGCAGTTTGTTGTTAACTTTAATAGACCCTGTTTTTTTGCTGCCGTTGACAGCCTAAACATAACTTGAAAAAAGTTGCCAAGTGACTGGTTCTCTTCTATTGAGACACATAGAGCAAATTTAGATAAGATTCTTCTTGATCGTCATTATATATTGTATTCATGATTATTAAATATTTTGATGTATATTCACTATAATTTGTATTACTACATCATTATGTTCTCCTTTTTATTAATTTAATTCAGGTTTTGAGCCTTCCAGTAATGGGTAGCATAGGGGTAGCAGCAACTGATTTGGACTCTTTTTAACATGGTTTATATGTAATAGATATTAAGTGGATGTCTCTTATTCACTGGAGGTTTTTGTAGTAAAACTGTGTTATACTTGTATACTTTTTGGCAATGCTTACAGTTAAATAGTGGCAAACAAAATAAACATGGAGAAATGATTAACAACACACATGGTGTACCATTTAGCGAACATACATACTTACAGGTCACCCATGAACATGTGACTATATTTATTTCCTTAATGTGTTAGTGTATGTGTCATATATAGTTAGAATCCTAGAACTGTAACTTCATACTTGAAATAATTTAATTTGGATTAGCTCATTAGAACACTTGTCATTTTGAAAAGCTCTGCATATTATATCATGTTTATGTAACTATAACATATATGTAATACTAAGCTTTAAATGATTCACAGACCATTCATGAACACTGGAAAAATTTGTCTTAACAAAGTTATACACAGAAAATGTATTATATTATAAGACAAAGACAATGGTTTAATTAGAAATGTAATAAAAATGTCAGAGCTCTTAGTCTAGTGCCCAGTGTCAGGTTGAGGGCCCAAATAAAATATTAAACTGAAAAATAGGAATGTACATGACTTCCCCTCCGATAATTTAAAGAAAAAACATTTGGTCAATTAGCCCAGGGGGAGGTAATTGGGTCAAACCCAAACTGTGCTTAGGGGCAAAAAAACACACAAGAGTTTTGAAGTATAGATACCAATTGCACAGGAAAACCACAGTAGTCACGTCTTTTGGAATTATATTTGATATTGTTGTAATTCCATTATAGTTGATATGTAAATGTGCAGTAGGTTATGACTGGTTTATTGATGGGGGAGTTATGTCTCTGGGAAATGACTGAGAAAAGTTATGGAAGGTGAACATTTTTGGACAAACCATAATTGACACTCTATTACTCTTAAGTAGGTGGTCACTTTTGTAAGTGAATAACTTCCTTTATGTTTTATAGGGCGCTTTTTTTCTATGTAAAACAGGTGCAGTACCAAGACCATGAGTTGCCATCTTTAGAAGTTATTGCTGAACAATGATTGTACCATTTTCATGATAATTAGGTACTAGTATCTTTGCCACCTGTGAACCCTTTTTTATTTGCTTTCCCCTTAGTGTCATTGTATTTCTCACAGAGTATCAGTAGGTGGAAAAGGACAGTGATTAATATCTGCTTCAGCATATATATTATATATATAGATAGATATTAGTTTGCTTTTATGAGTACCAAAACATATGAATTTGGCGACGTAGGAATACTTTGTTGCCAACAGCTAGAAAACTGTTGTAATCTGCTGCATCCTTTCTAGTCATCTTTTATATGCAGTAGTCAGGGGAGTCGCTAGGGTGCTTTATAGAGACTCATTCACATCAGTCCCTATCCCTGTAGAGCTTACAGTTTGTCACCACACAAACCTGCACACAAAAGGGTTACTTTGGTAACAAGCCAATTAACCTACCATTTTGTTTTTGGAATGAGGAAGAAAATTGGAGCAAGAGGGGTAAACTCTCATGAACATATTGTGTACATAAAAATTCATTCCTTAGAGTTCCCTTGTATGGATCGCCACAGTGCTTTGTGTGGAGAAAAAATTGTAAACAATTGGAAATGAAAACTGGAATTTTCTTAGTTTGAGAGCATTGAACTTGTTGTTATTATTATTATTATTATTACCATTTATTTATATAGCGCCACTAATTCCACAGCGCTGTACAGAGAACTCAATTTCAATTCCCTAACACACACACAGACAGAACGACAGACACACACAGAGAGACACTAGGGTCAATTTGATAGCAGCCAATTAACCTACCAGTATGTTTTTGGAGTGTGGGAGGAAACCGGAGCACCTGGAGGAAACCCAAGCAAACACTGGGAGAACATACAAACTCCACACAGATAAGGCCACGGTCAGGAATTGAACTCATGACTTGTTCATGATACTATTGTTGTGTGCTGGTTAGACTTTTGGTTTTTCTTCCTCGTCTGAGTTTGTGTTTTTATTTCATTGTTTGTAACTTAGAAATGTTAAAATAAACCATAAAATATTGCTGTTAACCTCGAAGAAGCTTGAGCATGTTCAAATCGGCTCAATCTTGGTCAAAGCCATTCACTTGGATTTTTCTCATTTCTTTAGTCTATCTACAATGTAACATTTTTAAATATATGACTCTAGATTATAGGGGTTTGTAAGCTGTCATCTTGGTCATATGATTGAGGGAAATGACACTTACCCACCAACCCCACCATTCTGATGCTACCAAACTGGAGAGAATTATTACCCACTCATGTTGGCTAAAGAATATCCCTCTGCAATGTATCCATATTGCTGACTGGGATGGCAATCAGGATGGAACTGTGTGTTCCTGGACATGGGAAACCTTTGCTTATACCAGTTGTGAAATGGGGTTTATTTTGAAAACAAAAATCTTAGGTGATTAATCTTTAAAAGAGAGCATGAGAATTGAGCAACCATCAGCAAAATAGGTGTCTTAACGTTCTGTTTCAAAAACTGTGGGAACCATGGGTAAAATGTATATTCATTTTTCAAAGCTTGCAATCTAGATCTGTTAAGGTACGGTGTCTCATAAGAATGGTATAATTTTACCTTTATTCCCTGTATCTCTTCATTTTAGTGGTAGTTGCTCCCTGAAGGATGAGAAGTAGCTGTAGAGATATATAACAAAGACCAAGTGTATTAATCTTGTGATTGAAACACTGCTGTTTCAGGTGTGTGTTTTCTGTTGTTTTTTTAGTAAAGGTTTAGAATAGAATTCTGTGACAAAAAAATACAAAAAAGTACACTGAGCAACCGGTTTGATCACGAGCTCTAAGTAAACATGGAACTCTATTACAGGTGTGCCCGCATGAGACTTGCTTAATAACAAGATATTTATTCAAGAAGACAGGCCACTCTAACTTGAACACTCATGGTTAAGGAGTGTAGCATGATTCTTGTGGTTGGTATGCAAACTGATGTACACACAACTTGTGGTATGCCAATTATGCACACTTTGTAATAATGTTTCAACAGTGCTGGATTAATGGGGATTGACAGTTGCTTGCCTACACTGCTCTCACTATGTTACATTATAGCCACAAGACTGGAACCATTGATAAATATGAAAAATATGGGTGACGCATTAATTGTGCACGTTGGGCCTGATTCATTAAAGAATGCTAAGTGAGCGCAATTTACATTTTTCTTAATTAAACGGAAATTGCACAGAGGACGCCCGTTTTCAAGTACAAATGTGTAGGGGTGCCTAAGGGAGGAGGCCACATAAACCACCTTTTCCTTCCTAACAGGTCCCGTACACCTACCAGATCCTGAGGGACAACTACGAAACACACTGGACACTCCTTTTCAACAATCCCCCTGCTGTTATACCTTGGCATATGCTCCACCTGGAAGTTCAGCCTAAGGAAAGAAGAGAGACAATTAATGACAAGAAGAGCTACAGTTCCAAGTAAAAGTGTGTACGAGGTGGCGGTTAGGAGTATAGAGACTTTTCTACACCCCATTTACCGTTGCCTCTATCTATTCTGGCCTGGGCACGAGACTATGAATACTTGGGACAGGAACAGAGTCCCACTAACCCCTATACAGGTGAGGGCCTTTGCAAGGAGACCCACACAGAATGGTGATACTCACTGGGACTCACTCTCTTTACCTGGCACTCTTCCACACTCCGTGTTTCAGCACCTGTTAGAATCGGGTGATAAGAACACAGCCCTCCCACAGTTTGACTTGCAGACTGTCGTGTACCACCCAAACCTATACTAGCTCCAATACAATAGGCAGTCCCCAGTTCTATCAACAGTCTGCAACCTGGCTCCACAACACTTACAACTCGCTAGTACTAGGTGTTATGTACTAATCTGCTTAATACCCACAGTTACAAGGCAGTAGATACCGGATGTGTAGACGAGAAAGGGTGTCAAGGGGCCTAGCTTTAATTGGGGCCTGACACCTGGCTCCTGTTGGGGAATCTCCGATATTCCTCAGGGATAATTATCTGTTCCTAACACCACCTCCACTACCACCTTGGACTTACTGAGCAGGTTATTTCTCCACCGCCTATGAAGTGTATACTTTTGGTGGTGTCAGACGCCGTCCCCGCACACACGCTAGGTTCCAGCGACGATCACCTTCTGTTCTCACTGGCCCCCCGGGACGCTACTTCCGGGATTTTACAGGAGGGTCGGGCGCATGCACCCGAAAAGACGTCTATCAGCTCTTCCTGTCGGCGGTCAGATCAGCTGACTGCCGACCCCACGTCCACCAATGATAATTCAGTAACCTGTATTTAAACCTGACTCTGGCACCACTAGGGTGCCAGAGTATCTAGTCCCTAGGCTCCAGCATTGTATATCCTGTACTTCTGACTGTTCGGATTCTGACCTCTGTTCTGCCTGACCACTCTTTCGGATTCTCCCTTGGACCCATCCTGATTCTCTGGTTTTGACCTTTGGCTTCCTGATGCTTCTTCTGCCTTATCCTCCAATACCGGTTCTGCCTATTCGGTTTTGACCTTGGATTGTACGACTCTGTTTGTACACTATAGCTCGCTGGTAGATAAATGGGAGGGCCGTGACTTCAGAGGTTCGAGTAGCCCTAGCCACCCCAGAAACGGACTACTACATAGTCACCTTCTACACTTTAGGGGAACAGACCGATCTCTGTCTTTTAGTCAACTGAATTCCTTTCCCAAATCTGCTACTCCATACCTGCCCTGGGCCACCAGCATGTGTCAGCACCTGCCTATGCCTCAGGCCCCCGTCTGTTGCTTGGAACCTCAGACCTCTAAACCTGTCACTTTTGGACTCAGGACTGTGTGCCCTTTCTGGACTTGTTAAAGGGCCTTATACTCTGGCTTAGCACACTCACAAATGGCCTGGTGCCTCAACACCCACGCAAGGGCCTGGTGCCTCAATATGCACACATGGTGGTCTGGTGCCTCAACCCACACTCAGGGACCAAGTGTCCCATTGAATCAGGGGCCTTGTGCCCTACTATATTAAAGACCATATGGCTGCCCTATAGTGCCCAGGCCTGGTGCCCTCTCAATTGGACCAGGGTCTAGTACCATAATGACCAGGGGCCTTATATCCACCTAACTGCACCTAAGGCCATATACACAAGGCCTAATGCCCACTTGGTCACTTACCTATTGCTCCGGCAACCCCACCTGGTGCTAGGGCCTTCTGCCCGGTTGGTGGCTTGGGCCTTGTGCCCGCTGTGGAGGGGAAAAAGTTAATAGACAGGACAGAGATGCGACAGGTGCTTGGGAGGTGTGGTGACCTTGAGGGCCTTACCTGTCTCCAAGTGTCCCCCAGCTGTTCTACCTCTCACCCACTGCCGCCGAACTCAAGGACTGCCGTGGCGGTTCTTCTGTTCTTCTCTCCAGAGTTTCCTCCTTCTTCTGAAGCAGGGGCGCTCCTAGTCCTGACAAGGGCTCCCTGCTTTCAGCGTCTTCCTGTCTTGATTGCAGCATCTGCACCAGCTGCAGGCAGTCGCTCAGAGCCCTGACAAGGGCTCTCTGCTGTCCACGGGTCTTCTCTGGCTTCTATTATTCTTCTTGCCGGCTGATTCCTTCCGAGACGTCCTGCTAAACCGCACTGCCAAAAATAGTGCACCGACGTCATGAGGCTGCGTGGTGACGCAGTGAGACTGGATTGGTCTTTGTAAAAAAAAAATTCATGAAACACCTTTGTTAACATGTTAATGTCTACTGATCATAAAATACATTTTTACAGCTGTTTGTGATTGTAAACATGTTATAGCACATATACGAAACTATCATCACTACTGATTGGGACTTTAGCTGGAGCAAGAGATAATTCAGAAAACTATGATGAGCGTAGTGGTTGATTCGGATGTGGCTATGTGTGCTCAAGTTTGGCATGCCACTATTGTACATTAACTACAGCAAAACGCCCCTTCCCCGCCAAATTCACTCACCGAAATCATAGCCTCTAATAAGTGTTCCTTACACTCGCAAGCACATGGGACAGGAGTGCGTTCCCATACGTTTCTGCCAGTTCTGGGCATGCGCATAGTGATTTTGCATGTGATACACTCAAAATCGGCAGATACATGCCTTGATCAATGAAGCCCCTAGTGTGTATCATGTCAGAGTGACTTGCAAATGGCATAAGTTCAAGAGGTACCAATTTGTATGTAAATAGTTTCTTAACTCAAAGTTGTTTTCAGCTCATATTCTGTTGTTGGTGATCATTCTTCCTCAGTTAAGAAATTTACCTTAATAAAAAATTACAATAAAGGCCAGCATTTGTCCGATGTGCAGAGAATTATTTTATTGCCAGGGTCTAGTGATTCACATAAATAGTCCAATTCAATAGTCCAGTGACTGAGCATTAAACAAACTCCTCTAGTGATTTGTTGGGAAAAGATTCTCCCAATTGAAACAGTACTCCTATGTTCTCTCCAGGAGAATGTCTTCCAGTTCCTTACAATTGAAAGGCACTTGTTACTTAAGGGTGCCTGCCGGCATTAATTAAATCAATATGCCTTGCTTGCATTCCACTGTGGTATGCGCAGTGGTTTCTGGGATTTGGTGTCTCCACATCCTCACTCTTTGAGATTTCTCTGAAGTCTGAACAGTGTATCCTGCCTGTGGGCATAGACATTAAAATAGTAGTAGTGAATAAGTAGTAACCAACGCGTTTCATCTGACTTCCAGCTTTCCTCAGAGATGAATGTCATCTCTGTTTATTTAATGATGTCACTTACAGGGATCAGGTGCAATTAGTTACTCCTTATTGGTCTTTTGTATCCAGCAATGTTACACTCGATCTCATGTCATGTGAGTGCCTGTGTTCAGTTGTTTATACCATGTGGTGGTTAATTACATTTGATCCCAATCACAGAAAATGCAAAAAAGTTATTAATAGTGTTGAGGTTGCATATCAGCAATAACCAGGGCAATCTTTCCAAGTTCCTTTTTTAAGGAGTTTGTGTTGTACAACTTTTTGTGATTTCTCCTGTTATGTAACTTTCCTTCCTTAATTAGCCTAAAACCTATGCTCAGTCCTTCATTATCGATGGTCCATTATTAACCCCCTGGCGTATTGTTGTTAGATCTGGGGTTTCCTGCAGGCTATAGCTGTAGGTTATTATGTTAATATAGGATATCTAGTTTCTATTGGTTGATAACCTGTAGCCACATATTTATGTGGGTAATCGATCTTTAAATCAAATGTGTAAGTTTCTGAAAAATGTGTCTAATTCTTTTTACATTATTGTATATTTGTGGTTATGGCTAAACTATCATTTTGTTTTTAATGGCTCATACTATTTGAGTGCCTACATCTACATAATAATTGGGGAAAAAAACTATTAAATTAATATAGCACTGTAAACTGGTGGTTATCTGGTGTGACATGAGCACCCTTCTGATTATTCACACACGACAACTTCTTGGTTGTACAATGCTTTGCTTTTTATTGTCAGGATGGCAAAGTAGCTCATAATCTGATCCTGAGTTAAACAAAAAACAACTCCCTAGTCACCGGCCAACTTGTGTGGCATTGGTCATACTTCCTAATGAACCGCTCAGGCTTAAAAACTTTACACTCCTCCCTCAGCTTTAACTTGATGGATAGTTGACACTCCCACCTGAGAAGTTCCCTTCAGGTGCCCTGCTTGATTAGTCTCACTGCAGATGCACCATGTCAGCTGTTGTTAGCTGTGGACAAAGATACCTCTAAACTACTCTAAAATATATATGTTAATTCACACTCTATACTATTATTTTGTCACACATATGTCTTCCACCTGTATATCTTTAAATCAGGTGTGCTGCTGTACAAATGTGTAACCCTGTCTGCAACCCTGCAAACTGTCAGTTGAATTCCTAATTTTTCTCTTGGAGGCCTGTGGGAAACCACTCTCTTTGTCACACTGCCCCTACTCAGCTATTTGAATATTATGCATTGTGCCTCATTATCTATATGGAGTACCTTTGGGATTATAGTCTTGAGTGTAAATATCCATTTCAGTTTGTCTTTGTTTATCTTACTTATGTAATCCCCCCTCTCCAGTTTTTATTCACTTGCCTGATAGCTAGAAATGTATTTGTTTTGCCTTTTTTTAACAACCTAACGACCTAACAAACAGAACCAACATCAACAGCAGTACATATACACTATATGGACAAAAGTATTCAAACACTTGACCATTACACCAACAGGGACTGTAATGACATTCTATTCAAACACATATGCTTTAATATAGAATTGGTTTCCGTTTTGCAGCGATAACGGCTTCCAATCTTCTTGGAAGGCTTTCCACAAGATGTTGGAGTGTTTCTGTGGGAATTTGTGCCCATTCATTCTGTAGAGCATTTATGAGGTCAGGCACTGATGTTGGACGAGAAGGCCTGGCTAAAAATCTCTGCTCCAGTTCATACCTAAGGTATTTGATGGGGTTACAGTTGTGGGCCAGTAAAGTTCTTCCACATCAAACTCATCAAACCATGTCTTTGTAGTCCTTGCTTTGTGCACTGGGGCACAGTTATGTTGCAATAGAAAAGGGCCTTCTCCAAACTGTTACCACAAAGTTGGAAGCATAGCATTGTCCAAAATGACTTGGTATGCTGAAGCATTAAGATTGCCCTTCACTGGAGATAAGGGGCCTAGTACAAATCCTGAAAAACAGCCCCATACCATTATCCCTCCTCCACCAAACTTCACAGTTGGCATAATGCAGTCAGGCAGGTAACGTTCTCCCGGCATCAGCCAAACCCAGACTTGCCTATCTGACTGCCAAACAGAGAAGCGTGATTTGTCACTCTACAGAACACGTTTCCACTGCTCCACAGTCCAGTGTCGGTGTGCTTTACACCACTCCATCCAACGCTTTTCATTGGTCTTGGTGATGTGAGGCTTGCATGAAGCTGGTCGGCCATGGAAACTCATTCCATTAAGCTCCCGCTGCACAGTTTTTATGCTTACATTAATGCCAGTGGAAGTTCAGAACTCTTCAGCTATGGAATCAGCAGAGCGTTGGCGACTTTTACACACCATGGTCTTCCGCTTCATGGCTGAGTTGCTGCTGTTCCTAAAGGCTTCCACTTTCTTTTTTTTTTCTTTTTTTTTACTTTTTATTTATAACAGCAGGTAGATATAAAGCACAACAGTACATGCCATTGACAGTAAACGAGTATCAAGAATACAAAATATAAAAACTCTGGTAAAGAAAATAAAAGACGTAGAAAAGCAATAAAAAATATATAAATATAGTTTTCCCATCATGATACATTCCAGGGGGAAGCTGGGAGTTAAAGATCTACAGGGTGATTATAGGAGTAGGGAGTTTTCACAAAACCAGAGGTGGATCATGTAATGTTGTAGATATAAAATGAGTGGAGCAAACTGCTGAATTTTTTTATTTTTTATTAGGGATAAAAGGGGGGGGGGACAGGAAGGAGGAGGTAGGGACAAAAAAGAAGGAGGAAGAGCATATAGAGCTTATAAGAGGCCAGGCATAGAACTGTTGTTAAAGCTATACCAAGGATCCCACACTTTGTGGAACGTGGGAACTGTGTCATGGAGGAGACTAGTCACATATTCCATGGATGCAGTGTGCCAAGTTCTCTTTATAACACCCTCTCTAGAAGGTTGTGAAGCCTTCTTCCACTCACTAGCTACTTGTAACTTAGCTGCATTATATATGTGTCGGACTAGCTTATCCGATGCCTTAGTGATGCCTTTGATGTGTTTGTACAGTAGCACCGAAAGTGGATTTTTAGGCACATTGAATGAGGTAACCTGACGAACCAGTGAAATTACATCATCCCAAAATCTGGACACTAGAGGGCATTCCCACCAAATATGGAGGAAAGAACCCACCGCTCCGCAATTACGCCAACAAAGATCTGAGGTGTAGGGGAAGATAGAATGTAATCTCTCAGGAACCATGTACCATCTGGTATAAATCTTGTATGAATTTTCCCGAATGGCTGTATTAATAAAAGACCTTGAAATCCTCTCACGGATGCACTTTCTAATAATATCACTTACAGTTACGTGGTATCTTTGGCAGGGATGACATTTTATGAACCAAAGGTGGCATCCTATCACAGTGCCATACTTGAAGTCACTGAGCACTTCAGAACGACCTATTTTGTATCACAAATGTTTGCAAATAGAGACTGCATGGCTAGGTGCTTGATTTTATACAACTCTGGCAATGGGTCTGATCGAAACACCTCAATTCAATAATTAACAGGTGTAGCCAAATACTTTTGTCCATATAGTGCATATTACTCCATTACTATTGCAGGTAAGAATATTATTGTGTAAACATGTCCAGTTTGTTGTGAAGCAAATTCTCTGGTGTGTTTTGCACTCTTATAGTTTAGTTTCCTGCAATTTGAGCATCTCCCGCAGTGGTAGAACCCCTCTTTGGTTGTATTGGGGTCTAGAGTGGTTTGTATGATCGATTTGTGGTTTAAGTTGATTTTTTACTAGATTCATATTTAGATCTTGTGCCTTTCTAAAAATTATTTCTGGGTACTGAGATCAGATTGTGAACAGTTGCACATGTCAACCATTGACATTGCAACACTGCAACTGTACAGGAGCCAAGAAGAGCCAGCATGCCTGACCAACCAAAAGCAAAGTAGAGATGTTTTACTACCAGGGCTTAAAGAAGATGAATTTCCTGCCAAAGCCAGGGAGTTTATCATACCTCTGATTCTGACAATTGCTTTCTTGCTTCAGCTGCACTTACTTACCCAGCCCTGCTGTTCTTCACTTCTTCCAGTTTCATTTATAGAGGTAAGTTAAGAACAATTTTTGCCAGACAGTCCTATGTGTTACTGTTTATTATTACTGTTAATGACTAATATTTAGGTAATGGCAAATCCATATTTTAAGAGTTAGGCAAAATTTAAAAAAGTGTTGAGGAGGAGAGGGGAAAGGGAGGTTAATGTAATGTAGGTGGCTGCATGGGCTATTAAATCAGTGATGAGAATGGAGGCTAATAATTTATTAGTGTGTGGAAGATATTATTTTATCAGTGGGGTGATGTTGGGGGCTATTTAATGGTGATGCCTAATAATTTAAAGTGGGTTACAGGGATGATTTAATGCAGATGTAGTTTTGGGGTTAATAACTGAATGTGGAGTGAGTTTGGGGAGAAAGGTGGCTATTTATTTAATAGGAATACTAATTATTTAGTGTTGTGCTATTTAGGGAGGGAAATGTATTTATTGAATGTAAATACTAATAATTTAATGTGTAGGCTGGTTTGGGAAAATAGGTGTATTTATTAAATGTAAATAATATTTAATATCTGGATGGGGATAGATTTGTTTATTTGTGAATACTTTTTAATTCCAGGTATGTTTACAGGGAGGGAGGTCTAATTATTAATTGTGAGTTATTAGAAGTATATTAATAGATTGTCTGACCCAAAATTATGTGGTTCCAAAGCACAAAAGGATTTATTCACAACCAAAGTAAATCCAGAAGTACCGTCAATACAGATGCAGGTGCACAGCTAGTGCTAGCATGAAGATTCAATCCAAAATGCTTCCAGTACATTGAACACAGTGGCATTTTATCAGGCGCAGGCTGGCAGATTTCAGCCGCATCACATGACACGATCGTCATTGCGTGTCCGTGGATGCAATATTGAGGTAATATTGCATCCACGGGGCCGGGGGGTGGGGCGGCCGGCCCAAACAGCAATGACGCCCCCTGACCCAGCCCGCCCCTGCATTTTATACAGTGGCAGAAAGATTACAGTAAGGTCATAGGATTGGAGAGGGGTAAGGACCTCACAATAACTCGACGTCCCATAGGTAGCAAAGTCTCTGTGTCTTTAGGTTACAGTTGGTACTCCTAGGATACCTGTATCCATGCATTCAGGCTCCCACCACTGGAGTGTTCAAATATATTTTTTAATCATACACTTTACTATTGTATTGTCAACGAATATTAAACTATTGTAATTAAACATACTTACAAAGCAACATAATACTAACAGGTCCCAATATTACTGTCTGGGACCGCTACTTATAATAAGTTAAAATAGAGAAACAACTGTGAACAGATATATTGTGAACAGAAATTGATCTTTGTTTCATATTTATTGTTGATCATATGTTTAACTTATCAGACCGCCCTTTGATAGTAAACCGTAAACTATCACGATACCCTTTCCCAAGTGGGATCATATTGTAGATTGTCTAGTTGAGTGTTGTATGTTTTTATTAAAATCATTTCAGTATTTACAGTGTCACTCGTTTCATTTTACACCTTTACCACACTTCATTAGCAGAGGAGTACACATACAGAACATGTAGATGATTATTAAAATACCTAAGATTAGGATCAAGAGCTTTCCTGGTGCAGACATCAGTTCTTTTACACATTCACCAATTCCTGAGAACCAATTTACTGGATTCAACCATGAGACTCCCCCCGTTACTTTCTTCCAAACTCCAGTCAGATAGGCATTATGTATTTTTCTAAATTCCCATTTCAATTGCAGGATCTCATCCATCTTATGGCTAATAATTTCCTTGAGATCGTCAGTGTTTTTGGTTATATAGATACAGCATTTAACTTCATAATGAGTGGCCAAAGTGACACAATACCCACCTTGACAGGTGTCAAATAATTGATTACCTTCTGGCGCTGCACTAGTTCTTTCTTGAATGCTTGTAGCACTTGACCTGTGTACCTAAAGTATTATCATACATTTCTGTAATATTATCAATTTAGCTAAGGCCTGAATGTATTTGTAAGTAATTGTTCCTCTGGTAACTCTAGTTATGTCCAAAGCTACCAAGAACGGATAGGTTTCAGACTTCATAAATATATTCGTGGCTAAAGGCTCTTCACCAGGTAATAGTCTTCTTTTGGGTCGGTGTTCATATGCTATATGTACGAAGGGAGGTGGGGCGGATGTGTGTATGTTGGTTATTTATTCACGTGACAGTTATT
Source organism: Mixophyes fleayi (assembly GCF_038048845.1). Lineage (NCBI taxonomy): Eukaryota > Metazoa > Chordata > Amphibia > Anura > Limnodynastidae > Mixophyes > Mixophyes fleayi. The sequence goes on along the minus strand of NC_134405.1, from coordinate 153,552,715 downwards.
ATTTCCGGTATTACCTTTCCAGCAAAACAAACTCCATCAGAATTGGGAGGTAACCATTTATAATTTTTTCGTCCACAGATATAGTAAATGTTTTTAGGGAGGATATATGGCATTGAGTATCCAAAAATAATACACTGTGTAAGTAAATCTACCTAACCCCAGGGTTCCCATCTGCTGATGATATGTATTAGTCTGGATGGTTACCCTGCAGTACCCAGGCTGTACTTTAACCACTAACTCTCTTATGGCCTTATCCATATACCCTATTCTACTGAAACTGTTGTCACCCTTTGTCAGGTGACGACCCCGCATCCCTGCGATGCATCGGGGACGGCCGCCTGTCATTTCTGGCTGAGGTGTCCTGTTGCTAGGCCGTCTGAGCGCCGTCAGTCACATGCACAGTGTGTGTGTCCCAATGCTAAGCAACGGGACACTTCTCTTCCCTGTTCCTATCGGCGGCCAGTTTTCATCTCGCCATCCTCTTCCTCCTGCCCTCCTATCGGCTTACAGCAAATAGTATTTAAACCTGACTCTGACAGCATTAGGGTGCCAGAATATCACATCTTCCAGATTGGCCTGACCCGGATTCTTTAACTATTCTCACCTCCACTACACTGGTAACTGTCCTGGGGACCTGCGCACCTCTTGCAGCCAAGCCCAAAACTCCTTGTGCTGGTCCCTGGTAAAAACCAGGGATGCGTTAGACTCCGCGCCTCCTTGTTCAGTAACGTCAATACCAGTTTGTGGCTCCACCCTATTCGTGTTCCTGACACCCTTGATTTGATTGACTTTATCTGTGTTGATAGGCTTGCCCTCTGGCCTTACAGGGTAAGTTATATTCTGATCGAGCCATTTAACAGTACCCAGATATCTTCGTATTTGTAATATTTATGCATATCAAAGATTTGTCTGCTGAATGTTGGAGAAGTTTAAAATTTGGGGATTTGGTTGAATTAAGTTTTCCATCATTAGGTCTTCCCTACCGCAATTGAAGAAGACGCTTAATGGGAGGGTGACTAATCCTACATTATCCTGATCCTGAGGCATGTGAGAACATACCCAACAATTCTTTTGGTTCAGTAATTTTCCAACTAAAGAATGGTATCTAACCAGCCAGTTTTGTTCATAATTTATTATTGTCATTGGACTAACACCACTGGGTACACTGATATTACCATAGGTGCAGGGCTGATCTAAGGAGAACTATCTTTTTACTGTCTATACCTATATCATCAGAACCATCCCCAGAATTGATTTCCTTAGTGTCAATGTCACTACAAGAAAGAGAGAAAAATCTATTCTCCATGGTGGTATTTGTAACGTCAGTCCTTCTGACTCTGACATTTTTGTGTGTGTGTTATTTGGATTTTAAGCAAGTTGAGTCTCCTGGAATAGATTCATGAAGGACTGTGTTGTGTGTTCATCTGTATCCTCGTCTCAAACCTTTTCGGGAATGGCAATTCTTCTCTGGTGGGTGGAGCAGATACAAGTGTCTTTCTGCTACCTTTAGAGATGTGGTGCTGGTCACCTACACATGATACGGCCTTTACCAACGATCTACTAAACAACCTGAGTATAAAAAAAAATTGCATCTTTATATATTCTCCAGTTTCAATGTCATGACAGTTTCTGGCATATCCGGTAACAGCAGAATCAAGCTTTTCTGCTGCTGTCTCAACTCTTTGCTCATTTATATCAGATAATTGACAAAATGCATTTTGGATGCTGTGTTTCATTCTGTAAGCCATGTTGACATGTCACTGATTACTGTCAATTGAGTTGCAACTCATTTTTACAATTAAATGTGCTTATTTCATGGTTCATGTTGCAGTTCCATTTCCCACTAGCGCCCAGGGAAAGACCACTTAACTCCTATTACTCTGAATGATTTTAGGAATCCCATATCTGCAAATTCTTTAACTATTTCCTTAGCCATGAATACAGCAGTGGTAGTTCCTGCAAGATAAGCCTCTACCCAATGAGGGTAGAGGCTTAAACAGATCAATACAAACCAAGTCATATTTAAAATTTCTGCAGAGTGTTAACTGTATAAAATCGTTTTGTATTGTTTGGAAAGGCCATCTGTAGAAGGGATGTTGGAGGGTACTGTGGGTATTATTTTACCAGTATTTTTTCTCAAACAAGTAAGACAAGATATTGCTCTTTTAGCTCTATGGGAGGAAAAATCAGGCGCACACCAATATGCTCTTACCAACCTGCACAGACCGTCTTTACCTAGATAAGTCAGACCATGCGCTGCCTCTGCCAGGCTTGGAAGATAGGCATGGTAAGACAGTAGCTCCCAGAGCATATCTATCCATAGTCCAGTGAACTCTTGACCACATCAATATGCCCTCCAGATAACCTTCTCCTTTGGGGAATGCAAATGTTGCATTTAGATCAATTTCTGTACACTGAGAGCCTCAAAAATCATTACATTTGACACTGGCAACTCTATTGATGAACCTGCTGCTCTTTTAGCAGCTTCATCTGCTCTTTTGTTACTTGAGGAATCAGAATGTTTGTTAAAGCTGTGTGCTTTGCACTTAATGACAGCTACTGATGTGGGTAATTGTATTGCTGTCAAAAGTCATTGTATGTGCTATGCATGCGCTACTGGTGTATCTGCTTCAGTCATAAAATTTGTGAGGCGCAATAGGATCCCAAAATCATGAACTACTCCAAAGGCGTATCTAGAGTCAGTGTATTAATTAGGCAAGAATGGATGGCCATCGGTCAGTATGTGGCCCAGAAGTTGATTGACAGCATGCCAGGACGAATTGCAGAGGTCTTCAAAAAGAAGGGTCAATACTGCAATTATTGACTCTTTGCATAAACTTAATGTAATTGTCAATACAAGCCTTTGACACTTATGAAATGCTTGTAATTTAGTTCAGTATACCATAGCAACATCTGACAAAAAGGTCTAAAAATTCTAAATCAGCAAACTTTGTGAAAACCAATACTTGTGTCATTCTCAAAACATTTGGCCATGACTGTAGTACATAATTGTTCTTACCGCATCTGATTCATGTTTGAGCACCCAACTATTAAAAGGAGATAAATGTATTGTCCAAATGATGACAAATGTAAACAAAAGGATTCCAAAGCACAAAAGGATTTATTTGCAACCAAAGTAAATTCAAAAGTACTGCCAATACAGAGGCAGACACACACCTAATATAAGCATGAAGCTTCAATGCAAAATGCTTCCAGTGCATTGAACATAGTGGCGTTTTATAGTGTGCTCAAAGATAACAGTAAGGTCATAGGTGATTGGAAAAGGGGTCAGCACATCACAAGAACGCAACATAACATAGGTAGCAAAGTCTCCCTTTGTGTCTTTAGGTTACAGTTGGCACTCCTAGAATTCCTGTGTTCATGCCTTCAGGCTCCCAACACAGGAGTGTTGCTAAGGATACTTGCTAATCATACACCTTACTACTATATTGTCAAGTAATAATAAACTAACTTAATTAAACATCCTAACAAAATGACATAATACTAACATGTCACAATATTACTGTCTGTGACCGCTACTTATAATAAGTTGAATATAAGAAACAACTGCGAACAGAAATATTGGGTACAGAAAATGATCTTTCATATTCATTGTTGATCATATCTTTAAATTTGCTTTAACTTTAGGGCAGGGCCGGATTTACTGCTAGGCAACCTAGGCACCTAGCGGCTCTCAGGAGGCCCAGATGTGATCCGAGCTGCCCGTGCCCCCCCCCCCCCCCCCCGACTCTTACCTCCTTCTCCGGCGCGCTGTACGCTCTTTACTGAGGAGATCTCGTGAGAGTGAGACTCACGAGATCTCAGTAAGGAGACTACAGCGTGCCGGAGAAGGACTGCAGTGAAAGTGCTCAGCAGCACTGATCGCGCCGGGGGCACCCCCGCCCCGACCGATCAATACTGCTGCTGAGCACTTTCAAGGGCCCCCTGGATGCCATAGGCCCCTGGGCTGTAGCCCAGTTAGCCCTATGGTTAATCCGGCCCTGCACAGGGGGCATGTGTGATAGAACTGCTCTGGCACAGGGGGCATGTGTGATGGAAGCTGCGCTGGCACAGGGGGGGGCATGTGTGATGGAAGCTGTGCTGGCACAGGGGGGCATGTGTGATGGAAGCTGCTCTGGCACAGGGAGGCATGTGTGATGGTAGCTGCTCTGGCACAGGGGGCATGTGTGATGGAAGCTGCGCTGGCACAGGGGGCATGTGTGATGGAAGCTGTGCTGGCACAGGGGGGGGGCATGTGTGATGGAAGCTGCTCTGGCACAGGGGGGGCATGTGTGATGGTAGCTGCAGGGGTGGCATGTGTGATGAAAGCTGCAGGGGGGGCATGTGTGATGGAAGCTGCAGGGCATAGGGGGGGCATGTGTGGCTAAAGCTGCTGGGCAGAGGGGGCATGTGTGAAGGTGCTGGGCAGAGGGGGGGCATGTGAGTTAGAAGTCTGTTCCCCACACGGCCCCTCCTCAGCCAACAATATCCTTACAACACTCACTATCTTTTCTCTGATATTCCCCATGACACGTGCTCATTATCTATTCCCTCACATGACCCGCTGCCTCAATCCTGACACCTCTTACTTCAAAATGAAAAGAGGCACCCTTCATATTAATATAATATGTGTGTGTGAGGGGCCAGTGTATGTATATTATGTGTGTGTGAGGGGCCAGTGAATGTATATTATGTGTGTGTATGAGGGGCTGTTTGTGGGAGGGAAATAGGTTTATTTTTTAAATGGTAACACTATTAATTTAATGTTGGAGCTGGTTGGAGGGAAATAGGTCTATTTATTAAATGTGTATGCTATTAATTTAATGTTTTGGTTGGAGGGAGGTCTACTTATAAAACGTGGGTGCTATATTGATTTAACACTGGGGCTGGTTGTAGTTTACTAAATTTCGTGTACCCATTTTTTTTCCAAATAGGGCCTCCAACATTCCAGGATCCAGACAAGCAGCAGCTGATCTAAAGACACCAGCAGCCACAAACCGTGAAAGTGACGAGAACAGGTAGGAGAGAGCAGGGCAGTCTGCCAACTATCCAGAATCTGGTGGGATTTATATTATGAGGTGGTCTGACTTGTTTAAATGTTGCACTATGGGATTCATGCAGAAGATTGACATAATAACATGATTATTGCATTCCAGCGCTTTTTCATGTTTCTGTAGAGGTAGAGGGCTGCCGTCAGTAACTGTAGTGGCGGACGGTCTGTGTTTGTGTGGAGGGCTGGGGGAGCGTGTGGGGGGCTGGTGGGGGGAGGGGCCCAAACCAATATCTTGTCCAGGGCACCATGAGGTCTAAATCCGGCTCTGCTTTAGGGTGCTATTGATTTAATGTTGGGACTGATTGATGGAGGCTTAAAGTGTTCACTCATTACTAGGCTATCCATATTTCATGTACCTATCCCTTTTTCCAATCAGGGCCCCAACATTCCAGGATCTAGACAAAATAACTGAGCTTAAAACACCAGCAAAAGCTACAGGTTCTGGTGGGACAGTCTCAATTTTGGGTGACTACTCCACTCTCAGTCAGGACATTGTCCCAGACTGTTCACTCTTTACACACATTGCATACACTGCACTGCTTTATATACTACACTATGGAGCTAGCTATGTCTTTTGTGGGTTGACAATTCCCCCCTCCAGTGACTGGTAATGCGTAACGGGTGGCTAGCCACACCAACTTTCTGGTGGGCCTTCCTTGTGTATTCCTCTGGTGGGCCATTCATGCCCCAGTCTAATACTGGTAGAGCCCTGTTTACATTGAAATGTAAATGGAATAGGTGTGTGTCTAAATAAAGCCTGGTATGTACAGGAAAAATGTAGGATTCATCTACAATAACAAAGGCTTTCCATATACAATGGAGACACTTAAAATGACAGGCCTAGATTTAGGGATGTTCCACCATCAAACTACCAATTTATTAGTTTGTTTGTACAGAGGATAAACAAAATTTTCAAAACTGTTCTGTGACATTTTTGCCTCATTCCTTATTTGACCACAACATTTTGCAGGTTTTGGCCTTGAATCCACAGTCCTACCCTAACCATGGTGCACAGTAGCATTAATTGATTGTTACCACCCCAGCTCTATTAATAGATTATAAATGCTGCAAAATGTGCATTTTAAAAAACAGTGCAGAATAACATAGAAAAAGTGGAACTTGAACAATAGACTGCCGCAAACCCGAGAATTTCAATTTGCGACAGATTTTACTGCAATTGTGCTTTTCTCTAGTTTTGTACCAGCCATCCTACAACTTGTAGCAAATTTTCTATATAATAAAGGGAGTGTGGTTTATTTGCATTGCTCAGACCTGTTCTGTGGATACAACGGTTTCCAATGTACAGAGCAGACCTGCACTGAGTCATATCCATGTGCAATAAAATAAACTAATACTTACAGATTTGGTAACCAATGGTCGAAGTGAAAATTTAGAAGTGGCGGTATGGAAAATGTAATGGGAATGTAAGTGAATGGAATTTGATAGTTTTTTGTTGAAGACAGTAGGAGAAGTAGTGGTATGGCATACCACAGTATACACCCCCACTTCCACCACTGTTGGGAACAGCTGGGAAAAGAAGCAGGTACATCAATTGTGTGTTTCTAATTGTGTCAATCCATTGATATGCAAAACAAAATCACCAGTATATCAGTGGCCAATTTCTTCACAGGAAAGAACGTTTCTTCGTGTTCCCATCCTTCAACCTCATAAACATGTGCTACTAAATATAGCTTCAGATACATTTTCTTGTAAGAAAGACAACCGAATTTTGTTTTTGATTCTGATAGGGAATTTGCCATCATCACTTCATATGGCAAGGTTTCCACAGATTAATCCCCTCTATGTGATAAATATAAAGGCCTTGGAGGAAAATCATAAGATAGCTAGGAAGACAAAATAATATGTTTAGTAGAAGTTGAAGGAGGGTCTGCAGGAAGCAATATATTGAGGTTGTCTGAACATGGGAAAGCCACTTTTCATGTGCCCAATGCCATCATCACATGGTCCCAACTTTCTCTATATCCAATCTGTACAAAATAAATACATGTTTTCTACCTGTAATTAAATTATTTTCACATTCCTAACAGAACAACAAATATGTATAAAAGAGGAACATTTATAAATATTCTGAATTACAAACCACTGGTAGTTTAGTGGCCATTACTAAAATATGGGCAAGTGCAGAGATTCTACATGTGACACCAATTAACCAATTATATGCCATTTTAGTTGTAGCCTCATATAAAATGTATTTTCTTATTTGGCTGTATCAGTCCATTGTAAACTACTCCTAGTAATTCATTTATAAATTGCCACCATATTACACAACACTGTACAGAAAATATTTGTCATTCACATCAGTCCCTTTAGAGCTTGCAATCTAAAATCTCTAACATTGATGCACACTAGGGTCCGTAGTCAGCAGCCAATCAGCCTACCAGTATGTTTTTGGACTGTGAGAGGAAACAGGTGTACCCAGAAGAAACCCATAGAAACCGGGAAAACATGCAAACACATGCAGATAATGTATAAATTGTGTCCCACATCTCTTAAATTGTAAGCTCATTTGGGCAGGCCATCAGTACCATTTGTTTCATGTCATTGTATGTTATTTATTTGTATCATGATCCTCTCAATGTACAGTGCTATGTAATATTGTCAACCTCCTATCCAGTCTCCAGTCTCTAACATACCTCATCATACAAACCAGATTGTATTATCTGATGTCAAGAAAATGAATGTTCCCATCAGTTGTAGGTAAACACAGTTTTCAAAATTAAATTATAGGGGCTCAGCTCTTCCATATAAATTAGTCGAAGGGTGTCTTAAATAAATGTTACAGACTCTTTTGCAGAGCGTATGAGCCTTGTAAAGCTGACCATAGATATGAAAGGTCCAGTGTTTTTTTTTGTATTAATGTGTGTGTGTGGGGGGGGGTCAGTGCATATAGTGTATGAATCCCTACTCAATTTAACTCCCAAACATATAAAAATTGTATGCTATGTTTAGTTTAACACTTTGATTCAATATGAATCCCTGGTAACAAAGACTGTGCTTCCAATATAGACCAATTTATTTTAAATCTAGAAAAGGTCCGATACCATTTTAAATTCTCTAAACCTTTATCAGCCAGGGGTAAGCTGCATTATCTAACACTGTCTTAGCATTGATAATAGTTAGTTATCCATGTCTCGGGGATTGGACCTTGGCCAGTTGTCTCTCCAGTACTTTGAACGCCTTCTTTATCTTCTTAATGATCGTTCGGCCTCTGCTAATCTCAGATTTACTTTTCTCTGCCAGATCCAGCATGAGCCATGCCACCCTGTCTGACATCATTTTTGTAAGATATTTCATTAGGGAAACCAGGTAGTATAATTCTAGCCACAATGGTTCTTTATGTATTTTGTCAATAATTCTGATATATTTAAACATGTCCTGATGTCATATGATTAAACAGATCTATTAATAAATGTATTAAAATCTTAAAAAAAAACAACTTGATAGGCACCTGGGCCTTACCCAATTGCTCTTCCCCTCTTTTCAACTGTGCAAGGTGCATTCGACATATGCAGCTGCTCCTAAAACAGCTTGGTAAATGTATCTTGCCCAGATCTCCTGACTCCCATTTGGGTCTGAAGAGGGGGTAGTATATAATTGCAAATAAACGTGGAAGAAAATAGCATTTATCTGTTTATGGACTGTATTCTTCATAGCCAATATGTGAATCACTCCTCCACCCTTTACCAGGGCCATCTCTTCCATTGGGCACGATGGGCAAGTGCCCGGGGGCCCTGCAGGCAAGGGGGCCCATCCAAGGAAGCGCTCTTAATAAAATATAAAATCCTGAAAAAAAAAAAAAAAAAAAAAAAATACTTACCTTGCGGTCACGTCAGCTGGCGATCCGGCTCCGGCTCCCTCCCTGGTCTCCTCCTCCATGCTGCGCATCACACCCGACATTTCCATTGCACAGCACGGAGGAGTCACACCCGTGAATCCGAAAAAAGAAGCGAAGAGGATCTGAGAACAAGCCGATTAAGGGTAAGTTAAGGGGGATGTGAAAAAAAAGTGAATATATATAATATCTTTTTTTTTTTTTTTCACACACACATCAATGTCATTAATGTCTTGGGCCTTGGAATCAATGACCCCCACAGTTTGGGCAGGGACATCTTAACAACATACAATATATATATATATATATATATATATATATATATATATATATACACACACTTTTTTTTCTTTTTTTTACATAGATAGGGGCCCCCCGGTTCACTGCTTTGCCCGGGGGCCCATAATGTTGTTAAGATGGCCCTGCCCTTTACCAAATTCTTCATTCCTGCTGTGTTGACCTATCTGTAGAAAGTAAGTTTACTTATGATACATGTCCTTTTTATCTAGCTTTTCATACCATAAAATGTCAGAGTTTCTCCCACTCCTTTGCTGTGAATTTTTAAAGGTGTATGTGTTCTGAATGCTTTACATGCCTTTTTATATTCTATTAGGATTTTCATTTATATGCCTTTAAAATGGCTTTTGTTGTTTCTCAGAACAATTTTGAATCGCCTTACAAATATGCTCCCACCATCATCTTAGCATACTACAAAAATGTTTGACAACTTATGAAGTTATCTGTCGCGTTTAAGAATCCACAGGTATATCACAGCATTTAATAGTATACTGACTGAATAATGGAAAGATATTACTATGCAAAGGATCTGGATGTCCCACAATTTGCTTACTAAGTGATCAGTTCAGTCTGGATATCAATACATGAGAATGAGAGTAATGTTTGTGCTGGACTTTGGTGCCTCCCAATATTGGGTAATTCTAGTGTCTGCATGAATGGCTGGCTGTAGTTATATATCCTACTTTTGGGCCTTAGCCTCACAGATGGGTATCTATATTCTTGAATATCCACTACCGTATTAAAATCTCCTCTTATTACTTCGTTCTGTTTTTTTTATCTGTTACCGCTTAATTTTCTAGACCTGTACAAATTCCATTTTTCATTATTTGGACCATAAATGTTGCAGAGAGCCATATCCTTCTTCTCCTGTCACCATCACCTTATTGTCCCACTTCTGTAACTTCTAAACTCTTCAGTTATGTTGCCTTTTAGATGACACCCGCAAATGAACGGGGCAGTTTTTCCCTTTTTAGACATAAAAGATGGCTATGCAGGATGTACTGATTCCTCTTTAAATTCAACATTATTATTTTACTGCATGACATCGAATACAGAAATAAAATAAAATAAATAAAAAGCTTCATTATGAAATGCTCTGGAGACACTTCTCCATTGCTGCCGGCACCCATGCAGTGTGGTGGTAAGCAGGACATATCTCCCAACCTTCCCAACAGGTTAGGACAACCACCTTGATTGGTCCACCAGATTCAGGACTGTCCCCTCCAATCAGGACAGTGGGGAAGCATGGTGGTGAGAAAAGCTAGTTATTACAGGACCATTTGCTTGAAGAGATGGGTTTTTAGGTAGTGTTTGAACATGTCTGTAATTATTATGAATACATGAAAGCAACTAGTTCACCATTCATAACAACTATTTCTCAAAAACGCAAAGCAGGTTGTGTAATTCAAGACATTTGTTAAAGCATCTTGAAACACGTACATTAGGACAGCTTTGTTTAGCACTTATATGATATAGCAGAGATGTTTTTCTTCTTAGCACATTACGTGTCTGTAAAGTCAGTTTATTGACATGATGATGTCATGAGTCTCAACAACTAAGGTTTATGGGTGTAATAACATTATTTGATCTTCTAGAGGCCTAACCAGTCTAAGCAACCTTTTCTCTCATTGAAGTTTTGTAGCCCACAAATTTGTACTTTATAGGTTTGTTATATGGGTTGTAGTGCGTTATTTAATGCTGTAAGTCATTCCTTGCCTGGCCTGTACACTATGTAGATGTTGGGGGAAAATCATTTTAATGCCATACCTGGTTTCATCTGAGAATAAAAAAAAAACTAACTACAAAGAGAGGAGTAAATTCACTATGGGCACCACATGTCAGATTGAGCACACAACCAAATATAGTACATTTGTGAGGTTATGCTCTGGTTTTTACACTAGGTTTTGGGCTCCAAAAGGCAAGCTTTGTATACATGCACATAATTAATTTAGACATATTGACTGACAAATCAGTCTGTATTACATAGGCAAACCGAGAGGGGGTTTCCTAGTCCCTGGAAACCCCACTCCAAGCCTGGGGCACTATATAATTGAGGTGGCTGGACCCTGCCCCCGCTTCACGTGGCTCTGCTTGAAAGGGAGAACTGCGTGCACCTAACAGTAGTGCATGCAGCATTGCCCATGTATATTATAGGGATAGGAAGAGTTGGAGAGCAGCCAAGCACTGTCTAAAATTATAGCCACGCCCCCATGCATGCTGGTCACGCCCACTGGCAGCATGGTGTGGAAACCCTCCTCTACAAATCTTGCGTTTGCCCCTGTATTACTAACAAAATTCCTAAAGCTCAAATAAATGAATGTCATGATATTTAAATGATCAAATGAGGAATTAACTTGGAGAACCAACATTTGCATTTTGGGCCTCATTCATAGTTAGACATAAGTATATCTGTCTGATGGAACATTCTGCGCTGTTTTCAGTGCATACACCATAAACAATGTGGAATTTAGCGTTTTGAGTAAGTTGCACTTGCAGCTCCCTACTCCTGAAGAGGTGAATCAGTGGTGTGCATGTGCAACCTAAGTACAGTAAGGTTCTGCAATTTTGGACTTCCCCTGGAGATGCTATATATTTTCAGTATCTCTTACCCTTGGTGCAAATCATCATCAGCATGGATCTTTCTGATGTTAAAAAAATAAAAATAAATTCATTGAAAAGCCCAGCATAGCTCATAGACTGGTCTGGTTATAGCTATAATGGGGCGACAAACATCCACCCCATGCAAAAGCCAAATCTATCACCAAGCATTCCGGTGATGGTTCATTATTCCGATTGCAAGTACAAAACTAGTTTAGCTTTTAATGGATCTGCTAACCCATTTTTAGCCTTGATACCTTGTTGTTACACTAATAAAGATATTGTTTAAACATATGAAGACTAACAGTGGCATCCTTTGATCAGTATGAGTGCTCTTGCTGTCTTGTTACATTTCATGACTTCCCTACATTCAAAGGTCTTGAGCATACAGTAGAGGCATATTCTTTGGAGGGTGCTGGTGCAGGAAAATGAGAGACATTAGGGCTGAGACTAATATTATACAGGTCCAGATATAAGTACGTAAAGCATACACAGCTGGCTGTCTATGCTGTATGTATGTTAAATGTTTAGTTCATTTGTCCTTTTAAAAGAACATATGCAGGATAGCTTGCATTAGACCTCAAAATGCACCTAGGGAACCTCAGCTTCAGACATAGGCAACCACATCTATTTGTGTTTTGGATGGTAGTCAAAGCAGAATTTCCCAAGGGCCCTGTTCATGAAGGAAGGGAAAATTATAGCATTTGGCATTGGATCGTAAAATGGTACTGCATACATTTTAGTCAGCTCATCTAAGAACATATCCCCTTGCTCTGTTATGCTGCAAATATTCCCTTATCATTAATTTCTCCTAAGTGATCTCATTCCTCTCAATTGGAGTCCTTCGATACCATGGGTACACTGGTTGATACTCATTGTCTGCAGTAAAACTTATTTTGCTTACATTTGTAAAAGACATAGAATTTAGTAGTGGGAAAAGAGAAATCTGTTTTATTATAATTTATTATACCATTCATCTGAAAACATGTTAAAAAGTCCCTGTTGGAACAGAATTGTGTGCGCTGCTGCAAAGTGGAGATGCACCACCAGCAGGGATGTGGCCATCCCCTATAGTAGGTGTGGTCACATCATATAGGGAGACTCATTTCTATTGTAACAAAGTTCCCACCCTTTCACCTCTGTAGTAACACAGTCCCCCTCTCCTCTCAGTAGCAACACATCCCCTGCATATATCTTACTATTCTCCTGTGCATCAGCTCTTCGGTATTAAATGAACAGTCTGGCAGGAACCTGTGAAGTTCATTGATTCTGATTCACTGACATACTAAACTGACTAATGAATGTCAGGTCTCACTGTGGTTGATGGGGTGGGGACTCTCTCATTCAGAAATACTGCAGTAATCTTTCTGTATTGGTATACTCGTTCTCCCTGTACCTGAGGGTCGCAGGCTGTGCATCAGTGCTTTATATCTACCATATTTCATGTCTTCTGTCTCAACCATCAAGACCAACTGTGTGATTCATCCATCTTCCAAAACTTAGTACCACACATCCTCTAGACACATTAAATCGTATTAATCCACACCTAACCATTTTTTCAATCCCTTCTAGAGTGCAAGAAACTATGACTAATATCCTCAATTTATTTGTATCAGATTATATATGCAATGTTTCTATTGTGGCATGATAAGTCTGTACAATATTTCTGTAGGTTTAAAATAATTATCAATAATCATGATATATTTAACATATAAATATATCCTACATAAAATCACCCTTATAACTTAAAATAAAGAATGATATATTTTTTTTATATTTCACTGATGAAAGCACATAGCTTTACAGACATAGCTCTCTAAAGCTAGGTAATGTTTACTATGTTGTATATGGAAAAAAATATTATATCTTTGACGTCTCCTCTTAATGACTTAATAACCAAATTATATTTCCCCATTCAAGCAATATCTTATAGCTGTAGGGGGTATGACAGCTTACAATATATACTCAAACTAACAAAACCCAGTTGAAATAGCAAAGTCAGTACTCTGATTCAGCAACCAGCACAGAAACAACCAGGAGACCATGCCCTAATTCTGTCATTTTGAACATTTATCACATAACCTGACGTCAGAAAAACATTCTTGCCAACTATATACATTTTCCAGGACAGTTGCAGGGCCTTGCGCTAAGTCCTGAGGCCCTCAAGTCCTAGGGTTATATTTTCTTTCCCTTGTCTCCCACTCTACTAAGTATTCTCCACATCTTGGATGACTTTCTCTTAAATAGGTTCCCCTAGTTGTATTTCAGCTTCCTCTCAATGGGAGCTGGTTTCAACTTTTAAATAAAACCATGATTTTACACAACTACCTTAGTTTTAGACACTACCTTAGGATAAGTCATCTAGTTCCACTTGGGGTTAGGGTCAGTTTTAATCTTCAGATTTTTGCTTGTGAAGGAGGGTTATAAGTAGGGTAGGATTATATTGGATTGTTTTGACCTTTTCAAACCCTAAGGGCTAGATTTACTAAACTGCGGGTTTGAAAAAGTGGGGATGTTGCCTATAGCAACCAATCAGATTCTAGCTGTCATTTTGTAGAAAGTACTAAATAAATGAAAGCTAGAATCTGATTGGTTGCTATAGGCCACTTTTTCAAACCCGCAGCTTAGTAAATCTAGCCCTAAGTGTTGTCCTATCCTATAACCTAATGACAGTGTTTAAATTCAGGATTTAACTTAAAAAGTAAACTAGCACTCATGGATAGGGATGTAAAATACAGCTGGGCGGAAGGAAACTGATTTTATTAACTATTGGGGACTCCTTAAAGGTTATTGCTCATGCTAAAAACTGGAGATTATCGTAGCTTGAGTTAACATTGGCTGAGAGAACTTTGCTGTTCTGTTGCAGTAAACCTTGAATGGTTGCCTGAGTTCACTGTTAGCAGGAAATGGATCTATCTATAACTCTGGCTGAAAAGAAGTTTCAGTTCCCAGCAGGTGTGATAACTGTTCAGCAGAAGTGAGTATGTTTTTATATAATATAGAAACCTCCAAAAGGGGTATTTTTTCTATATTACCAATCACAAAAGGGATCTGCTTTGCATAAAAACCACTTGAGAGGGGTCTATTTGTATGCATACTTCACCATTATATTACATAGAAAGGGACCTATGTTATACAGAAATCATCAAAAAGAGCTCTTCAGCCACAGGAAAAGGATTCTTCACCTCCATAGTGAGGTTTTTCATTATATACTATGCACCAGCGAGGGGTTTTCAAAGCAAAGAGTCTGTTTTATATACTGGCCATCAGAAAGATGTTTTCACTATATAGAAGCCAAGCAGTTTAGTCAGACAGTAGGGAAAGTGCATGAGAAAGTATTGGTAGTAGAAAGAGAGAGGTTATATCGCCACTATATAAGATCTGGTAATGCCTCACCTCGATTACTGTACAGATAGAACAAAAAAAAAACAATCAGAGAAAAGGCTTCTAAAATGACATATGGGCTGCATAATACAATTTATCAGGAAAGACGTCAAGAGCTGAGTATCTACAACTTAAGAGGAGAGAAGGAACAGAGGAAATATTTATCGATAGTATTTTTAGAAATAATAGGATTCATAGAACAAGGGCATATACTTTACAATTGAAGGGAAGATAACTGAAAGGTAAAATAAGGAGGAACTTTTTTTACAGAAAGGGTAATAGATCCATAGTCTCCTCCAAGTTGTAGTGGGTACTAAGTAAAATAATTAAAGACTGCACTAAAGGGATCCCCTCCTTATTTTGTACATGCTGCTATAAGGTCTTACGCTGTATATAATTACCTGTTATTTTGGGCTGTTGTCTTATGAGATCATTTAGAGCCTGGGTATTGAAATGTGCAGACTTTCTGCAGTTTGACTTCCCAGAATGCTTCTTGGTAGCACAAAGAGTGGAAGGTTTACACTCATTAATACTCTTAAATGGTTATATCTGCCCAGATAGCTATCTTGATCCATGCCTCCCAACTGTCCCGATTAAGGTGGGTCAGTGTTGGGAATTATGCATTATGAAAAGATATTAAAGCTGAATTTATAAAAAATATATAATAAGCATAATTTATATTTATTTACATACTTATATGCTAAGAATGCAGCCTAAAACTTAATTAAAAATCATGATATATCTGCTTCATAACTAATGTGGCAGAAGTCAATGTATATGTTGTATTCTCATGAATATTGGGTCAGCCCATTACATGGCTGTGTCCCTTTTGTGTAAGTGATGGGTGCACTTAAGGATTAAGAAAAACTTATAAACACTGGAGCACATTGAGATAAATTTTCTAGTACAGTTTATAAAATGAAATTAGATGTCTGACTGCTATGTGTTACAGAAACATTTCCTATGCATCAGTTTTCATCAATGTCCCTTACAGTGTATGACCTCAGAGCCATGACGCATGACGCATACCATGACCAATGATACAGAACAATCTGTTTCACCTGCAGTACAGGATAATAGTTTCAGTACATCTGTTCTGGTTTCTGTACATTGCATTACTCATATTGTAAAGATTATATTCAGACCATAATTAAGATAGCTCTGAAAGTTTCTATTGAATCAATTGTTTCTGAATCGAAAGAGAAATACTACTTGTTATCGGTAAATGACAATAATATACCTATAATCAGTGTATGTAGACCTTAATGTTACGTTTTCACTGACACTGTCTATTAATCAATTACTGAATATAATAAATACTGACTAATCTACAGTTTACAGAGATACTTATCAACATAGTCCAGGCATGGTATGACGAGTCCAAACGCTGTAACTTGTGTCTTCAACAGTAATAATGAGAATTTAGGAATATCTTCCAGTTTCTCTTTGTATTGAATGCTTTTTATTTCTCCTCATATCTCCTTCTTAATTACAAACTAAAATACAAAGTTTAAAATTATATGTGGCCAACATCTGACGTAATAGAGTATTTCAATATAGATCAAATTTGTGGAGCTTGAAAATTAAAGCTCATGTTACACCAGAACATTATGGGCCAGAGTCATTAAGGCACGCATATCAGGTGCATTGTGTGTGAACCTGAATGGAACTGTCCACATATTCCCGAAGTCAACAAGACACGGATCATTACATACGCGGCTTAATGACTCCGGCAGTAACAGCTTTTACGCTGCGTGCACATGGACATGCGGTGCACATTCGCCTGTATTAGTACAGTATTCATCCGCTAGGTACTTTCTGTCTCTAGCTGTGGCAGCATCCACTATAAATTTGAATGAGCTTGGGAAAAATTTCGTGCAGCTCTCAGGTATTCGTGTATTACTGATTACCCTCGTTTGCTATTTACCAAGAAATACAGGGACGTTGGATGAAATATTGTACAGTGAGGGTTGTGTAGTGGTGGTTGTAATTTACATTAAAATATTTGTCCCCCACCTTTTTTTAATGCTGCATTGTTCCCCTATAGGCACCAGTGGTCTCCCAAAGTGTCAGCATGCCTATTGCCCTGGCAGCCATGAATAGGTGCTAGTTGTTACTACAATTGGCAAACTTTGCCACTAGGCCTTGCAGTAATAGAAGGTTCACCCCTATGATTGAGAGACCGTGCCCGGTCATTTCCGCCATCGCCCTTTAACGCACTGCTGGACATAATTAGTGCTATCAGCATGAAGCTGGGTACAGCTTGAAGGGGGGTTAAAGACCAACAATTTTTTACTTAATACCCATTTTTAAAACATACATCAATCACACACACAAACTTTTCAAACTAAATAAACTATTTTATTTACAAAATAAATAATTGATAAAACATAATCAAATGTATTTAGTAATTTCTTTAAAGAAAATGAAAAAAAATTTGGCTTGTTTTTTCAATTATTTTTTTTATATATATTTTTTTTTCTTGCTTTTTTTATTTGCCCTAACAGAACTTGGGATGGACGGCATCTTAGAGTCAACATCAACCCCTGGTGAGCTGCAAAAAAAGAAATAAATATACTATTAGATTATATTGTGATTTTTATTTTGCTTCTGTAGCCTACGTCTAACCTTACTTGTACTACTGCTATATACAGTGCTGAGTTTTCAGGGAGTGCTTGAAGGTTTGAAGGCAAGGGGAAAGTCTTGTTGCTGAGCGAGGGCATTCCACAGAGTGGGCACAGCATGAAAAAAAAGTCCTGTTGGTGTGGTAAAGCGCGGGTGATAGATCACATATACACAATTGGAGAAGAAGGGTTTAAAATCTGTATAGTATGTACTTCAAAAAATAGGAACATAAGTGATGGAACATTTTGTAGAACTGTAAATATGCACTGAGTGTTATGGCCTACGACGACCTAGATGAGCTTTCAGAACAGGTAGGGTAGAGATCTTCACCTATAGCAGCCACCTTACCCGTAGAGCTTAATATGTTCACAGGTACTCAGATGCCCCCAGGTCTTAGGCTCAAAGTAGTAGAAGCTCATCAAAGATGGCCACAGCGCAGGTGGAATCAGGAGCACTGGAGCGGATGGTCAGGAGCAGGCCGAGGTCAGGGTTACAGGCAAATTGTGGATTCCAGTATACAAGCCAAACGGTCAGGGACACTAGCAATGGTTTGGAGTCCAGGTAACAGGCAGAAGGTCATACACAGAAAAGCAATCCAAGGTATAAACCAACACAACACAGGAGCAGGAGTGTCAGGACGCTATAATCGACAGGGAGGCTAAGCCCTCCCTGCCTAAAATAGTGCTACTGGCCAATCAGGGCTTTGTCATGTAAACACCCTCAGTAGGTGATTAATTAAGGAAGCTAAATTAGCCAGCAGACTTGGGAATGTGCACCCAGCTGCTCTGAATTGCCGGACGCAGGTGCAGTCATTTTCGGCCTCCGTTGCCCTGGCAATTTCTATTTGGCCCTGGTCAAAGTCACTCAGATTATGCTTGCCCATTTTTCCTGCTTCCAAAACATCAACTACAAGAACTGACTGTTCACTTACTGCCTAATTTATCCCACCGCATGACAGGTTCCATTGTAACGAGATAATCAATGTTATTCACTTTACTTGTCATTGGTTTTAATGTTGTTGCATGGCGGTTTGCATGAAATATGTTCTAATATCGGAGGCACATTACATATTTATATTACCTGTACTAAGACAAGCATTTAGATTTTTATTGTCATTGAAATAAAATTTTTGTTTCTTAGCAAATCAAACCATTTTAATTTATTACAAAATAAAAATGTGATTTTAATGACAATAAAAATCTAAATGCTTGTGTCTTAGTACTGGCAATATAAAGATATATAATGTGCCTCCGATATTTAAACTTTTTCTTGATTTAAGAACAGATATTTTCAGAAGGGGTCAACCAAAGTTGACCATCTGGCACCAGCTTGAATAAATTGCCCCTCCGTCAAAATATTGTTTTATTTTATCCCACAAACTATGGAATAAGCCCAAATAAAAGGGTTGGAATGTAAAACAAGCACACCCTGTATTTCAAGTTAAACAATGACTTTAAAAATTTTGTTGTTCAGCATTTCTATTCTAACCAACCAAACTTGATCTCGCAGTATCCAATTTTGGATTGTGTATAAGGATTATTTTGGAATCCACACATGGTACAATAAACGGCCAGTTTGATTGGTCAGTTTGGTCATCTTGTTTTTCAATGTTGCATGGACAACTTCAGAAAGACTGTCTGGTGTGTAGGTCAAACATTCTAAAACTGTAGAAAAAAAAATATGTTTCTGTGTTGCATCTCCTTTTTTGTATTTGGATGAACAATAAATAATGTGGAATGTGTGCTTCATCTCATTCCATGGTCAAGCTGGAGGAGCACCTCTTACTCTATAGTGCAATAGTTTAAGTTGTGCCCTATACAAATACAACTCCCTCTCCAATTATCGCCCATTTTCTTTCCTCCCCTTTGCCTCCAAACTACTGGAACATCTGGTGTGCAACCACCTGTTTCACTTTCTCTCGACTCTGGGAAAAAAAAAAAAAACCTTCCACCCCGAACATTCCACTGAAACTGTTCTCACAAAAGTGATTTTAGGGTGACTTCTCCATACTTATCCTCCTGGACATATCTGCTGCTGTTGACACAGTTGATCATCCTCTTCTTCTATACACCCTTCACTCTATTGGCCTTTGTAACTCAGCTCTTTTCCTGGTTCATTTCCTACCTATCGAGTCGCTCAATGAGTGTTTCTACCTTAGACACATCCTCCTCCTCCACTATATATTGGGGTTCCTCAAGGCTTTGTTCTCGGCCCTTTACTTTTCTCACTGTATCCCTCTTCTCTTGGGAAACTAGTTCATTCATTCAGCCACCAGTACCACCTCAACATGGACAACACCTAAATCTATATAAATTCACCTGACCTCTCCCTTTCTGTACTTATCATGTAACTTTCTTTCTGCTCTCTCCACAATGATGTCCCTAAAGCTTAACATGTCCAAAACTGAATTTATACTCCCTCCTCTGAGTCGCTACATACCCTCAAAGCTCCCTCACTGTCGATAACACCACAATTTCCACTATCTCCAAAGACCGCTTCCTTGGAGTCACACTTGACTCCGCACTCTGCTTTATTGCAGCATCCAGTATCTCTCTCCCAGTCCTGTTGACTCCACCTTAGACACATTTTCAGAATACACCCTTTGTCTTATGCAACATGGTACCGACTCATATCCATTATCTCATCTCAAGTCTTGACTACTGCAACCTCATACGATCTGTCATCCCTCTCACCCATGTATCCTCACTTCAATCCATCCCAAATGCTACTGCAAGTCTGATCTTCCACTCTCTCAGCCCCACCTTTTCCACACCACTTTGAAATGAATTCTAGAGGACACAGGGAGCCAGGGTAGGGATTTGCAAATTACTCACCATTACCTACAAAGTCCTCAACACCATCCCTTCATACATATTAAAACTCATATCAAATACTCTTCCTCTTGCACGCTTAGATTGACCTCTCACCTGCACCTTATCACTTCATGACTAAATTAAACATGATGTGTTCACATAAGGAACAGTCTGTGTTTGTTAATAACAGGACATTTAAAAGGTGTGGTAAAGGTTTTGCAACAATCATGAGCTGTCGCTCATCAAGAATTAAGTCTTCAATACCTTAGTGTCAATCAAAAGTAGTTCTGCCATTGCATGTACTAACATACTCCTATTCTGCAAAGTCATGGAATTTTTTGTGTGGCAGTGCCTTATGTACACATACGAACATTTAGGTGCAAACAAAAACAATTTCATTCTTAGAAAAGCAAATATAAAACTAAGGGAAATATGGCACTGTTTATTTTCCCATTCTATTTCTTACATTTTGTGATTGTGGTGTGAAAGATATTTAGTCTATGGGCTACTAATGGCTTGTTTAGACTAGCTGATTTATTTTTCCATTTTTTTAAAGACAGACAAAAGGCGAAATAGATAAGAGGTATGAAGAGCATAAAATGCAGGGCTGTTTTAACACAAGTCGGCCTTAACAAAAGATCAAATTAGCTGGACCACCGGGCGTGTGTTCTGCTGCTTAAGGAGGTAACTGAAAGGATGCCCTTCTGACCACTTATACAAATTATTGTAAACATTTCTATATGAATTGTGTTCCCTTTAAAAGACAAATATTTAAATTCTTATGCATTATTGTATCAACCAACAATGTAAATCACACTTATTTAGACCAAAACATTTTGCATTTTTAATTAATTCTCTAATGTCCCAGACTATGCACTGTTTATTGGATTGTGCCCTATAGTCCCTCCCCATGGGGTATCGGAGTGTCTCTTTTGCTATTTATTTTTAGGAATTGCAAAAGCTTTAACATCAGGTACCAACTATTTATCTTCCTTTCTCTGAAGTCATAAACACCACTTTTTCAGGTGGAAGAGCATACAAGTCCTATGAATTAGAGTTTATGAATAGAATGAGTTCAGACAAAATTGATAAGAGCACACAGAAGAATGGTTTTAATTAGGGATGTGCACCGGCCACTTTTCGTGTTTTGGGTTTTGGGTTCTAATGGGTTTTTGCCAAAACACCCCCCTCAAGGTTTTGGGTTCTGATTTTTTTTTAAAAAAAAGCATAAAAACTGCTAAAACCCAGATTTTTGTTTTTTTGGGTTTTTCTTTTCACTCCTACGCTATTATTAACCTCAATAACATTAATTTCCACTCATTTCCAGTCTATTCTGAACACCTCACAATATTGTTTTTAGGCCAAAAGGTTGCACCGAGGTAGCTGGATGACTAAGCTAAGCGACACAAGTGGGCGGCACAAACACGTGGCCCATCTAGGAGTGGCACTGCAGTGGCAGACAGGATGGCAGTTTGAAAAGCTAGGCCCCAAAGAGCACATAATGCCAAAAAAAGAGGTGCAAGATGGAATTGTTCTTGGGCCCTCCCACCCACCCTGATGTTGGTGAAATAGGACATGCGCACTTTAACAAACCAATCATTTCAGCGACAGGGCCTACAAAACTGTGGCTGAAATGATTGGTTCGTTTGGACCCCCACAAAATGAGCTGGCAAAGAAAAAAAAGAGGTGCAAGATGGAATTGTCCTTGGGCCGTCCCACCCACCCACCCTTATGTTGCGGAAAAAGGACATGCACACTTTAACAAACCAATCATTTCAGCGACAGGGCCTACCAAACTACTGTGGCTGAAATGATTGGTTTGTTTGGGCCCCCACACAAAAAAAGCTATTCATCTCTCCCTGTACAAAGTAAACTGGCTCTACTGAGGCAAGATGTCGTCTTCATCCTCTGATTCCTCGCCCCCTTCAGTGTGTACTTCCTCATCCTCACACATTATCAAATCGTCCCCGCTGGACTCTACAATCACAGGTCCCTCTGTAGTCTCTGGAGGCCAGTGCTGGCCTTCATTGAAGAATTGATAATTCATTTTGATGAACATCATCTCCTCAACATTTTGCGGAAGCAACCTCCTTCGCCGCTCACTGACCGCTGCACTAAAAACTCTTTTGGAGTACACACTGGAGGGGGGACAACTCAGGTAAAATAGAGCCAGTTTGTACAGGGGCTTCCAAACTGCCTTTTTTTCCTGCCAGTACAAGTAAGGACTGTCTGACATGTCTACTTGGATGCTGTCAGCAAAGTAATCCTCCACCATTTTTCAATGGTGACAGAATCCAATGCAGCGACAGTAGACATGTCAGCAATCGTTGGCAGGTCCTTCAGTCCGGACCAGATGTTCCCTGCATCCCCGCCAGCCGGTTGTTTAGGAAATCTCAGCTGTTTCCTCGCAGCCACAGGTGTGGAAGAAAATGAAGGAGGAGCTGTTGGCATGTCACGGTCCTCTTCAGAGGACAATCTCCTGACCAGCAGGTCTTTGCACCACTGTAGACTTGTGTCCGCCGGAAACAGAGACACAACATACGCTTTAAACCTCGGATCGAGCACGGTGGCAAGAATGTATTCCTCTGACTTTAAAAGACTGACCACCCTCGGATCCTGGCAAAGCGTACGAAGGGCTTCATCCACAAGAGCTACATGCTTTGTGGAATCGCAATGCTTTACCAGCTCCTCCCTCACTTTCTCCAGCTGCTTCTGCAACAGCCTGATCAGGGGAATCACTTGACTTAAGCTGGCAGTGTCGGAACTGACTTCTCGTGTGACAAGTTCAAACGGCTGGAGAACCTTGCACAACATGGAAATCAGTCTCCACTGCGCTTGACTCAGGCGCATCCCCACTCCATTGCCTATGTCGTAGGTGGCTGTGTAGGCTTGAATGGCCTTTTGCTGCTCCTCCATCCTCTGCAGTATATAGAGGGTGGAGTTCCAGCGCCTCACAACCTCTTGTTTGAGCTGATGGCAGGGCAGGTTCAAGCTTTTTTGATGGTGCTCCAGTCTTCGGTAGGCAGTGGCAGAATGGCGAAAGTGTCCCGCAATTTTGCGGCCCACCGCAAGCATATCCTGCACACCCCTGTCACTTTTCAGATAATGCTGCACCACCAAATTTATTGTGTGGGCAAAACATGGCACGTGCTGGAAGATGCCCATATGTAATGCCCGCACAATGTTACTGGCGTTGTCCGACACCACAAATCCCCAGGAGAGTGTAAGTGGGGTAAGCCACTGCAAGATGATTTCCCTCAGTTTCTCTAAAAGGTTGTCAGCGTTGTGCCTCTTACTGAAACCGGTGATACACAACGTTGCCTGCCTTGGAACGAGCAAGCGTTTCGGAGATACTGATGCTGCTGCTGCTGTTGCAGTGGAAGGCGATGCATCTACCTAGTGGGCTGTCACAGTCATATAGTCCATAGTTTGCCCTGAACCACTTGTCCACATGTCCGTGGTTAAGTGGACAGTGGGTACAACTGCATTTTTCAGAGCACTGAGGACACTTTTTCGTACTTCTCTGTACATCCCGGGTATCGCCTGCCTAGTGAAGTGAAATCTAGACGGGATTTGGTACCGGGGACACAATACCTCCATCAACCTTCTAAATCACACTCCACTGATGGCGGACACAGGACACACGTCTAACACCAACATAGCTGTCAAGGCTGCAGTTATCCGCTTTGCTATTGGATGACTGCTGTCGTACTTCGTGGTTATGGCAAACGACTGTTGTACGGTCAATTGCTTAGTGAAAGACATAGCGGTCTTACGACTTCCCCTCTGGGAAGATGACCGACTCCTAGCAGCAGCGGCAGTAGTAGGCGTACCGCTGCAGGATCCTCCGGAAGAATCCCGGATTGAAGAGGACTCAGTCATGCCGGTGACATGGCCTGCAGGACTATCTCCAATCCAGATCGAGGAGGAAATTGACGAGGAGGGTGTTGCTGGTGTGGATACAACGGCACCAAGGGATTTAGGTGTCCCTGGACTGCCGATGGTCCTAGCCACAGTTCCTGAACTAAACACACATTTATGAAGGTTCTTCAGGTGACGTATAAGGGAGGATGTCCCTAGGTGGCCAAGATCCTTACCCCTGCTCATTGCAGCTTTACATAAGGTACATATGTTGTCCGGATTAGGATAGAAATAATTGCAGACCGAAGAGCTGGATTTATTGGTCTTCTGGCCAGGCATGACGATGGGCTTTTTCATCCCATGGACAACAACTGTTTCCCCTCCTGGTGCCTCATTTAAGACAACTACATCAGCATCCTCCTCGTCAAGTTGCTCCTCAGCGCCAGCTACATCAATATCCTCCTCCTGGTGTACAACATTGACACCAGGAGGAGGATCAGTGAATTTTGTTATATAGCAGTACCACTGGACTTATACTGCAGGATCAGTGAAATTTGTTATATAGCAGTACCACTGGACTTATACTGCAGGATCAGTGAAATTTGTTATATAGCAGTACCAATGGACTTATACGGCAGGATCAGTGAACTTATATAGCAGTACCACTGTACTGGACACAGGACAGCACCACTGGAATTATGGCAGTACCACCACTGGACTGAGCAGGACAGAGCACAGGACCGTACCACTGGACTGAGCACAGGACACCACTAACACACCCTCCCTCTTCCCTGATCAATGCCCGAGTGAAGATGGCGGCGGGCAGCGGGGACTAATATGAATCCGGATCTCGTGAGACTCGACATCGGGATTATGAGGTTTTGCCTCGTTTTGAGTCTTGCGATCGTCGGGAATCCCCGAACAGTGCTCGGATTAGGCTCGGATCTGCACTGTTCGGGGGGTGTTCTGATTTCTGCAATCCGAGCCCAATTCATCCCTAGTTTTAATAGAGTATGTATGTTAATTTTTTAGCAGAAGAGCTGTACTAGATTTATAGTTCCCCTATCTGTCCTCAGATCTAAGTGTTCATGGGTTAACAACAATTATAGTAAACATTTCAAACAAAGTGTCCAACTAAATTTATTTTGTTTCATGTGTCACCTGTCCCAGTCACCAAGGAGCATAACAAACACAACTGAAAATAAACTTTAAAAAGTGGGATTTAAGATTCTTATCATAGTCAAAGTTGGGGGAATGGACACAGCAAGTGCCATGTTGCAATCTTAGTAGCAAATTATTCTTTTTTTTTTTTTTTTTTTAAAGTGTAATAGGTATACAGTACTATGCTTATAAACGTTTATCATGTTTAAAACAAAAGGCTAAGGCTAGCTATTACGCCAGTTTCCTAACTGTATCCCTACTATGTATTACTCACACAGAAGAGTTTAGAATTTTTTATGTCATACTCTACTTAACAAATTATCAGATTTTGTTATATTCTATAATTATATGATGAAGGCCTCTATGAAGTAAAGTTACAAGTGTATATATGAAAAGTTGTCAGAACTTGCTGTAACTACAACAGACTCAGATTGACTATTAGTGTTACCAAGAGACCTCACTCTTTAAGCAAGGAAACTAATGATAAATTGAACTTACAGTCATGACCTCAATCAGTCATACTGAATATTACTGTGAATGAAAAATGTAGGATGTATGCATTACCCATTAATTGAACATTAAGCAGCGTAAATATAACTAGATTTCAAGGTGGGAGTGAAGGTCCCAGGTTCGTGACTGGTTTAGGAGTTTCTTTTGTTTGAATAGAAAAGTATTATAAAGAACAGTGAACTTTACTAAAGGTAGTCATTATTCTCATCAATTTACATAGGTCTATCAATTCTAATTCCATTACAATATTGTAGGGAAGCAAACTGTGAGCACATAGCTTCTATGAAGCTGCTCCTCATAAAACAAGATGATTATATTTTACCCAACACATTCCTCTATACTTTGTCATGACAACCGAAATCTCTGAAATTCCTCTGATCCTGAGCTTGGAGAACAAACTGTACTATCTGCTTGTCTTGTCATATACTGCACTCAGTAAGATCAGGCAGCCATTTCTATTTTAAGTTCCCATGCAGGAATCTTCTTTTATCCACTCAATGAATGTTGACAGCATAACGGTAACCTAATTTTTTGGTTAGATTTTTTTTTTTTTTTTTTTTTTAATGTTTAGTGTACTCAGAAGAAATGGGTTTGTGCAAATCATTTTTGCAACATTTTAGACCGTTTATCCTAGATAACAGGTATAAAAATGGCAAATTTTATTATAAGGGAAAAGACAACCAAGTTTTGCCTTTAATAAAACTGCATATTTACTGCGATTTTGACAGCCATGTTTAAGACTACAATTCTATTAAAAGAAAAAACTCGCTTAGTATTTGCCTTATAATAGAATTGCAGTTTTAAACAGGACTGTCAAAACCACAGGATATATGCAATTTATTAAAACTGCAGTTTAATACATTTACCCCAGGTTTTGTTCAATCTACTGAGAAGTTACTCAATAAATTTTTTCACCAGATCAGTTACAGGTAAAATAATTCATCTTACAGTGTGCTGCTTTTACATAGTAACTTATATCAGAAACCACTTATATGCAAAATACACAAAATGCGCTGAGGCCTAGGCAAATATCTTACACATTATGGTTTCAGCGTTTGAAACAAATTTGTGACAATTACCAAGTGGTCAGAAGTGCCATTATGACATACTACCGTATAGTATAGGCCCACTTACTGTATCACTTAGCCAAAATACCGTATATATAGGCCCACTTCAAGGACCTGTTATGATGGCAAAATGAATTGTTTAGTTTTACCATAACTTTTAAAGTTACATTATTTCCTCTTCCCTCCATAAGTATTGCATAGGATTCTGAAATACAAGAAAATGATCAAACAATAGTGAATATCATTTCTTATGCTTGTTAGGGGTCACTTTTTAATGGCCCTTTGTGTCACTCCACAGAAGTTAAGACGACACAAAACATTTATGTTATCTATGACACTTGAAAGCAAATAACACAAGATTTTACTTTCTGAATAGCCCTCCAGAGTGATGCAAGGTAGGAAAGCAGTACGGTCTGCTTTCTCTAAAGGATAAAGAGATAATATGTTGGACTCATTTAGACAAGGATAAAAACACATCTTTTATTTCAGGTATTTTTCGTATTGTCAATGCAGTGTCACTGACATTTTTATAATGCCAGTGGGTAACCAATAAATATGTGTTTATTGTGACCGGTTAGGGATGCCCGGTACCATCTCCTGGGGCTGATTGCGTTTATAGCAGCCAGGAGATTTCACGCACCTGGCTCCAGTCAGTTTTATTCAGTAAAAAATTAAAAAGTAAACTCCAAAATAAACACCTTGCTGTCCGGCTCTAACTAAACACTGGTCATTCATAACAAACTAAGACAAAACACAGTTTCAGCACAGTTTACTTACAGGCAGATATCAGGCTCTCTCTCACAGATTTTCTGCAACCCCTGTCCCCAGGCAGTGAGAGACTGACTGAGCTGCCTTCTAGCCTTTCACTAGCACCACTGAGGTGCAACTTCTGATTATCAGCTGAATTAGTGGTAACACGGAAGACCCGGTTAAAGGGCCTAGAGCAGGGTTTTCCAAACCCAGTCCTCAGGGCTCCCTAACAGTGCAGGTTTTCCGGATCACATGTGACATAATCAGGACCACCTGTGGATCTGTTACAATGTGTCAGACCGTAATGAATACACCTGTGCTCCAGCAAGGAGATAATGGAAAACCTGCACTGTTAGGGAGCCCTGAGGACTGGGTTTGGGAAACCCTGGCCTACAGGATGGAACAGCAGATACCAAAGATACAGTATGGATTTTATACTACTTCTGAACTGGACAGTATGTAGCAAAATATTGAGTAGCTATCCTGAAATCCGGCTTTAAATTTATGCAAAGCAATAATTCCCTTAATTGCCCAAGACTGAATGGGCAGTTGCCTCTATAACGGAAATTGTATATATATGAAATAAATCACATCAGCCAACCACAAATAACTAGTCAGTCTAGCAATTCTTTTGATAAAGAACATACAAAACATTTGTTTACAAAACATAATGTACATTATAGTGTACATTATTTTAAGCATGTGGCAATGTTAGTGAAGTATTTAGCAATGTACTTATAATATTGTAACAAGTTATTGTGTACAATAATCAATAATAAATAAGTAGTAGTTAGAATAGTTTGTGTTTATCATTGAACATTAAAATAATAAGTTCATATTTTAAATATTTTTTCTTAGTTTAATTAATTGAAGTGAAGAAGCATTAATAGTCGCTGTTTGGTTCTTAGTCTAAAGAAAAGGTATCAGAAGTGAAAGCAAAGTCAACACAGCATGCATGCTTCCTGCTTCTTGCCAATGAATCCAGATACCAATCCCGTTGAGGTTTCATTCAGTAATCTGTGAGAAATAGTCTTTGGTATTTATTGTTTCAAAAGAATAGAACGCTTTCATTGAGAAAAAATAAATAAAAAAGCTCCTTTTAAAAGTCATCTACCTAGTAAGTGTTCTGTTCAAAGAGTAAAGCGTGTGAAACACCACAGGAGATTTACAATGGATTATAAGAAAGCAAGAATGGACAAGTATATACCTGCAGAATTGCCTGGAGAGTAATATTGTATCCATTATTCTGCTTTGAATACACTAGAATGATATTGTATCCTAGAATAAAATAAAATATTAAAAAATATTCAAAGTATTTAGAAATCTATTGTACATCAGTAATCATGTATTTATACGTATATTGGAATTTAGTTTTGAGTGCCAGTAAACTGAACGAAGAGCTGGAGGAACAGATTCCAGTGACATGAACTAGCATGACTAGCTAGACTGGCCATCTGGCAGTACTGGCAAATGCCAGAAGGTCGATGGCTAGATAGACCGGTTATAAGCTGGCCGGCCCCATTACTCGGCGCACAGACTGTCATGCCGGAACCCAGCACATCAGTCTGTGTTCCCCCCCCCCCCCCGAGTAATGGGGCCGGCCCTATACTCACTTCCTGGTAGCTGCGCGTCCCCCCTCCCTCCTTTGCTGGCGATCAGTGTCACATGGGACGCGCACCACGTGATAGGTGCCGTCCCGTGTGAAGAGAGACTACAGAGCGCGCCTTGGATCGAACAAGGTGGGGGGGGGGGGGGGGGGTTTGTTGTGTGTGTGTGACAGTGTAACTATAGTATGTGTGTGTGGGCCAGTGTATGACTATAATGTGCGTGGGAGCCAGTGGATGACAATGTGTGTGTGGGCCAGTGTATGACAATAATGTGCGTGGAGGACAGTGTATGACTATAATGTGTGGGTATGAGGGGGGGTCTTAATATAATGTGGGAGGTAGGCTATTAATCTAATGGTGAATTGCAGCTGGGGGCTACTTATTGGTGCTATTTTATTTATTGGGTGATGGTGGGGCAACTTAATTTAATAGTGGGGCCTATCAATTTAAGATGGGGTGATGGGATTTTTTTATTTAATGCTGCGGTGGTTTGGGAGCTATTAATTGAATGTGGGGCTGTTTGGGGAAAATGAGGTCTATTTTTGTGATTATGAGTTATTTAATGCCTGGGGTTGTTGTGGGGAAATGGTAATATTTATTAAATGTAAATGCCATTTAATTTCTTGCTGGGGTTGTTTGGAGGGAGGGGGTTTATGTATCAAATGTGAATACAATATTTTTAATGTTGGGGCTGGAGGATGCCTAATTTTGAAACATGGGTGCTATATTGATTTAACACCGAGGCTGGTTGGAGTTTTCTATATTTCATGTACTCTTTTTTCCCCAAATAGGGCCCCCAACATTCCAGGATTCAGACAAGCAGCAACTGATCTAAAGACACCAGCAGCCACAAATAGTGAAAGTGACAAGACAGGTAGGAGAGACCAAGACAGTCTGCCAACTGTCCTGAATTTGGTGGGTGACTGTCCCACTTAGTCAGGATTTGGTCTGACTGCAAGGACAGGCGGAAGATATATGTCCTGCTTCACACTGTACTGCTTGTGAAGGCAGAACTGCTTGCACCTAACAGTAGTGCACACAGTGTTGCCTGTGTATTTGTCGACAATGTGTCTAATAACCAAATTACATCATAGGAGTCCTCCTGTCTTAAGTGCCGTGGGCCCTCTAAACCTTAATCCAGTTCTGGTCAGCAGGAGGAATCTGATAGTTGCTCCCAGTCCCGGACAGGACACAGCCTGCAGAGCAAGCCGAGGAGCTCTAAATCTCATGAGATTTATTAATCTCGTGAGACTAAGAGCTTCCCTGCTCACTCTACAGGAAGTTCCCACCCTGACGATGTCAGCAGCATCAGAAGCATAGAAAATTACAGTGGACTGGGGCTGTCGCAATGTGTCTGGGGGGGTGGGGGTGGCGTGATGTGGATGGGGAGGGCCTGATAAATGCAATCTTATTATAATGTATACATCAACACACCATGTTGACCATGCACCCAACATAATGTAGCCACGCCCTTGTCAGCGGCACAAAGGTTTTTTCCTGCTCATCAACAGAGGTCGGCCTGTGTGCATTAAATGCTAGGGCTGATTTTTATCCGGCCATGACTAGTACTGTTTTCTATAGATCAATAAAGGCTATTTTAATACTTTTCTAAAATGACATTTTGCTGTTTGCCGCAAACTATCCTTAAAACATGTGTTTTTTTTATTCTTAAAACATTTCCCCCCCCCCCCCCAAAAAAGCATTGACTTCACTTGCAGATTGCTAGAGAAGTTTTACTAAATTATAATTGGAGCTTACAATAGACAAAATACTTCTAGAATCATAAAGTGATTCTATTCAAAGTACTTGTAAATATCTTGTCATGTTATAAATAAAAAGCAATTGGATGATAAACCTGATGAAGTCAAATACACAAATATGTAGGAACCTATACTGTGGTCACTCACAGTTTTTTGTGCATTCTTTCTTCTCTGCCTGGAATTATTCTCGCAATTGCTTTACCGAATTATTATTGCCTGCATTTTATTTTGTCTTTTGGCTTATTATTTCACTTTCTTCTGTTAGATTCACCACTTTCTCTCCTCCCCCACTCTCTCCCATGGGGGCCTCTCCTTCACCCATTCCACCAGATTGTATTACCATCCAAGAGGTAATGTGGGTCTCCTCTTTTCCCTTAGCTGTATATTTCGGGTAATTCCCACTGTGCCTTCCCTCTCTTTCTCCTCCTTTGAAGTCCACTCAGTCCATCTCTGGGTCAGTCCTTTACCGTCCCCCTGGCTCCACTTCCCTTTATCTTGACAACTTTGCAGTCTGGCTTCCCCATTACCTTTCCTCTGATCTCTCTTCCTTCATAGTAGCCGATTTTAACATCTCTACTGACATCCCCACTGACCTTGCCTTCATCAAACTTCTTGTCATTTTTGCCTCCTTTGGCCTCACTCAGTGGACCTCATCCTTCACACACTGTCTTGGTCACTGCCTTGAGTCTTCTCTCATAAGTGTGCTCTCTCGGACTTCTCTAACTCTCCCTTCCCACGCTCTGACCACCATTTGCTCTCCCACAATACCTCTGTCGACCTCCCCTGCCTAAATCTACCCTCATTAGACGCAATCTTGATGCTTTAGATCCTACTGCATTCTCCCATTCTCTCAAAACTCTCCTCTCCCCACCATGGCCTGCCCTCACCAGGCGACCACTCTCTACAACCTCCCTCTCACCACTGCCCTGGATGCTCTTGCCACTGCCTCTTCTGTCCACCAACATCGCTTATTGTCCCCAACCTTGGCACTCCAATTTCACCTGCTTTCGTCAGAAGTGCACTCATGCTGTTGAACACCTCTGGAGGGAATCTCGCTCCCTGGCTAATTTCTTTCACTTTAAATTTATTCTTTCCTCCAACAGTTGTGCCCTCTCCCTTGCCAAATAATCCTTCTTTAAGTCCCTCATTTCTTCTCAGTCCTCATCACCTCTTTATGTTCAACTCTCTTTTCCCTCCTATCCCGTTCTTCCCTTCTCCACTACAGACGGTCTCCTTTTCCTGCTACAAAATTTAGACCATCAGACTTGACATCTCCTTGACTCACCCTCCTGCCACCTTCACAGCCCACCTTCCTCACACAACCAGCTCTGGAGCTCCTTCCTCCCTACTTCGGGTGAAAAAGTCCACTCCCTCATTCTCTCTTCTCCCCTGTCTACAGGCCACCATGATCTATCCCTTTTCACCTCCATCGCATCCTCTCCCCCAATGCCTGCTCCTACCTTGCACACCTCTTCAATCTGTTAATCTCCGCTGGCATTGTACCCTCTTCCTTTAAACATGCCCCTATCTCACTCATTCTCAAGAAACACAATCTTAAGCCCACCTGACTCGCCAACTACCGCCCCATTTCACTTCTCCCCTATGCATCCAAACTACTCAAGCAGGTTGTTTGCTACAGACTCACTAGGCACCTTTTGGACAACTCCCTACTTGACCCTCTCCAATCTGGCTTCCACGATATTCACTCCACTGAAATTGCCCTGGCCAAAGGGGTCACTTCTCCCTACTCAGCCTCCTGCACCTCTCCGCAGCCATCAACACAGTGGACCACCCTCTCCTTCTTTCCCTCTGCCTCTATCCTTGCATGGTTCATGGTTCAACTTATATCTCGCCAACCGCTCCTTCTCATTTTCCACTCCTGACTCATCCTCACCCCTGTCCGTCCTCCCCATAGGTGTCACTCAGAGATCTGTTCGTGGCCTTCTACTCTTTTCACTATACCATTTCCCTGTGTGATCTCATCTCTTCATTCGGTCTCCAGTATAAAGTTGATGACATTCAACTCTACATATCTTCTCCTGACTCCCCCACCCCTCCTCTCGTGTATCTGACTGCCTTTCCGCCATCTCCTCTTGGACGTCCTCACGTTTAATTAAAATCAACATTGCCAAAACTGAACTCATTTTTTTCCCTTCTTCTGAATCTTCATCCATCATGATCTCTCCATCACCGTTAACAATTCCACCATCTCTTCTGTTCCCCAACTCTGCTACCTGGGTGTCTCCCTCGATTCCTCCCTCTTTTTTGTCCCCCACATGCAATCTCTTGGCCAATTCTGTTGCTTCCAACTACGTAACGTTGTCCGCATCCAGCCCTTTCTATGTCAGGATGCCACCAAAACAATTAACCACACAATCATTTCCCATCTGGATAACTGTAACCTTCTCCTCGCGCTTTCCCAGCTCCCACCTCACCCCCTTTGTTCTATACTCAACTTGGCTGCAAGACTTCTCTTCCTCTGCCTTGTCTTACACTGGCTCTTTTTCCTCCACAGAATCCTTTTGCAGCGCCTTACCCTCACGTACAAGGCCCTCTACCACTCCACTGCCCCTTATATCTCCAACCTCACCTCCATTCACACTCCCACCCGTTCCCTGCAATCGGCCAATGACTGTTACCCTCTCCTCCATTCTCACGCCAGAATTCAAGATTTCTCCCGGGCTACCCCCCCTCCATTGGAATAACCTCATTCGCTCTATCAGACTGTCTCCTAAATTTGTGTACCTTCAACTGGGCATTTAAAACTCATCTATTCCTCAAAACTTACCAGCCATCCACCTAACCTTCTCCACGATTGTTCTCCTCACATCCCTCTTCCCTGTAAGTGCTCCTCTTGCTCCTGTGCCCCTCCACTGACTCCCTCTTGTGTCTGTGGTCCGTTTACCCTCCCCTTAAGTATGTAAGCTCTTATGAGCAAAGCCTTCTTCCCAACTGCCTCTATACCATTTTTTCCTCCTTCGTCACTGTAGTAGCTATGCTTGAAGTCATTGGGGCTTTGGTTTTACTCATTTACTGTTCTGTTTTACTCTGTATGGTCAACTGTTTGTATTATGTACGGTGCTGTGGAATTCTTGTGGCACCTTATAAATAAAGGCTAATAATAATAATAATAATAAAATAATAATAGTAAAAGGAGCATTGCTGCTCTTTTCTTCTATTGGTAATCTAAAATATTTGCCTCTCTCCTGTTAACCCATGATCTAGTGGCAAAGAAAATCCCCATCCCACTACTAAGAGGACTCTCGCAGTCATCTTTTACACACACAGATGAGCTGGTTATATCTTTCGATGAGTTATAATCTATTATATTGTGCATGTGTTTTTAATTTATTTGTAAATATGCTGCAGTATTATCTTTTCCTGTAAGGCAACTCTTATCTAGAGAAATAAACCATACAATATTCATAACTGGTGTTCCATTATTTGATATTGATGGCACCATAGATGTGTTCAAACCGAATAAGTCCATATCAAGTACATTTTTCTGGCATGTTCATGGGTTAAAATAAGTTGGCACACTATTGGCTAAGTACATCACCAGTTAGATATCCTCTGTATTCTACCTTCACACAGAGGCTAAGACCTGACAATCACAGCAGATAAAGGAGGTTGACACTTCTTATTCTGAGAGGGACAATATAAATGAATGATAATACAATAAAAGAAAATCCAAATTTGATTTTATATTTAAAGTTTTCAGTAAATGTTGCTAGATATACTCATATTTTGATCACTTATTAAAGTCCATATCATCATGATGCCTATTTCTCCTGTTTTGTACATTGGGTACTCTTAAAACTTATATCTAAATAAAACTTTAAATATGTATTTTATCTGAAAATAATATAGCATGCATGTCACTGCCAGTTTGCAAGAGAAGTTTTACTAAAAAGTAATTTGACATTACAAATAGATACAAATACCTATAGAATCATAAATGGTTTCTATTTTAAGCATCTCATTATGTTATAAATAAAATGTAACAATATATAATAAATACCAAAATATATATTTATGGTTTCCATGGAAGTAAGATTTCCATTTTAAGTTCACCATTTTAAAATTACTACTAAAATAACAATGTTATAAGACAAAGTGTGTGATCTGATCCACTTTTTTAAGCAAACAAAATCTATATTTGGTAACTTTTTTTCATCCTAAAGTCTACTTACATTTTAAAAAAAAGTTCAATTACCACAAAGGAACCTTCATATATTCCATAAAAATATATTATGTACTGTACACAGCTAACACACTCTTGCTTTAGAGGTTGCAAGTTTAAGCTTTGGGCAACCAACGTACTTGGAAAAATGAGTTTGTATATTGTAGACAATACAGTCATATGTGATCTTCAACGTCTTATATTTAGAAATGTGGAATAGTTTCAGTGTCCAGACAGCTCTTTCAGTAGGCCAAGTCTCCTCAAAGCATCTTTTCTAGATTCCTCAGAAGAGTCACGTCCGGAAAACTGTACCGTTATTCCCTGAGACCAAAAACCAGTAGGTCTTTGCACAGAAGAAGTTCTTCTGATGTCTTGATGAGCATTTGGCTGCTTTTGCTCATGTGTAACTTGTGGATTATAGCGATGTTTGCTCTTTTGCAGAGACGATGTGGCTTCTCCTTTAATAACAACAGATTTCCCCAAGTGAACAAAGCTACTAGATTCACTCATTAATATGTTGCTAATACTTTCGTGCTCATTTGAAAGCCTCCTATTTGTTTCTGGCAGCAAGAATTTTGGTGAATGCTGACCATTTGAGACAGGAGATTTGCATACACCAGCTGAGGGAATGTCAGCTTGAACTGGGATTTCTTTCACTAAACCGAGTTTGGTCAGAGCTTCATACCTGGTCTGCTCAGACGGCACATCCCGAAATGAAGTCCTCCTACCCAGTGGTTCATGGTGATTTTTTCCATCAATTTCATCAAGTGATGCAGGTCTATGTAAATTGGCCAGTACTTGGGCCTTCCGTTCCTGTACATTGACGGCTGCCTTGGCAATAGTTTTGTTATACTGTTTCCCAACAAGCTTAATATTTATGTTGTTTGGAAAACGGCCGGGTTTGGCATTTGGTGATCCAGGAAATACAAAATGGCCGTCGCCAATAGGTGAGGTTGAAACACTCTTTTTCAGTTCTGATGATTTGTCATCTTTAGATGACAATGCAGACCCATTTCCATTGTCCGATTTCTTCTCCAAAATATTTTGAGCAATAATTACAGGGGTTGGAATAGCACCATGAAGTTTTGTACGTTCTGCTGGTAGTTCAGGAGAAAACTTCCCATTGCTCTTCTGTATCGTCTCTGCTGGAATAGCCACAGGTAAACTTCTAGCAGTTGACTCTGATGTTGCAGTGTCCTTTTGTGTGCGATTCCAATCACTGGTGTTCAGTCCAATACCAGAATCTATATAAAAATGAGTATTGTCAGTTTATTCTTAGCACAACATGAAATTAAATCTAAAAACATTGTTGAAAAAAATTAGACATTTTAATGAAGGAGTGACACATAGGTTAAAGCACAGAACAATGACAATGAAAGACTTGCTGGAGACCCTGGTTCAAATCCTAGTGTTAACACATCACATTGGTAAATCACTGTCAAGACGAGCACACAATAATTTATATGTTCGATTGGAGAAGTAAAAAGTGACTGACCAATCCTATTTTATTTGGAAGGGATAAAATCCTAAAGTACATTTTTAACTAAAACTACATTTTTAATGTGCATGTTTCTCATTATAAGATACTAGATTTAGGAACTAGAACTCGTTGTCATACCTGACGGAGTGACCCCTGCATGATTGTGCTCAGTCTGCACAAGATCAATGATGTCCTCAGTGTCAGAGTGACTATCTTCTGTTGATCTAGGGGAATAATAGCCAATGCTTGAGTTAAGAGAAAGTGACGGTTCCTCTATATCATCTTCAAAAGCATCCAAAGTTTCTTCCAAAAACATGAGGGCATTCTTTTCCTCATTTGTAAGATATTTCAGGTTCTCATCATCCTAATGAAAGAAAATAAACAAAACTAAACAAACTGGTGATAAAAAAAATAGATGCATAAATACAAAACTTCTAGAACTACCCTAAAAAAAAAAAAAGAGCATGGGCAGTGTCTTGAATGAAAGCTTTTAAAAACGCAATAGAAACACAACTGTAAGATACACTCATAAATACAATAGGTGGGTATTGGTACAAGGAATGATCCAATATTTAATGTATGTATGCTCACAGCTAATTACTCAAAGTAATTTACTTACAATTTGTTACACTTTTAAGAAACCATGTAATCCACGTGTTTCACAGGCATGAATATAATCATAGAACAATCTTTTTGCAAATCTTCCAAGGAGCTCTCCACATAAGCTTTTGTATTTCATTAGAGGGGGTCCACATCCTCCCATTTACGGTCACAGGACTTTTTTCAGGCTGCACCCACTTTGTGGAATTCCCTCCCCCGCACAATAAGGCTTTCCTCTAGTCGTCAAATGTTCCCTGAAAACCCACCTCTTCAGACAAGCTTATGATGATATTCGTCAACCAGCATCTTATTCTCCCTAGGTTACCCTATAACCATCCTTTACACAGCTAACACAAGACAACCCTGTGACCAACATTGTTGTGTGATTGGTCAAACAACCCACTCAATACTTTTTACCTTTGCATTGTAGCTGGACCAATGTGCAATATGTGTTTCAAACTCCCATTGTCCCATAGATTGTAACCTTGTGAGCAGGGTTCTCTTACCTCTCTGTCTATGTATTACCCAGTATTGTTTTATTACTGTTTCTTCCCAATTGTAAAGCACTGCGGAATTTGCTAGCGCTAAATAAATAAATGATGGTGATGAAGGGGGTTGGTAACAAGTAGTCTTCCAACAAGCATCACTATTACAGTTTACCTACAATCACTAAATCTGTTGTGTTGAAATCTTGCCCTTCCTATGATGTAGCTCCAGCCTCAGAACATAGGGGTCTATTTATTATTGGCGACTAGTGGTCGGCAGGAAGCACCATTTTGTATAAATGCAGGTTAAGGCAACTTTAAATAAGTGCAAATAGGGATTTGACCGTATATTCATAACAAACCATTAATCGTTGGCGACCTCCCTTAACAAGATGGGTAAGACCTTCAGATATTTCAGATGCAATGTTGATACTTTAAATGCCCCCACTTGTATTAAAGCAAGGAAGACCAATTCTAGTTGGCTAGTTTGACATGTTTTAAAGTATATGAACTGACAATTCCTGCTTTTCTTATGCATGGGAGGGTATGTTAAATGTCAACATAGCATAACATATGAATTCCCTCAAGGAACATCACTTGGTAAAATGTTTCTTATTCCAACCCCAATGGATAACAAATATTTTTCTTTTATACAACCCTACACCCACATACCTATGTTCCTCCTGTATGCACATGGTGTACAGAGGTTTTGCACCCTTTCCTGTGTAAAAAAAGGAATTGGGGATGTAGCAGAGTATATTTTGTGATATACATTGCACTACTGAAAAGTAAATGTGAGCAGAAAAAATGAACTAGAAAGTCATACCTGTCCTGAGGGGGAAGAGATAAATGCAGAGTGTAAAAGTCACTTGGGCAGCACAATGGCCTAGTGGTTAGCACTTCTGCCTCTCAGCGCTGGGGTGTGTGGAATTTGTATGTAACACATTGTAATCGAGTTAAACTGGACCTTCCAACTCCACACAAAACCATTCACATGTCTTTAGTACATTACATTTTTGTTTAGCCTACTGTGTGTTTAAAAGATGGAACTTTCCCTATCCAGCAATGCTGCAGTATGTCCCACCTACTACTTCGTATGTACATTGATAGAGAATGCGGTAGAAGCAGATTTTAAAAATGAAATGATTAAAAAAGTAAGGATTTCCCGGAACAATCAGCAAGCATGATAAAGAATATAGCTTCAGAAAATGGTAATTAATAGTGGACAGGGGACCTTTAAACTGGATAAAACAAGTATTGACATTTTAAAAAGTATTTCCTTCAAATATTATTACTTGAATGTTTTATACTATATGTATACCAAAAGTTGCATCACACACACTCTCTTTTTTTCACAACACATTAATTAAAGTTAACCTCTAGTAAAAAAAAAAAAAAAAAGACACCACCACCAAAAACAACTGTATATTACATGTTAATCCTGGAGCACATGGTAATAAATTAGCAATCCAAGGGCATGGTGAAGGATGTAGGGGGAGTGGTCAGCATGCCCCATCACCCCGTGACAAGTGGAAGAAAACCAGTATTGTGTTGTATAACACAATACTGGTTTATGTATAGAATTTTGTTAATTAGTGGCTAGGGTTTCAAATTCCTTTTAAGGCTTTGTTGTTCTAGGAACAGCATTTTTTTCACGTACACACTTCATCAGGCTGTCACCAGTCATTTACACATGAATTCCATGCACAGGTAAACAGCAATGACATAATAAATGAGTTATTATTCATATCATGAGTAAGCTGCTTACAAAATAGTTTGCAGTAATGAAAACAGGTTCTGAGAATGACAAAAAAAACAAAACAAGTTTATTAGGACAATGTTAACTTTCATTTACAAAACCCAGAATAAAACCTTCTGAGACCCTGGGCAGACCTATATTACCCATCTCCTCCTATGTTACCATGCCCCGTGTGTAGGGTTACCACATTAACCCAAGTACATCATAACAGGAAATACATTTGCTCCATGGCTTTATTACAATTAGTTGAGATGCATGTTGTATGCCGATAGTTCATATTATTCAGGAATACAGCATCTATGTTAACAAATTGCAATAAAGTCATGCAATACGTGTATTTCCTATATGCCTGGATTTTTATGGATGGTTTCGTAACTCTGCCTGTACCTGAATAAACATGGCCATATCATCACCACCATTTATTTATATAGCGCCACTGATTCTGCACCGCTGTACAGAGAACTCATTCACATTCAAAGTTGTTATCATGCTTTATTTTGACAAGGTCCAACGTTATACATGGATATATATGATAATTATCACATTTTTGGCATTACCCTGCGGGAGATCCTGGAGGGGAGGTGAAGTGGCAGGACGTTTTGGCCCTGCGGTGATGAAATGAGTTTGACATCACCTTAACCAGCCTGTCCCTAGTTTCTCACAAAATGTGGAATATAACATACTTTTTATAGCCCTGTTAGTGTTCCTCATCTCACCAGAGTACAAGTGCATTGTCTCATTACATGCACATAAGGAGACTTTGTAGCCATGCTTACATAGGAGACCTTTTCATTCTATGTTAAACATACTTCACTCGAGGCCATCCAGCCAGAGTGAACTAGGTATAATTGGGCCAGATGAACCCGGTATCTTCACACTCAACCCTGCTACACAAAAGCATAATTTTGACGTGGGGGCAGGGCCAAAATGACGCAATTCACAGCGAATCGAGTCATGGTGGTGCTATCTTGCCCATTTCATTAGGGAGTGGGCAGGATGCAGGAGAATAGCGTGCTCTCCCGGGAGCCCTACCCGGAATACGGGAGTCTCTCGGATATTCTGGAAGAGTAATAATAAACCACCACTGAAGACACCTGTAACGTTCCCTGAGGTATATGTGAGAGCTACCTGTTTGCCGATTCACCCAGAATCCTGTGCAAGAGAGAGACCGAGCTATAGTTAGGTGGCTGAAACAAGTTTGCAGACTATTTTTTTTTTTTTTTTTTGCTGGGGGGGGTTAATATTTTTTCATTTTTGTATATTATTTCTACAAAGTATTTATTGTTTGACTGAGAGAAAGGTGAGAAGTAAAAAGGAAAGCGAAACAGAGAGGCCAACCCATAGACGATGGAGAATGGTTACGAACCTGACAAAATATTCATATCTCACACACACATGAAATAATTCTAGCCTGATGAAGTGGTTTGCTACCACGAAACGCGTAAGATAGACATCCTTGTCTAAACCTTTTTGGCACTCATATATTATCTTTGTGGACAGATAACTCACTTACTGGCTGGGAATGAAACTCCCCTCTTAACATTTCAATATTGGATTTTAAACCAGAAGCCCGGGAACAACACTGCTGATGCAGGGGGCTGCAAATACACTCTGCAAGCTGACAGGAGTCCATGAGAACTAACTCTGTATTCAATGTGCAGATGAACGTATAAACGGATATCTCTATTGGAGAGTTGCTTCTGCCGGAGCAGCATTATTCAGCATTGTACACGGAGGAACAAATACAGATCAAAATACTCATTCAGGGTAATTATAGCAGCATGCTTCCAATTTGTTCACACTGACGGCTAAACTACAGATTGGATGATACATCCTAATAACGTCAGGATTCTGGTAAGATTATACCATATTATTACCCGTGGACTGCCTCCATTTCCATACTAGAATATCTGCTACATTGTCTCTATTGCTGTACAACATTGTTTATATTTGCCTGTTGAATTACATCTACACTAGATGGGAGTTTCAGCCTTGGAGTTTGAGGAATCAAAGCATGCTATATTATGATCGTGGAAAGAATTGAAGTCCATATAGCTACCTCTGGAACGTAGTAGTTTTGATTACTATATACTTATGCGAATTGATATACGCAAACTATAAAGTTATATCAACGTGAGCACTGCCACAAGGAGTTAATTTCATTAACAGACATTGTTCATACCACCTCGAGAGGGAACAGATGTAACCATATTTAATTTATATAATCTTTTGTAGGTGCACCTATAGATTTAATATTGGTATTCCCACATAGAAGGTGGTCTGTCAATATATGTTTAACGAGTGCATTTTATATTATATGTTTTTAAATAAATATTTTTTATATCCACATTGCAGTACTAGTTTTTTTGAGGACCGGAGTCTATTGCATTGTTTTGATTTTGGTATATATTTGTATACGGGGACGCAGACCCCGGGCAATAGTTCTCTGGTCCACCTCATAATCATACGCCAAAAAACACTTTGTTGATTTGTGATTTTTTTTTACATATCCAAGAGACAGGTGAAAGATTGTAATTGGGGTCCAAACAATATAAACTCTCCTAGAACCATAAATAGGACGCAAACAGACCATTTGACCATGAATATGTTAAATCGATAAACCTATCCAGCACTGAACATAGTTCTGCTATCCATTTAAGTGCATCTATCACCTACATGCAGGAAAGGAACTCTTCTTTACTTTATTGAGATCATTCATTAGAAATTGATAGTCTGCATTCTCAAGAATCTTAGTGCCGCCCACAAAATGGCTGCCTCAACTGTGTATATATGCGACAAGTGCACAATCAGTGATAGAAGGAAAGCAAGACAGTTTGTGCCTTAGAATGACCCATCTTTTATA
This sequence comes from Mixophyes fleayi, assembly GCF_038048845.1. Lineage (NCBI taxonomy): Eukaryota > Metazoa > Chordata > Amphibia > Anura > Limnodynastidae > Mixophyes > Mixophyes fleayi. The sequence continues at coordinate 153,510,006 of NC_134405.1, read as the reverse complement.
CATTGTCTACAACAGTCAAAGACACTGCAATGTGAAAAATAATCCTCTAGATCATTTTTCAAAAGTATATTATACTGAAGCACATGGATCTCCATGACCAAAAGCATAAATCTGATGCAACCCATACCAACCAATTTGATTTTGTAAAATTTCTAGGACAGTTTAAAAAGTGAATCAAACATCTGATAAGTTTCTAATGGGCATTTGTTATACTTACCTGTGCACCAGTTTTCATAAATGCCGTTTTGAAAAACCATGCAAACACTGCCCCATTTTTTAAACAAACTAGACAATGTAAGTCTAATACTTTATTTTACATACACCACACAAGCAGTAGGATATCACCCATGCTAATAAACACAAGGCATGAGAGAGATATAAGGTGCCCATGCTATGTATTATGTATATGCTTACTTGCCATACAATCTGTTTGTTTTGAACCATTTGACAGCATGTCAATTTTATTAACTAAAAATATATAAAAACAAAATTCAATTAATAAATAGGGTCCCACTTTCAAGTGAATTTATATTTTGCATTACATTTTATATTTACAGGCATCACTATATAATTGTGCTCACTCATACGCAATTGTATGTAATGTTTTCATTAGGGCGATAGATATATATATATATATATATATATATATATATATATATATATATATATATATATATATATATATATATATATATATATATATATATATATATTCAAATGGATTTTTTGGGGGCAGCTGCATGTTATTTTTTTTTGCTGTGCAGCTATATATATCTATTGTTGTATATATGTACATATAACAATATATATATATATATATAAAAGATATAGTAGAGAAAGAAAAGACAATGTAAATTGAGGCACTCCGTGGATGCTCATTAAGATTTAACTTTTATTAGATTGATTAAAATGGACAAGAATTGAGCGAAATAATTAAAAGGGTGGATAAAAATTGTGAATGGTGATTAAAATGCAAAACGATTTTGAAAGTCACACCTAGATCCTCTTATATATGCAAAATAACAGGCTTAAATGGCACTAGATTGCAGCTATGTAACACTTAGTATTGTATGTAGAATAGACAGATTAGCTAATCATTCTGTTATCTAAGCACTAATGAACATAGCGGGTTAGTAAGATTAATCTAACAAAAGTCTCAACCAGAATTAGGCTTCAGATAGGCTTACAATAGCATCAAAAACAGAGTTCTCCTATGGAACTTATAAGAGGTACTATTATAACCTTAAGAGTCTGATATAGACTCACTGCAAGGGTCCCTCTCATTCGTTATTCGTAGCGCTAAACTCTGATAGGTTTTGATAAAGGCATAGGAGAATGATAATGCTAGGTACAGGAATCGCGGGGTTTTGTGAAATTTCCCTACCTAAAGTAAACTGGGAGGCGATCCTTAAGGTACATAGCATAGAGGATGGTGAGACAAAAACGCCGACGCGCGTTTCACTCAGTGGCTTTTTCAGTGTTTTTTTTCTGCCTTGCATTGGGATGTATGTACCGTATGTACTTTGCCATACAATGTGCGTCATTTACTTTTTCACTGCCGCACTATCCATGCTACATGTATATTTGCCACACCACACATGCTGTGTCTTTACCATTTCACGGTACTGTGTGCTCTGTGTTAAGTACTGCTTACTCAATATATCCTTTATTGTTTAACCAGAAAAAGTATTTTCTTTATTCCATAATACACTGTACAGTGTACGTATGCATCCTTTGAAAATGGATGTTTGGGTTGAAAACCAAACATACTGAAGCCACTCCTTTTTAGCCCCCAGACCTTGAGTACTTCACAGCTTTGTCCTCCATAATGATCAGCAATGGCGTTACCTAGACATGTATCAATGGAGTGTGAAAAAATAGTAGTGCAATCCCATTTAATACAATAGAACAAGGAAATTTACAACTCTACTTTTTACTAACTGGGGGCATAAATATCTTATTTAAATAGTTCTACTTAAAATTATGTTATGTAGAACAATAGTAGTAGAATTGATTATATTACAATTTTAAAACTACTACAGCAATTTGGATAAAAATTAACTACAAGCTGGTTTTGTTATTAGACAGAGCTATACAGCATATAGAGGAGGACAGAAGTAAAGATGCCATACATGGGTGTGTTCAGATCTGAAAGCCCAAGCTGAACGTTAGCATCCAACAGGGCAGCATTAGCACTGCAAAACAATGACCATATGCATAGTAACATGCGGGTATCAAGAGGCTGCTTTTACCGTCCATCCAAACCAATTTTTGACAGACCCCATTCATATGTAAATTGGGGTTGATGGTCTTTATGGATCTATACATGCCAATTCTTGCAGCCAATGATCAAAATCTTAGCGTCTATAAGTAACTACTTGTATGTGTCCTAAATGGTACCTTAATATTATTCTCCTTAAACGTAAAAAGGAAATAATTCTGGTGTACACAGACCAAATTATTTTCCCCACAAAGCACAACCTTATTTGAAATATATTTAGTTCTAGCAAGTTAAATGTATATTTGTGAATATTTATCATATTTCTTTAACATAAAAGGAACCTTTATGTTTGCTTGTTAAAAAAAAAAAAAAAAAAAAAAAAAAAAGGAATGTCCTACATTATGTAGCAGAGCTGATGTTTATCACACATGATCAGGCAATCTGTAGGAGAAGGGTTCTTAAGTACTTTCACCAGTTATGACCTTTACACTGAATATTTATCATCATTGTAATTATCAACCTAGAATTCACTGTGTGCACTAAGATTCTGAAGATTAGATACCTACATCCGAAGGAAACTCTTTGACACATAATTGCCTTAAGTATGAGCCCATAGTCTGTGGTAGAGGAGGTTTAGTGCAGGGATACGGTTTAGGTCCCATATTGATGAATGAGAAATTATAGCAATTCTAAGGAGGTTTGAAGGAACACATTGAAGAAAAGGCTGAGGGTACATAACAAGGTCTGGTGACAGCCCAAAATGCATTTAAAAAAATTAATAAAGTTGATCTGTTAATTGGGCACTTTTAAACGTTGGTACATTTGCTCTGGTAGTGAAGCAGACTGACCTGTTTTTACTTCCCAACGGTCTTACTGAGACTTTCACATCTGCACACTGCATCACATATAAAAGCCATTTATGAATTAGCCACTATACCAATGGGCAAAATATATTATTACACATTGCACTTATGCTTATACCAGACTTAAGAAAAAACAGTAGCACTTACCAAGTTAGAACTTCTAGACCTGGAACGCCGACTACCTTGACTATCAAAGCTGCTGCTTCTCTCAAAGTCACTGCGGTTATGGAAATCAGATTCCATACTTGAAGAGCTGAGCTTCATTAGGTTGCTGGGCATTCTCTCAAAAAGACACTTCTTTTTAAACAAATTGTGTTTCTTCACCATGGACCATGCCCTACTGCTGTAAAAAAAGAGAAAAGATATAAACATTATGACCATGCGTACGGAACTGCTATTGTACAATTGTTACCATTTGCAAGAAAAAGTACAGGCCTAGCTAACCTGTGGCTCTCCAGGTGTTGTGACACTACAAGCCCCAGCATGCTCTGCCAGCCGATAGCTGAGACTTGTAGTTTCACAACACCAGGAGAGCCATAGGCGGGCCAGGACTGAAAAAGTAGAACAGTATTCAGAAATATTTCGTTGTTCGCAAAGCGGGGGAGTCAATGTTGTGCCTGGCACACAAATATGATGTATTTTGCAATGGGCTAAAGGAACATCCAAATCATAGGCAGATCAATGAGCTAAAAAGGAAGCTGAAAATCTTGGGAGACATTCACTTTGTAAAGGGGATGCAGAACTTTCATGTGTAAACAGGTAGAATATTTTGGTTTGAGGGTACTAGAAAGTGGTCAGAATTCAATGGGAAGCCTTTTGCATATCCAAGTGCAGCCAATAAGCTTCATTACTTGTGCATGCCAAACAAACATGCAGTCCAGAGACAGAAAGTACGTGACCCATTTATGAGACAATCTTTAGTAATAAAATGATCAAAAGGTGCAGTTAATACAATCATACTTCGGTATGTTTTAAGAAGGGTTCAGACATAGGCAGGCACAAGAGGACGTGGGTTCTCCATAGTCAGTCTCACATGACAAAAACCACCTGGTAATCTACTTTGTTGCTGTCTGCATTTGCACTGTGTATAAGCAGATGAGAACTGCAATTATCCACGCAACAGCTGCCATTACCCGTCACATTAAACATACATCACGTTAGAGACAAAGGGCCTCCAGCCTGACATATAAGTTCTGCAGGAGTATGGAGAAGGCTTAGGAGATGAAGACCAAAATATATTATTTTCATACAATCCCCTCCTGCGTATAATTCAGGCTGAGTGGAGCTTATAGTCACAGACCAAACCTCTACATGCACTATAAACAGAGACATGTGTAGGCTGTAAAAATGTATAAACAGTGAAAAGATAAGAGCATCATAACAAAACATGAAATAAAAGCTATGCATATTTACATTTCAATTTCAAAGTTTATCTTTGTATTATATTTTAACATATTTTCAATTATTTTATTGGTAGGTTTCCTTTACTTTAACGTAGTACTTAATATCATGAAGAAAGCCTGCAACCAGTTTCACATTACAATCAGTAATAGATGATACACCCTGTAACCTGATGGGTTTAAAGACTTAACACAGAAAGCATTAATTGTCTGACACATTAAAGGACATATAATGGAGTTGCCAATAAAAACAAATCATTGTTTATATTGAATATCCACAACTGATTCAGGTTTTATAACATAAATAAAAGATTAATAGGCAGGTGTGTTTGTTGGTATAACAAGATTCATTTAACATGAGCAATGAATGGGAACTTAATCACTCATATTGTCAACAACATACAAAGGCTCAGAGATTGATGCTACAAAATAGACAATGATTTACATGTTCATCTCTGTGTTTAGAAAGCGTTCTCATTTTTCACGCTCGTTACCAATACTACGGTACCCTCACTTTGCAAGAAAATAGAAGAGGTATTCACATCAACTGCAATGACCAAAACAGAGATAGACGCGGGAATCAGTTTATTAAAACACTCGTTTTCATTGCACTTGTAACACACTAGTACAAGTCTGTCAGTATATTAACCAGTATTCATTTACTATAATGATGCTCCATGTACAATACCACACTTGGCTGAGGTATAGCTGGTACATAAACAATGTGAATGATGCAAAATCTCATTTATATATGGCATGGAGAGAAGTTCTGCAGATACACATAATACACCAAAAAGCAAGAGGATCAGGAGGAACATACATGGACAATAGGGTAATAAACTAAAGTGACAAAGTTTGCTTATAATGCTCTTGACATAATACTATGTAATGCAAAGTAATGACATCAGGTGCCCTTGCTAATAAAAAGTATCACATCCGTTATGAATGTTCTGATCCGTTATGAATGTTCTGCTTGTTACCTGTGCTAATGCCTTGTGTAATATTTTACCTATTCCAAGCATTTGATGATACATTGCAGATGTCCATGGCTCCAATCAGTGCACACTTAAATTCCACATGCCAAGAGATATAAGGGAACCTTCTCAACATTTCTTATGGCTAAAGTATGACACACAGGAACATGCTCTGACACATGACCAAAAGGCTTTTTGTGCAGAACAAAATTTTGGTACAGGAGATGGACTGGACACAATTTAGTGCTATGTAGATTTTTTTTTTTTTTAAATATATCCCTGGATATTTTTTCTATATTGCCCAGCTGCACAAGGTCATACTTTTCTACACGACTGCAGAAATTCCAAGTAAATGTTGTTAACATGAAAGATGTGAATGTTTCCAATTATTTCAGTTTATTCAGTTTTCTTGTACACAGGGAGCCTATCTATGGTCACATGAGGTCTGCAAGAGAATCCTATACACTACAATGCTTTATAAAAGCAGGTTAGTGCCAATCAGACAATTTGAAGTTCCTGGGAATGTGTTGTATTAGGGTGAAGTGTAATTAAAAGAAGAATTTTCTGGGCCCTGTCTGTGCAAGTCTTATCCAGACAAGTGAGGAGGAGAACATGGAGGAGTTAAAGAAATTGGAACCCAAAAAGGAGGGCAAGACTATCAAATGTTAAAACTGTCAAACTATATATAAATAAGTGTTAAGATAAGAGACCATTCCAAAAGAGAAGGGCTGTGGCAAACTATATATGAAAGTGTCTGCTCACGGAGAGTATGCAGCAACTAATGAAAACTGGAACATATTCTATTCCATGAAACCCAATTAGCTTATAGTGTGGGATAAAAATCAATCCACACAATGCCTGAAAAAGGGATGCTTTAAAGTATAAAAAAGTCAAAGAGGTTTGCACCTATTCTGCATTCCTGTTGTACTGCCCTGGTTGCCCATAAACATGGCTAGCACAAATGCAAGAGTAAACCTCAATGAAAGTGTGGTGAACATTGACAGGAGCTTCAGTGACTTGCTAATGTTTCATGGCCTGTGGACCTACATGCATTAAATCCCATTAATAGACAAATTTGCTAACACCCAAGTGGGAAGTTACATGGTAACCAAAACACAAAAAAAACACATACAACAGTCAATCATGGAGAGATCTATTCCACCCATATCAATACTACAACAAGAGTGGCAACTCCCTCATAAATGCAAAGAGCTGAATTGTATTCCTTGAGCAAACATACAGGCATGAATGTGATGTGTGGTGGTGTGCCCTGTGTGGTGTGGAAGGCAGAAATGTAATGCTACAGGGGAACGGACGGTGTCAGTAACATGTCAGTCCCGCATTATACTATGTACATACATCTCATGGCCACAAGTCCTTGTCAAAGACTCACAGTCTGGTTCTGCTGTCGCTTGTTTAGATAAGAGAATTAAGACCAAAAAAGTGTTTGTCTGTGATTCATAATATAAAACAGTCAATGGTTTAATATTGTTAAACGTATTCCATAAGTGTGCAAAGTTTATTTATGTTTTATCGAGTCTGGTAATAAGTAGTATGTATAATTGCAGTCAGCTCTCTGAAGTACCACCAAAATGTGTGTGAGTGTGAGAGAGAATACAGGGCCTTCCTACCTCACTGTCTGTCTGTATTACTCAGTATTGTCTTATTACTGTGTTTGTTCCCAATTGGAAAGCAGTATGGCGCTGTATAAATAAACAATGAAAGTATATATACAAACATATACTATATATATATATATATATACTATATATATATATATATATATATATATATATATATATATATATATATATATATATATATATATATATACACACACATATATATATACACACATATATATATACACACATATATATATACACACATATATATATACACACACATATATATATACACACACATATATATATACACACATATATATACACACATATATATACACACATATATATATATACACATTATATATATACACATTATATATATACACATTATATATATACACATTATATATATACACATTATATATATACACATTATATATATACACATATATATATATATATTAGAGATGGTCACTGACCCCCGTGTTTTGGTTTTGGATTCGGTTTTGGATCTGGATTACCGTCGTGTTTTGGTTTTGGTTTTGCAAAACCTCCATTGCGTGTTTTGGTTTTGGTTTTGGTTTTGTTTGGTTTTGTTTTGCTATTTTTTGGGAAAATCCATGTTTTTGGGCCTAAATTAACCCAATTTAGTGCTCCAACTGTTTTAGAGACAAGTAATCTAATTGTTGAGGTAATAAATCATCCCAAAAAACAGTTTAATTCTTCGTTGGTAGGCCTATTCTACACACAAAACAGATTGTCTTCCTCTCCATCTATGCATATTGGCAATGCAGCCATCGTCTTTGAATGTATATTACACCCTACACTTATAGTTAAATATGTAAAGAAATGGAAAAAGCCAGTTTGGTTTCTGTCTCTCAAGGCCCCCCTCCACTTGTATAAAATACCAAAAAATTCAGCCATTATAGACTGTACAATATTAATTGACATGGAGAAAGCCAGTTTGGTTTCTGTCTCTCTAGGCCCCCCTCCACTTGTATAAAATACTAAAAAATTCAGCCATTATAGACTGTACAATATTAATTGACATGGAGAAAGCCAGTTTGGTTTCTGTCTCTCTAGGCCCCCCTCCACTTGTATAAAATACTAAAAAATTCAGCCATTATAGACTGTACAATATTAATTGACATGGAGAAAGCCAGTTTGGTTTCTGTCTCTCTAGGCCCCCCTCCACTTGTATAAAATACTAAAAAATTCAGCCATTATAGACTGTACAATATTAATTGACATGGAGAAAGCCAGTTTGGTTTCTGTCTCTCTAGGCCCCCCTCCACTTGTATAAAATACTAATAAATTCAGCCGTTATATACTGTACAATATAAATTGAAATGGACAAAGGCAGTTTGGTATCTGTCTGCATCAGATCCTCTCTCCACTAGGAGTAAAATAGAAAACTATTCAGCCGTTATATAATCTAGAATATAAATAGAAATTGAGAAAGGCAATTTGGTATCTGTCTGCATCATAATCATCAACATCATCATTAGCGCCCTCGTCGCCTACACAAATCTCCCCCTCATCCTCTTCTAATTCCAAAGTGGCATCCTCAATTTGGGTATCACCGGCTACACTCGGGCTATTAAGGCACACATCAGCAGAATGCTCACGATTAGACATCCCACTGTTGGATGGACTCTCCACAGGGATTGTTGTCATTTGTGAATCAGAGCAAATATTCTCCTGTAATGCCTCACTGGTATCTTGCAGCTCGGCTTTGACGCGTAACAGTAGTTGTGCACCAATTGTAGGCTGGGTAACTTTTTGGGATCTGCCACTAATAGCCAAAGGTGAAGGCCTCATTCTCTCTTTGCCACTGCGTGTGTAGAATGGCATGCTTGCTTGCAATTTTTTTTTTATCGTCACTTAACTTTTGCTCAGTTACACTTCGTTTTCGCTTCAATACAGTAAATTTTTTTTTGGTTTTTGTTTTTTGCACTAATTTGAAAACACTCTGTTGTTTGACATCGCCTTGGCCAGATGACGTACTGGGAACACTAACATCAGGACTGGTGACAGAACCTGGTTGCTCATTTAGATCATATGTGGACTGCTTTGAATCCATTGCGTAGATACTGCTGACAGATATGACTTTTGACAGCCAGAAATATTAATGCACAATTAGGGAGGACACCCCAAAAACACTGAGGAGTGCTAAAATTTATTGAGTAGATACTGCTGACAGATATGACTTTTGACAGCCAGAAATATTAATGCACAATTAGAGAGGACACCCCAAAAACACTGAGGAGTGCTAACATTTATTGAGTAGATACTGCTGACAGATATGACTTTTGACAGCCAGAAATATTAATGCACAATTAGAGAGGACACCCCAAAAACACTGAGGAGTGCTTAAAATTATTGAGTAGATACTGCTGACAGATATGACTTTTGACAGCCAGAAATATTAATGCACAATTAGAGAGGACACCCCAAAAACACTGAGGAGTGCTAACATTTATTGAGTAGATACTGCTGACAGATATGACTTTTGACAGCCAGAAATATTAATGCACAATTAGGGAGGACACCCCAAAAACACAGAGGAGTGCTAAAATTTATTGAGTAGATACTGCTGACAGATATGACTTTTGACAGCCAGAAATATTAATGCACAATTAGAGAGGACACCCCAAAAACACTGAGGAGTGCTAACATTTATTGAGTAGATACTGCTGACAGATATGACTTTTGACAGCCAGAAATATTAATGCACAATTAGAGAGGACACCCCAAAAACACTGAGGAGTGCTTAAAATTATTGAGTAGATACTGCTGACAGATATGACTTTTGACAGCCAGAAATATTAATGCACAATTAGAGAGGACACCCCAAAAACACTGAGGAGTGCTAACATTTATTGAGTAGATACTGCTGACAGATATGACTTTTGACAGCCAGAAAT